>NW_028327187.1:100093177-100718177 GCF_987537825.1 Furipterus horrens | reverse complement strand
AAGTGACATTAGGTAAAATGCTTTTTTTTCTTTTACCTTGTGTCAAGATTAACATTTGCTCTGTTGGTGACTAGAAAGAGAGATAAAAGTTTTTTTTTTTCTTTTGTTTCATTATTATAATAAAAACGTTGCAACATTTAATGGCAAAGAGGCAAAACACTGTTAAGAGACTATGGAATTGCAAAACATGAATACCATTTGCAAAGAATTAAGAGAAATAAAAAGGAATTTTTTAATTGAGGAATGTCCTTAATGTGAGACAGACCAAAGTACCATCAAATATAGAAAATGTGATATTGTGCCTTTTGTAAGAGCTCTTTGTTTTTAATTGTTAAGAGGAAATACGAACAAGATACCAGGACTCAACCAAACACAATCTGTTATTTCCTTTTATATATTTTCATATCTGAGACATCAGGTAGACTATAAAGCACTTGGTGGGAATGATAAAGGATACACAAAGTGTTTTTATCACCCTTTTTAATGTTACTTTCAGGTCTAAATATTAATATAGTGGGAATAATAGAGAATAACTTAAGCCTCTTTTAAAAAAGTCATTTATTTGTTCATTTACTTTTAAGAATTGAAGTATTCAATTAGAACTAAAAGTATGCTTGAGCGTAGGTACTCATTTTTAATCATAACATACCGAAGCAAACATATTAATAATAATTAAGTTATAACTGAATCAAAATGATGACCATTTGCAAACAATCTCCCCTCTAAAGGTCACATCTGGGAGTACATGAGCATTTTAACCAAAGTTCCTCTCCTGGGATGAGGATACTTTTAAGTGTGAGGAGTTTTAAAACTTGACCAAAGGTATAAGGGGAAATTTTTTCAATAGAAAACGAAAACATATAAGACTGTCACATAAGGTTATTTCTACTAGGATCTTCTTCCTGGCTACAAATACACAAGAATCTTACACTCCAACTGGGTTCTGAAATACTCTGAAGGGCAGTTCTCCAATGTGTATGCTAAGGTGTTCCCCTGCCATTTTTCATATTTACAACTTCACTATTATTCACCCACACACTTTGAAATACTAAAATTAAAGAAGGACAATAAACATCCTAACTTTCCCCTTTTCTCTTTTTGTGAGTGCTCAGGGAAGGTTCTAGAAAGGTGCTTTTCTTTAATTCTGCATTAGGAAATGAGTTACCAAACAGGTGGGAAGGTAGAGGTGGAAACTTTTTCAGCAGGGAAAAGGAGCTTTACTCTGAAATTTCCCATTTGCTCTGAAAGATTGCTAAAATCTTTGACAGTGAGATTAGTAAGCACTTACCATTAATTTTAAATGTCAGAATTAAACACTTCATCGGAACACTTTGTCTACAGCTTTATAATTTCATATTTCTTTAAAAATAGGCAATTGATTTGTATCAAAAAAAGGAGCGAGGCTGGAGGTTTCAACTGAAATGTCAAAATAACTCAAAAATTTCCTATTGCTCATTTTTAAATAATGTGATATATATCATTAACCCTCTAGCCTAAGACATTAGAATTTCCAATATCACTTTTGCATCATATTTCTTCTTAAAGGGAAAGCAGTTCATAAACTTTTCTTCAAGGTTTCTCTCGGTTCTTTATTATGACAGTGTGATTGTCCTGCTAAGAGAGATAATTAACTGCAACTTCATTAGCATCTACAAAGACAAATTTACTCATTAGAAGTGAAGAGGGCATGATATAACTTTATTAAGATAGCATCACTCCATAGCCAAATTTGAAGACAGATGCTGCACTTATTTTCACATCAGATTCAGATCCATCTAATGTTCTTTTCTTTTTTTGTGTATGTGTATGTTTGTGTGGGGTGTTTTTTTTGTTTGTTTGTTTCGTTTTGCTTTATATTTTAGAATTCTCAAGGAGCATCTTGGGGAACAAGAAGTTTCCATCTCATTAATTGTGGACTCTGTACAAGAAGGTGACTTGGGAAATTACTCCTGCTATGTGGAAAATGGAAATGGACGCCGGCACGCCAGCATTCTCCTTCACAAACGGGGTGAGTATAACTTCTATGCTGGAGTGGTCAACCAGTCCTATAAAGGGGAGGAAATAAGTGAGAACCAAAAAAATTAAAATTCATTGTTCTACACAAATTTATCTTTTATAAAAACATCACATTAGCACTCAGGCTATCAAGGCAGATAACACAGTTGATGGGTGAATAGCTCAGTCTCTAGAGTCAAATTTGGATTTCTTGCTGTGTTTTATTTTAATACCAACTGTATAACCTAGGACATGGTATCTAACTTCCTTATGCTTCAGCTTCCTGTTTACGTGGAATGGGGGAAAAATACTTTCAATTCTTTAGAGTATTTTCAGGATGAAAGAAGAAAAAACGTAAAGAATTTGGCACAAAGCCTATACACAGAAAGGATTTGTTAAATGTAAATAAATTAATATTAAAAAGAAGCAAATCAATGAAAAATAACAAATAGTTTTAAGTCCGAGGCTGTGTTTCTTATTGGAAGTTATTCTGTTAATGTAAAAATTATTGCCAGTGGATTCCCTATTGCAGTACTTCTTGATATTTTTTCCACCTTGGATAACTTTTACATATGTAATATATAATGAATTATTATTTTACTATGATTTATTAACTGTGATTGAAGTAAAATAGATTGTGGTTGAGTGCAACATCTGCCATGCTAAATCTGATTCCACAACGGCTCCAGTGCCTTATGTACAGGGTTAAAATATACATAAATATATATTGAATTGTTTGAAATTAGGGATAATTATGAAATTTTAAGCATTTTTTTAGTTGATAAAATTTGTCATGTACACTATAAGAGAAAAAATACTTTTCTATATTATGCTAAGCGAGATCTTTTTAGTTTTTGCAATAGTTACACTTGATGTTCTGTTACTCAGCAAATTTACAATTATTTTAAATTCAAAGTATATGTTTAACCCTAAACTCTTTGAGGTAAGAAAAGAAAGAGAATGCTGAAGACTCTTTTCCCCACTTTATTGGGACATAGATTGCCTTTGAATAATGTTACTTAAAACTATGAAAACAGACACCTCTGTTGTCAAGGTGACTACAATATTAAAATAGTCTACTTTGGGGGAATGTAAGTAATGGGAAAGGTAAGCAGCAGCTAGCAATATCATTATTTCTTTCTCTAGTCCAATATATCTTTCAGTCAATGAAGGGATTTTTGAGTAGAAATATATTATACATGTAAAAGGACAGGAAAAGCTTCTTACGGTTGGAACCAACTTAAATGGTAAAACTACTCCACAGCATCATCCCAAATGATCTAGTAGCTAATACTGGATCACATTCCTTCTCAAGGAAGTCAATTCTATCTTTGGAAAAACTTAACTATTAGAAAAGCATCCTTATTTCCTCATCTGTAAGCCCCTTGATTCTACTACTTTTATTCATTCTTCCTTTGTGTGGAGAAAATAGTTTCACCATTTTTGTCACTCTCTTCAATATGTTCTAATTAAAGGTTGACTCAGACAATATGTATTTTTATCTTAGGACAAGGTGGGAGTGACTGTTAAGTAGTAATAATCATAAGGAGAGAGGAAGAAAATGAAATGTATCTAAGGAGGATACAACTATTAAAGCTCTGTTCTTACAGACAGGCACACTGCCAGGAAAGGTCAAACACCCCAGGCTATTTTTAGCATGTGTGGCCTAAAGTTAAGTTGCCTATAGCTAGATAAACTTCCAGTACTACAAAAAAAAATGGTTGAAGAATCAAGGAAATTGAAAAAAACTTTCACAATCATGTCTGATTACTTAAAGCTGAAGAGGAGAATTGTGACCAATGTTAAAGCACCTTTCTTTTTAATAGTTAAGTCTTCCGCAATGCTTTTCAAATATGTATTTATACCAACAGTTTATTATTAGTAGTAAGATAAAAGCTTTAAGAAGCCAAAAAGAAACCTTTCAAGTCCACATATTCCAAAAGTTCCTCTTCAAGTTTAGTGTGTGGCTTCTTTTTAAGGGAGATGCAGCAAACGAGTCATCAATTCACAAAGGCAGCAACACATACAGTCTCCTGCTCTTGAGAGGCTTATAATCATGTGGTGTGATCTATCCCAATAATCTTTGGAAAAAAGAAATGACTTTGGTTAACATACAGCATAACTACAAGTTCATCAGCTCTGCAAGGTTCAGAAGGTCAGGGCACAGCACACGTAAGCTGGTAGTTTGAGGTTTTGATCATGAGGTCCCTGAAAGAGTCAAATTGCTGTCTTCTAGAATTAGGTAAATTTCTAGATGAGTTGCTGTATTACTCACAAGACTGAAGCTGAAAGAAAGAACTGGAATGTTTTTCTATTAATCATATTTTCTGCCATTGATTCAGAAATCCCTTAACTTATTTTACAGGCCTTGAAAATCTTTCTTTTGAAGACCCCTCACCCAGAGAGATATGTTAAACGTTTGATGAATACAGATTTTGCAAACCACAAATTATCAGTTATGACTGGTAAACATGCCAGGACACATATTGATTCAAAAGTGTGTCCTGGGCCAAAGTTACTTAAGTACTTTTTCCTCCACTGTTACCTTTTGCTCAGTATTAGAGCCCTCCAATGGATGGTATGGATACTTTGTGACATCATTTACATGTATCAAACGAGTCTTCCTAAATTCCAAAAGGATACTGCAATAAATAATGAAGCTAGAAGCTAGAATTCTGGTACCATCCTTTTATCAAATATATATATATATACTTACCCTGGCTGCTTTGGCTCAGTGGATTGAGCGTCGACCTGCGAGCTAAGTGTCGCTGGTTCGATCTTCCAGTCAGGGCACATCAGAGAAGGAAAACTCTGATTCCAAAAAACCTCCGCTGCCTTGCGGCATACCTCTTCAGGGGAAAGGCTAAGGGAGTAAACCCCGACAGAAAATTCGGAGCCGGAGTCCCTAAGGCGGTTTGACGTTGTAGTCAACACCGGCAACTCCTGCGGCGCACCTGAAGCCAAGCTGTATTGACTCCGTCTTTCCCTTGGACCCTTCAGCTGCGAAGAGAGGGGGGGTCTGCTGCATGGGCAACAGCAGACCCTCCATATCACCCTGCCCAGGCTCTGTAGCTTCAGCTCCACTGGAGAGGACACTCCAGCGTCATCGCAAGATGTCGATTCAACACGGGAGGAGACAGATACCGTGTCACTCCCGAGTCGGACTGCACAGCCATTCTCGGCGGTGCAGATAGACTCTTAAGAAGCTACACCATCGTCTCTTGAGACGGACGGCTGCCGACGATATATATATATATATATATATATATACACATACATATATCTTAGTTCCACAAAAACTGGCTGAAAATTTACCAAGAAATTAGACCATAGAAAAACTTTACTTGAGAATATCTAAAGGTGATGATTTTTACAGCCAGGGAAGGTATTTGGACAGTTAGGATTATACCAGACATTCAATATAAACATATTTTGCATGCTACACAGAAAACTAGATTATGCAGTGAAAGAGAGACAAAGAATGAAGGAGCAAGGGCCATGGGGCTATATTAGCCTATGACTGCCCTTGTCTCTTATTCCTCACTCTAGTACCTGTTCTGACAAGCTTGAAAATTAGACCCTTGCTTTGCAAAGAGCCAAGGCAGAGGTGATACATTCACTACTAAGTCATTTCTTGTTCCCACTATTGTGCATACATGACTGGGTTCCATATTTGAGTATCTGAATCTTTCACCCAGATACCCTTGTTTAGGTTCTAATTGTGGGTACCTGACTTGACTTGCATCAAATACTGACCTTCGGTTTCCCTCCAAAACGCTGAGCTTTCCTATTTCCTCCATTTTTACATTTTCCATTTCCCTGACACAAATAATTCTCCAGATGGAAACTGCTGCGGTCCAGGGTAGGCCAACCCAAAATATCCACTATGACATATGTATTATTTTGAATTAAACTTACTTAAGAAATTTCCAATATAAGAAGAATGCTCTGACCTCTCTCTCTATCTGCCCCCTTAACGCAGGAGATAAATCTCCCATGTGAAAAGTGACCTCCCTACACCTTGAGGTGAAGAGAAGCACCCTTACTGCTAGAGTTAAGGAATCTAGAGCCAAAAAGCTCACATAAACAAACCTCGTTGCATCTTTATTCATTTACTACCCAAGCCTACACTTTGCTTAGATTTCTTACTAATGAGCACTCACTTTTTTTTGTCCCACCAATTTCTCAAAAGTTTATTACTATTTCTTTGTCCAAAAAATATTTAAAAAGTGCCTGCTTCAATCATTTCTATGAGCATCGTTTGTGACCTTGAACATCATTGCTTAAATTGGCTTTTCTCTTCTTAATTTTTTCTTGCATCGGTTTTATTACTAGTCTAGCCATAAGAACTCAAGAAGGGTAGAGAGGAAATTTGACCGCCCCTGACAATACCCAGCTGCATTGCCTCTGGCCTCTGGCCCAGCTGCTCTTAACATCCATCAGGCACTCCTATGTTTCTTCTTCACTCTCTGTGGTTTTTGTCCATACTCTAACTCTGGCTGACCTCAAAGTGTGAACATGTTTACTATCTGGAGCAAAGCAGTTTCATGGTTAAGGATGTGGACTCTGGAGTAAGGCTATCCATTCAAAACCCAACTCAATGCTATACAGCTGTGCTATCTTGGATAAATTACTTAATTACTGAGAACCTCAAATTTCTCTTCTATAAAATGATAATAGTAATAATGTCTTCCATATAGAGCAGTCCTGAGGGTTAAGTAAACTAATACATGTCAATACAAAGCACTATGTCTGGCACATGTTTATCACGCAATAAGTATTAGCAGCTATTACATGATTTGTCTGCTCCAACTACATGATATTCTGGGCAAATAAGGATGCAATAATAATGCGTTTCATCAAAAATACCTCAAACCTAATTTATCTTTCATTAAAATGGTCAGCTTTGCCTCCAGCAATTTTGTTCAATTTTGATTCTATATTTTACCTAATAATAGATTTATTTTACTTTGAATGTACTGTCCTAAAGAAGATCTTCATTTATTTATTCATACATTTAATAGTAATTATAAGAACTTACTGTTAGCAGTGGAAGTAGGGCCCTTACAGTATCTAAAGGAAAGAAATTTCCTGAGACCCACACGAGAAGATGTGGTTCTGTGGTATGGTTTATTGATGATGTACAATTAAGGGTGTTCTCCTCCTGACTTCCCAGTGTCCCATCTCCATCCATCTCACCATGGAAAAATTCCAATCCTGTCTTCAGTACGACCAGAATAAAGGCCACATCCGGAGTTTATGCTCCATATTAAAGTACAGTCCAATCCAATATCCAGCTAGCTTAGTGGGTGTTTCCACCTGCAGTCCATTGCTATGCTATAGTATTCAGGCTCTGCTAAGTGGTCTCAGCCCCCACCCATGTAGCTTAGCTTATTCCCATATGCTCTGGTGGCAGAGTCCTTGTGGCTGTGGAAAGAGACATACAAGCGCACAGGGCAAGAGTGTTCCCAGGTGGGTGAGAGAGAGAGTTTAGTCCTTTTGGAGGCCATGCCATCTGCTGCAGGCCACGTGGTTGTGTGCTTCTGGGAAAGAGACTACACTGACAAATGGGTGAGTGCATTACCAGGTGGGGTAGGGAGCAGGGAGAGATAGAGAGAACAGAAGAGAAGAGAAGAGAAGAGAAGAGAAGAGAAGAGAAGAGAAAAGAAGAGAAGAGAAGAGAATCTTTGTTCCCCTGGAGTTATAATCAGGAGCTGGAATTTGGGATGGACCAGGCATGTTTTGAAAAGAAGCAATCAACTTCCCAAACTTTCAAAGGTTTGGATGGGCCCACCTCCCAACCAACCCTTCTTTCCCCAGGCCAGATTGACAGGCCTCTTTGGTCAAGCACCTCCACTTGTGCCATTTTGACTTCTGTTGCACCTGTGCCTGCCTTCTGTTCCCACTTGGCAATCTGTTACTGGATTGGGGAAGGGAAGAGTGTTAATCACCTTGGCAGAATACAATGCTATACTCCCCTGGGGTATGAAACTGTAACTTCAGGGTTAGCAAGCAGACTTATGTTCCAAGTTTATTAAGCTCAATGTCTAAGTTCCATTTTGCTCCCCTTTTCAATATCTAGGTAAACACCTACAGTAGCATTACAATGTGTCTGGCACTCATAATATTCAATGAATAGGAAATAAGAACCAACATAATTTAGAATGCCATCATATACTTTTTAAATTGCACTGTTATTAAGCATTCCTAATGTAGAATTGTGCTTCTTGGGAATGTTTGACTTTGAAACTGTCCCATTAAGGGGATGCTCATTATCAATCTTATTCTGAATGGTTATATTTAGATATATTGATTACAATGATATGGCAATTCATTCACCGTGAAGTTGTTTGGGAACTCACAAAGTATCTACCTGAGAGACTGTTACCAAGCAAACTGGGGCTCGTCCATGTGGCACCTTTACATATGACCTGACAACTAGTGTTAAAGGAAATAGGTTTTTATTAACAAGGTTCCAAGCTCGGGAGGGCCGAGAACACTCCTGCTCAGAGCCCTCCTTTCCCATGAGATCCAGCGCTTCCCTTGCTCCCCAAAAAGCTACAGAAGTTTCCCATTTCCTTATCTGTTCTTAAGCTGGCCACGTAAACGATCTCCATCCCCTCTGGAATGTGTGCTTGTGGGTTTCAGAGTCGCCACCCTCTCACAGCAGCTCTCTCCTTCAGGATCTGGGGTGCGCTGTCCTCAGCCTGCATGTAGTGGTTCAGGGAAACATGCGCCGTGTTACACTGGATGGTGGTGGAGTCTAAGGAGGCACACGTCCCAAAGGCTTCTCCATACATCCTTCAGAGGAGCAGAAGTAGCTCCTCCCTTACTCCAGACTGTGTGGCTCCCTCTTCTCTTTCCGCCCACCCTCATGTAAATGCTCTTCCAGAACTTCCTGCGTGACGTCATATGTGTCAGTGTCCACCGTTTTTGCTGGTTCCCCTATAACTTTTACCTTTCTTTGGCACCATCTTTAGTCAGGGCAAGTGTTCTCAGCAACACACGAGTGACACACAGACATCTGGGGTGGGCATCTGCCCCCTGCCTCTCACGCAGGTACAATATAAGCTCCCCCCACCACAGCTATGTCACGAGTTCCTGCAATATAAGCTCACCTCTGGCTGTCATGAGTCCCTGAATGTTCTTACAGTCACGGACACAATTTGCTGTAAGCGGCAGCCCTCTTCTCTTCAGGAACGCATGGCTACTACTTGGCATTGTTATGCAGTGTATCTTAAATGCCATATGATCCACTCTGCACTTCCCCCAATCAAGAAATGTGGGGGTTATTCTCCTAATTTCAGGGAACCCTCGCCTGCACCCTGTTACAAGACTAACACTAATTAATAATGATGAACATCTAGGTTTTCTCTATTCCCCCTAAAACCCATTTTAATCCTTGTGCACACTCTCTCTCTCTCTCCAAAGAATGTAATCGATAGGAATTAGACTTGTTCAATAAACTGCCTAGTCCTTGGAATATCTTTAGTAATGTAATTAACATGCACATCATTTAAGATGCATAGTTTTAAAGCTGGATGAATTTAGACCCAGTGGACTTCTTATCCCTTCTTATAATGAATCATTTTTGTAATATGTCCCCTTATCCTTGTTACTACTTACCTAGTACATTTATTTACTGAGAGATGCAGTAAGACCAAAGAACTATTTAAACCTCTCTCTCGGGGCTCATCTTTGACAATTACCACTCATTTCAGAAAATGAAAAGGCCAAACTTTTTCCTGATATCAAAACCTCCTACCTCTCCATACGGTGGAATCTCCCTAGAAAGAAAATGACCCATTAAAAACTGAGTAGGCATCCAGGAAAAAGTCGCTTTTACTGAGTCATTGCTGTGCGGGAGAAAAGACAGTTTTCCCTTTACCTTCTAGGTTTCTGGCTGAGGCAGCCCTTATAGTAAGAAACCAGATTAACAGGAGAAAAACAAACAGAATTTTATTAACAAGTATACATCCTGTATACACAGGGGATACCCAGGAAAACTAAGTAACTCCTTGAAATGGCCCAAGCCACCACCTTAAATAGCATTTCAAGTTAAAGACCAAATAAGATGTTGGGGAGGGATCATTAGGAGAGGTTACCAAGGAAAACACAGAAAACAAGGATAAGGTTGTTATGCAGATTGAAGTCATTACCTTCTCCATTGATAAGGGTTTGCAGAAATTTAGTTATTCTTCTGTTTCTGGTACAGAGAGGAAGAAAGCCTTACAAATGGAAATTGCCCTTATTAATGTCAATGTCTTTTACAAAAGGGTAACTTCTTGGTTTTCAGAGGTACTCCTGCATCTGCTGTTTCTTAAAAATAATCAGGCATAGTTGGGGATGGTATATTCTGCTCCCTTTCATTGCTTATGCAATGTCAAAATATTAAGGAACTTAAGTTATATTGCTTCAGCATCTTGAAATCAGAGCCATCGGGTTTAACAAATTCTCTCCTTGGATTTGAACATTTTTTTCTATCCTGTAGCATTTTTCTTATTTCTCTGCTCTTCAATTGTATAAGACATCTAAATAGTTGATCCAAATTTTTGTTCCTGTTTCCTAATGCCAAAACAAACAAAGACAAACAAACAAACAAATAAGAGCCACACCTGGAGGTTGTTATGAATGCCAGAAGCACAAATTGTCTGATACCATTGAGGGAAATTACAGAGTGCGAGAAACGCAAGCGACACTCGGAGAGGCGGAGGAACAAACTTATATCCACGCACGCGGGGCCAGAGGAGTAGCCTCCAAAGGTCTGAGCCCCGAACTGCACATCTCACGGGCTTTTATGGCATTCCACCAGCACAAGCGGAAGTCAATGCTCATTGGCAGATCATTCGCGGGCAAACTGTTTATTGACGGATTGTTCGGGGGCAAATTGTTCAAAAAGTTTTCTGAGCCCTGGCTGCTGTGGCTCTGTGGATTTAGCCTCGGCGTGCGAACCAAGTGTCGCTGGTTCGATTCCCAGTCAGGGCACATAACTAGGTTGCACATCAGGTCCCCAGTTGGGGGCGTGAGTGAGAGGCAACCACGCAGTGATGTTTCTCTCCCTCTCTCCATTCCCCTCTCTCTAAAAATAAATAAAATAAATAAACAAACAAACAAATTTTTTTAAAATTTTCTAATGCAAATATGCAAACACAGTTACAGAAACAGAACATGGCAGTTCTTTCCCTATCAATACTCGTTCGTGGTTTTATACCTTTGATTTTCTTGATATGGACATTCCAACAAGGTTATTTGATTGCCACCAAAATTACAGGTATGAAAACTAAACTTTTGAGCTATTTCCTGTTAGGTTTGTGCCTGGAAGAAGGAAGGAGTCGGGTAGACCAGTTCAAAGCCTTTATTGAGGGAGGTTCAAGCAGGCAGTTGAGTCCAAGCAGACTGCAGCACCAAGGGAAGGGGTAGAGGGATCTTTAAGGGCTTGGAGCAAACCCTCAGGGGGTTGGGTCACCCTGCTGGTCAGCTCCAGAGTCCGGGGTATAGGTGTTTGCAAAAAAACAATGTCCCCTGATTAGGGGTGGCTGTCAAGAGACTTATGGTCCTTGTTTGTGGGAAGCGATTAAGGGAGAGGGGAAGGGGCAATGGGGGTGTAGTTAGCTCTCAGCAGGATGCCGCGGCTATGTCTTAGTCGCCTCTGTTAATGGGGAACCTTCTAATCAGATTTTTGACTGGTAACACAGACCCTCTTTGTTCCAGCACTGGCAGTGGCCCAGGTCCTGCATGACAGCAGGCCACAGTTTCCAAGGACACAGCAACCACTGGCCATAGCTTGTTTTGCAAGGCCTGACTCAGGTGGCAGGTCACAGGGGCAGGCAACATGGAGTCTCTGGCCCTAACATTCCTTAGACATGAAATATATGATTTAAGTGAGGTTAACTCCACCTTATTTTTACCTCAACACTGGAATACCTTTTTAACAGTCTGTTGATCATAGGTTTTCCTAATCAACTATAGCATGGAGATTTATTATGTAGCATAGTTTTGCATTTTAGTAATTTTGCTCATTCAGTTTTCCTTAGTGTGAACTAGAATATTCAAGCAGCATCTTTGTTTGGAAAAAAAAAAAAACAGGACCACTGGGTACCGACGATTAGTTTATTTCTCAATTTATAATTAACAAGGGGAAAACCCTTGACAAAACCAATATTGGGAGCTAAGTATGATATGCCCTTCAGTCTTTATCATTCCAGGTGAACTAATTGTGGGTGCCAAAGCTGTTAGTATTTGATTATACAGGGCATAGCCATTGAAAGTCCTTTATTTGCTTTACTGAATTTTTCACTTGTTTCCTATAAATAGTAAATTCTTGATAAAGGTCTTTAACTTGTACTTCTCTGTTATATGATTCTTTATGCATAACGCATTTTGATGAATGAGATGCTTAAATGTATTCTGAGTTATATGAACTTTATCAGCAGTAGGATTTCTCAATCTTATCACTATTGACCTTTGGGTGATTCTTTGTTATAGGGGGCTGTCCTGCTCCTACACAGTGTAGATTGTTTAACAGCATCCCTGTCCTTTACCCATTAGATGCCAATAGTACTTTTCCTAGTTGTGACAAATACTGTCTTCAAAGATTGTCAAGTTCCCCCAAGGGACAAAATAGCCACCAATTGACAACCACTGACCTACACTATGGATATCAGAAGGATGAGTATTTTGATCTCATCCAAGATTATACCCAATGTAATTGTAAGGTCAAGAGAATGGGCACTTCTTAGGCCATAGGAAATGACAAATAAGTTCCTCGAGTTTCTACTCTTGGAGAGTCAACTAAAAGTCACTAGAGCAGTTCTTCAGTCTTTTTATTGCTGCTATTGCAATATTTACAGTGCACACAAATCACCTAGGGAGTTTGTTAAAAAGGGATTCAAAATCAATAGTCTAAGGTGTGATTCAAGATTTGAATTTCAAACAAGTTCCTTATTGATGCTGATCTTGTGGTCTGTGAATGACAATTTGCATACCAAGGTCTTTGCCTAGACAATAGATCATCTAATAAACTTGGTAGTATCTAATAGGTGAAGAGCAGCTAGCTCTCTTGAGATCACAGTTTCCATGAGACAGGAATGAAAAAGAGAGGAGTTAAGCCAGTCACTGGGATTATTCCAACTAATTGCCTCATTCTTTTTACATGGTCAGCACCTTTGAACCTATTTGAACATTGCCCTCACACTCTACTCTTAATGAGGTTACTTGCCTCATGTATTCAAAGAAATTGTGCTTTATAGAACACATTTGCTACTCAGAGATATGGCTGAGAGGGCATTCTCTTCAAGTATTAAATAATTAACCTCTTAAATGAAGAGAGCTTTCATTGTTGGATATAGTTCCTACATAACTTTTTCATTAAAAAAAGGAAATCCACTTAGGAATGTCTCAACAACATGATTATATATGTGGCAATTGCCAAGAAGGAACAAGGTATATGATGGATAGTAAACACTGCTAATTTCCTGTTTTGAACACTTGTATTCAGCTAAATCTCAATTATGTGTAGTAAGGAAGGACAGGAATAGTATGAGAAATGAACTGCCACATATTATTAATCAATGATATGACAGCAGATAGGCAAAGAAAAAATAATACAGTAACACAACCTGTGTAAACAGTTCCTATGTGTTCAAAACTTTAATATGTTTTATTTTATTTTTTATTTAAGCATAGTTCGCATACAATCTTATATTGATTATGTTAGTCTCGGGTGTGCAATATAGTGATCCAACACTTTGATACCTTACAATGTGCTCTCCCCACTAACGCTAGTAATCATGCCACCGTGTAAAATTATCTCAATATTATTGACTATATTCCCCTTCCCCTTTTCACTCATATTCTACCCCATCCTCTATCTAGCATCTAATAACAGAAATTATAAAACAAGAATAAACCTAAGGTGAAAAATAGATGGAATCCAGTGGAACTCAGATCTTTGTGTTGGGAGAATGACGGGCAGTTTTCAAAAAACATTTCAACTTAAGGTATTTGCAGGAAGCCCACTGATATCATTTGGCATACACATAACACATTTCCACATATGTGAGCAGATGTCACAAACAGGATAGCACATTCATGGCCAAACACACTGTTCCTTCTTCCCCGAACCACCTGAATATTCTTATTGTGTTTAGGTCAAAACAACCTGTTGGCTGATGATGTTTCATAACCTGCTATAATCTCCCTTCACTGCAGGGTGCTTAGAGATGATTCATGTAATGCTTTTGAATGAAAAAGCAACAAATCATTCCTCTTCACCAAATATATATTGAGTGCCAGCTATGGGAAAAGCACCGGGTTAGTTGTCTTTAGTAGTTGAGTCAGTGCTGCCTGCGGGATATCTACCACCATGCTGGGGCATTGAAGCAACATTGTTGAGGAGTAGGAGATGGCTGTGCATTTTTATGGCAGTGAATTCCTGCAGTTCAGTTGAGAAATGGCACAACTGGGTCATAAAATGCAAGTTACAACTTTTAATAAGCAGTTCCTGCATATCGAACTTTAACAACCAGGTCAGTAACATGAGAAATTAGACATGACACATAAAACCTGCTAACTACTCTCTCAGGTCACACAGTAGGGAAAAAAATGTGTTGATTTCCAATAAATTTCCATGGTAACTTGTATTAGATTGTATTGTTGAGAATTACATTCATCATCTGTAAGAAATATGTTAGGTATTTGTCTCTTTTTTAGGACACATACTATTTTTAACATGTGTTCTATGAAGGATGATATATCTGCAGGCTAATTTCTCTAAATTAAAAGTTGACATTGAACTGTTATTAAAGTAGATTTTATTTTTATCTCACAAAAAACCCACTGGTATATTTAAGAAAGCACAAAAAGGTCATTTTTAAAACCACCCAAGAATCATGAATTCAAATTTGACATGAATGAGGATTGACTAAAAAGAAATTGTAAACTATGAAGAAAGTGTTTTGTTTTTGACTCTTCACTTGTGTGTGATGTAAGCAAGTCTCTTGGAGTCATTGTTCTTTATTTTTATCATTTGCAAACTAATTACCTTTAAGCCTCAGTGCAGGAATCTTGTAAGAACATATTAAACCCTGGGTGACTAATAGTATATATTAACCCATTTTTCAAGTTTTATAGCTTTTCAAGAGTTTTGAATCATTGTACCTCACTTTGCAAATCTTGAAAGTGAAATAAAGTAGTAGCTCTTCCCGGGGATTTTCTTATAGTTTTCAAGTGTCTGTAAAGTTGACTCAGATCTTTAGATGGGAAGTTCTTATTTCTTATAACTGCACAAGAGAAATTACAGTTCCTTAGGAAATGTGAGTGCAGTTAAAAGTACCAACTGGTAATGGTTGTCAAATTCATAGAAATTAAAATGGAAGAGGCCATTATCAAAGCTTAAAAGGATGACACACATAAATTGCCTGACTCAAATCAATTTGGAATTCTAATTCTAGTATGTAATGTAAAATGAGTATGACTTGAAAACTCATTTCTACTATCCCACAGTTTCAAGGTAATGACTCACAAATGCTTGGTTGCACTTTTAACTTTCTCCAAATAAATTTGTCTATATCATTTAAATATCTCAGTATTGAAAGTAACTTAAAGGAATATATTAAAGACACCACAATAAAATTTCATATTGACTGTCTTCTTAAGCAGACTACTGTTACTAGCAACCCAGTAGTCACATAAAAATTTGTATTATTAAAATTATTTTCAACTGTTCACTAACATGCCAAGGTAGTTCCTCATCTGTAAAACAATGCAATTAAACTAAATGAAATTTGAAATTCATATTTTGTCTAAAACAGGGTTATGTTTTAACCTACTTTTTCAGTGAATACTTGTAAACTCTTGCCAAAATGATTATTTATATAGAGAAAAGTGTCATAGTAGCATTAAATAGTTCCCACTAGACTTGCCTTGCTGAACCAGGCATTTATAAATGATAGTTGGATAAATAGGTATGTGACTGAAATTTTAATTTGGCTAGAGAGTTTACCATGATTCTTAGTAGAAACATGGAATATAAACCACCTCATACAACTCTATTCCAAAGTGTCCTGGGTAAAAGGCAAAATATAAGCTATTTTAGAATATTAACATTTAAAGCTATATATCACTTGTCTCTTCTAAGTTTGCTTGAAAACATAATATATTGGAAATATGCATTAAAAAGCACTTAAACTGAAGTAATAATAGTGGTTATCTCAGGAAGTATGATTCCATGTGACCTTTAATTTATTCTTTGTGTTCTTACATGATTTTGAAATTCCTTCCAATAAGCAAGTTTTATGGAGTCAGGAAAAACATGAGAAAAAAATAAATATATTTTTGTACAGACACTGAAAAATTTTTAAATGCTTACAGGAAACCTATTATTACTCTGTTTGCAATGAAATCAAGTTATTTTCACACTTTTAAAGTATGTTAAAACCTATTTGCTTGAATATACAGTCTTGCTCCCACTTTATGTCTGTCTATATTAGAAAGCACTGAATTTTATGGGACACCTATACTTGTATATTATTTTCTCAAGCCACTGCTGGTTTTCATGCACCAGAAATCAATACACAGAGCATGAGATGATAAGATAATGCTTTATTCTTTGGGAAGTAGGGCTCTGTTATTGCCATTTTGGTTAAAAGAGAATTTATTATTGAGGACAGGCCCTTCATATAGGATCCCAACTACATAGGCCACTATAATATACAAGTCACTCACTTTATTTTCAACTTTTTCATAGTTTAAGAAGCCATTCACTGTTATCTTAGGAGGAATCAAGAAATGGTAGGTTCTGTTATTGATAGTTCTCAAAATATGCCTATGTCTTTATAGAGTATTAATGGAGGAGGACTTAAGTTTTAATAAATTATTGATTTGTATCTCTTTACAAAATGAGAAAAGAAGGCCAACTTACCACTATTTCCCCCAGCATTTTTATGCTTTGAGAAAATGAAGAGCAATCAAAAAGATTCAAGAGAGATTTTTCTGTTATTTCCATTGAAGGAAATGAACCAGCATATGGTTTGATTATTGTTTTTGCCTTAATAGTCTCTAGCTCTATAGAATCACTAAGATTTTGAATGAAAGTTGTCCCATGAGAGAAACAGCTTTTGCTGAATACATTTTATTCTAATGCTTTCAATAATTAGGAAATTTGTTAAAACCCTAAAGGAAGAAAAATTTTATAATAACATAAAATTCTGAAGTTTATTAAAGCATCCCAGTTTCTATATTGCAATGCAATCAGTTTTTACCTGTGTATAATATTTTATAAATCTATTTTCAACCATTGAATATACCAGAAAACACTGCATCGAATTTTTAGAGGGGTTCAATGTTTCTGTAGAAAACATGGCTTCTTCTACTGATTATCTAAGCAGTACAGATGTTCTGGCCTCTTTGGCAAATCCAAAGCATTCCCAATAGAAGACCAAATTGTTCTGTGATAATTTATCTGGTGGAGGATGGCCTTCACGATGAACAGTGCAGCCTTTAACAAAAAGGAGAAAAATGGCAATGACACCTTCACTGTGACAATTTGCTCTCAAGAAATGTTTTGTAACATTCCATCTGTGTCTGTCTATTTGCATGACATGTTCAGAAGGAAATTCCTAGTAGAGGAAAAGCAAACACCTTTTCTTCTAAGCGATTTTCTTCAAGGCATTGGTGAAGTTTGACACCTTGATATACAATAGCCCTGACTTCTAAGCTGGTCACCTGAGACCCATTTTACTCTTTATTGTTAGCAGTATCTTCCTTCTTTTCTGGCCTCTCCCCATCATACTCAATTTTATAAGATCTAAGATGAAGGCGGCTTCTTAGGAATACATTGTATGTTTGTATGTCTGCAAATACATAATGTCTGTGTACATCTCACATTATGGTCTTTAGATAGACTTATTTCAAATAATGCTTTTATAATCTAAAGGGGATATGTTTTCAGTGATAAAAGCTCTGTTAATCTAAAGGGGATATGTTTTCAGTGATAAAAGCTCTGTGTTAGTAAACTAAACTGTCCATTTATAAAATATGTCAATTTTCCACTAGAGAGAATGAATCATTGTCCTATTTTTCTGACCTGATTTGGAGAACCTGGCTTAATTGATATCATGAATCCTTCAAACAAATATTTATTGACAAGGTACATGCTAGTTGTTTTGAAAGGGAAAAAAGATAAACAACATATTCTAGCTGAGAAATCACTGCATGAATTTGCCTATCACCACCCATGACAACATGCATTTGCTCTCCTTGTACTCTACACCAAACTACTTGCTAAAAGCATTTGTAGACACTGTACCGCACTGTGTCATACAGTCTGATCCCCATCTCTAAAATCCCACAACAGAAACATGCATCTGCACAAACACCATAAAAGTTGCTCACCTATGGTTATGGTACTTACAGTGAAACAGTTCTTACACCCATATAAAAGGCCTAGCAGAGTGACACTTAAGTGTGCAATAAATAGTAACTTTTATTATTTTGTTTTTGAAAATTGCTTGTGTGCCCGACTCTGTAACTAGACATGGTCTCCTTTAAGACAAGAAGCATATTTCGTTTATCATTTTATCACTAGGACTCAAAGCACTACTCCTGACACATTTAAGGCACTTACCAAGCAAAAATAAAGTGAACAAGTGAATGACTGAGTGAAAAGAAGAAAATGAACAGCAGTCTCAAAGATATAAAGCAATACATAATTTATTTGTAAGTGCTAATTGAAAACAAACTTTTCTAGTTCTGTAACTATATATGACTATATTGTCATGGGATTTATGAATGAAAGAACATTTCTAAATCAATATTCTGAAGTTGACCATTTTTCTATGGAATATAATGGACCACATATTAATAATTATACTTCATCAGTTACTTGAACCTTCTGGTTGCCGGTAAATGATTTACAGAGATATACTTGGAATGTTAAAGTGGGAATATACAAAAATCTAACTAAATTGAGTTTTTTCTCAATCATCCAGTCATTCACTTAGTCAGCAAGTACTCATTGAATACCTACTGTGTGTCAGATAGTTTTCAAGGCGCTTAAATAGATTTTTAAAATATGAACAAAATTTTAAAAGTTGCCGTGATGAAACTTAAATTCCAGTGGAATTAGATAGACAATAAACAATAATAAACTTATTAACAAGAAAATTAAATGTCATGGTATATAGTGATAAATGAAATAGGAAAAATGGAGAAAGAAAAGTAAATGCAAAGACTTGAAGAAGCAAAAAGAGAAGCATGCAGAAATCTGAGGAGGGACATTCTAATCAGAGGGAACAGCCAGAGCAGAGGTCTCAAAGCACTTATTTATAATGTAAAAATCATAAACAAAACTAAATTATATAATGCCATGTGATAAGTCACCAAAGAAAGCCTACAGAAAATACGCATTCTAAGGAGATGATTCACTTTTAGTTTAAAAAACGTCCAAAGTACAAGTCTTAACCTTGCCTTGAAGAATGGGTAGAGCTTCGAGAAATGAAAAGAAGTTCTAGGTCTGTACATAAATGGACAAACATGTCAAATTCTATTCACAATGGAGGGATGATTCTGGCCAGAGGTTAATCAACTGCTTCAATTAAAGGAGTGAAAGACTTGGCCAACACAAGAAATTCAGACTGTCTTCCATCAGCATTGTAGATCGGCTAACAATTACTGCAGAAAATTACAAGGTTAGGACATGTTTTTGGAAGATCAAACAGAAGGTTTTGTACAGATTACATTAGAGTAGCTGTGAATAATAAAATTTGAATCCAAAAGTAATCAACGCAAAATACACTCTAATTACAGTAACACTTGCAATAATGTGATCGTGCCATATGACCTTTTATATTTTTTAACTTTTAATTTTGAAAGAAAATCCTGCAGACATTACAGAAAAACTGCAAAAAAATAGTACAGTAAATTTCCACCTATTCTCTCCAGCTAGACTCAACAATTATTAACATTTTGTCAATTTGCCTTATATAGCTCTCTCTCTCTTTCTCTGTCTAGATAGGTAAATGAAAAGATAAAATGACCCTCTATATAGTAACACACAATGCATATTATTATTGAAACACATGAGAGTAAGTTATGGACATCGTGACTAAATTCTTCAGTGTGAATCTCCTAAAAACAAGGATATTTTCTTTAAAAAAAAAAACAGAGTCTGTTTATCAAATTCTGGAAAATTGAAAATGACAGAATTCTATTATCTAGTATATACAGTATTCCCTCACTTATCACGGGTATTATGTTCTAAACTCCCCCACCCCACGAAGTAAGAACCTTACATTTATTCTACACTCTTAAACCTACATAACTTTAACAACATATGTATACAGTACCGCTAAATCCTGCAATATAGCAAAAAAACCGCGATAAATAATTAAATATGATCTTTTTTTAAATCCCACTATACAGTGAGGCTGCAATAAGTGGACCACGAAATAGAGAGGGACTACTATAGTCTATTTTCATATTTCAAAGATTGTCTCAAATATACTTTATTCCATATTTCCCATCCAGGACTGAGCATGGCATTTGGTTGCTATGTCTTTTTGGTCTCTTTTATTCTGGGACAGTCCCTCAGCCTTTCTTTGTCTGTTATGACATTGACATTTTAGAGGAACAGGAACCACATTTTATTTACATAATTTCAATTTGTCCCATTACTGGTGATATTGATTTTGGTCACTTCTTTAAGATGCTGTTCATTTTCCCCTTAATTATTAATAAATGGGCTGTGGGGAGGTACTATAAGACAGTGTGAATATCCTGCCTTATCAATCTTTCACCCAATAATTTTAGTCTTTGTTGATAATTCTTTCCCAAATCAATTATTATTAAGATGGGAGGAAATGGTAATTTCTAACTGTATCATTCCTTCTATGGTTACCCATCGGCAGTCTGCTCTAAGAGAGAGCTTCCTTCTTTATTAATTTATAATTAATATGAACTCACAGATTCATATTTTATTCAATTACAGTCATTATTCATTTTAACTTGTTAACCTGTCTTTTAATACATACCATTTATGAATATTACCTACTTCATAGAAAAACAAAACAAAACATAACACCTTTCCTATCTGGCTGGAAAGAGGAAAAATACATTCCAAAAGTAGGCTCTAACAAACTGTAAAGAGAATGATACATTTTCCCTCTAGTGTTTCATTTTATTTTTAATTTGTAATAGTTTATTAACATGTAATAATTCAGTTCCAAGGGCTTGTGGGAACTTAGACTAACTATGCCCTAATGATGGGTCCTAGCCAAAGACCATATTGACATTCTTGATTGGCAATAAGTTAAAGTTAATTTGATACTTTGGCAGAAAATTTCTTTCTAAAATGGCAAAATAAGCTACTTTGAAGGTAATCTTTTGCCCAAGTATTTGGTTTGGTTCACCAATCAAGCTGCTACATTCAGAGTTCATTTTCATTTCATCATCATTATTATTATGAAGTATACCTGCCTTGTTTCAGAAAGCACTTTTGCCAGAGCAAAACCGCTGTCTTTACATACTAGTTTCTACCTTCCCAAAATATTTTCTTGCTATTATATGAATAGCAATTCAGCTTCTTAATGTGTTACCAAAAAAATTATAACTACTTCTAAATTGCATTGATGTATTCTAGAATTGAGTTGAATATCTTTGTAGGTTGAGCATAATTATCCTCCTGCCAGGAACAAATAAGTTATACTGCCCCAGAGAAATAAATATGCATATGAATTTATGTGGATGGGTAAATCCTTATAAAGCTTAGCTCTTTATAACACAATGAAAGAAGAGGAAATGTATTTGGTGAAGCTAATGAATAAACTGGCATCATTATATTGCCTATCATGCACTCCTACCCCCACAAACTTGCATTTTACTGCATATAAATCAGAGTAGAGCATTTCAAAGGACTTTACCACCTCAAATCTTCAATCATACTTTAAACAAATACATAAACACATATATACATATATATATGAGGAAGAGACAGAGATAAAAATATGAACAAGTGAAGAATTCAAAAATACACATAAACTTTGATTTAGCTTTGTTAACATCTTTACTTTTTCAAAGATACCTAGCAGAAAAAGTTTGCACACAATAACACGAGATACGGGCCAATAAAAAATTAGGATCCCTAACTATACTAGGTAATTGCAGCAAGATTCGTGTAAACCAAATGCATTTATTATTTCCAGTGTAATCCAATATACTAAGAGATGGCATGTGCTTTATTTTAATTAGCTGTTTCTTTCAAAGGGTTGCTTGGTCCAACTGTCTTGATAAGAAAAAATTGTAGTCATTGCTCAAAATGCTTGTAGCAAATCTAGTTTCAAATTGAAGCAATTTATTCCAAACGCAGTCTACTACTGCAGCAATAATCAATGTGTTTTCCCTTAGCCCATGCTGGAGCTTTCCAAGGACTATTGTTAATTGCCTGTAACTAAATGGCTACTGGTGCCCTTAAATGTAACTCCTTGGCACTTGTTCATTTGTTGCTTTTAACCAAATGCCAGTTTCCCTTAGGTTTTGCCCAGTGATTTTGCTTTACAATTTTCAATATTCAGTCTCAGTACCTTAAAGGGGACAAAGTCTATCATTTTAACAAAATAGCACAAAAGCTAAACAGATTTTAAAAGGTCTGCACTTTCTCTTTCTGTCCTCTCACGTTGAATTGTGCTGAAATGGAATCTTTTTTATTTTTTAAATGCTGCCACTCCAGGCAACTTGAACTTGAGCTGAAAAGCAGATCCCTTTTCAAGAGAGAAATGATATTTGCTGGGGCAACACAGTTCACATTGTAATGTAAAGATATTCTTTCCAATTAGTGTTTTGGGTTTCTTCGGATGTATTCCCAGAGTGGAATTGCTGGGGCATAAGGCAGTTCCATTTTGGTCTAAAGATAAAGTACAGAAGTGGACCCAAATCATTCCTTTTAACTGAAACAGGATTTAAGCCCTAGTAAATTTGTCCTCACTCAATGTATAAACAATAATGGGTAACACTCATATTAATGAATGTGTCCAGCTTGGAGCAAAAGAAATGTGGAAACTAAATGTTAATACACCACTTTCTTTGGGAGAGTTTACACATGCTTTATAAACCAATGTAAATGACTTAGATCAAATGGAAAATTTTTCTACCTGCACACATTTATAATGTGAAGGCATGTAAATTAGTCCTGCATAAACATGATGTAACTGAGGAGCAGACACTTGTGTGTGCTGTACAGAAAGACCCACTTCTTTACTGACTTTAAGGACATTATAAGAACATCATGCTTCTGCATGTAATTCTACAGAAGTAGCTGGGATAATCTGAAATAATCTCAGGATTTTAGAATCGATTAGCTCCTTGCAAATGCTATTTCTTTTGACCAGTTTTGGGTGTTCTTATTATTAGTAAAAGACTATCATGTGGCTCAGCAGACTTACTCTTGCTTATTGCCCATACTCTAGGTATATCTAACTTCTCATACTTGTGTACATTAGAGGAGGTATTTCTGTGACAAGACCACTTTGTATTGCTTAGCTACATCAACCCTGCTCTCTTTTTCTCATTACATTTCAGACAATAATAATTGATTGGCCTAGTAAATAGTATATAAAACTTTTTGAGTAGTTCATGACATCCAGAAATGGAAATCATTCACATTTGCGCAATTACTTCTCTGAAGATAAAAAGGAATTACCTTTACAAAATTCTTCTCTAACTTACACATATTCAACTTTTAAAAGCTTTTAAAAACTATATAGAGACCCGTATTATAAATAGCATCTGAGGAAAATGAGAATTCTGCTTATTGGCTTAATAGGATTATGTTTCACGCATACTTGCAGATTGTTTCAAGACATATTTGACTAGATACATGTATAAGGCATGCTAGATGCCCAAGCCCAGTGCAATGCCTCCTAAATCAAAGGATGTGCTTCAGGGGGCCACAGAAGAACTATGACCTGCAGAGCAGCCGTCTGCGTCCATCTTTCTGTGCAGCTTCTCCCCACATAGGCCTTGGGTTACAGCTTACAATGGCTCTTCATTTAAAATAATTAAACTTTTTAAAGAATTGAAGTACAGTTAACAAGATATTGGGTTGGCCAAAAAGTCTGTTACATTTTTTTCAGAAAAGAGACACATTATTTTAATTTTTACCAATAGTTTTATTGATCTGGAGATTTTGAGTATGCTGGCTATCTCCTGCTATTGGCCTCTAGTGGGTAGAGGCCAGGAGTGCTGCTAAATACCTTGCAATGCATAAGACAGCCCCACAGCAAAAAAACTATCTGGCCAAAAATGTCAAACCACTTTGATACATTCAATCAGTCACAATACCTTCTCCATACACTGGACAAATCTTTTTATTTATTTATTTATTTTTTTTTTGCATTTCAGTTGCTTTTTTATCTTATGAAATAATAAAGCATACGTGCAGAAAATGTGTATTTTCTTCCATCTTCAATTTAAAATGGCTGCACAAAATTCACCAATTTTGGTAAGTTTTTTTAAAATGCACACTGATATGACAGCTGCCACAATACAAACTAACAAAATTGCTTCGAATGACATTAAAGACAACTAAGCACTACTAAAGCCATTGTGCAGAAAACACTAAATGAACTTTTTGGCCAACCCAATAATATGCATAGATCTTAAGTGTTCAACTCAATGAGTTATTTCCTTTTCATTGAGTTTATTGGCTCACAACATTATACAGGTTTCAGGTACACAATTGTGCAATACATCATCTGTACACTGTATTGTGTGTTGACAAATGTATATACTTGTGTATCCACACCTGAAAAAAAATACAGAATATTTCTTGCACCTCAGAAAGTTTCTTCTTACTTCTTTCCAATAAATTTTTCCATAACCCATCCACAAAACAATTATTTTGTGATTTCTATAACTGTGGTTAATTTTGACCTACTCTTGGACTTCATTTAAACAGAATTATACAAAAAATATTAGTTAGTGCCTGGCTTCCTTCACCTAACATCATTTTGTGAGATTCACGCATGTTGCATGTATCAGTAGTTTTTATTGCTTGTACTGCTGAGTATATTCTACCATATGAACACACAACAGTTTGTTCTTTATCTCCTGTTAACGAGCATTTGGGTTGTTTCCAGTTGTGGCTACATCAAATAAGACTAATCTGAACATTTTTGTACACATCTTGTGGACATCTGCTTATTTTATTTTGGGCAAATAGGAGTATAATTGCTGATGATAGGGTACATTCATATTTAACTTCATTAGAAACTACCCCAAGTTTTCTAATATATTAGGACCATTGAGCAACTTCCACTAGCAATGTTTGAGAATAGAAGGTAAGCGTTCTCCACTAGTTTTCCATTTATGTTCTCCCTCAAGAAATTATGGTGATAAATTCCAAGTGTTTAATGTATTAAATTAGAAAACAGAATGAATCTTAGAACAAGGCACAGTGCAGCTTATCTTTCCCATCATACTCAGTGTAATTTAAAGCAGATTTTTCTAATGCATAAATCAGCCTATGGGCATAAGTTTTATGCAGGCTTCTATGTGCGGTGGAGTTTAACACGTATCCTGAGAGAACAAGACTCAATGTATGCCACAGAATTATTTACCCACTTATCCTTTCTGTTCACATAGTATTGGGAAACCATTATGCTGAATAACTTTTGTATTTTATTCCTGGTGCACTTGTAGTACTATTTTGTGTAGTCCCTAACAAAAGTCATTCAGGGAAAGCTGGCTGATATTTATAAGCACGAAATATTAAATTTCCTGAAGGTACTTTTCCGTCTTTCACACTTCATTGTAATTTATGTAAACACTAAAAGATTTAATAGCTCACTTCATATTTTTTTTCTGAAATTCATAAAATCCAATCACTTTTTCTAAGATTTTCTTCTGTGTCCATTCCATTTCAATCAGAACAGGAAAAAACACTTGATTAAACAGTAGTTATATGTGTTTGTTTATTAAACTGTCAAATTAGAAATGAAGGACTAGAAAATGAGAAGTTTGGCTGAGTTTTTTCCTGCAATTATCACAAGAGAAGTGACATCACTTGCAAACACACACACACACACACACACACACACACACACACACACACACACACCCCACACTCACTCACACTCAAAATGTCTGTGAGGAAATGATGGCCACTCTTTTCAGCTTATTTACCACTGATATTGCACTGCACCATGATGATCTCACCTCATTCATTACAAGCTCTCGGAAATGATTTTGTAACCCAAGAGCAGTCATCACTACAAAATCATATATTAATATTCTCAATCTAAGCCTACATTGACTGTTACAAAATTAGGTAACCCACTGGTGAAGTCTAAATTATAAAACCAAAAATACTATTATTGTAGACACATAATTTCAGGAAGATTTATCTTTATTATAATTAAGTAAAATAGTACGTTTCAAGGTGGCTACCCATCGATAACAACATTTGGACTATGATGATCATGAACAACATGCATACATAAGCAATTAGTTAAAGTGAGTTTCAAAGTCTGTGAATTCTGGCTTAATGTTTAAATATCAGTAACCTTGAATTCGTTACAATGTCCATGAATTCTGAAGGAGGAGAAAGAAGTGAATATTTTACCCCCAACATTGCCTCATAAATTCTGATTTAATGTAGATATTTATTAGGAATGAGAGAACTTGTGTACTGCAAATGGCAAGAAAAATCTTTTTTTTTTTTTTTATGGAATATAGTAACATGCTTAGTGAAAAGGGAAACAAAGAAAAAATAACATCTTACGTAGCTTAGTGAGAGGAAAATACTCCCAACATAGTCTGGTGTAACATCCGCTCGGTGGACTACTTCTTCAACGCTAGTAAGCATTTAGCCTCCAGTACTGTGGTAGGCCACAGTGGCACCACTTTATTCAGAAAGGTATAGGACAGGAGTCATTGCTCCTGGCAAAAGCCAGCAAACAGTATTGATTACATGGTCCTCCCAACACTCTGCAACTGTCCACGCTACCCTTAAGAAACTGTGCTTTTTCACTCCTCACGTCCCCTCTGCCCCAGTCCCCAGGTGTTGGCTTGGGTGAGAAAGATAAAGATTCACAATGGCTGAGTTAAGAAGCCATCCTGGCTTAAAAACTTCATATCACAGAAACCGACCCTATAAGCATAACCTGCAGAATTCCTACAAGGGCTATGTTTGTATCTGAGTTACTACACTCAAGCAAGCCTAAAATTACAGTTTCCAAACAGGTATTTATCATTCTCTCAGTCCAAATTCAATCTACCAACATAGGTTCATTTTTACCATAAGCAGTGTTGCTTAGCAACACAGTTACCACATGCCACCTCATCTAGTTACCAAGGAAACAAAGCTGGAAAGTTATCAAAAGGTCAGATTTTCCTGCAAAAGGGGAAGGGGTTGTATTGATTCATTGCCCACATCTGGTCTCACCCACAAAAATGTGAAATCAAGTTGAATTTATGATTTTGGATGTGAACATGGTGCAATTCTCTCTTGTGTTTGGTTTTTTGTTTTTTGTTTTTAATCCTAGAGCTGATGTACACCGTTGAACTTGCTGGAGGGCTTGGTGCTATCCTTTTGCTGCTTGTTTGTTTGGTGACCATCTACAAGTGTTACAAAATAGAAATCATGCTCTTCTACAGAAATCATTTTGGGACTGAGGAACTGGATGGAGGTAAGATGAGTTTCATTTTACTGTTTTTCTGAATATTCTTATTTGTTTCATTAAGGAGAAAGAAGCATTACCTGCATAACCATTGACAGCAGCTTTTCCAATCTTTCAATGTTCAGTTTGTAACTTCTTTTTTTATATGGAACTCTATGTGTGGTGCTTGGGAGCCAATGGTGTTTCCCTCTGAAAATTGTAAAGCAATACATAGTCTTTTTAAGCTTGTATTCCAATCAGCACTTGTGAATTACAAATGCTGATTGAAATGCTATCAGTGTTCATATTCTCTCACATTGTAATCAGTACTGAAAGGCCAGCTTTACTTTTCTATAGGTAAAGAGTGTCTCTTTTAATAGTGCTCGTTGGCCTAGTAGTTTGAAGTGAATCTCAATTTGTACCTTGTTTAAACTGATCAGTTATAATAAACTGTACTGAATGTTTTAGAATTCACCCAGCAGTCTTTTGATCTTGTTTATTTAGCTATATTTAGACAAGTTAATTTTTATTCCCAATGTGGACCAACAGATAAGAAAGTACACAAGCATATTGTTTTCATAATTATACATTTAATAGTTCTACTCAAATTGGACAAATAAATATTCTTTTCATAGAACTGGTGATTGTTATTTGCCTCTGGTCACTCATAAATATGCATATAATCTAAGAGGAATTTGGATTCCTAAAAATTGGGCTCCTTAAACCACCTATTAGAGCACTTAAGCTTTTCCCTTTTTGGTCATTTGAAAGTGATACAAATATAAGATAAACTTGTAATATAGGAAGCATATACAAATTGGCAATAAATAGTGCAGCTGGTAAAGGTTTCTTAATCATATTTATAAACTTTCTTTTTCACTGACCATCAGTTTTGCAATTACCCATGCTACCACATTTTCAGGGTCCTCTGGAATAAATCCACAGGTAGAACTGTAAATGGTCAAATTTGTGAAGAAGAGCAGTTTAATCAACATCCATGACATTCCTTTCTTTTTAACTTCCCCTTTCCATTAGAGTGAAGTCTGTCATAGCAAAACAGTATTTTTTTTTTAAGGGCTAATTTGCCTATTTGTTCTTTGTTCTTCTCTTGCCTGTTTGTACAAAGTATTAATTTTTTGACACTGCTTTAAAGAAATATGAGAAAATTGTCAATGTCAGCGCTATTGTTGAATGGGTACCAAGCAATGGGCTAGGAACTCTTTTCTTTAAATTTTAATAAAATATTTTATTTAATCTAATATATTCAAAATGTTACATTTCAACATGTAAATAATAGAAAAATTATTATGAGACACTATGCATTTCTAAGTATATTTTATTCATTATGCTACTACAGTTGTCTCAATGTTTCCCCCTCTGTCCGCCTCCACCCGGTACCCACCTTCCCTCCAGCAATCCACTCCTTAGTTCATGTCATGCACGTAAGTTCTTTGGCTTCTCCCTTTCCTATACTACTCTTATCTTCCCCCTGTCTATTTTGTTCCTACCTATTATGCTTCTTAATCCCTGCACCATTTCCCTGTTCTTCCCCTTCCCTCCCAGCTGATAACTCTCCCAATGATCTCCATATCTATGATTCTGTTCCTGTTCTGCTTGTTTGCATAGTTTTTTCTTTTTAGGTTCAGTTGTTGATAGTTGCGAATTCGTTGCTTATTTAATGTTCATAGTTTTTATTATCTTCTTTTTCTTAAATAAATCCCTTTAACATTTCATATAATAACGGCTTGGTGGTGATGAACTCATTTAGCTTTACCTTATCTGGGAAGCACTTTATCTGCCCTTCCATTCTAAATGATAGCTTTGCTGGATAGAGTAGTCTTGGTTGTAGGTCCTTGCCTCTCATTACTTTGAATATTTCCTGCCAGTCACTTCTTGCCTGCGAAGTTTCTTTTGAGAAATCCACTGATAGTGTTATGGGAACTCCTTTGTAAGTAACTCTCTGCTTTTCTCTTGCTACTTTTAAAATTCTGTCTTTATCTTTAGCCTTTGGCATTGTAATTATGGCTTGGTGTAGTCTCTTTGAGCCCAACTTGTTGAGGATTCTCTGTGCTTCCTGGATTTGTAGGTCTATTTCTTTCCTCAAATTAGGGTAAGTTTTCTTTCATCATTTTTTCAAATAAGTGTTCAATTTCTAGCTCTTCCTCTTCTCTTTCTGCCATCACTATGATTCGGATGAGAGCACATTTAGAGATGTCCCAGAGGTTCCTTAACCTCTCCTCATTTATTTGACTTCTTATTTCTTCTTTTTGTTTAGATTGAATGTTTATCTCTTCCTTATGTTCCAAATTGTTGGTTTGAATCCTGGCTTCCTTCCCTTCTCTGTTGGTTTCCTGAGGATTATTCTTTATTTCACTCAGTGTGATCTTCATTTCTTCCTTTATTATTAATTTTTTTTTTTGCCATACTCAAGGAGTCCTCTGAGCATTCGTATCACTAGTCTTTTAGACTCTGCATCTGATAGGTTGCTTATCTCCATTTCACTTAGTTCTTTTATTTTATTTTATTTATTTGAGTCTTCTCTCTTTTTTTCTTTTTTTCTTGTTTTATTTTTATTTTGGGGGGGACCTCTGCTCTTTAACAATTCCCCTCCTCAGACTTAAGACCCTTTATAATCTTATAAAGGACAATGGGCGAAGGTCTCGTGCTCCTCTACCTGCTTCAAGCTGGACACGGTCATTGTCCTACCTACCCTTGGGTCCAGAAATCCCTAATAAGAGCCACTTAGTTCTTTTTCTGGGGTTTTGTTCTGTTCTTTCATTTGGGCCATCTTTCTTTGTCTTGTCAATTTGGCAACCTCCCTGTGCTTGTTTCTGTGTAGTAGGTAGAGCTGCTTTGACTGCCTGCCTAAGTAGCTTGGCCTATGTAGAAAAGGCATCTGTAAATTGTGTGGGGTGGAGCCTTAGGTAATTGCCAGGGTGGGGCAGGCCACTTCACTGCTTTGTGGTTGTGTGGGGAGGGCTCACAGAAGGGACAATACTGCTACCTGGCTTCTGGCAGTTCACCTGGCTCTTGCCCTGTTTCTTGTCACTTTACTCCCTTCCCGTGTGTGACTGGCACCTTCCAGCTGCTGCTCCAGTGGTGAATCCCAGAGATGGTGGGTTTGCCTACATTCTAAGACCCTGCTGGCCCTTTAAGTGGAGAAAATCTGGCAGTTTCTTCTGCTGCCCTAACACCCACTGGTTTTTATAACCAGAGGTAACAGGGGTCTATCTTTCTGGTGCTGGAACCTTGGGCTGTGCAGTCTGGCCTGGGGCTGGGATCACTCTCTCCCAAGCTATGCCTCCAGTCCATTTCCTCACCACTGCCACTGCCATCTTTCTGCCACACAAACTGTCCTCCCGTCTCTGTGATTGTGCCCTTCATACCCGTTTGGATGAATGTGTCTTCTTTAAATCTTTGGTGTCAAACTTCCATACAACTCAGTTTACTGATGGTTCTAGATGTTATTAGTTTTGAGATCTGGTTGTAATTCTTTCTATGGTTACGCAAGGAGGCAAAGTTTGTATACTTATGCTTCCATCTGGACCAGAAGTCTGGAATTGTAAAATTATTCTTGCTAAGCTTCAAAAAATTCTGAGGTCAGTTATCATCTCCATTTTACTGATAAGGCAACTGAGGTTCTCAGAAGTTAACTTACTGAGGATGATTATACAAGTATTATTGTACGTGACCAAGATGGGATTTGAAAAGAGGCCAATTTCCAAAATCTTTATTTTATTGAACACTGAGTCCATATTTTTTAAATTATATTTTATTGGTTATGCTATCACAGTTGTCCTGATTTTCCCTCTTACCCTCACTACACCTGGGACGCACCATTCCCTCAGGTAATCCCCTACCATTGTTCATGTCCATGGGTCATGCGTATAAGTTCTTTGGCTGCTCCACGTCCTATGCTGTACTTTACATCCCCATGGCTATTCTGTAACTACCTATTTGTACTTAATCCCCTCACCTCTTTATGCATTCCCTCACACCCCACTCCCATCTGGCAACCATCAAAACACTCTTCGTATCCATGATTCTGTCTCTGTTATTGTTTGCTTAGTTTGTTTTTAGATTCAGTTGTTGATAGATTCGTATTTTTTGTCATTTTATTGTTCATAGTTCTGATTATCTTTTTCTTAAATAAGTTCCTGTAACATTTCATATAATAATGGCAGAAATAAAGTGAAAAGTAAAATTTATTAAAACAATGGGCTGCAACAGTCATAAAATTAAAGTATTAATATTACATACCTAATTTTTATTCATTCAAAGCTATATAATTTATTTCTACAGAGTTTTTTAATTAAAAATTATATCTTGGAAATGTGAGAAAGCATATGAAGGCAAATCTGAGACACAAAACAGAAATGTAGTTTAATTTTTTTAAAACTTCTTTATTCAAACTTGATCAGTGCTAATTTTAATGATGGTATGTTTCTGTGCTAACATGCCACATGCAAACATTAAAAAATTGCCTTTTAAGATGAAAACTGAAATTTATTATTGAGACCTACCTCCTCCAGTTTCATTTTGGTGACCCATTTGTTGAATGATGGCCTCTCTCACTAGTCTTTTTCATGTATATTACTTATAAATATTTGAGAAAAAATGACCAACTACCAATATCATCTGACAACTATTCAATGGATGTTTAAAAATTAAAATCTCCCAAAAACTCAAATGTCAATCTCAAGCCATTTATATTGTCACTAAATCTCTTGCCTAGCCCAGATCCAATATATCCACCACCTTCATCTTGAAAAGGGAGCTTTAAATCTACATTTTCTTAAAAGCTGTGTTGTTCTAAAAATCCATGGATCCTTTGGGTTCTTAATCCTCCTAAAGAGCATTGACTAATATCCTCTCATTTGTCAAAAAGAAAAGTATTTATCATTTTTCAAAACCACTTTTTCATTCCTGATACACAGTTCCATATATTCCTTTGCTCATCAAGATTTCTAACTAATAATATTTTAAGCTCTTTTATTTTTTTAACTCTTCAGAGTCCAAACTTCTTACTTCTCTCAAATTTATTTTTATAAAAATGCAGCAGTTAATTCAGTCAATTGAAGGAGAAAATTCTACTGGACCTGTTGATTGACTGGAACAACTTACATTCAATTGCATACAAAAAATTCTGCACTTTTACTTTCTTCCCTGCACACTTGATGCTATTTTTGTCATATTTTGTATCTTTTTATATTGTGTATTAATTAAAATAAATTACTGTAGCTACAGTTATTTTAATATTATTATTTTTTAACTTTTGTACTAGAGATAAAAGTGATTTATACACCATCATTACAGTACTAAGCTATTCTGAATTTTACTATACATTTACTTTTACCATTGAGTTTTATATTAATATTTTATATGTTTTCATGCTGTCACTTAGTGTCCTTTCATTTTAATTTGAAGAACTTCCTTTAGCATTTCCTGTTAGGCAGGTCTAGTGCTGATGAGCTCACTTAACTTCTGTTGGTCTGGGAATGTCTTTATATCTCCCTCATTTCTAAAGGACACTTTTTCTGAGTATAGTATTCTTGGTTGGAATTTTTCTTTTATCGCTTTCTATCCTTCATCCTATTTTTTCCTGGTATGCAAAATTTTTACAGAGAAATTCACAGCCTTACAAGGGTTCCTTTGCATGTGATGAGTCATTTTTGTCTGGCTGCCTTCAAAATTCTCTCTTTTTTATATTTAGCATTTTAAATATAATGCGTCTCAGATTAATCATCTTTGGTTTGATCTTCCTTGGAGTCCTTTGAGCTACCTATACCTAGATGTCTACCTCTCTCCCAAAATTTAGGGAAGTTTTCAGTTATTTCTTTAAATAAGCTCCCTGTCACTTCTTTTCTCTCCTGTTTTTCTTTAACTCACATACTGTGAAGTTAGTTCACTTGATGGTGTCCATAATTCACATAGGTGTTATTTTTTAAAACATTTTGTTCCTCCATCTAATTTAAAATTATCTGTCTTCAAGTTCTCTGATTTTTTCTTCTTCAGCATGACCACATTTATTTTTGAAGGTGTCAGTCGAATTTTTTTAGTTATGTCATGTTCTTCAGCTCTAGTATTTCTGCTTAGTTCTTTTTTACTGTTACTATTTCCTTATTAAAATTCTCATTTTATTCATGCATTGTTTTTCTGATTTTGTTAAATAGTCTATCTGGGGGTTTCTCTTGCATTTCATTGAGTTTCTTTAAGATAATTATTTTTAATTCTTTCTCAGGGAAATTGTAGATTTATATTTGGGGGGGCTTGGTTACTGGAGCTTTATTATTTTCTTTTGATGGTGTCATATTTGCCTGATCCTTCTTTATTCATGTATCTTTGCATGGATATCTATGCATTTGAAGAAACAAATACCTTTTCCAGTCTTTACAGACTGACTTCACCAAGTAAACTTCTTCTATCTATTTCCCAAGCCAATGGGATTACCTCTAGAATTGCAATCAGGCTGGGCTGGAGCTAGTTTTAAGGCTGTTGCTGGTTCTGCAATAAGATCCATGGTTGGCAGGCTTGTTACAAGGGGCTCAGGTAAGCACTTATCCTGTCTGGGTGAGTGGGACTGCTTCTAGTACCTGTTCAGTAGGCTATCACTTGGACAAGTGTACACTTCAGGGTCCACTGGTGAGTTCTCAGTCAACAGGCCTATTACCTGCTGTATGGATGTGTATGGTTCCAACCAGGTCCCTAGAAGGACTCTTGCCTGGTTACTGGAAGGGTCCCTGGGTGGGCAAGACTAGCCCTGGGTCATAGCTGAGAGAACACAGGCAAAGTATGTCTTATTTGGCCATTTTACTGACATCACTTCTGTTCATTTTTGGTGGGACCTAGCAGTCAGAATCTCTTAAAAGTAATGGGAAGAGTAAATCAATGACTATATTTGAGTTTATAAAAATTATTACACAGAGTATATACTGCAGCTACTCTCTATCTCTGCAGTGAACAGAATTATAGTTGGGAGTTTAAATTAGGGAAAAAAAGCTATTTAGAGAATAAAGTTCAGAATAAGAAATATACTCAATACTACCTTGTAATGACTATTTATTCATTCATTCATTCATTTATTTAATTTTTCAATTACAGTTGACATTCAACATTATTTTGTATATACTTAAGGGATATAGCACATTTAGACATTTACATAATTTACAAAGTGATCCCCCATTAATTCCAGTACCCACCTGCATCATAGTTATTATAATATTTTTGAGTAAATTCCCTATGCTTTACTCTACATCCCCATGATTGTTTTGTAACCAATTAGTACTTCTTAATTCTTTCCCCATTTTTCACCCCAACCCCTCTCCCCTTTGGCATCCATAAGTCTATTTTCTGTATTTATAAGTCTGTTTATATTTTGTTTGTTCATTTACTTTTTTCTTTAGGTTTTACATATCAGTGATATTATATGGTATTTCTCTTTTTTGTTTGGCTTATTTCACTTAGCTTAATACCCTCTAGGTCCATACATGCTGTTGCAAATGATGACTATTTTTTTGCTGTTTATAAACTTGAGTTGACTTCAAAAGATCACCTATCCTTTAAAAAGTTTTACACAATTTTGTTTTTTTCTATGGTTATGAAAATGTCATTTTTTCAAAGTTTCTCCAGTCACATGACCCTCATACTAACTAGTCAGTATATGTTCATACAGATATGTTTTTAAGTCTAAGAGATGTTACCCAAGCTTCATCTTCAGCTGGTAATTGGGAAAAAGGAAGACACCTTATAATCCATGTGATTTTGAGCCAGAATACATTACTGAATTTAATATATGGTGTCTGGCAAAGTGTTTACTGTCTGATAACTTTCAAATCTAGAGTTTGTTTCTGGTGATAAATAAATGTCTAGCCCACTATTTCACTGATGTAGACTCTGGGAAAAAAAGGGGGAATTAGATATCAATCAAGTGTCTCATTGATTTGAGGATGCTGATGCAGCTGCTCACAAGGGGCTTTTTAGCCACATTTTCTCCCAGGATAACTTGCATGTGAGCAATTTCTTTTTATCTGAGAGTTATTAGCTTAAATGTTATAAATCCATCCAGATGACACAAAGACATAGAAAACTGACTGAGGCCATAGCACCGATTTCTGAGGTTCACTTAAGCTTACTATAGTTACTGTATATATTACTCTAGGCAAGACTCTATCCCCTTTTTGATGGAAGTGTGGATTTCAGCTATTTTATTGAGAGTACATGCCCTGTCATGTAAAGACCAAATATCATGGAGCTGAAGCTACTGTATTTATGTTTTGAGGTGCTCTGGTCAATTACCTGGCTGCTGACTACAGTCCTTTGATATCTTTGAGACTTCTAGATGCCTATATCCTGTCCTAAGAAAGAGTTCCTAAAGTATGGTCCCTGGATCAACAGCAGCATCTCCTGAGACTTTTCTATAAATGTAAATTATCAAGACCTATTTTAGATCTTCTGAATGAAAAACTCAGGAGGTGGGGTCCAGGAGTCTATATTTTAATAAGTCCTCCAAATATGGTCATTCATGCTCAAGTCTACTTTTCTGGAGAAGTTTACGGTGACTCTAGGGCTTTCCCTTGAGTCACAGTGAGAAACTTCAGTTCAAGACTATTCTAAATGAGCCTCGCTAAACTCTACCCCCATAGCTCCTAGCAATTCCTTGCAGAATCCATCCAGTCAGCATGGAGTGCATACCACCAAAGACTTCTCTCCTAGGAAATGGCCCAGGACTTGAGAAAATCTCTACACTGGCTATAAGATAATAAATCATGTGAAACCCAAATGAATGGCCATTCATTCATTTAATCAACAGATATGATTGAGCATCTACTAAGCTCTAGTCACATACCTGAGCCAAGAATCTTGTGGTCAAAAAAAGAAGATAAGATGTGAGCACAATAATGCAATACATGGGAAAAGAGATTACCTCCAACTCAGAGATACTAGACTCAAATTCAAAGGAAACAAACTGCATATTTAGCTGCTGTTTTTGACAATAGAGAGCTATAAATATTTTTCAAGCTACCATAAAAATAATAAGTGGTGAGGTTTGGAAAGATAAAATTCTGTGACTTTATGTGGAATGGGCCAGAAGGAGAAGGAAACAGAGAAAGAAGATCCACCAAAAATAATTACAACTGAAAAGTGAATTTGACCTGACCCAGGAACAGTTATGAAGTTTTTGGTAAATGCAAAGGGATAAGTGAAACATGCATCTGAAGTTTGAAGACTAAAGAAGTAAGATATTTATTAAAATTAAAGTGAAATAAAAGGTGAAAAACAGCTTTGATGGGAAGCTTGTTATTTTGCAGGCATGTTGAATATAAGGTGCATGATGAACATGTGAATTAAGGGGTCTAAATTATACATAGAAGTGGAGGACTGTTGGTAGTTCATAAGAAAGAAAACAGGATTGGACATCTATGTTAGGGAGACAGCTACACAGAAGTGGTTGTTTATGTTATGGGAAGAAAGAAGATTTTTAAAGGAAAGTGAGTTGAGAAAAAATGCAGTAGGCTATAGAAAACATCTTGAGAAATTATAGCATTTTATGGCTTGTAAGAGAGGCGTCCATGAACGAGGCAGAGGAACCAGAAACTGACAGACAGTGTCATGTAAGCAAAAATGATATCCAGGTGGAACTTACCAGTATTGGTGAACCAGTTGTTTACATTTATTCTGAGTTATAAGTGCTCTGTTTTTATTGGTGTTGATATTGATATGGTTTTCAAATATTCTTTTCTTATGGGAAGTAACATGTTTATCCCTTTTTTAGTATATTTTATTGATTATGCTATTACAATTACCCCAATTTCTTTTCCCTTTGCTCCACTCCACCCATTTACCCCCCTACCCATCAGCAATCCTACACATGTTAATTAATGTCCAGGGTTTATGCATATAAGTTCTTTGGCTTCAACCTTTCCTGCACTATTCTTAACATCCCCCTGTCTATTTTGAGCCTACCAATTATGCTTCTTAATCCCTGCACCATTTCCCCATTTCTCCTCCTCCCCCCTCCCAGCTGATAACCCTCCAGATGATCCCCATACCTATGATTCTGTTCCTATTCTGGTTTACCTAGTAGGACTCAGTTTTTATATTTTAGATTCAGTTGTTGAGAGTTGTAAGTTTGTTGTCATCTTAATGTTCATAGTTTTTATCTTTTTGTTAAATAAGATCCTGTAACATTTCATATAATAATGGCTTGGTGACGATGAACTCCTCTAGCGTTGCCTTGTCTGGGAAGCACTTCATTTGCCCTTCCATTCTAAATGATAGCTTTGCTGGATAGAATAATCTTGGTTGTAGGTCCTTTCTTTTCATCACTTTGAATACTTCTTGCCAGTCCCTTCTTTCCTATAGTGTATTTTGAGAAATCTGCTGATAATCTTATAGGCACCCCTTTGTAGGGAACTCTCTTCTTTTCTCTTGCTGCCTTTAAGATTCTCTCTTTATCTTTAACCTTTGGCATTTTAATTATGTTGTGTCTTAGTGTGGTCCTCCTTGGGTCTAGCTTATTTGGGACTCTCTGTGCTTCCTCAACTTGTATGTGTATTTCCTTTGACAAATTAGGGAAGTTTTCCTTCATTATTTTTTTACATAATTTTTCAATTTCTTGCCCTTTCTCTTCTCCTTCTGGTACCCGTATGATTCAGATGTTGGCATGTTTAAAGCTGTCCCAGGGATTCCTAAGCTGCTCCTCATTTTTTTCAATTCTTGTTTCTTCATTCTGTACTGATTGACTATTATTTCTTCCTTTTGTTCCAAATCACTAACTTGAACCCTGGTTTCTTTCCCTTCACCACTGATCTCTTATGGGTTTTCCTTCATTTCACTTAGTATAGCCTTCATTTCTTCCCTGTCATGCTTAAACATTTTTGTCAAATCTAAGCATCCTTATCACCAGTGTTTTGAACTCTGCATCTGTTAGGTTGACTATCTCTTCGCTGCTCAGTTCTCCCACTGGAACCTTGATCTGCTCCTTTCTTTGGGCCATGTTTTTCTGTCTGCTCAACTTGACAACCTCCTGTGTTTGCCTCTGCATCTTAGGTAGGGCTGTCACACCTGTTACGTTATAAGGGGCAGAGCCTTAGGTATTTGCCAGTGCAGGGGTGACTTGTTTCCCTGCTCTGTGGCACTAAATGTTCGGGAGGGGTCTGAGAAGAGGAACAAGGTGGCTTACTGAGTACTCACCCCTTTTCCACTAAAGACATGGACTTTACTGAGGGACCGGTGGCTCCCTGCACAACGCCGACCCCCACTGGTTTTCAGTCAATAGCAATGAGGCTATATTTTGACTGGCACTGGAACCATGAGCTGCCTGGACTGGCTGGGGCTGCGATAGTTCCGCAGGTTCTTCTCCCTGACTTTTTTTTTTATATGCTTTATTGATTATGCTGTTACAGTTGTCCCAATTTCTTTTCCCTTTGTTCCCCTCCACCCAGTGACATCCCTCCCTCCAGTTATCCCCCACCCTTAGTCCATGCCCATTGGTTGTGCATATATTTCTTCTCGACATCTTCCTATCTACTCCACTCCCTCCTACATTGCATCTTAATTCCTGTACCATCTTCTTCCCTTTCCCCCCTTCATCCTCCCTGCTGACTTCCCCCCATAATTTTCCCCATGCCTATAATTCTGTTCACACTCTCATTACCTACTTAGTTTGTCTTTGTTTCAGTTCCCTAGCTTCTGTTGTTGGTTGTTGTGACACAGCTTTCATTTTAATGTTCATAGTTTTGATCCTCTTTCTCCTAAACAAGTCCCTTTAACATTTCATATAACAGGGTTTGGATCTGATGAACTCCTTCAGTTTTACTTTGTCCTGGAAGCACCTTCTCTGCCCTTCTATTGTGAATGACAGCTTTGCTGGATAGAGTAATTGTGGTTGTAGGTTTTCACGTTGCATTACTTTGAATATTTCTTGCGAGTCCCTTCATGCCTGCAGAGTTTCTTTTGAGAAATAAGCTGAGAGTCTTAATGGGATCCCTTTGTTTGTAATTCTCTTCTTATCTCTTGCTGCTTTTAAGATTCTCTCTTTATCCTTAATTTTTGACATTTTGATTATAATGTCTTGGTGTGGTTCTCCCTGGGTCCAGTTTATTTGGAACTCTCTGTGTTTCCTGGACCTGTAATTCCATTTCCTTCCCCAAGTTAGGGAAGTTCTGCTTCATTATTTTTTCACATAATTTTTCCATTTCTAGTTCTTCTTCACCTTATGGCAATCCTATGATTCAGATGTTGGCCCGCTTATAGCTGTCCAATAAGTTTCTGAGACTCTCCTCATTTTCCTCACTTCTCATTCCCTGTTTCTGTACTGGTTGACTGTTTGTTCTTTCCCTATGTTCCGATTTGTTGATTTGATCCCTGGTTTTCTTGCCCTCACCACTAGTTTCATATGTGTTTTTGTTCATTTCAGCAGGACTAGCCTTCATTCCTTCCCCATCTTGTTTAAGATCTGCTATTAGGTCTGTAAGTACTTTTATAAGCAAAGCTCTGAACTGTGCCTCAGAAAGATTTTCTATCTGTTGCTTCGTTAGATTAGAAATTTGCTGTCTGGTCAGCTGCATCACTGGGATCTCTATCATGATCTGTGCCATCCTGACCATTTTGTGTTTACCTTTGCTTCCTTGGGCAGGGCTGTCACACTTCCTATGCTATAGAGGGCAGAGCCCCATACACTCATCACAACCAGGTGACGCGTCTCACCACGCTGTGGCATTTTTGGCGGGGGTGGGGGTCCAAGATGGATTCCTGCCGTTCACTTTCCGCTGAGAGACCGGGAGCCTCCTCCTCCGTCCCAACCCCACTGGGCCTCACAGTCCAACGCAATGGGGGTCTGCCTTCCCCAGCTTTGGAATCACAAGCTGATGGGTCTGGTCTACAGCCAGGGGTGCTTCCCAGGCGCTTCTCGCTTCCCCTCAAATACGGGTGTCTGTGCTTACCGCTGTCCAGTTGCCGTCACTGCTGCTGCCACGGACAGCACAGCTTGACTTCCCTCCCCAGCTTCACCCCTCCTTTCTGTCCGGATGAGCACCGCTTCTTTATAACTTCATATGTTGGACTTCCATTTATTTTCTGGAACTTCTGGTTATTGCTGGTTTTGCGGTAGTTGTATTCCTTCTTAGTTGTGGAGGGAGATGGATCGTGTCAGTCTAGGCCTCCATCTTGGCCGGAAGTCTCCTGTGTTTGTTTGCTTCCATGTCCCAGGGAGAGCTGTCGCTCCTACTATGTTGTAAGGGGCGGAGCCTTAGGGATTCGTCAGTAAGGGGCGAACTGTTTTGCCACGTTCTGGTCCTGTATGTGGGGGAGGGGTCTGAGAAGGAATAATGCCGCTTGCCCAGCACTCAGTCCTTTTCCAGGCACTTCTCCCACTTCTGCACCGGACTGGCACCTCTCTAGCTGCTGACCTGGCTGTCGTTCCCAGAGTGGGTGGGTCTGCGGACGTTCTAGGACCATGGGGGCCCTTTAAACAAGCAGGCTCTGCTAAGAGGCCGGCAGTTTCTGCCTCCGTCCCAACACCGACTGGTTTGCACAGTCAAAAGCAATGAGGCTTGATTTTCCTGGGACAGTGAGCTGCTCTTGTGAGGAGCTGGGAACGCCCCCCAGGTGTCCCTCCTGACTTTTTAAAATGTGTGACTGCACTGTCCACCAGCCTGCTGCTGTTGCCGCTGCTGCCACCACCACACCGCGTGCTCTCCGCCCAGGCTCTGCCCCTACTACCTGTCTGGATGAGTATTTCTTCTTTATATCTTTGTTTGCTGGACTTCCATGAAGTTTGATTTTCTGGAACTTCTGATTGTTTCTAGTTTTGAAGTAGTTGTATTCCTTCTTAGTTGTGGAGGGAGACACAGCGTGTCTGCCTATAATACCTTCATCTTGGCTGGAAGTCCCACTGCTTCATCCTCCCTGACTTTTTTAAATGTGCGACTGCGCTTTCCACCGGCCGCCACCAGCCACTGTGTTGCCACCACTGCCAGCACCGCTTCTCTTGGTGCAGGTGCCGCTGCTGTTGGTGTGGGTGCCACTGCTGCTGGAACCGCTGGTGCCACTGGGGGTGTTGCTGCCCTAGTTCCACTGGTGCCACTGCCGGTGTCGCTGCCTTAGTGCTGCTAGCTCTGCAGCCAATGTCTCCTCCCCAGTTCCTCTCCGCCCCTGTTCTTCCCTCCTTCCTGTTCAGATGAGTATTTCTTCTTTATTTCTTAGTTGGACTTCCCTTCTGTTTGATATTTCTGGAATTTTCGTTGATTCTTACAGTTTTTGAAGTAGTTGTATTCCTTCTTAGTTGTGGAGGGAGATGCAATGTGTCTACCTACGCCTCCATCTTGGCTGGAATTCTTTGGTTTTCAAATATTCTTAAGCCAACAAAAGACAAAAGGCAAAGAATAAGGATCCAGTCATTACACATCCCAGATTTGGGCAAACTTCAATACTTTATAGATATTTTAGGTAAACCAGAGGAGAACAACTTCCCATAAAGAAAATAGTATATGCCTAAAATTCTACAGTCTACAGTCTGGCTTAAGGAGCCCTCCCTCAGCATAAAGACAGTAATTAAAACTGAGGTGAATTATGAATTCTGATATCACATTCTGAAAAGGAAATTGATGAATGAGAGACTACCCAGAAGATAAATGACTTCTTGTTCTTACAAACAATAAATGAGAAATTTGGGGTGTTTTTTCTTGAAAAATTAGAATAAAGGTAATACATGAGGGTGGTCATCAAATATTTAAAGAGTTTTATGTAAAAAGAGGGAAGAATGCAGAAAGAAACAGATTTTAAAACCAAGTTTCATTCATGTATATTATAATTTTTTATTCTTATGCTTAAACTGATTAACATGATGAGAAATAATTTGGCTGCATTTTACATGTAAGATAAGTGAAGATCAGTAAAGCAATATGCTTTTTCTATAATAATTCAGTGTAACAATATCGTCAGTCCCAAAATCCAAGAACTGACTTCCAGTAACAAATTAAATATCCCATTGTCAAGCAAGGCAAACTTTTCTCTCTTTTTTTCAAACAGGGTAAAATGCTTAAAGGCAAGATTAATTAAATGTATCATTATTTAGAGTAAGCACATGCCATCCAAATATGTAGCTTTTTCTAAGCAGTTAAGATTCTCTATGATCTATGCATCAAAAATGCTGTAAGTTAACATAGAATTGTTCTTTTCATTGTTTTTTTTTTCTCCTACTGCCTTCACAACAACAACAAATTGGAAACACATTCCCTTACAACTCTAAACTAGTTCCAGAATATTTGGCATTATGAAATTGGTATTGAAAACTAACAAAGGCTTCTTTCTTTGGTCTCCCAAAAGTGGGACATATGGAGATGTTTGTGAAAAGAGGTGAATGTTTTCATTTCCTATTATTTTCCTTGTAAAATAGTGACTTCAGCTTTACTCTGTAATGTTTTTGACAGACAATAAAGATTATGATGCATACTTATCATACACCAAAGTGGATCCTGACCAGTGGAATCAAGAGACTGGGGAAGAAGAACGCTTTGCTCTTGAAATCCTACCTGATATGCTTGAAAAGCACTATGGATATAAGTTGTTTATACCAGATAGAGATTTAATCCCAACTGGAAGTAAGTTAATGTTTTCATATGAACGTATGTATATTCTTGTGTCTATCTGTGTAGTCATCATTTTTAGACATAGTTTTACCTTTTGGTTCTTGACTTCAGAAATTGAATGTGTTAGCTTCTCAACAAAGAAATGTCATTATGTGTTCATATGAAACTTAATCTTTGACAGTTCCAAGGAGCTATTTCCATTATTTTATAAAGCATCTCATGTTATGAGCTTTAACAATGAAAGTAACCAAATGAGAGATTTGTACTTGGAAAAATATTCCTGACATTAAAAGAAGCAAAGCCCATGCTCTAGTCAAAGGGATCATTGGCTATTTTCATCTCCTCAACAAACACCAATTCTCATGTAATGTGTGAAAGAGAATCTTTCAGGGCTTTCTGGACTGCATGTTGGATTTACTCATTCTGGAACCTTTTCTCTTTTGTAGCATACATTGAAGATGTAGCAAGATGTGTAGATCAAAGCAAGCGGCTGATTATTGTCATGACCCCAAATTACGTAGTCAGAAGGGGCTGGAGCATCTTTGAGCTGGAGACCAGACTGCGAAACATGCTTGTGACTGGGGAAATTAAAGTGATACTAATTGAATGCAGTGAACTACGAGGAGTTATGAACTACCAGGAGGTGGAGGCCCTCAAGCACACCATCAAGCTCCTGACGGTTATTAAATGGCATGGACCAAAATGCAACAAGTTGAACTCTAAGTTCTGGAAACGTTTACAATATGAAATGCCTTTTAAGAGGATAGAACCCATTACGCACGAGCAGGCTTTAGATGTTAGTGAGCAGGGGCCTTTCGGGGAGCTGCAGACTGTCTCGGCCATTTCCATGGCTGCGGCCACCTCCACAGCTCTAGCCACTGCTCATCCAGATCTCCGTTCCACCTTTCACAACACATACCATTCACAAATGCGTCAGAAACACTACTACCGAAGCTACGAGTATGACGTACCTCCTACCGGCACCCTGCCTCTTACCTCCATAGGAAATCAGCATACCTATTGTAACATCCCTATGACACTCATCAATGGGCAGCGGCCACAGACAAAATCGAGCAGGGAGCAGAATCCAGATGAGGCTCACACAAACAGTGCCATCCTGCCGCTGTTGCCAAGGGAGACCAGTATATCCAGTGTGATTTGGTGACAGAAAAGCAAGGGACACCCCGTCGTCCCTGGGAGTTTGAGTAGAGTCTGCAGTCCAGTGCCTGGAACTAAATCCTCGACTGCTGCTGTTAAAAACATGCATTACAATCTCTAGAACACGAGGAAAAACAGGGTCTTGTACATATATTTTTTGCAGTTTCTTTGTAGCATCAGTGTCTTCCTGTTTCACCATGTCTCTTACCCATTACATTTTTTACTTTGTTTTATATGTCATTTGAATTTGTAAATTTACATTCTTTTTAAAGAAGAGACATATGTATAGATAGAAAACCCTTTTTTGCTTCATTAGTTTAGTTTTAGAATGGGTTTTATTTCCTTTCCTTGATTGTGTTTTGCTTTTAACATTTCCTTGGGGTGCTTGGACAAATCAATCCGATGGGACAAGGAGCAGTGGATCCTCTCTTGGGTTCTACCTAGAATCAGCAGGGCCATGTGGGCTCTCAGGGAGCAGTGCAACGAATGCCAGCATTGCCATTTGAGGGGGAGAAATGAGAAGAACACTTGTTCATAAGAGGGTCCTGCCAATCAGAGCCCTGAATCTCTTCCTCGTCCCGCCTCATTCCCCACCTCTACCCTTCTAATGGTGGCATGATGTGTAAACTCTGAGGAGGGGTGGGGGTGGGTCTAACTGTCTTAACATTTAATTCACTGCTCGTCAGAATACACTCCAGACCCAAAAGTGTGCTAGTCAGTTGGCAGTAACCGCTACAGCGTGCTAAGAAGAGAAGATCAAGGGCATGAGAATGGGGGAAAGAGTGTTGTTTCCATTTTTTAAATGAGTTGATGTACCCTTCTATAAATATATATATATATAGAAAAACACACAACAAAACAAAAATAAACAAAAACAAAAAAACAAAAAAAATACCCAAAAAACAAAAACAAAAAAAATTAAGCCCTATATTTGATCACTTCCTGGAAAGGCATGAATGTGTTTGTGGCTGTTTTTGTTTAATATTCTACTTCCTCTTTTCCCTTTATATTTTTTCTGCAAATGAGATTATGTGCAAATGCCAGGCAAGTTAACTCAAAAGGGTGAATCAACATGAGTCAAAATGAAATTTACATTGAAGGCTTCCAAACCAAAGGGAAGGACAGGATGTGTCATCAAATATGTTTTGTCACATTGTATTATACAAAATGTTATTTTCTAAAGAGTCAGAAAAAATCTGTGAAACTTATTATGGGGTCCCCTTGTACTAAATGTTAATTCACTGTATTTATTTTTTTCAATGCTACATTCAGAATCAAGTGTTTGGTTTCAGTTTGTGAACATTAATAACGCTTATTAATATCAAAGTGTTTAAGTAAGAACTCAGGAGGTCAAACATATGAATACCTACAGAAATCAGTATTTTCAAAATAAACATTATTTACACAAAGTGGTTTTTAAATTAGGTGAGAACGTGTTTAAAATAAGTTTATTGTATAGAAAAGTTGTTTTATTTTAACTATATAATTCTATCTTTCAGAAGCAGAAGGCTTATGCTTCCAGGAAATTCCTCCCTACCATGTAGCTTTATGTTTGAAACCAGTGACATAAGCAGCTAATATATATTTACGTTGAAGATAATACAAAATCAGTCATAAAGGAACTTGCAGAGGGCAGCATTGTTAAAGGGAAATAGAACCTAAGTAGCTTTTAGTTTAAAAAATATCTATGTAATAAAAACACTGATAATATGACATTTACATTACTTTAGTGATTCATTGTAGGAACTTCTATTCCAGTCACCGTCTGTGGGCTCGTGTAGTGACTATTGTATGTTTGATTTGTTCCTACCATATAATAAGAAAACAAGTCTACAGTTTTGGTCACAATTCTATGGTGTGAGTTGGTCACAAAAAGTGTAAACTTCAATAGAATTCATCAGGGAGGGTAAAATTGAATTGCAAATGTGCAAGAGATATGTATAAGAATTTTGTAACAATGCAAAAGTATCAGTATTTGTGTGACAAGATAAAAGAGCTTTGGGATGTGCATTGATTTTTATTTGTCTGAAAACTGTTCATTTCCCTGACAACTCACCTGGGTCCTTCTCTAGAATCTGTTCTTTATTCCCTCGCTCCCTTTGGACCTGTGTCACATTTCCACAAACCAGAACTGAAGCTGCAAGGACACATAAACTTTAAGGTCAGCTTTGCACATTGGGTTATTTTCAGAATCTAAGAAAGCCATTGTTTACTTTGTACTGTGGACACCTGTCAGAGACTGGTGGCAGTGAATCTCATTGGACTGGATTCTAGACTTCCCCAGTGTTCAGAAAACTGTAAACATGGCAATGATCTGGTTTATTTCTTTTTCTTTTTTCTTTTTTAAGTGCACGATGGAAGTGTGGAATAAATGTAGAAGAAGTAATCACACCACAGTCATAAAATAGGCATCCATAGGTGTTAATTTAGCTGCCTTGGGACTTTTTTTTTTTTTCCTGTTCTACTTTTAGTGTAGATTTAAGCACTTTGAATAGCATGATTCAGGGATTGATGGGTAATATTTGATATCTCACAACTTAAGAAATATTTTTTCCTCTAATGCTTTGTCATATTTTTTAAAATGAAGTAAATGGAGAAGCTATCTATGGCTTTAGAAACATTCCTCCCAAGTACTCCTCTATCAGCTCCATGTGAGAACAAATGAAGGAAACTGTCATGTGTTCACGTGCTCTATGTTTCACCAATTTTATGTTAGAACTCACAATAAAAAGAGAAAAACTATATTTTTCCCTAGTGCTTAGGTTTCATCCTTCTTTTTTTCCCATGGGGGCTATCGGGGATAAGCATACTCTAGTTTTAAAAACACAGTTGAAAGTGTGAATATGTTAGCCAAGCTGAGGGAGAGAGTGACCTTGTGGGCTTGAACATCTGTGATGTTTGGTATTGCCTGTTTTCATCCATCACTGCTCAGGCTCCGAGTGAGACGTTATGGGTTCAAGAGTTCATCTGGTTCTTTAATGTAACCTCTACTTGCTGCCTATGAGTGTCCTACCCTTTATACTGGTGCTCAAATCTTTGATTATTTAATTTATAATTCATTCCTTAGATTTCCTATTGGCAGAGAAGAAATTTGTATCTCAAGCAGACAGCTGATTTAAGTTTAGATATAGTCTATGAAATAAATCTTAAGACATAATGAGTTAAGAGACTTGACCCTATTATATTTCTATAGCTAAACACTGAGTTGTTCAAACGGTCAACCATTTTGTGTTTATTGCTTTCTGGATAATATATGTATTTGAACCCTATTGACCTAATCTTAAATCTATAGATACTGGTTTCTTCTTTATTTCTTTATTATTTAGTGTTTTATAACAAGAGGAGATATTAACTGAGAGCCAACCCCTAAACTCTAAGTAAGTTTTATTTATCCTAGAATAGTCATTAACTTTGACAGATAGTATTTATGTAAATGAAGATCACCATTTCTAGAAAAACATTATTTCAGACATTTGTAAGTTATTTTCTGATTCTGGAATGATACTTTAGTTCTCCCTTTTCTAAGAAGTATTTTTTTATCTTGTGCTTAATTTCTTTCCTTTTTTTCAAATATAGTTTAAGTTTATATCATTAGTCCCAGAAGAAAGCTTATTTAAATTCAAAGGAAACTATTGGTATTATACAAGTGAAATGACTGAATGGAACTAAGATAATGCACAGACACAGAAGAGGAAAATTCCTTACTGTCTGTAATCTGAACTTGCTTGGTCATTATTCCCATTATTGTCAGAGTTGGTTAACAGAAGTAAAATATTAAGTGGGTTAAAAATTCCACCTGCAGGCACACATACCCTATCACTGAAGAACTTTGTTTACAATATAGGCAGTTATTTGAAAGAGTTGATGATGCAGCTGAGTTCCCTAAAAGGAGAAGCTTGTCAATGGAAGCAGAGCTATTCCTTGCCTTATCAAGAACCCTTTCCACCTTCTGAGCAATGAAAGTAACCAACAGTCAAATTTTGATTATCCTGAACAATAGACCTCAAACCAGGGTTCAGGAACCCCTTGAGTCTATGAAAAGAATTAAAGGAAATACTGAAGTCCTTGAAATTCCAGACAAAATTGTGAATGTGTGCCAAACTATGTTTTCCTGGATGTCAGAGTCAAAGACATCCATAACCTAAAAAATCTACTGATGTTTGGATTTAGAACATAATCTCAGAAACTGGTATTCAGATGAACCACATAACTTTCAGGCACCATGCCATTTATGGCTACTATTTCTCACCTTCATTCATGGAAATTCACTGGCTGCTTATCGTTCTTTTAACAAACAAAGGCATTTCCTCTTCCAATATGCCCCAGCCTATGGGGGGCTTGGTTTTCTGTGAGGAAAACTTTTGTCTGATGACAAATAATTCATGCCCAGATAAATGAGAGCTCACTTACTATGATAATTTACCCACTTCTTAATTTACTCAAAATAGAGTTTGGGGTAATGTGAAATCATGTAATTTTGCATGATGCCTTTTTTCATTAAACTTCTTTATGATTTGGGTTTAATCATGTTTCCTACAACAAAGAAGAGTTGATCTAGTACAGGAGTAGAAGAAACAACCATTTGACCTGCTTTTCCAAGGGGATCCAGTTTTCTTAGGCCAAGATTTGGAATTGGTTATATACTTGATTTTCAGCAATTGGGCTTTTGCCAGTTTCAGGATATATGATATGACTTTGGGGCAAATGAAGAATTCTGAGAATAAATTGAAGTGAGATGATTATTTAAAGTTTCACTTTTTACTCATCATTGGCAGCAAGTGAAAGTTTGTGCTAAATTGATAATTAAGATTAATCAAGATACAAGGAGCTCTAAGACCTAAATTTGAGTAGAGAAAGATGATGGTAGTTAATCTTGATCCTAAACTTGCATGCTTTGTCATCATTAAATCCCAGTCACATGCATAGCAAATTCCCAGTCCAAAAAGAAGAAACTCGGCTCTAATCTTCCATTGAGTATCATTTCTTCTATCCAGACTTAGAATACAAAATATCTCTCCATTATAGACACATAAACATACAAAAGAAAAATTTCCTTCTGCCCTTTAGTAAATGTTCCTCTGAAAAGTCTGTGAGTCCAATGACAAACTCGTGCTTCTGAGTTGTTCATTAAAGTAAGTAAAGTAAGGCACTATTGTTTTTCTGCCATTCACTACCATCACTGATGCATTCCCCAGGGTCCACAGCCTGAAAGTATTGTCTTTCTGACAAACAAAGGCAATCATCCTCAGTCATTACACTGTGTTCTCCCCACAACTAAATGGATAGAAACCGAAGAACTGCACATGAACTTGAGACTATTACATGTAATATTGATGTGTAAATTTCAATCTTCATAGTCCAGATAACCTTAAGTTTCAAAGGGCATGCTGGTCATTAAAAAAATGATTTAATGTAAAATGACATATTACATAGTGCATGAACATGTGGCGAAGTAAATTGGATCTATCCTTACTAGTCAATGAGAGACTAAATTTGGGAAGATCAGATGTGAGTGTTTTAGGTTAATTCTCAACTGGGATGAAGACATCTTTATGTTAGGACACATGGACAGTTGTCCATATTCTTTGCAGCATACACTCCTGGTAACTAGAATCCTTAGTGTGTTCTTTCCACTGAAGTAGTGGAGATATGTTCATATAATCTGTTATTGAATTGTAAAAACTTTTACACTTTCAGAGTTTGAGGGAACCCAAAATAGGAAAGTGAGTTGCGTCATTTTCCTCTGCTGGTGTTCAAATCAAATTTTAAACTCAGATACTCTCAGATATGTTCAACAGTCAGTAAACAGTGCATTTTACATAGTGTTTCCCTTTAGTTCTGCCTACCCTCTTTGATTTCTGTACAATCTAGAATGTATGTAACTCATGTGTAGGTGATGGAGGCGCTCCTTTCTTCTTAGAATACTTACAATTATATATTTGGTTTTGCTTTGACTAGCAATAGGAAAATAGACAAATACAAGTGTAAAAATGAGAAATTTTAAACTTGAATTATAATTTGTGTTTTATAGTCGTTTCATAAGTCTGTTGCTCTCTATGAGTATGCTCTCTATATATCATGTAAAAATAAATTTATATGTTACATAGAAATTCAAGAAATTAAATTATTTATTAAGCTACAAATGTTTCTTCTGGTTTCTACCTGATAATAGATAAAAATAAATTAATAATGTGTTGTTGGAACATATGTAAGTACCTTCGTTAATTTGATAACTCTTGTTATACTTTTCTTTATTTATGTGTGTATAAGCTTATAACTCTTAGGTTTAATTCCTATTCTGAGTGTGAAGAAAAGGACTTAAGAAATGTTCAATTGGATGAACAAAAATAAAACCTTGTTAAAAGGTCAAGTCCACTTACAAACCCTTCTATCTTCATTACTGGATTTTGGAGAGGTTTCAATCACAAACTTGATCACTGAAAAGTTATCACATTAATGAGCTTTTCAAAGATAAATTCTGCATTTTCCTTCATCTATTACATAAAATTCTTTGAGAAATAGAAATGAAAGGCGTTATAACATGTGAGCCCTTTTCACTGTTCCTCTTTCTTACTTCTTGCTCCCCAAGGTATTTTATTCCTTCCTTTTTAAGGTACTACTCACAAAATATCCTTAAAATAAAGTCCCCTCAGGTAATATTTTGAAGTGACCAAGGTCTTTAATCATCTTATTTTTCTACTCTGTTTGCACCTACTTGTAGTGCACAGTCATTCCTAAAGGGAAATGTTTTTGGCCTTACTTTTCATTTCCTGTTAAACGTAAATAAACTTATTACTTGTTTATTTGTGGGGAAGGTAAAGGTGGTAAATCTTTCCATGACAAGCATAATGAGTGAACAACCAGAAACCTCTTCAAATGAATGGGCTGTTTAGGCAGAATTCATACCTTAGCACAGCCTTTGAAGAACACTTATCAAAGATGAGTCAGAGTTAAATCATAATAAAAATGCAAAGTAATATATTTTTTTAAAAACTGTAAGGTTATTGCAAGTTGAATTTTAAAGTAATTATTGTATGTAAAATTTCATAAAGTAATTTCTACCTCAGTAGGGTTTTTCAATGTGAAAAATAACTTCTACTGAAAAAGTAAAATATTATATAGATTATGACTCCATGTATAATATCCACACTGCATTTAAACTGTGGATCGTAAGATCCAATCCATTATTAAAAACATAAGGAGATAACTCTGTTTGAATAATATTTCTGACTATTTGTGCCCCGCGCACACACACACACATAAATTCTCAGGATCTTTCAATTACACTCATTATCAACAGGTGTTTAAGAGACTGATACTCATAAAACATTACTTATATCTAGAAGAATTTTTATTGGTATCATATCTAAAGTTACAGGAAAAATAAGAACAGAAAGTAAGGCAAATATTCAGAGAATTAAAGTAGTGGTGACCCAATTATTTACTGCTATAGTATTTTTAGCATTTTTGTATGGCCTGTAAGAGTAATTCTAACAAACTTCTTAATTAATTTGAATTTTCAATCAACTTTTAATGCTCAGTGATACTGATGTGTGTGGGGGAGGATGAGATAAAGTTCTGAAAGATAGAGAACAGCAAAATTTGGCCAATTGATTAGCCAATTTTTGCCCAAATTAGGGGGTTTTATCCCAGTGATATGTTAATTGTTTTAGATGGTACACAGAAGTAGATTTATATTTCAATAATTATGTCTTTGATTTAAAATGTCTTATGGTTTTAAAAATATTTAAGTAGTACATTAAACTTCACTTTATGGAGACTTTCTAGTTCTGCTCATGTAGTAGAATGGTATATACTTACGTGATTTAAATTACAACATAGGTAAGTAACAGTTTAGGAAGGCCATATATGACAAAATTCACTAAGATGGTTTATGAATGAATGGATTGTGGAAATACTGCTAAGGCAGTCAAATTTCTAACTTCTGGGGAAAAATAGTAACAAAAGGCAAAACATCCCAAGAAATAAAGAGCAGAAGAATATGCCAAAAGCCTACATAAATGACAAACAGAACTGTGAGTTCATTAAAACCAATGTCTGGTTTAAATTAAGCAATGAACTATCTCACTTCTGCTATTGTCCTTGGCAATAAAGAACTGTTTACATAATTATGAACTTCAAAGGAAAACTGGAGTCTGAATGAAAATTCTTTCTCAGGCAGTCTTAGGCTGAACAAAGAACCATTCTTCAGCATGCTTTTTTCTAAAATAAAATGAAAAATTTGATTGCTAAACATTATAATATATGAAGAGAAATTATTATTTTTGGCATGCTTAATACTGTATAGCCTAAAGATTTCACAGGGGGTGAAATAGTTCTTTCATAGCATCCTTCTAATGGGGCAACTAGTAATAGTTCTAAAATCTACATGTACTTAGAATCACCAGGATGTTTTAAGAAGTCCCAAAGTCTCAGAAATTCAAAAGATACTAGTCTGGGGCTTGTCTCTATTATTAGTTTCTCTTCTTTAAACAAATGCCTCCAGATGATTCTGTAAGAACCAGAGTTGAAAACTACAGGAAACAAACAGGTGGGTCTCAAATTTTAGGCCTCAGAAGAATTGCCTGGAAAGCTTGTTAAAAATGGAAATTGAAATTGAACTCCAATAGTACTGGAGTGCGGCCCAGAATCTATCAACTCAAAAAGCTTCCTAGGTAAATTTTCATGTGGGATCCCACAGACCACTCTACCACGCACAGGTGTAGGATTCATTCTTTCTGTCATTACGACTGCCATCACTTTTTGAAATACAAAATTAAAGTTTGCAGAGCATTAATGTCACCATAAGCTCTGTCTTCCTTTTAAACAAGTCCTCCAAATTTGTTGGTCAAAACTCACAATAAAAGCCCTGAAAAAAAAAAAGAACTACATAGATTATTACACTTTATATGAGAATATCTCTGAAAGAATGGGGGAAAAGTAGTCAAGAAAACCAAGTCCAACTTTCTCATGAAATATATGACTTCAGAAAAGTAATTGTGCCATCACAGAAGAAAAATAAGCTAATTAATATGTAAGTGTTAATTAAAAATACACCTTGCAAGAGAATACGGGTCTATTGTCACTTATGCTTCTATTAAGGAAGAAAAATAGCAGAATTTGACAGGGATATCAGAGATATCAGTTGGAAAATAAATATACCAATATCAAACATTTTTAATTGGTCGGACTTAATTAACAAGTATTTTCCCTCATGTTAACAACAACAGATCAACTCCAATGAAGATTTTTCCAAATGTCCTTTAACATAAGAATCACTTGTAACATTTGTTAATAGCATAGATTACTGGTTCACACTCCAAAACATTTGAACAACAAGAAGCTTTTATAATCATGTAATTTGGGAAGTCCTAGAAAGTACAAGACTATATTGATGCAGTGCCAATAAATTTATTTTTATGTAAAATGTAAGTTTAATGCATCATCTTGTGTTACTTTAGCAAAATGATAACCTACACAATGACAAACCAGTTGTTTTTTTATTATACACAATCACTTATTCTGACAATATGTTTCCAGCCACACACATTTATTTCATTGGGCTAATGTTGATCCTTGAATGCCTTGCTATGTCAGGAATGACTACAAGTGATGAGGTTCCTAGCTTCTGTTCTTAAGACAAATGTCCTTTTTGATGTCTGATTCTCATAACTAATCATGTCACTGACACTAAAGGCAAATTTCAAGGATAAGGATCCTGTTGAGAGAAAATATTCTTATACATTCTCTGTGGAGTAGCCACATCAAAGAGTTTCTAAAGAATTGGTTTGTTTTTCCACTCATGTTGCAGTTACTTCCACAGCCACTGTAAGCCCTCTTACCATCTAGAATTTTATAACATTAGAAAAAATAATATTCAACACTAGAATTTTATTGAATGCAATACAACCTTCTTTATTTCTACACTCAACTGAAGGAGACAATGTACCAATTTATTTGCAGAACATATTCTGGATGGCAACAGTTCAAGACAGTAAGCTTTGACAACATTGAACATTTAGTGTCCATGCACGTGTAATGTGTGTACTCTAAAACATGCACTAGCAATACATTTAAGTAAACTAATCAATATATGCCTTCTATTAAATAAATAGTTCTGTGAGTTCCCAAGACAATGAACTCCATCAGGAAATTACCCAGTGAATTATTTTTGCACAGACTAAAAATAAACATCCAGATTCCTGTTCAACTAACCTTTCTTTAAGGACATGTATTTTACCTTAAAGGAGAGAGCCAGCTCATTCTTGCTTTTCCCATAAAAATTCTGTGACTATTTCCATTTCTTACATTTTCCACTATGTGATAGCCCTGAATTATTTATTTATAAAAATGGGGGTGGTATTGCACTCAGCAACTATCATAAGAAAAGCTTGTGAAAGCACCAAAGTTATTACCATGGGTTTCCTATCTTCTGATCGATTTTATTTTTTTCAGGACTGTGAAACAGCTTATTTTTTCAGATTCCATTTAAATTATGTTCTTAGCAAATAACATGTCCTCAGCAAAGCCTAACTTTAGAAACAGTTACTGATAAGATTCTTTTTTAGTTTTCTCTTACTTTACAGAATCTGTGCCATCACTGAAGTGAAATAAAAATACAATAGAATTAAGGAAATTTACAGTTTAGTACTGCACCTTAAATATTCTCTGCTATGAGGTGACCTTGTATACACAGACATCTTCAAACAGGAGTTGAATAATTTGCTATACATTATCATGAGAAAACTGGACATGGAATGAGAAACTACAGTAAGAGGATAGCAGAAATTTCTGCAGGTGTAGCATTAGAGCGGTAGACTTTTGTGTTGATATCCCTAAAGATTTTAACTATGGCTTATAGGTAAGACTATATAATCTACAGTAACAATTATAACTTACGTAGTATTTTGTGCTTTCATTTTTAAGAGGGAAGGAGATCACTCACTAAATATGAATGCTTCATATGTTAGCAATAGAAATAGTGATTTTGTAATTTTGATTGCACTTGCCTTAAATTTTTTCCAAAAAGAAATTATATATATAAACAAATATAGATGAGGATGGTTAAAGAACACTGTTTTAAAATAGGCAAGTTCTGCACTGATTATACTTTTTTATATAACTTAATGCATAATGACAGAGTATATTTGCCAGATCCATGTAAGGAGTATATGAGCACATGATAACAACAGTTTGTATAAGCACAAGGTGTTCTATGTTTAGATTAGAAATCAACATTGATAACTTTTGGTGTGACTGCTTTAAATTTCAAAAAAGTTGGATGTTTAAAGATAAATTTATTACTTGCATAAGAATATTTTTGTATAATATTGGGAAAGGTTTTAAAAAATGGACTTGCTTTATGGAGTGCAATTTTTGGAGAAAATAAACAGGGTATGTGTCCAGTTTGTAAAATGTTTTCTTTCAAGATTACACTTTTGCTGGTTTAATGCAAGGATATGATGACTTGAAATACTTTTTTTGTGAACTGAACAATACCACCACCACTAACAAGAAAAATAAAGCAATGTGAATAAGTTGCGTATGCAAACTTCTTTTAATCAATGCCAGTACATCCTGAAAACAGTAGCAAAGATCCATCTCTGTGAATATAGTGCTAGAAATAATTATCAATGTGGCTTACTACTCAATGCGTGAACTTAAATTAATTATAAAATATATATAAAAGTGTCTTGTTTTTAGGAGAATTTTTGTTCTTTGTGCTTTAATATAAAATTATATTTATTTTCTAAAATTAAGAGCAATAGGTTAATAGTACACCATACTTCCTATTAAATAGTTATTACATCAAAACTAATATATGAAGAAAGTTCTTGAATTTATGAGAGGTTCTATGCATACCTATTAGTGAATGTATGTCTTAACCTAAAAATGTTATAAAATTTTTGAAAAATAACATATTCACCAATAATGGTGTGCTGGTTAATATTTATATATTATATAGAAAGATTATAGATACATGTATATATGTATATGTAATAAATGTATACATGTGTATATAATCTCCCTATAATGCACCTATATTTAGTTAAATACCCTGCTTTGAAATCTATAAATGATATATGTGATTGTGAACTGGTTTGAGCACTAAGGAGTATCTGTAAGGCTAAAAATATCTCTTAGAGATTAAAATTAGAGACTAAGTTATTTAAGAAGACAACAGTCCCAGATAAGATGTGTGGATTTTTATACATGCTTTTATAAGTATTATCCAATAAGTGTTTTTAAGGAGATTCTATTAACTCCTCCTATTTGAGAAAAAAATATAGAAACTGAAAATAAGCCTTCTTTACTGGGGACAAGACTTGTGACAAGAAAATCAGAAAAATAATTACAGTCTTTAAAAAACTTGAGGTATCATATCTGCAGCTCTATGGGGTGTGGAAAAATGGTAGACTAATACAGAAATTTTTTAAGCTTGAAAAACATTTCTTCCAAGAGGCCGAGGACATTAAAAAGAAAATTGAATCTCTAATTTATCACAGATGTTCCTATACCCTTGGTAAGTATTGCTACCTCTTAATGATGTACAGTTATTTTTATGTTTTGAGTATCTGTGTAAAAGTTTGCAGTTATTACTGTATTAGGTTGCACCCAGGGGAAATGCCAAAATCAAGAGTGGGTGAATGAAATTTCTCAAAAAAGTATTACAGGAATTTATTTGGAAAAGAAGAGCATTTAGGTCAATTTGAAAAAAACAATGAAAAATTAACCTGTAGAAATTTACCTTAATGTCTTACTCCCACCCAGTTGTCATAAATAACTTCCCTGAATCTAACATATTGACACACCCTAGTTGTTTATCTTGTGATTCATTAAGAATTTTGCTACATTAACAATAGATTTATCCTTTTTGTTCTATCTCTCTAATCCCTACCTTCAATTAAAAGAAACAGGAAGACAAAACTGACCTTGACACACACACAAACACACACACCACATACACAGGTCTTAGGTGGTTTTTTCTTTTCTGATGCTCTGTGCATCCCTGCTCCAGTGTTGGTGGGTGGTCACAGAGATAAAGCCCCAAGTTTGTATTATGGGTACAGATTTCAATCTTTCTGTGATACTGTTAACATATGTAGAGAGTCATCTCAGGGTAGGACCCCTGGGATAGCACTTGAGTGGGCCTCCATGGATAAGGATCTGAGCCTATAATTTTAAGTTTTCTAGGTTCAGATCAATTAACAAACCTAAGAACAATTGTTTGTACAGAATCATGCTAATCGGGCCTTTAAGACTCTGTTTTCAAAACAAATTACAATTATTAATAGTGGATAAGAACACCAGAATATTCTTGTCACTGTGTAAAAAAAGCCAACATTAATTAGTAGTTTTTGCAAAATGTTGAATCATAAAGAGAAAAGTTAGTAGAAAGAACTTAGTGTCGAGTGTCATGATGCATCTGTCTCCACCATTGAGATGTAGTTGCCAACCAGTCTCTGTCCTAAGCATTTTCTTCCTTGCACAGAACTAGAAAGAAGGATATAAATTCTGATTACTGTTGTTTCCTTTTCCTGGACTCCCAGATGTCCCTCACCCTCCTCTCAAATAATACATCTTTAAATATGACAACATAGTCATACCTGCTCTCACTACCTGGAATAAAAGTGGTAACAAGACTTTTCAGCTGTCCATTTATAAATATCTCCTTAAGCAATTTGTTTACTTTCAGTCTCAGAAGATAACCTCAATTTTCAGCTTTTGAGGTGAATGTTCTTTTTGCTTAAATAAGCTCATTACATCATTAAAACCTGTTGATTGGTGCTGTTGTTTAATAATTGAATTAAAAATTATAGACCTCATTTACCTCTTAAAATGTATGAGGGAAGAGCACCAGAAAAATATTCTTATGGCTTGTTTTGACATTCTGGTAGAGGACAGCAGCTATTTACTCAAGTCATCAGTTTTGCTCTTTTCTAGACCCCCTTTAAGACTGCTTAACAGAGTTGTTTATCTCCTAACCTAACTACATAGAAGCCCTGGAGAGGACAGCAGAATAGCATGAAGAACAGAGAAAGTTATTTACTGTAACCCAAGGGTCCCTAAGCATGTTATATGACCTATTTTAACCTTGAATTGCACATCAGGAAAAAGTAGACAGTAAGAGTTATAAGGCACGTTATAAAGAGTTTCTTCCTTTGTCGCTTCATTCATTTATTAATGCCTGGCATTGTTCTAGTTAGGTCGTACTGAAAGATCAGACAATAGTCTTGACTCATGTGTCTTACTCTCTTCTTGAGGGTGACACAGAAAGCAAGTCCCAGAATCTGTCAGAAAATTTCAGACAGTTATACATGCAAGGATAATATAAACTAGGGGGATGTGATAGGAAGTGACTACCTCAGGAGGTTAATTTACTTGGAATGGCTATGGAAGGCTACTTGGAAGAGATGAAATTATGGCGAGATGTAGATTCAAGAGAAGAAGACAACTAGGAAAAGATGTGCCATTAACAGCCAACCAGTCTGAAGGACAGGCTAAAACAAAGACCCTGAGGCAAGAATGAGCTTGGTGTGTTTGAAAAAGAAAAGAAAGTCCACTGTGACTGGATCATTGTGAATATAGCTTAGAAGTAGTATGTAGAAGGCATAGGACACAGTAGGATATAATTAAAGGGTAGTTAGTATTATTAAAAACAGATTGGGAATTAGATTTTAAAATTCTAGTTGTCTTAATGTTAAATGAAAATATGTAGAGTAATTTTTCATTCCCTTCTTTTGTCTAAAACATGTTTGGGTTGTAATTTTTCAGTGGTGTCCTGGAGGGACTTTAATAGCTTGAATTGAAGGTCATTTATTCCCACCTAATCAGCTGTAAGAAAAACAAAACAAAACCCCTAAAATATAAACTCAGGACTTGATATGTTATATCAGAATCATGGGCTAATTAGAGTCTATATGATTCTTGGGGGAAAGGCAGCAGAAGAACAAAGGTAGACATGTAATGCCCAGAAACTGGGGCAAGAACCAATACAATAGTCTCTTACTTCTCACCTCACCATAATATGCAAAGAAACAACTGGGAGGGAGAGACATGGGCAAAGAGGCCTGGTAGAAGTGCATTGATTTGGTTATTTGTTGCTATGTAACAAACCATCCCAAAAGTCAGTGATTTCAAACAATAATCATTTTATTACTTCTCATATGCATTGACTGGGATCAGCTGGGCAGTTCTTCTGCTGGTCTCATTTACAATCTGTCACATGATTGTGGTCAAATTACAAAGAGAATAATGTCATAGGGAGTATAAACTGGAATTCTTCCTCTTTGTGTAGTTTAGGGCCTCTGCTCTCCACTTGGCCCCTCTATAAGGTCTCTCCTTGTGGTTTCTCCATGCTAGACTTCTTACATAGCAGCTCCAGTTTCCCAAAAGTGTACAAGTGAAGGCAGTCAGGTCTTCTCAAAGATCAGCATGACTTCCACAACATTCTGTTGTTTAAAATGAGTCAAGTCAGATTCATTGTGATTGATTGTGGGAGGGAGCCACACACAGGCATGACTTCTAGAAGGCATGGTTTTTGGAGGCCATCCTTAGAGACTACCATAGAGTCAATGAGAAAGACAGGATATATAGCGCTGAAGCTTCTGTTTAGAGCCCAGCACATGGTCTCACTTCATGAAAACAACTTTGAAAGGCAGGAAGTTCATAGCTGCCTTTAGTTTCTAAGCAAAAATGTCTAATCTTGAATTCTCATTAGTACCACCAAATTTAAATGTAAAACATACAAGCAAAAAATCCTCTCTTCCTTCTCCCATCCTCATGTTACAAGGGTTTTTTTAATCTTAGTCAACATTAACTCTGCTTACAGAACAGAGAACTGACTTCCGGCCAAGATGGAAGCTTAGACGGACGCGCTAGGTCTCCCTCTACAACTAGAGAGGAATACAACTGCTTCAAAACAAAGGATAACTAGAAATTCCAGAAAATAAAACTACACGGAAGCCCAACATATGAAGTTATAAACCAGCGGCGCCCTTTGGGCAGGTAAGAGCAAAAGAGGGCGGCGCTGTTTGCGGTCGCACCTGGGACAGCGGCGGGGAGAACAACCCTGGCTGCAGTCGAACCCCCGGCAGCTCGCGACCCCAACGCTGGGGAAAGCAGCCACCACATTGCCTTGAACAGTGAGGCCCAGGGGGGCGGGAGGATGGATCCCGGTCTCCTAGCGGAATAACTGTGTGAATCCATCTTGGACCCCCGCCCCCAAAGAAAGCGCCACAGGGCTGCGAAATAGGTCACGGACAGGCACCGGTCGCTGGATTGTGACGACAAAGCACCACGGCACAGTAAGAAAGGTTGCCGAACGGCGCCGGTCGCTGGGTCATTACGAGTACACAGGCACTGCCCCCTACAGCCGGCCCAAGAAAACAAAACGCATCTGTCAAAATGAGGCAGACAACTATAGAAATCCCGGTGGCACAGCTCACCAGGCAACAGATGGAGAACCTGACAGATGAACAGATAAGAAACCTGTCAGATGCTCAGTTCTGGGCCATTGTTATCAGGTGGCTTACAGAATTCACAAAAGATCTGGAAAAAGATGAGAAAGAAGCGAAAAACACTCATAACGAGGGGAACAAAACCACATACGAGACAGATGGTGAGGAAAAAAAATCCAGAGTTCATTTCAACAAACTGGAATATGGAGAAGGAACAAGCAGTCAACCAATGCAGAGAGAGGAAATGGGAAGCAACGATGAGAGGATCAGAAACCTCTGGGACAGCTATAAAAGGCCCAATATAAGAATCATTGGTTTGCCAGAGAGCGAGGAAGATGAACTAGAACTTGAAAAATTGAGTGAAAATATAATAAAGGAGAACTTCCCAGACTTGGGGAAGGAAATAGACTTACAGGTCCAGGAAGCACAGAGAGTTCCAAAAAAACTGGACCCAGGGAGAACCACTCCAAGACACATTATAATCAAAATGTCAAAAATTAAAGATAAAGAGAGAATCTTAAAAGCAGCAAGAGAGAAGAAAAGAATTATGTACAAAGGGGTCCCAATTAGACTATCAGCTGACTTCTCAATGGAGACCCTGCAGGCAAGAAGGGACTGGCAAGAAATATTCAAAGTAATGAAAAGCAAAAACCTACAAACACGAATACTCTATCCAGTGAAATTGTCATTCAGAATAGAAGGGCAGAGAAAGTGTTTCCAGGACAAAATGAAACTGAAAGAGTTCATTAGATCCAAACCACTGTTATATGAGATGTTAAAGGGACTGGTTTAGAAAAAGGAGGATCAAGACAATGAAATCTAAAATGAAAACTGCATCACAAGAAACAACAGAAGCTAGGGAATTGAAACAAAGGCAAACTAAACAGGCAACGAGAGTGGAAAAAGAACTATAGGTACGGGGAACATATTGGGGGGAGGTCAACAGGGAGGGGGGATGGGGAGAGGGAGGGAGATGATATAGGAATTAAGGATCATGGTAGGAGGGAATGGAATAGACAGAGAGGTTGAGAAGAACTGTATGCACAACTAATGGACATGATCTAAAAGGGGGGGACAACTGGAGGGAGGGGGGCCACCAGGTGGAGGGGAGCAGAGGGAAGGGAAATTGGCACAAATGTAATATTATAATCAATAAAACACATTAAAAAAAAAAGAACAGAGAACTGTCCAAGGAAGGCTTTATATTGAGGTTTAGTATTACTAGTAATGAACTAATAATGCCAAACCTTCATCAACAAGGTCCCCAGGGATCACTCCCTAGATAAATAAAAATTATGAAATGTATAAAACTGTTATTTCCTAAATGAAGTCCTCAGAACTGAAAACAACCCATATATATAGCTCTTTAGCCAAGAGGTACTACTAGAACTTGTCCCTGGCTGGTTTGGCTCAGTGGATTGAGCGTCGGCCTGCGAGCTAAGTGTCGCTGGTTCGATCTTCCAGTCAGGGCACATCAGAGAAGGAAAACTCTGACTCCAAAAAACCTCCGCTGCCTTGCGGCATACCTCTTCAGGGGAAAGGCTAAGGGAGTAAACCCCGACAGAAAATCCGGAGCCAGAGTCCCTAAGGCGGTTTGACGTTGTAGTCAACACCGGCAACTCCTGCGGCGCACCTGAAGCCAAGCTGTATTGACTCTGTCTTTCCCTTGGACCCTTCAGCTGCGAAGAGAGGGGGGTTCTGCTGCATGGGCAACAGCAGACCCTCCATATCACCCTGCCCAGGCTCTGTAGCTTCAGCTCCACTGGAGAGGACACTCCAGTGTCATCGCAAGATGTCGATTCAACACGGGAGGAGACAGATACCGTGTCACTCCCGAGTTGGACTGCACAGCCATTCTCGGCGGTGCAGATAGACTCTTAAGAAGCTACACCATCGTCTCTCGAGACGGACGGCTGCCGACGACTACTAGAACTTTGAACAAGAATGGGAAAATTGGATTCCAAGATGGCTGCAGAGTAGGTGAAAACTATACTCACATGTTCCTGGCCCCAAATTGGATTTACAGCTAAATTATAGGGCCATCAACCATAATAACCAATTGAAGACTAGCTGAGCTGAAATACTATAACCAAGGATTTACAGAAGAAGCCACATAGAAACTGGTAAGACGGGTAAAGATGTGTAAAGGGCTAGCCCCCACAACAAGGTGTCACCATGGCTGAGAAGCCAGAGGGATATTATGACTGAAAAACTCCCTCACCCCAAAAATCCCCAACCCTGAGTAACAGAGACAAGAAGAGGAGCCTGCATAACATCTGGCAGTGAAAATCAGTGGGGATTGAGTCTGCCTCGGAGACCCAGATGCCACCTTCCCAGGGACAAGCACTCTTACTGCTATAGCACCAGCCTGTGGAGTGCACTGCCCAGGCTTCAACTAATGTTGTCACCACTCTGCCATACTCAGGTCCTATGAAGGGGACTCCTGGCTGTACCAAGCAGTGATTTGGGAGCCCTCTTTTCCTGGGGAGGCTTTTGACAGAGACTCGGAACATGACTAAACTGTGTGACTTTAGAAAGGCGGCCAGTCTCCCCACACTTGAGTGCATATTTGCCAATGATACATCTGATAAGAGGTTAATCTTCAAAATATATAAAGAACTTAAACAGTTCAACATTAGGAAGACAAACAATCCAATGAAAAAATGGGCAAATGACCTGAAAGACACTTCTCCAAAGAGGACATATAAATGGCCAAAAGGCGTATGAAAGGATGCTCAACATCACAAGCCATAAGAGAGATGCAAATTAAAACCACAATGAGATATCACCTCACTCCTGTCGAAACGTCTATCATTAATAAATCAACAATCAACAAGTGCTAGTGAGGATGTGGAGAAAGGGGAACTCTTGTGCCCTGTTGGTGGGAATGCAGACTGGTGCAGCCACTGTGGAAAACAGTATGACTTTTCCTCATAAACATTAAAAATGGAACTTCTTTTTGACCCAGCAATCCCACTTCTGGGAATACATCCTAAGAATCTCAAAACATTAATTTGAAAGAATATATGCACACCTATGTTCATTGAAGTGTTATTTATAATAGCCAAGATCTGGAAACAGTTTAAGTGCCCATCAGTTGATGAGTGGATAAAAAAGCCATAGTATATTTACACAATGGAACACTATGCAGCCATAAACCAGAAGGAAATCTTATCTTTTGTGACAGAATGGATTGACCTAGAGATTATTACACTAAGATAAGTCAGTCACAGAAAGACAAATACCATATGATCTCACTCATATGTTAAATCTAAAGAACAAATATACTGATGAATAAAATAGATACAGAGACATGAATACATGGAACAGACTGACAGCTGTCAGAGGGCAGGAGGGAGGGAGACTGGATGAAAGAAGATGAAGGAATTACCCAAACGACATATATACATAACCCATAGACACAGAGACCAGAGGGAAAATGAGGTGAGAGTAGGTGGAGGTGGGTGTAGGAGGGCAATACGGAAGAGGAAAGAGACTTTGCTTGGGGTGATGAGCATACGATGCAATGCACAGATGATTGTTGAGTTGTACACTTGAAACCCACACGTACTGTGAACCATGTCACCCCAATAAATTAAAGAATGGGAAAGTTGAAGCTATGTTAAACTCTCATTAACATTTGTTTGATCAAATATACATTTTCCTCCTTTTTATAATTTTTTACAAATGCAAATATGTGCTTAAACATTAGCTACTGAGCTGCAAATGGGAGGGCATTAATGGAATGTTTAAATATGCAAATTAGCACCTTAGAGAGGAAAAGATGAACCTTCCCTACTTGGCTCTTTTCTAAAGTGCAGCAAGCAGTGGAAAGCAAAATTAAATAGTCTCTCTGTGAACTCTCCCATCAAGAAGTATGTATTATCAATTGAACTATAAGCAGCTGTACTACCAGAAGTCTTAGCAAAATGCCACTTGTGCCCCAGAGAGATTCTAAATGGAATCCAAATGCAGTTAAATTGAAACACCACTGAGAAAAGTGGCCCAAATCTGTGTTCATACAGATCAAACACAAAGTTTTGTTTGAAAATGGGTTCAGTCATTTTATTGTGTAGGTGATTTTGAAAGCAAGGAAATATAAAGAATGAAGGTAGAGGCTTGTGGAAATAATACACTCCATCATATTTTACTCAGACATTGCATCGAGCCTTATCCAGGGTTTCTAGACTACCACACTACTGGAAATACACATCATTTTTCCCATTGGTTTATTTTTTCTTTTAGTTATATTTCATTGATTATGCTATTATAGTTGTACCAATTTTTCCCCCTTTTGTCCCCTCCACCCAGGACCAGCCACTCCCTCAGGCAGTCCCCACATCATTGTTCATGTCCATGGGTTACATTTATATGTTCTTGATTACTCCATTTACATCCCCATGACTATTCTGTAACTACCTATTTGTACTTCTTTTTTTTCAATCTGGGCATGAACTCTTTTTTTTATTTTTATTTTTATTTTTGTTTTTCAATTACAGTTGTCCCCTTTTCCCCTAATTTCTCTCCCCCACCCACCCCACCCCCCCTCCCGCAATCATATCCCTCCCCTCTGTCCATGTCCATGAGTCCTTCATGCAGGTTGTCTAAACCCTTCCCTTACTTATCCCCCTTCTCTCCCTCTCCCCTCCCCCCTATTTGTACTTCTTAATCCTCTCACCTCTTCAATCATTCCCTCACAACCCCCTCCCATATGGCAACCATTAAAACACTCTCTGTATACACAATTCTCTCTCTGTTCTTCTTGTTTGCTTAGTTTGTTTTTAGATTCAATTGTTGATAGACATATATATTGATTTTCATTTTATTGTTCATAGTTTTGATCTTCTTTTTCTTAAATAAGTCCCTTTAGAATTTCATATAATAATGATGATAATGAACTCCTTTAGTTTTCTCTTGTCTGGGAAGCTCTTTATCTGCCTTTCGATTCTAAATGATATCTTTGATGGGTAGAGCAATTTTGGCTGTAGGTCTCTGCTTTTCATGACTTTGACTATTTCTTGCCAATCTCTTCTAGCTGCAATGTTTCTTTTGATAAATCAGCTGACAGCCTTATGGGAACTCCTCTGTAGATAACTAGCTGTTTTTCTCTTGCTTCTTTTAATACTCCCTCTTCATCTTTAACCTTTGTCATTGTAATTATGATGTGTCTTGGAGTGGGCCTCTTTGCATCTACCTTGTTTGGGAACTTCTGTGCTTCCTAGACTTGCATGTCTATTTCCTTTACCAAATTAGGGAAGTTTTCTTTCATTTTTTAAATAGATTTCCAATTTCTTGCTCTTTCTCTTCTCCTTCTGTCATCCCTATGATGTAACTGTTGGAATACTTGAAGATGTCCCAGAGGCTGCTTACACTATCTTCAATTTTTTGGATTATTTCTCTTCTTGTTGTTCTGATTGGTTGTTTTTTGCTTCCTTATTTTTCAAATCATTGATTTGTATCTTGGCTTCATCCACTCTGCTGTTGTTTCCCTGTAAATTTTTCTTGATTTCAATTAGCATATCCTTCATTTGTGAGTGAATCTTTTTTATATTGTTGAGGTTCTCACTAAGTTCCCTGAGCATCCTTGCCACCAGTGTTTTAAACTCTGCATCTGATAGATTGCTTATCTCCACATTGTTTAGTTCTTTTTCTGGAGTTTTGTTCTGTTCTTTCATTTGGGCCATGTTTCTTTGTCTCCTCATTTTGGCAGCCTCCCTGTGTTTGTGTCTATGTATTAAGTAGAGCTGCTACAAGTCCCTGTCTTGGTAGCATGGTTTAATGTAGTACATGTCCTGCGGCGTCCAGTGGCACAGGCTTCCCTATCACCCAAGCTGGGTACTTGAGGTGCATCCCTCATGTGGGCTGAGTACACCCTTCTCTTGCAGTTGAGCCTGGATTGCTGTTGGCAGGCTAATGGGAGGGATTTAGTCAGGCCAGTCAGCTGCAAGGACTGGCTGTGACCACTGACAACCAACCTCCACCCTCTGTGGAGGATCAGCTGTGTAGGGGATGGATGGTGCTGCTTCAACATGGTCTGTAGCTGTCCACTGGGTGCACAGGCTCTGGAGTTTCCCAGGTGGTACAGGCCAAGGTCAGCCCTCACCTGTGGAAATATACATCTTAAGTTAGCACCCTCACATACTGACCTACCTTCCTTTATTTTTATTTCATTAGGCCTCCTCCTAATTATATTTCTCCCTCCTCTCTCTGTTCTTTCTCTTTTTTCCCCACATTTTAAATGAAAACTAGTACAATGTAAAGAAAATGATATAAACTTTATAAGCATAAATTTCCATCTTGGCTTCTCAACTTTCTTATGGATCTTTTTCAAGTTATAATCTGTTTGTGCCTCAGTTTTTTCAACCCTAAAACAGAGATAATACCATGCAGTGTTTTATGAATTTTAAATTTACAGATAGATAGACAGGTACATGGATAGATGGTTGATAGATAGATAGATAGATAGATAGATAGATAGATAGATAGAACCCATAGAAGGTACCTGAGTATATTATGTAATGCTAAGTTCTACAACAATTAAAAAATATCCAGTGGCTTAACTTACTAGAATTGTATTCCTATAGGTGTTTCTGGTCAGCCCAGATATAATCATAGGTGTTGGGATTTTTTCCATTTTGTAGCTGTACCTTTCCCTTAGTCTTAGACAGGTATGAGTATGCAGGAGCTCACCCCCACCTCATTATCTATAAGAAAGTGACATATCACTTGCATTCAGATTCAAAACTAGGCATTTGTCAACACCTGAAGTAAGTGGGCCAAAAAGTATAGACCATGCCTGGACAGCCCCTCTCAGCAACAATTCAACATTATGAAAGTCCCACCTTATGATGAATGGCCATTTATGTAGTACAATCAGCCTCTCTGATCTCCACATATTCCTGCACACCCTTCTACCCACATTTAGAAAGTGCCTGCCTGCCTCGTGGAGGGAACCTAAATTCCCATCTTGTCTCTGCATTAGGATCAGTCTTAAATCACAGGCCAAGGAATCATTTTCTTCATGTAGAATGGCTGTGGCTTCTCATAGTTCAGAGACATACAGAAGAAAACACAAATTATATTTATTGTCCTCGCCTCCAGGGTACAATAGTTGGAGAAAGTATGTTTTAAAAATGCATTTGGAAAAGAGAATAGGAAACAGAAATGTTACTGGTTTATGGCAGGCATGCACTGTAAAGATTCCAGCAATCCCCCTAGAAGTGAATAAAGTCCTTGATAAGACTTTGATTCTCTTTCTGTGTAGAACCCATTACCTATTGTTCTTTATATCCAATGGCACCATTCATTGTGGGAATCTTTTGCTTCCATTTGCCTGGGTGGACTCGTGTAACATAGACACTAGGAAAATAAGATGTCCTCCTCGGGGATTGCACACATTTTGCTGCTGTCTTCATGCCTGTGATACAAAGAGGCCTTCAGGTAGTTTTAAGTTTTGATGTGTCAAAAGCTTTGATTCTTACATGGGTTGACAGTTTCTTTGGCAATACAATTCCTTCAGTCAATTAATTGTTTTTTCATAGATTAGTTTTCAGTCTATTTTATTTGCTTGCAACCATACTCAAATTTCTTTTTCAGACTGAATTCTCACTCCTGATCTATCTGTTTATTTCCTTATCCCTTTGGAACTCTCTTAATTTAATAATTATTGTCTTGAGACTATCCAAAAGAAAGGACTTGGGTAGGAAAGAAACATTCATAATCTGATCTTCTCTGCAGGGTTGTGTCCCTTCATTCTAATGAAAAGTCCGAATACTTTTGCTCAAACTTTCTTCAGTTTTGTATTTTATTTCTTAGCTCTCTAAGAAACCTCCTTTTACAGCCCTGCAGGGATTCAAATTTCTCAAATCTTTCTATTCATTTTATTTTTAAGTAAAGTTATTTGGGAATAACAGAGAACTGTAATTCAGGACAAGCAAGCTATGGTAACCATAGACAATTCCAGAGAACAAAGGAAAGAGATGCTTGCTTTTGTAGAGGAAAAAGGGATTTGGGAAGGGTGATTTTGACAGAAAGTCCTTTGGCAAAGAATTAAGAGTCCAGGGTGGTGACAACTGGGTTGTTGCTAGGTCAGGAAAAAATCTTCCTTTCTCTTGTTGGGAAATAAATATAAAAGATATTTCTTCCTGCTATAGTTTCCCAAGATGTGATGAGCACTTTTTACAGGCATTCTTGACTCTATTTTATTTTTAATTTTTATTGAATTTATTGCGGTGACATTGGTTAATAAAATTATATAGGTTTCAGGTGTACAATTCTATAATACATCCTCTGTATATTGTGTTGTGTGTTCACCACCCCAAGTCAAATCTCCTTCTATCACCATTTATTCCCCCTCTTTACCCTCTTCTACTTCCCTCCTCCTCTTATCCCTCTGGTAATCACCATATTGTTGTCTGTGTCTATAAGCGGGGTTTCTTGTTGTTGTTGTTAATTCCTTCACCTTTTTAACCCAGTCCTCCATTCCCTTCCTCTCTGACAGCTATCAGTCTCTTTTTTGTATCTATGAGTCTATTTCTGTTTTGTTTGTTAGTTCATTTTGTTCATTATATTCCACATATAAGTTAAATCATATGGTTACTTATCTTTCTCCAACTGGCTTATTTCATTTAGCATAATTCTCTCCAGTTCCATCCATGTTGTCGCAAAGGGTAAGATTCCCTTCTTTTAGTGTTTTATGTGTAGATGTACCACAACTTTTTCATCCACTCATCTCCTTTTGGGCACTTGAGCTGCTTCCAAATCTTGACCATTGTAAATAACATTACAATGGACATAGAGGTACATACATTCTATTGAATTAGTGTCTCAGGTTTCTTTGGATATATTCCCAGAAGTGAAATCGCTGGGTCTCTATTTTTTTTTATTTCTACTCTCAAGCAAGCTAGTTCTGGCATATGTATATGTGTGTGTGTGTGTGTGTATACTTGTTAAACACGTCATGTTACAATGAAACACACACTAACATTATGTTTTCTCACCCCTTCCCTTACTTAGAGCCAGTGGTTCAGTAGGAACCTAATGTTCTTTCTGGGGTATCACAGGCAACAGTTTTACCAAATATTTTGCCCTATGTGGGGTTCCATCTTCCCAGTCTCTGATAATAAGTTTTTTCACCACCCACCAACTGCCTGCTAAGCCAACAACACACGTTTAGGTTGACAATAACACCCAACTTCAAGGAAACTATTTCTGTATTTGTAGAGTAACATAGACCATGCTAGATGATGTAACAATCAAACCCCCAACAACCCAATAGAATCTCATTTTTAACAATCAAATACAAATGTCCCTGGTCATCCCACAGCCTTCCACAGGGCAATAGCTCCTTTCAATTATGGTTGTACCACTTTCTCAGGCCTCAGAATCCTCTGCATCTAGCTGGCAAATGGAGGAAAAGAGTGTAGAAGCCCTTCTTGTTTTTATTTTGAATTTCTTAAATTACACTTTACAGTTAATATTATTTTGTATGAGTTTCAGGTATACAGTATTGTGGTTAAAAATCATATACTTTACAATATTTCCAGTACCCACTTGGCACCTTACATAGTTATTACAATATTATTGACTCTATTCCCTATGCTGTACTTCACATCCTCATGACTATTCTATAACTACCAATTTGTACATCTTAATCCCTTCACCTTTATCACCCAGTACCCTAATCTCCCTCCCCACTGGCAATCACCAGTCTGTTCTCTTTATCTATGAGTCTGTTTGTTTGTTCATTTATATTGTTATTTAGATTCTACATATAAATGAAATCATATGGTATTTGTCTTTCTCTGACTCCTGTTTTTTAAAAGCACTGATCTAGAAGTGGCATTCATCCCTTCTGCTCTATTCTATTAAAGGATGCATGTGGTCATTTGGGTTCACCACATGCAGAGTCTGAGAAGGAGATTAACATAAATTAGTTTCTTTAGGGAGGGTTTTTGGAATCATCTGTATAAGGAAATGGAAGTAAGTAAGACAGGGTGGAAGAAAAAGTTGGGCTATGATTCTTTTCCATAAAAGACCTCAGCTGACACCCACAGGAAATTATAAAGTTGAAACGGTGCTTTAGAATTGTTGCATGTCATGACAAAGGTGCTAGTCAGTTATACTCCTGTATAGACCACTCATTAGATGCAGGCTGCCACTGGAATGGGCATGTGAAATTTCTAGTCTTCCCATAAGTGGTAACGTTCTTTGAAAAACAATCATAAAAATATTAATAGTTTCTGACAAAAAATACATTTCTTTAATGCAAGTCAACAGCTGTATGTATAGCATGAAATCACTGGTTGAGTTGGCCAAGCAGAGATAATTTTTCATTGAAATTTGTGTTTTGACTTCACTAGAGGCTTCCAATTAATACATGTTCCTTATGTAAATGCTCTTCCAATTTTGATACATAGCCCTCTCTCCAATCTTCAGCCTAAATTTGGCTTGTATTCTTCAATATTTCTGGGGGGATCAGTCTAGGTAATCCCAAACATAGAGAATGAGAGGAAATTCCATGATACTTTCTATGGCATTAGAACAATTAACCTTTTTCACTTAGGAGAAACCAACCATTCTGAGACCCTAACTACCCCAGTACAATCTGACTCCCAGAGAGTGAAGAATAAAATTCCACTGCCCCTTTCACTTACTTAGTAATGCCTAAAATTCCAACTCTGGAGATTTAGTTGCTTAATCTAAAAGCCCATGTTCAATTAACATACAAATACCTTGGGTGAAGTAAGGGTGGCTTTTATCAGTTATTAACACCTTGAATTAAATAATCCTATCAGATTGTTTTATGGAATGACCTACTAGAAGAATGAGATGAACCTGAATGTCAACTATTGACTAGGAGAATAGGAATACCACCAAGTTTGTGCATGGGGAGGATATATTAGCTTTCTATGGTAGCATATATCTTACCTTAAGACTTACAGGCTTCAAACAACATTCACTTACTTTCTCTCATTTTCTGTGCAATTTGGGAAGAGCTTACCTGGGCCCAATGTTTCAGGGCCTATCATAAAATTACAATGAGAGTGTTTGCTGGATCAGTGGTCTCATCTGAAAGCTCATTTGAGGAAGATTCTGCTTCCCAACTCAGTCCCATGGTTGCTGGCAAAGTTCAGATCCCTGCTAAATTTTGAGTGCCTCCATTCCTCACTGGCTGTTGAACAGAAGTTACTCTCAGTTCATTTCCATGTGGCCCTTTCAGACATGGCAGCTGGCTTCATCAAAGGGAGGTTGCTGTGATGGCAAGAGAGAGAAAAATTGCAAGAAAGTAGGAAGTCACGGTCCTCTGTAACCTAATAATGGAAATAACATTCCATCACCTTTGCTGTATTCTATTCACTTGAAGTAGGGTTATATGTAGTGTTTATTCTCTGCATGTTTATTGATGCTGTAACATTTTTCTAAAGTTATATGTGCAGTTTTTTAAAAATTTAAGTACCTATTGGGATATATTAGACACTCAAGTAAATATTAGAAAATCTTAGATCTACACCTGAACTACTAAGTAGAGAGTATATTTAAGCTATAGATTTCATGGGGCCTTAAGGGTCCTTTACTTTGAAGTCAATCCCTGTAAAATGGTTATTTTGTAGTGATTAACTTCCAAATAAAGTTGAAATAAAGACAGAACAAATTTATTCCTCAGTGATGTATGCAGATTGGGAATCTGCTCCATCAATGTTCAGTATACAAGAGGCTGGTAATTGTATTTATCGTGAGACCTGCCTTATCATGGACAAGATTCTTGTTAAAGTTAAAGAAGAAAAATCTGAATACTCTAAATGCAGGCAATTTATCTTTGTCTTGATTCACTGCAACGAAAGGACTCTTATTTATCTAATTTTCTATTTAACTCATGCCAGACAAATACTTAAAATGTGCTGTAATGTTGCCCTGCATTATTTTTTCCACTGTTCTCCCTCTATTATAAAGAATGATAACTTTGGGGTGTATTTTTTTACATTAATTTTTTAATATGTTTTATTGATTATACTGTCACAATTGTCCCGATTTCCCTTCCCTCTGCTCCTCTCCACCCAGTGGCCCCCCTCCCTCCAGCTGTTCCCCCCCTTTTAGTCCATGTCCATTGGATGTGCACAAAGTTCTTCTCAACATCTTCCTGTCTATTCCATTCCCTCCTACCATGCTTCTTAATTACTGTACCATCTCCCTCCCTCTCCCCCTTCCCCCGCCACTGACCTCCCCCCAGTATGTTCCCCATACCTATAATTCTTTTCCCACTCTCATTGCCTATATAATTTGCCTTTGTTTCGATTCCCTAGCTTCTGTTATTGGTTATTGTGATGCAGTTTTCATTTTAATGTTCATAGTTTTGATCCTCCTTTTTCTAAAGCAGTCCCTTTAACATCTCATATAATAGTGGTTTGGATCTGATGAACTCCTTCAGTTTTATTTTGTTCTGGAAGCACTTTCTCTGCCCTTCTATTCTGAATGACAATTCTGCTGGATAGAGTATTCGTGGTTGTAGGTTTTTGCTTTTCATTACTTTGAATATTTCTTGCCAGTCCCTTCTTGCTTGCAGGGTCTCCCTTGAGAAGTCAGCTGATAGTCTAATTGGGACCCCTTTGTACATGATTCTTTTCTTCTCTCTTGCTGCTTTTAAGATTCTCTCTTTATCTTTAATTTTTGACAATTTGATTATAATGTGTCTTGGAGTGGTTCTCCCTGGGTCCAGTTTTTCTGGAACTCTCTGTGCTTCCTGGACCTGTAAGTCTATGTCCTTCCCCAAGTTTAGGAAGTTCTGGTTCATTACTTTTTCACATAATTTTTCAATTTCTAGTTCTTCTTCTTCGCCCTCTGGCAATCCTATTATCCGTATGTTCGATCTCTTATAGCTGTCCCAGAGGTTTCTGACCCTCTCCTCACTTTTCTTGTTTCCTGTGTTCTCTTTCTGCACTGGTTGACTGTTCCTTCCCTACGTTCCGGTTTGTCGATTTTAGCTCTGGATTTTATTTCCTCACCACTTGTCTCATATGTGTTTTCGTTCTTTTCAGTATGAGTGGCTTTCAATCCTTTCTCATCTTGTTCCAAATCCTTTGTTAATTCTGTAAGCCACCTAATGACTATAGCTCTGAATTGAGCCTCTGAAAGGTTTCTTATTTGTTCGTATGTCAGATTCTTCATCTGCTGCCTTGTGAGCTGCATCACCGGGATTTCTATAGTTGTCTGCCTCATTTTGACAGATTTGTATTTTGCTTTGCTTCTTGGGCAGGTTATAGGGGGCGGAGCCCGTGTAGTTGTCACAACCTGGCGGCCGGCAAAGATCCGCTATCTTTTTCACCGTGCTTGGTGCTTTGTCTTCACCTTCCGGTGACCGGTGGTGATCCACAACTTTTTTTGTGGCACTGTGGTGCTTTGTGTGGGGGTAGGAGTCCAAGATGGATTCCTGCCATTATTCTCTGCTGAGAGACCGGGATCCGTCCTCCCGCCCTCTGGGCCTCACCGTCTGAAGCAATGTGGGGGCTGCCTTTCCCAGCGTTGGGGTCGTGAGCTGCCAGGGCTTAACTGCAGCCGGGATTGCTCTCCCTGCTGCTGTCGCCACTGCTATTGCAAACAGCACCACCCACTTTCGTTCTTCCTGTCCATTCAGGTGAGCACCACTGGTTTATAACTTCATACGTTGGGCTTCCATGTGGTTTTATTTTCTGGAATTTCTAATTATCTTTTGTTTTGATGTAGCTGTATTCCTTTCTAGTTGTAGAGGGAGACCAAGTGTGTCAGTCTAAGCCTCCATCTTGGCCGGAAGTTAATCTCTTTTTAAATGCATTTAAAACTCATTCATTCCACAAACATTTATGGAGTTTTTACAAAAACTTTTTGAGAATTCAGTCTTATTAAAAAATGTACTCACTGACTTTAAGGATCATAGGATCTATGAGAGAAATTATATGTCTATTAACAATACAAATGCTGAGAAAGTGATTAATTCAAACTACTGCAATCAACAAAGGCAACATTAAGTGCCATTTGGGAACTGACTTGGAGTTCAAGATTTGATATGTGCGCAGGGAATTACAAACAGTGGATCAAAGTATTTTCAAAATGCAAAAAAAAATGACACTCATACAACTATAGAATGAGCACATGTCAAAAATTTAACCCATTAATGGGAGAACCAGCAAGAAGGTAAAAATGGTTCAAAGGAGATTTTAAGAAAGAAATTTATATCTCAGCAAGTCAAAGGAATGTTGAAATAAATGTGCTAATAGATGAAAAAATTAACATCCCACAGGGTAATAAGACTGTATCCTTTGAAATACACCAGTATTCCCTCCTAAATAGAAATTTATAAGCTAACATATAACTTTGGAGCCTAAGCCCTGATCAGCAGTAAACAGGAAACCAAACAAAGGTAAATCCTCTAAGAAATAATCTTTGGGTGAGTCTGTCAAGAAATGCTTCACTGTGACACCAAAGTGATAGGCAGTCATTCCTTTGTCTTATTTATAAGTTTTGAATACTTTTCATCAGCAAAGATAAATGTCATTAACATGGCCACAGAGTTACATTTTCAGAGAACGGCACATAAGGAAGGGGTTGACAGATTTTTTGTGGAGGGCAGATAGTAAATATTTTAGGTTTTGGGAGCCACATGATCTCTGTTGTAGCCACTCATCTTGGCCACATAAGCGTAAAACAACTTTAGGCAATAGGTAAGCAAATGAGCATTACTGTGTTGGCATAAAATTTATCTTATTGTAAGAAACAAGGAAACAGTGACTCCCAAACCAGTAGAAAGATAGTCATCACCAGACAAAGGGAAAATGGGAGAAGGGAGTTGACAACATCAGCATATTTACAAATCACAAAAGGGGCACTTAGATAATTGAGTTAGATTGTAACTCCGGAGTTACCAGTAATGGAGAAACAGGGGGGGGAGGGGAGGGGGAGCTAATCGAATTACTATAAAACCAGTTTTCTTTGTCTACTTAGTGCATACATTCTCCTGGCTGAGGGTGCGCCAGACTCTGCAAACTCATGAATAAACACCTCGCTTTGCTGCTCAAGTCCTGTGTCCTTGTTTTTATTGTGAGCATTTTCTCACATTATGAAAGTTGAAATTGAAGTTCCCTATAATTTTTCCATTTCATAAAACATTCCTCTTTTTTGATAGTTTTTCAATCATTTAGTACTGCAAAAACCACTCTGTAGGCCATACAAAAACAGGTGGCACGTTGCATTTGATTTGCCGGTCATAGTTTACTGACCTTAACAGACTCTCTGAAGCGATACATTGTTATTATGTATCAGAGGCAAATAAGAAAGCAATGAAGTTGAGGCCAGGAAATGCATGGTCTTAATTAATTCCGCTCCTCAGACACAGAGACAGACAGGTTAAGTTCTCAATTTGAGCATCAGTGGGGGTTTGATAAATGTCATTGTAATGCTTTCATAAGATTAATATGAGCAAAGTGTTTTAGATAAGGTGCAGGAGGGAAAGATCAGAAATAGCAAAAATAGGTAAGAATTTTTCATTAGTTATAAAGATGGAATCATGTGGTCCAGTATGGCTAAATAAAAATTTCTCAACAGATCAGATTATATTGGGCAGGAGAGTAACTATTCAAGGGTTACACAGAAGATTCAAGCTGGAAACAGTGAAGAATGAAGATTTCTTTATCAGAAAATAGGCGTGATGGATACATTGGTTTTGAATCAGCTGAGCTTAACTTAGGGTGTCCATGGAATTCCCACTGTAGGAAATTAAGCAGATTGTCAAGAATGCTTGAATGGATTTGGAGTGACAGTACTTGGCCAAGAGTGACAATCTGTGAGAAATTTTTCTCAAGGAAGGCAGAATGAGGAGACACAAGAATGAATGAACTATTCACAGGAAAATGCATGGCCAAAAAATTGAAATAAGGACAGAAGCTGTTATATGTGATGCTGCTGGTGGTGGTGGGAGAGCAGTGAGAGTATAAGGTAGCTTAATAGATAAAATACAACGGAGGGGGGAGGGACCTATTCAGCAAATATAAAATCTGGAAAATCAGATTTGTTTATAATTATAGAAGTCAGTTATTTTATTCATCGTGTGAGGGAAATGAACAACCACGTGATGATTTTGCTTTTGTTTGTTTTTACTTTGGGGGGAATTAAAAATTCTAATTTATTTGATAGCAAATGAATTTCTAAAGTGGCAAAATATTAGGATAACAGCTAACGAAGACTTTAGAAAGAGCCTCAAGACCCACCTCTACTGCTTCTCAAAGTGGCATTAAATAGTGGAAAGAAAGGGCTAGGGTTATAACTCTGACTTGCTCTCTTACTGATTGTGTAAACTTTCCAATGTCAAGTCCACAACTTAGGACCTTAGTCTCTATGTGTACTTAGTGAGCTATCTCTAAAATTATTTGTGGGTCTGAAATTCAGTGATTCTATTTTATTCTTCTCGTATATAAGAACAGTGCTGCGTAATCCCTAAACTCCAAAACCCAAAGAGTTATATGGAGGTACTAATGGAGATTCTGAGGTTCTTAAAAAGCATTTTAATATATATAACTATTTTAAAAGCTAATTAAAATGGTACCTCTCTTCAGGAGAGTGCTTGAAACATTAATATTCTTTGTTTGGTGGTAAAATCTTATTAATTCAAGGGTGGAATATTCTCGTGTGGATCAGAAGCTCTGATTGGCATTGGTGACCCTTCGACACCCCAAAACATTAAAAGCACTCTTTATTTTAAAAGTTTGGAAACTTGTGGTCAAGACAGGTTCAAATGAATTACTGCAACAATACCAATGCCTAATGAACAGTTCATTATTCAAAGTTTGACATTGGCAATAATTCCAACATATGATAAAACATCGTTGACTCTCAGAAGATAGGAAAACCCTATAGCTGTGGTTTGCTTCTGCTGAAGAGTATACTTATACACAATTTTACACTTGTCAGAGAAGAGAAAGGGAAATGTCCTCCATGTGCACAAGAAATTAAGAGAAGTTTCAGGTCATCACTGGATAAAAAGAAAGGACTATATGGTTGCTGCTATATAATAAAATAACTGATAATAAATTAAATTTGGAGCACATTTTACTTTATTGAAAAGAATTTCCATATATGTTGTCATGTTCTCTAATTCAATTTAAACAACAATAACTTCATACAACAAGGAAGAAAGACATTATTATTTCTATTTTATAGCTGGGTAAACTGAGGTTCACAAAGGTAAAGGCTTGCCTAAGATATCAGAAGTAGTAATCTTAAAGCTGGAATGTATTAGTAATCTATTGCCATGGTACTTCTATGTAACAAACAACCACAAAACCATAGTAGCATGCAAAAACAAGCATTTCTTACACACGTGGGCTGATCTGCAAGGCAACTCTATTAATCTTGGCTGGGCTCACGCATGTGGGTAGGGTATGCAGACTGCTGGCTGATCTAACATGGCCTTGGATAGAATGACTGGAGAAACTTAACTCTATACCACTATCTTTTATCTCGAGTCCATGAGCCTGGACATGTCCTCTGCGCAATGGCAGAACAAAACTATAAATACAGACACAGAAGTGCATTCCCAAGCCTCTTATAATATCCCATTGGCCAAAGCATGTCACATGTTCAAACTAGGAAATAAGAATCAAAACAAAGTTGCAAGTAAAAACATTGGTCCACTCATATTTACCCCTTGGAATGTCAACCTATGATTTCTTCAAATCTCATCCAATCTCCTTTTACTTTTCGAATGTGCATATGGCTCCCAAACTGAAGCACAATTTCAAGGGAAAAAAGCTGGTCCTTAAAGAATAAATGAGATTTCTTTTTAGATGTACTGGATGACAATTAATGTGAACATCCTTAATTCTCTCATTCACTTAAAAATACATGGTGGGGAAAAAGTAGGTTTACAGTTGTTCATATGGGAAGCAATACAATAATTAATAAATAATTATGGGACATCTGGCCAAGATGGAGGCGTAAACAGACATGCTGCATCTCCCTCCACAACTAAGAAGGAATACAACTACCTCAAAACTAGAAACAACCAGAAGTTCCAGAAAATCAAACTACATGAAAGTCGAGCAAACAAAGATACAAAGAAGAAATACTCACCCAGACAGATAGGAGGGGCGGAGCCGGGGCAGAGAGGACTTGGTGTGGTGGTGGCAGCAGCAGCAGCAGCAGCAACAGCAGCAGGCCGGCGGAAAGCGCAGTTAAATGTTTTAAAAAGTCAGGAGGGACACCTGGGGGGCGTTCCCAGCTCCTCACCAGACCGCACAGCTGACTGTCCCAGCACTGGAGAAAATCAAGCCTCATTGCTTTTGACTGCAAACCAGTCGGCGTTGGGACAGAGGCAAAAACTGCCGGTCTCTTAGCAGAGTCCGCTTGTTTAAAGGGCCTTCACAGACATAGAGCATCCGCAGACCCACACACTCTGGGAACAACAGCCAGGGCAGCAGCTAGAGGGGCGCCAGTTCGGTGCGGAAGTGGGAGAAGTGCCTGGAAAAAGGGGCGAGTGCTGGGCAAGTGGCATTGTTCCTTCTCAGACCCCTCCCCCACATACAGTGCCACAACGTGGTGAAACAGGTCACCCGTTACTGAGGAATACCTAAGGCTCTGCCACTTACAACATAGTAGGAGCGACAGCTCTCCCTGGGACACAGAAGCAAACAAACACAGGAGACTTCTGGCCAAGATGGCTGGACACACTACATCTGACACACTTCGTGTCCCTCCATAACTAAGAAGGAATACAACTACCGCAAAACCAGAAAAAGAAAAAAAAAACTATATGCAAAGTACTGAAAATAATGGGCTTCATGGAATATTTTACAATGTATACAGTTCCCATATATAGGTGTGACTTAAAGGTCAAACACTATTTCAGGCACTTGACCATATATTAGCTGGAAGAAAGAACTTTCTGTCAATAAATTTACTTCAGGCTGTTAAAAAAAAAAAAAAAGAAAGAAAGTAAATGGAAGTCCAATGAATGATGTTATAAAGAAGTGGTGGTGCTTGTCCAGACAGGTAGGAGGGGCGAAGCTGAGAAGAGTTCAAGCTGTGCTGTCCACAGCAGCAACAGCGACAGAGACAGGACAGCAGTAACACACACACCCGTATTTAGGGGGAGGCGAGAAGTGCCTGGGGAGCACCCCTGGCTGCAGACCAGACCTGCCAACTTGCGATTCCAAAGCTGGGGAAGGCAGACCTCCATTGCCTTGGACTGTGGGGCCCGGAGGGAGTGGGGATGGAGGAGGAGGCTACCGGTCTCTCAGCAGAGAATGAATGGCAGGAATCCATCTTGGACCCCCACCCCCACAGAAAACACCACAGCGTGGTGAGACGGGTCGCCCGGCTGTGATGAGTGCACGGGGCTCTGCCCGCTATAGCATAGGAGGTGTGACAGCCCTGCCCATGAAGCAAAGGTAAACACAAAATGGTCAGGATGGCACAGATCATGATAGAGATCCCAGTGACGCAGTTGACCAGACAGCAAATATCTAATGTAACGAAGCAGCAGATAGGAAATCTTTCTGAGGCTCAGTTCAGAGCTTTGCTTATAAAAATGCTTACAGACCTAACAGCAGATCTTAAACAAGACAGGGAAGGGACGAAGGCTAGTCCTGCTGAAATGAACAAAAACACATATGAAACTAGTGATGAGGGCAAGAAAACCAGGGATCAAATCAACAAATCGGAACATAGGGAAGGAACAAACAGTCAACCAGTGCTGAAAGAGGAAATAAAAAGTGATGAAAATGAGGAGAGGCTCAGAAACATTTTGAACAGCTATAAGTGGGCTAACATCCGAATCACAGGGTTGCCAGAAGGTGAAGAAGGAGAACTAGGAATTGAAAAATTATGTGAAAAAATAATAAAGCAGAATTTCCCTAACTTGGAGAAGGAAATAGACTTACAGGTCCAGGAAGCACAGAGAGTTCCAAAACAATTGGACCCAGGGAGAACCACACCAAGACACATTATCATCAAAATGTCAAAAATTAAGGATAAAGAGAGAAGAAGAGGATTATGTACAAAGGGGTACCAATAAGACTCTCAGCTGATTTCTCAAAAGACTCTGCAGGCAAGAAGGGACTGGCAAGAAATATTCAAAGTAATGTAAAGCAAAAACCTACAACCATGATTACTCTACCCAGCGCAGCTGTCATGCAGAATAGACGGGCAGAGAAATTGCTTCCAGGACAAAGTAAAACTGAAGGAGTTCATCACATCCAAACCACTGTTTATATGAAATGTGAAAGGGACTTGTTTAGGAGAAAGAGGATCAAAACTATGAACATTAAAATGAAAACTGTATCACAACAACCAACAACGGAAGCTATGGAATCCAAACAAAGGCAGACTAAGTAGGCAACAAGAGTGGGAAAAGAATTATAGGTATGGGGAACATTTTGGGGGGAGGTCAGCAGGAAGAGGGGAGGGGGAAAGGGAGGGATATGGTACAGGAATTAAGAAGCATAGTAGGAGAGAGTGGAGTAGACCGGAAGATGTTGAGAAGAACTATATGCACAACCAATGGACATGGACTAAATGGGGGGGCAACTTGAGGGAAGGGGGTCACGGGGTGGAGGGGAACAAAGGGAAAAGAAATTGAGGCAACTGTAATAGCATAAACAATAAAGCATGTTTTAAATAAACAAATATGCAAGAATAAGCTTTGTGTTTCATGTACCCACTACTGTAAACCTACTGTTGCCCTATCCTGTATTTATTGCCTATTGTAGGCTATGCACTATGCTGAGAAGCTTATTGTTTATAAATGAACAGAGTAGTCACATCAGCTTTTTTATAATTATATATCAAACCGTTGTGTCAAATCATAAAAGTATAAAATTTCTTCTATTTACATTTTCTAAATTCAATATTCAGATACCAGCACCTGAAAACTAAAGGGAAAAACGTTATAGTGCAGTTCAGCAGTTCTTCTCAATTATCTCACACAGCTCCTGCGGCAGCTGCCACATTCTTCATGGTCTCATACACCAAATACACCTTCAATTCTTTTCTCTTTCCTCCCACACCTGACCCTGCTCATAAAGAGAGTCAGCAGCTCTTTACCTCTGCTATAATACACTTGCAACTGCCTCAAATTCCAAAATTAGTTTCTCATATTGAATGGGTCAGGTGGAAAAAGCAGGGCATTTCTCCCCAGGTTCACAGATAGAATGCCATATGTGTTGACATTTTAAAGCTGGAAGAGACATAGAATCTTCTATTTCAGACAGTTTTAAATTATTTACATTATTTTAATTGGAAAGCAATGGAATTCCTTCTTTAAATTTCCAAATGAAATTTTTAGTATGGCCCATGACCTGGAATAGATACAAGTAGGTTTTCCTGTTTAAATTGAGTTGATTATTTAGAGGCCTCAACCACTCACTCAAGTTGGACCAAGCTAAAACTAATGGAAACATTCTGGAAAAAAAATAAGAAATTTGCCCTAGATAAACCCTGCCAGTTCTGAAGATCCTATTCTTTTCCCCCAGTAGCACTAAGAGATGCTAATATATGACATGACTAATGTCATATATTTAGTAGGCACTGTTGCTTACTAAAACAGAATCTGGCATCAGAATTCCTTTCAATATAGAACACTAGAAAATCACCATTTATCAGTACAATATCTCTATTACAGCCTGTCTGTCCTCTCTCTCTCACACACACACACACACACACAAGTGTAAGTGTACATCTTCTTTATATACACACAGTACTTGTCCTATATGTAATACTGATGTTACCTGGCTATCTGGTCAGGTCAACAAGTTATGAGCTTTAGATAAGCTGAACTAGGGAGTTACAGTTAGCTCTTAGAATCCAAGCAGCCTCCCTCACCCAGGCAGAATTCATCTTGAGAAAACATCAAGAACACACAGAGAAGTCACAAAAACCAGACCTAGAGAGACCTTTATTAATTTACAATACACAGAGGCAGACTGAGGGGACATTACTGTATTTCCACTTTTAGGGTACATACCATTTTTTAATAAGAAAAGACATTTATATTTAAATAGTTATAAATTCTACTTTCCATCAGTTAAAAGTGTTTTTTTACCATCTTCCCTAAACTAGTCTGATATGAAGAGATAAGTGGCCTTTTAGTGGATATAAAGTCTGGATGTTATCCTTAAAAGGCCTTTATTTTCTCAAATCCATTTCCCTTCACCGTTCCTGCTTAGTGGCAAAATTATGGGCTTTGCAGTTAGTTAGTCCCAGGTCCACCTCCCACCTCTGCCTCTTGTTTGCCATATGATCAGGTATTGTTTTATTATTTTGGGTTCTCAGAAACTCCTATTACTCCAAAGCTTATTTAAAGAAGATATATCAGCATGGTGATTCACTAGCCCTAAAGTCAAGACTGAGGTTCTAGTACCTGTCACGTGCCTTAGAGATCCCTGTGGACTTCAGTATCTTCATTTGTCCAAGAAGATTGGATTTGCTATGCTGTGAGGCAGCCATTGGTGGTACACCAATCAGATTTTCCATTAGGAGAAAACTCACCATTTAGCTGCAAAGAGTGCAGTTCTATTTGCCTAGCTTTTGATCTGAGGCCAGCAATTCCCAAACAGCCCCAGCCAGTGACAAGGGCTGAGTATGCCATTTCTCTTTTAATGGGCGAACTTTGCACCAGAGTTCCCCGTTGGATTCCCTGAGACTTTGTCAGAGTGCACTGCGACTGCTTCCTGCCCAATGCTGTTTCCTCTTTTTTCTTTCTGTGTCAGATCAAACGTGCAGTTTGAAAGCTTTCCTTGCCCATTCTCTCTTTCTCTCTCCTTCATCATTTACTAGCATTATCTTCTTTCTCCCTCCAATAAACCCTTTGTACTCCTAACTCCATTTCAAAGTCTACTTCACGATTGACCCAAGTAACACATTTAATAAGATCTATTTCAAGTCAATCATCTTTTAATAAATAATATAACATTGAAAGTGATTCTTCTTTCTCTTATCCTTATGTTTGACATTTTAGCAATAGACATGGGAGAGCGTAAGTGAGATGCTTAGGAGTTCCATACATCCCAGTTTGCCTGGAACAGTGCCAGTAGACACCTGTTGTCCAGATGTCCCTTCTGAACTATCCTTTGCTATTACAAAAATTGTTTTGGAGACCATAAGTTACATAGTCTCCCTAATGATACTTAATAATGTCTATAATTTCTTCCCTATCTAAGGTTTAAAATGCTTCCATATATTTTCCAGAATAGCTCCAGAATATCAGTGTGATGATATTCTCATTCATTCATGTATTCACTTATTTCTGGAAATATTTATTGAGTGTAATTCATCAAGCATTATATACTCAGGACTTGGATAAAAGATAATAAATACTCAGGTAACATTTTAAGCCAAGTTGTTATATCTTATTGGCTAAAAGACTAATTTGAAACATCAATTCTTCCCTGATTCTCCAATTCACAAAGGACATTTAGAATAGCTAGTGTACCATGACAGATCCTTCTTCCAGTGGGGATGACATGCTTCCCTTGGGAAAATCCCTCTGGGCAACTACAGCCACAGTGCAGGTTGTTGACTTAAGTTAGATTATATTCAATAGATTGAAAATTCACAGGTGCCTGGAGTATACCAGAAAAAATATTTGTCTGTCTTAGTAGGATAATTGGAAGTATTTTCATTGGTTGTGCTTGTTTTTTCACTTGTACATGTTTTAATTGTACATTTCTGCATGACAAAAGTAATGGCACTAGGATATATTCTGCTATGTATTAAATCATTAAATATTTTTCACCTTATCCATAATTTTCAATGAATTTAAGTAGCTTTATGAAATATTTGCTTTTTTTAAACAAGTTGAGACACTGTTGGGACTTTGCATGTTTCTCATGGTTAAAAATAAACCTGCTTGACTCCACTTCTTCATACTTTCCAATTTGCACTTGCCATGGTAAAATCTAATAAGCATGGTTAAAATGGGCAACCACAGAGAACACTTACTTCAAACATAATGCAACTTTTTATTCTTGAAAGCTAGGCTAGATTCTATTTTAGTTGAAAAATTGTGAAAAGGGGATATGTATCAAAAGATGAATAACCTGAAGACTGGTCACTACAATGACTAATCACATCTCTAAGTATCCCTATATATTTAAATTTTCTCTTTACATCATGAGATGGTCGCAACTAAAATGGTTTGCATATACAATTCTATTTTGTTGTTTATGCCATTCAGTGGCTTTAGAGATCTCCGAATTTCCATTTAGGACACAAAACTCAGTTTTTGGTAATTATTGTGTAATAGAAAAACGTTTTTAAAGATTTTTAATATTAGAAGATACCATGGTTGATTATTGCTTATATCTTTCAAAGAGTTGTCTTAATATATTTTCTACAAATATTACTTTGATTAGGTAACAAGTACGAATTGCTCCACGGCATATGAGTTACAAATAATGTTACATTTAATTATTTTCCCAAGCTTACTGAAATCAGCTCCAATCCCCACTTATTCTGGGGGCACATCTATTCACCTCCTTTATAAAGTCATAGTTCATTCAGAAAAGTGCAAATCATTATATATATATATTTCTACCTGGTAGGTATTTAATACAGGGACACAAAGGCTTCCACAAACTTTGCAGTGTTGCTGACGTTAGGGAAGCAGAAAATGCAGGGATCAGGAGGACTCCACTGATCACCTCAGATGTCTGCAGGAGCCAAGCAGGATATTCCCACAGGATGCTGAGAACTTGTCAAAGCCCTGTCTGTTTTAGCCCAGCCCTTGCCTGCAACTTCAGAAGGAGAAATAGTGGCTTTTCTTTTTATTACATTTTCCAAATCTCACACAAGTCCCTTTTCATGGCATTGTCTAAGCTGAACACGTTGCTGGTAAAAGGATCCTGAAAATGTATTTCTAGGATTTTCCGTTACTGGACCAACATAAAAGAGTAAAAAGTGATATAGAGTATCACAACCCGAAGAGTCATAAATAGTCCCAAGAAAACAGTCTCCCATGTTTCTAATACTCATCATGAGAGGCCAACAGTTCTTAGCCCATGACTGTTTTCAATGATCCTATGTGTTACTACATCCTGTAGCTGCAGAAGGCTGGTCCCATTTCCATGTGCATTTGTCTCCGATCATGGAGACCCTGGCTCAACTCCCTTACCAGGTAAGCAAGATCATTGCAATAAGGACATCTCTCTCTGAATTCTGCCGTGGCTAAGCTTGCACATTAGCCCATCTTGCAGGCTCCCTGGGTTGTGGAGTTATACCCAATCCTCGCTAACATAGTCCTAATATCACCTGGTGCACCGGAAGATGTTCCAACCACATCCATCCCTACCCTCCAGGACCCGAAGCACTCCATTGTTTTCCCTATGTCCCAGTCATGGGGTAATATCCAATACAGTTTAAAAATTTTTTAAGCACAAAGATTTGTTTTCATTGATTTTTAAAGAGTAATGCTTAATTGCATCTGTGGACCTCCATGCCTTCTCAAAAAAAAAGGTCTGCTTTAAGGGAGGCTTCTGTTGCCACCCACATCAAGACATCTTCTAAAGAGCCCTACAAGCCAAAAGCTGATTAGTCTCCAGTAGAGGAAAGGTAACCCAAAATCCTAGGGAGAGAAGACTTACTGGTCTCCTGGTGGGGTAAAAAGCACATTTCATTCTTTCCCAGTGAATTTTCATCAGCAAAAGCACAATGCTATTTCTTTGTAGGTCACCCCGTCACATTGAATTTGCAATAAATCAACCTGCCACACTTGCTAAAAGACTGTCTTTTCCTGTAGACGCTGAGGTGGAAAGCACTCCTCTCCAGCAAATCATTGTGGATCAAGTGCCATGTCTATCTCCCCAGAACTAAACTGCTATTAAATGAGGATGGATTATTGCTTTATATTCATCTCATCAAGAAGAAATCAAAGCCCAGATATCCCGATTTATGACTATGAGAGGTGATACAGTGATATTTTTAGATGCAGGTGGAGGTTAGACATTCTGGGCCACCTAATTGACTGGTCTTTCTAAGTTTGGAGATGGGAAAGAACAGAGGAACTCTTAGAGCTCCTTTAAAAGACATGTGGTAATGGGTCATGGTGGGGGCCAATGAGAAATGGACAGAGGAGGAGAGTGAGTGAGCAAGCGAGCAAGCAGGCAAGGATTGATGAACATGAAAGACAATGAGCTTAGGGGAACTGCATAAGGGGCTATAAAGCATCCATGCCTGAAGAATTAGAACCTTAAAAGTCACATATTAGCACTTGACCACCAAAACAGGTATACTACCTCCAGCATTATGAGACAAAAGAAAGGAATTCAGGATCAAAACCCAGATTTATTTACAAGAGTGGGCAGGTAAAACTCTGTGACCAAGCCCAGACTTGAAGCTAGGCAGTGGAATTCAGAGAAGCTAATGCAAATCTGTGGGGGTATTCTGATGCATAAGGTAAACACTGTAGTAAAGAATCACAGAACAAGCCACATGCAGAAATCTACAAAAGTAGGTAAGTGATGCCCATCCAGAAAGTCCACTGGCAGATAAAGGGACTCAAACCCCTTGGCTGGGGTTCAGACTGAGATTATACTGTTTGAGAAGATAGGACAGGCATAACCAAGGCTGAAAATCTTGCCTATATAGTTATGCTGTAGGGAAGGTTCCTGGTTCAGAAGTCATAACATAATTTATTTACTACTACAGTGTGAACATTTTCAGAAAATACAGAATTCCAGTCATGAGAATCAAGAATAAAGCTGGAATTGAAATAACAGAACTGATGATAATAATAATAATAACTATCATTTATAGATGTATTACCAGGTTCCACAATCTCTGCTATATCTTTTTAATATCTTTTTTCTTTAATCATTACAACTACTAATGAGGTAGATATTACTATCTGATTTAACAGATGAATAAACTGAGCCCCAAGGTGTTAAATTATCAAAATCATATATCTAGTAAGGGACAGAGCATGAATCAAACTCCAGGCTCTCTGATTTCAATTATGATTCAATGATAAGCATAGAATTGAATTCCCTCAATCATTGAACTTGATTTCCCTCAATCATTACAGTGGCCAATAGTATTTTCCAAAGATGGCTGCAACATTAACTCTTATTCCACATGATTTTATGCAATGTGACTGCCACTATACCAAAAAGAGGAGTTTATTTCTATACTCTCTTGAAACTGGTATAAAATATGGCAGAAGGGATACTGTCCCAGTTATGGATTTAGCCCTAAACTGGCCTGAAAGTTTTCACTTACAGTGTCTTGGAATGTGTGTTCTTGGGATGCTCCAACTCAGAGCAGATCCACCATGCTATGAGAAACCTAAGGCACGTGGGAAAAGTCACATGTAGATGCTCCAACTGACCACTCCAGCTAATTCCCTACTGACAGTCTGAATCAACTGCCAGCACTAGGAATGGGTTGTCTTGGACGTCCAGTCCACTTGAGCCTTTAGATGACTCCAGCCTTGACCATTATTTATATGACTACAACCACATGAGCACAGAACCACAATAACTAATGATGCACAGTGGTACCTTGGTACTCATGGGCTTCAGAACTTTTCAAACCTGATACTCATCGCATTTTGACGAGGAAAAATATTTTAGCACTTGGCGCTTCCTCACCACTCGTCGCACTTGCTAGAACTTGTATGAGTCACAACGCCACTCCACTAGAGAAAATACTTCATCAATCGTTGCTTGTTTACCACTCGTCAGGACAAATGAATGATGAGTACAGACGTATCACTGTATTCTTCCAAACCACTAAGATCAGGGGATAGTCTGTTATGCAGCAAAAGATTAGAATCCGTCGGCAGCCGTCCGTCTCGAGAGACGATGGTGTAGCTTCTTAAGAGTCTATCTGCACCGCCGAGAATGGCTGTGCAGTCCAACTCGGGAGTGACACGGTATCTGTCTCCTCCCGTGTTGAATCGACATCTTGTGATGACGCTGGAGTGTCCTCTCCAGTGAAGCTGAAGCTACAGAGCCTGGGCAGGGTGATATGGAGGGTCTGCTGTTGCCCATGCAGCAGACCCCCCCTCTCTTCGCAGCTGAAGGGTCCAAGGGAAAGACGGAGTCAATACAGCTTGGCTTCAGGTGCGCCGCAGGAGTTGCTGGTGTTGACTACAACGTCGAACCGCCTTAGGGACTCCGGCTCCGGATTTTCTGTCGGGGTTTACTCCCTTAGCCTTTCCCCTGAAGAGGTATGCCGCAAGGCAGCAGAGGTTTTTTGGAGTCAGAGTTTTCCTTCTCTGATGTGCCCTGACTGGAAGATCGAACCAGCGACACTTAGCTCGCAGGCCGATGCTCAATCCACTGAGCCAAACCAGCCAGGGAAAAGATTAGAATACTGCACAAGTAAAGTGGGGTTCACAGTTTCACTGGTTCAGGAATCTAGGTACAACTTAGCTGGATCTTCTGGGAAGGATCTAACAAGGCTACAATCATGGTGTTCACCAGGCTGTATTCTCATGTGGACCTTAGTCTCCTCTTCCTAGCTCACATGGGTGTTGATAGAATTTAGTTCTCTGTGGCTATAAGACTATGAACCTCAGTTCCTAGAGGCCACCTGCAGTTCCTTACAATGTGGTTCTTTCCACGGGCAGGTCACATCCCAGAATCCTACCTCTTCAAGGCCAGTAGGAGAGTCTCTCTAGGGCATGCTAGCAAGACAGATGTATATCTAGATAGATATAGATATAGATACAGATACAGATTTAGATGCAATAACATAACCATGGGAGTAACAATTCCTTATCTTTGCCATATTCTGTTTGTTAAAAGCAAGTTACAGTGTCTGCCCACACTCAAGGGGAAGTGATTATCCAGGATACAAACATTGGAATCACTAGAGGATCTGTCTCCAACAGTTTATCTTCCTTAATTTATTCAGTATTCAATATTTATCCATCCAACAATCCATCATTTATTCTCTAGTTGTGCTCCCTCAGAACCTTGGCATTTACTTTTTCCTCTGCCTGGAACACTTCCCCAGAAATTTGCACACTCAACCCTCTACCTTCCTTCAGGTTTCTGCTCAAATGTCACCTCGTCAGTGAGGAAGTCCATGGACCAACCTGTCCAAAGCAGCAGCCAATCTTGGGCCCTAATATTCACTATCCCACTTATCTTGTTTGAATTTTCTCAACAACTCTTACAAACATATATATATATATTTGTTTATTGGCTGTTTTTACCACTACCGTGTAAGTTCTGTAAGAACAGGGCATTTGTTTTATTCACTCTTGAAATCCCAAGTCCTAAAACAGTGCCTAACCATAGCTGGAATTCAATAAATATTTGTTAAATGAATGAATGCAGAAACAAACAAAACATGATTGAGCACCTACCATGCATAAAGGGTTGTGTCAATTGCTTTAGGAACCAAATAGTTTCAGCTGTAAGAGAGTTTATTAGGACAGTACAGAAACTTGAGACTGGTAATGAAGATTTTGAAGTAAAAAGACTTTTTAAAATCAAACTCAATCTGAAACAGCATAAAGGAGACATTAGAAATTTCTACAAACCCCAGAGAAAGCACAAATTAAAACAGAGGCAGCTGGAGTTAGTGTTTGAGTAAAGATGAGCACTCAGAAAATTAAAACTGTGTCAAAACAAAGATGAAAACAAATCATTTCAAGAGCAGTGGTTTCTGGGTTCACTTTTCCCAGAGGCTGAGAGCTGTAAACAGACCAGTAATTTTCACAGGATTCAGAAATGCTTTACCTGGTGTGGTGTGCTAGTTTTAATTGTTCCAATGGAGAAGCTACTTTCTTATAGATGACGCCTGACGGGTCCTGGATCATCTTGAGATGGTTTCTAGAGTTGTTTATAATGATGTAGGTATGAGTATTGTTCCAGTGAGAGGACGCTTCAAAGGCTGACTTCCAGATGCTGAGCTCTATTGAAAAAAACTATATGTCAGTGCGACTTACAAGTAACTAGTGGAGCCAAAGCAACAGTAGTTAAGAGGGAGGCTATTTCTGGAAAACAGGAGAGTGTGCAAAGACAGAAAAAAATTAGCTATTAGAGTTGGTCTTGGCATGGAGGAGTGAGGATGCAAGTGACAATGATGGTATAATTTAATTATGAATAATAAATAAATAAAATCCAGTCTCGATATGAGGAGAAATGGGTTGGTTTCTTTCTATTGCCAGGCTTATTTTGTGATGCTGAGGATCATGCTCATGCTGTCTGAATACCCATGGAGAAAATATCCCAAGCAGCAAGAATAGAACTAGGCAGCCTACAGCTATTGCCTTCTTATCTAAAGAAAAGCATGAAGCCAATTTCAAAGTGTGAAATCAACTTGGACTTTGGTTTTCAACTAACTGCCTAGCCGCTGCCACCCCTTGCCATTGGTGAGAAGGAGCTGGGGACAGCTGATTTAAAGAACCCTGCAAAAACCATGAGTTGGTGATAGTAAGGAAGTAAAAGTAATTTCACTATGAACACTGCACAAACTTCAAAAGCCCTGTGGGCATTACCTGTGCACCCCCGTCTGCCAACCAGATGCAGCCTCTATCTGGTAGGGAAATGTAGCCAAGCAGACACAGCCAGCTGCATGACATGTGGGTGCCAAAGCCTTGTTGTTGCAATTAGCTCTTAAATGATCATAGATTGGAACTAATTGGTATCTCTGCAAAATGCAATATGTTTGCAATTTGGAAATACCCAATGTTAAAGTAATGGTGCTAGTAAAAGTGATATTTGGTAACCTTGGAATCTCTGAGTTTAAAAAAAGAAGAAAATGGATCTTTGAAAGTGTCCACCCACACCCCGCCATGTAGACAATAAATCAGTGGTGATTCTGTTACATTACTTAACTGTAAGGCAGGTTAGCGAAAGAAACATTTAAGTTACAGAATCCTGGGTCTTACCTCTTAGAGTTTCTGGATTGATAGGCTTGAGATTCAGAATCTATTTTTTTTAATCTCATGTGATTCTGATGGGCATTTTTGAGAACCTTGAAAATTGATTACTTGAAGGAGGTCCGCAGTTTATATAAATAAAAGACTGAAAGATAGATGTCTAAAAGACAAAATATTTATTATACTTTAGTATTTCCTAGTACTTTGGCCCCAAATGATAGGAGGTTCCTGAATTGAAGATCTTAGAAGGCAGATTTTGGTTCAACTGAAGGGGGAAATTTCTAAATTTAGAAGTGAGAAGACCAGTAAAAAACCAAGCACAATGATCAATGAGGTGGTAAGTATGGAGACTAGACCATTAGGACATATATAGAAATATCCAGTGGCATAGTGGTTTCTGGTGGCAATGAGTATCTTTTTGCTACTGGATTTAACCCTTTGAGTGCCAACATTGCTGTGAGCAACGCTGACACATTTTTCCTAAAAGCGCCAGTGTCGCTCCCAGTGACTCTTTTTTCGATGGCTATAAATGTAAATAACAATGGAATAATTCGTATTTTATGTTTTGTTCTCTTTTTTTGTACCTCAGGTTCTTTATTGATATAGCTTTTTCTCATGTTGATCCAAATTTCGAATTACACGTGGCACTCAAAGAGTTAATCAAGAGCTATGAAAACAATTTTATCAACAGAGCATTTACCCTTTAACCCACTCCAAACCACTTTATGCCTCCACTGCCATTGCCAAATCAAAAAACACCTCTTAATGTTCATTGAGTGCTTGCTGTTCACCAGGTATTGTTCTATGCAATTTAGGTGTTGCATTTAATTCACACAAAAACCCTATGAAGTATGTAACATTTTCATCTGACTTTATACATGTGGAATCTGAGGCAGTGAGAATAAATTATTTTCTCAGCTCCCATGACTGGTAAGGAGTACAATTGATATGTGTCTCTGAAAAACCAAATTCTAGAACCAGAATTCATAAATATTCTACTACACAAACTCTCTTACCAGACTTCCAGCAACATTTGGCATGACTGACCTCTCTCTCTCTTGGAAATAACCTTAGTTTACCACAATTTCAAGCATATCCCCTTAGTTTTCTATCATTCATTCCAATTTTCATTACCTTCCTCTCCCTGAACCTTTTGGTAACCACTGATTTTTTGACTCCCTCTTTACCTTCTCCTTAAACCTGCCTCCCTCTTTCCTCCATAAACACACTCATCCGCTGGGCACCATCACAAGAACTAATATGTCTATACACAGGCTTTGGAGACAAACAGGCCTGGCTTTATATTTTCTTTCTCCTTCATAGAATTTTAGAGCATTGAGGAATCTTGGATATTATTTAATCCAATAATTTTTGTTCTTTTATGTCTGTTGTACTATTTGTTTACTATTCTATTTTTTGACTGCAGATAGAAGGAATGAAGAGACAAAACCAACATGACATTTTAGTTTATAAGTACAAAACATGAACAGAATTCTAAACTACAGAGATGGAGATACCAGACCAGCTTAGTATAGTCCTGCAAATCAAATATCTTCTGCATCTGCTTGGACCAGCTACACATTGGCCTGTGATTTCAACATGCTCAAATACATGCATACTTTCAGTGGAAAAGAGCGGACAAAAATCTTTATCATCTATTTATCTATTCTAACTATTTAGCTTTTTATCTGTTTTTCTACACTATATTGGTTCTGTTTCTCTGGAGAATCCTGACCAATACACATGCCTGAAAGTGAAGGGGAAGTGCTGAGTCATATTTTTGATAGACAGGATTGAGAACATGTAAATTCTTGAGAGTTATTACAGTATTTAAAACCTACATTCTGCTTGAACTATTTCTGATTCCCAATGTGAAGTCAAAAGATGGAGTAAAGAGAACAAGAGGTATGTGGGAGGGAGGATAAGGATGAGTGAGTATTACCACCTTAAGCCTCCCAATTTCCAATTGAAGATAACTCCGTCAATAATATTTCCCCATGGCAGGCAGTGGCTTTCAAGATAATTGCATGAACTTCACGGCTCCTCAAAATAATATGATTATTACTCCTGTGGTATGGGTAATGATGATGCATCTTCCTCAGAAAAAAAGAATTTTAAAAATCAAGTCTGATGCATAGTTTCTGTCTTGCAAAGCATCTTATCTCCTCAGCTTGTAGAAAGCTACAGTATGAGACTAAAAAGTAGGAAACTATCGTTAAATCCTTCCACCACTATTTTCAGTGCTCCACAAAGGTGACATCTTTTCTTTTTTACAGAAAAAATATATTAGCAAAGACTTTTCAAAAGAAACTTCAAAAGAAGCACTTAGAGAATTTCTAAGACTAGTAGTAGGAAGGAATGGAGCTGCTTTCATGTGTTAAGACAGGCAGCTTAATGTACCAAAAAGGCAAACGTAACTGTTTATGGATTTTATTCGGCAATATTTATTTATTTAACAAATGCTTGGGGATTCTCTACCATGCGAAAAGTCATGTGTCTCAGAACCTGTTTATAATGCCTAGTAAGACATTGTCCGTAAATTCAGGAAGTTCATCATTTAGAAGAAAAGCCATAGTCAATCAGTTACCTATATATACTGCAATATGGTAAGGATTTATAATAGGTATCTGAAGGGTGCATGAAGAAATCTCTGTGGAAATAACATTCAAGAGTTCGAACAGGTTGAGCAAAAATGTGAATGAATGACATGAGGCAAGACTCTGTTGATAAATTCAGTTTAAAAAAATTCACTCTTCCCTGGCTGCTGTGGCTCAGTGGATTGAGCGTTGGCCTGCGAGCCAAGTGTCACTGGTCCGATTCCCAGTCAGGGCACATGACTAGGTTGCACGTCAGGTCCCCAGTTGGGGGCGCAAGTGAGAGGCAACCACACAGTGATGTTTCTCTCCCTCTCTTTCTCCTTTCCCCTCTCTCTACAAATAAATAAATAAATAAATAAGTTATTTTTAAAAATTCACTCTTATAGCAAAGAGATTATTTTAAAAAGCAGTCATTTGAAACAGTTAATATTAACTTCCTGTTGTTTGACTTTCTTGCATCTTCAAAACTTGATGAGTGTTATGTCATAGTTTCTTTTTTTCAGTATAGTTGACATATAGTATATTTGGTGTACCTTCCTAGAACATTACAAAAAACAGATGGAATAGAAAACAAAGTAGTAAACATGTGCATATACATGAGACAACTAATAAGTGAGATTGTTTCCTTTTAAAAATTATTCATTGTTAAATTTTGAATGGTGCTGAATTAATTTATGAAAAAGTAAAGACTGCTTAAATATTTGTAAGAAGGTTTCAGATAGATCAAGATTTTTCAAAGTCTTGTGCGAAATGAAAAATCATGCTTTGGTAGTTGCTTAACTTTAAAAACTAAATGTGTTATATTATTTGATCTGGTGAAATATCACAATATTGGATAACTCAATTTCTGAAACACTGTAGCCTTATTCCAACAAAACAAAACAAAAAAGCATTTCTCGACTCAAGGAATCTATAGATTATAGAAATTAAGAAGTAAAAGCATTAACTACCCTATCTACCTTTAGTTAAGTTTGTGTTTATTTCTTTTCTCCCACTTACACGTCTATAAAAAGACTCTGGAGAAATTTTAAAGCCCCTGGAAAAGTTTGCAAATTAAAAGGACACAACTTCTCTCTCTTTTCTGTACTGCATGCCGGAAGCCACCATCTGCACTAATGGAACTGCAATGAAAGCATATGTATTCCTGAGAAATGAAAGTGATTGGGCATTGTCACCACAAGGATTAAAATTTTTGTTTTTTAGTAAGAGTGTGAATGTGGTAGATATGAGCACACATTATTTTATCTTGAAGTGTAACAAATTGCATAAATTAACTTAATGCTGAGAAGTAGAGATATTACTCAATTGCACAAAACCACATCCTGAGTGAGAATTATTGTACAATTGCCTCTGTGTTTTGAATGAGGCACTTCAGTGTGAATAAAAAGATACATAGTGCATTCGAAAAAGGAAAATGACGTCTTCATATATGAAAGACTCGTGCTGTCATTTTTCTGTTATTTTACGCAATTCAAAAGTGGCACGAATGCCGATTGGAGAACTTGACACAAATCATAACTTTTCATTTTCAAAACCAATCCACTTAACAATTGCATTAGCAGTATAAAGAGGCTTCTTCTGAGCTATTGTTCATGAGGACTATGTCTCAAACTGGAATTGGAAAAGACACTAATATCAGCAGTTTGTGAACACGTGAAAATCACCACCTAAATCTATTATAGGCATATGTTTTCTTTTTTCACAAGACCATGATTTAACACCTGAAAAATAATGAGAAAAAAATAAGCTTTAGAAACATATTCATTAAGCACTGGGTTATATGTGAAGGGAATGAACCAATTCTAAAAATGCAGGCAAGTTGATATTGTGAATATAAAGCATGGGCTCTCACACTCGTGTTTTCTTTTCTAAACTTGAAAAAAATGTCCCTTTATTGGAGTTGCATTCCTGGTCATACAGGTAAATAGAGTTGGGTGATTAAAGTTTTATAGATTTTTTTAAAATTCAAACTTTCTTTTGAAAATTATAGGTAAGGCTTGAATAAACTTTATCCACCTTAATAGAAAACAGTAGCTATCTTTTAATCATACTATGAGAAATACAATGAAATGAAAACAAATAACATGGCCTTCCAAAGGCGGAGAACATGTGTATAGTGTCAGGTGCTGATTCATAGACCCAAAGGAAGAAAATAAAAGGAGAGAGAACAAAGAAGTGGAGACTTGTTGTTTGAATACTGTCTATGCATCTTCTGAGGACCCCAGTGGTAACTGAACAAGACATGGGCATGACAGTCAGACAAACAGTTGTCAGAATACAATGTATGCTCTCTGTAAGGGGGACCTGAGCCTGGAACAAATAGTTCCTCCTGAGGTCCTATCTCCAACCACATGTTTTTGCTTTGCGAACCCTGTAAGAAATCCACATGTAAGATGTTTGAATGCTGTATGTATCACAATGGGTGTCTACTAAATTAGTAGCACCAGGCTTCTGTCTTTGTGAAATGAGCAGGGGCAAACTTGCCCTTCTGCTGTAAACAACTAGAAAATTGCAGGGAATAGATAGAACAGCAGCTTTCAGACATTGGACAATAGGTAGTACATTACAGACATCCCCAAGAGAAAGGAAACACACGAAATAAACTCCGGGATTGCCTCACCTCTCTGCCAGAGAAGTGATTCTGGAAGGGAAAACCTATAAAGAGAATGGTGGTTTCTTTGAGTGGAGGAGTCTGGAGAGGCTGAGGCAGCTAGAATTTCAGAACAAACTATCCGAAAAGAGGGAGCTCCACCAAGAAAGTGCTCAAGAAAACTTCCTATGGTTTCCTTTGAGCCTGTGGCACTTGTGTAGGATGAAGATCCACACCACTAAGCACAGACCCATCACGAAGCTGACACTGAGCACCTTCAGGCAGATCAAGTATTTGTGTCTGCTGATGTTACAAAATTTGTGTGTTTGATTGCAGTTTTAGGGGAAAGGTGATGATTTGTAATTTGAAGTGCTATCGGACCATCTAGGTAAACAAATGGTGAAAGAAAACACATTATTGAAAAGCAAATTATACAACTGGAAACATGAAAATGAGAATCAATTCAGAGAGGTCGTAAAGTTAAGAAAATTTACATATTCCCTAGTGAAGTTATGTATTTATTTATTTTTTTTATTTTTTGGTTTTTCAATTACAGCTGTCCCATTTTTCCCCCACTGAAGTTATGTAAAGACGTGTGAAAAGTAACAGTTTTTACCACCCCCTTTGCATCAGCACTAAAGTGGGTATATTCATATGGTATCTTAATTTAAAAGGTTGCAACAGTCCTATCAAGCAGGTAATGTAATTCCAATGGTAAAGATCAGAAAGTTGTAACTTAGGAAGGTAAATTCATGTGTTCAAGGTTCTACAATTGGAAACAATAATTTAGTTAAGAGCTCACAATAATTACCCAGATATGTGAGACTCCAAAGTCCAATCTCATCCAACTAAAAAAGGCAGATAGGATTTTTGTGCTGAGTTTCAGAGAAGGAAACAAAATGGTCTTGCTGTTCTTGAGGCCTAAGGCACCCGCCTAACCTGGCCCCTGGGTACTTTCATCTCTCTCAATGCTCATTTCTCATTCAATCTGGTCAGCCCTGCTGACTCCTAGTTGTCGCTGGAGGCACAGAGTATGTTTTTACCTCAGGCAATGACCCTCAGCATCCCTTTCAGAAATGCTCACTCCCAGAATATCCACGCGGCTTACTTTCTTCTTTTGTTCAGGCTTCTGTTCAACTATCAGTTACCTATAGAAGACTACATGACCACCCAATGTAAAATATTAACCCCTTCCATTCTCTATCTCTTTCGTTTGCTTTATTTTTTCTCTATAGCACTTTCGTCTGTCAGACAATATGGCACATAATTATTTATGTTTTATATTCTGCCTCCCAAAATAGAATTAAGCTCCATGAGATTAAAGATACTATCTGTTTCAATCACTGCTCTCTTCCAAGTACCTATAAAGTGTCTGGCACATTGAATGTTCTCAGTAAATGTAAGTGAATGAATGAGTGAACCTGTTTTAAGTTACAGATCCTTTGAGAATTGATTAAAAGTATGGAAACACAGAAATGCACCCCTAAGAGCTTTGCACCCCACTGGAAAAAGCAATCTACACATCTAAATTACTCTATTTAAAAACTAGAGATATAGAGAAGTAGAAAAGTGAGAATAGTAATTATAAAAGGGGTAGTGGAAAAGATAATTGAAAATAGAGAAATGGCCAATTGTGTTACATAAGCCAGAGAGTATTCAGAATGAGCTTGATATGCTATTTGATTTGGCAAAGAACACAGTGGTGACCTTCAGGAGTTCACTTTACATATAGAGAAGGACAAATGCTGATAGTCAAGGCATTAAAGTGTATATGGCAAGGGACAGGATTCAGGTTAAAGACGATTATAGATCATGGCTAAAGGTAGCTAGCAATACAGGCTTGGCCACTGTGTCCAGCTATCTGTCTTAGTTTCCCTACTCAATTTGCTAAGGAATTTTTTCTAGCTTCTCACTATCCTGTCTTAAGAGCACTTATCAGGACCAAATCATATTTATTGGAATTCAGGTTGCTTCATTTTCCTAATTCCCATGAGCCCAGAACATTATCTGGGATTACATCCAAATAAGTCTTTACTAGACACTCAGCTTAATTGGTGTTTCTCAATAATTTTTCTTATTTTTAAATAACTGCAAAGCTACCTGAAGATAGCTTAATGTGTAACTTCTGGCAATAGAAATGAAATTATTGAGTCAAGGATCATGTTTTCAATCACAAAAACATTTCATTTTATCAGACATTGAATTGTGATCAAGTAACTAGGATGCATGGCATTCAACCATAATCAGTTCATTGAATGGTTTTTCTGGTCATCCCATGTAGATACCTTTGTGGAACAAAATTCAGAGACAAGGGTATTGGAAAGGTAATTAGTGCATTGATTTAATGGTTGTCTTTAAGAAAATAAAGAAATAAATAAACACTTGTAATAAGAAAGAAATTAAGGCAATTGTTTTATTCATGATACAGATTGAATGCTTCATATTGCTTAAAAACAATAGGCACTGGTGCTCTTTTAAAAAGAAGAGCTACTTCCTGATTAAATTCAAAACAGCAAAATCTGTACTTAAAAATTTTTAAATGAGAAGTGGTTAATCACATTTTCAAAGATCCTTTATGTTATCAATGGATAATCACTAAATTTTTCTATAAAACTATTAAATATGATTGTAATTTATAAAAGTCAAGCCTTATATCCTCTTAACAATCGTTGAATAGATTTGTTGTCTGTCCCCAAATGAGTACACTGAATATGCCTAGGGTTTCTGAGATCTCTTGATCTTGAAATAACTTTTTCCTATGGGGATATGACAATTAAGTAGTATCTCTTCACCAGAAAAGATAGTATGACAAGATGAAAGAGGTTTAATATACTTGATCTTCATTACCTTTGTTAGTGCATAGATGTAGGTACAAACATTACTCTAACTTGACCAAGGGGGAGGTGATGGGAAAAGGGGGGAAAGAAGAAGAAGGGTCTAGTCAAGGAACTAGTATGAATGACCCATGGACATGGACAACGGGGTGGGGACTGAATGTGGGAGAAGAGGTGGGTGGGGTAGGGGGAAGCAATGGGAGGAAAAGGGGAGAAATGTAATAGAAAAACAATTAAAAATAAATTTTAAAAAAGAAAATAATTTTTCAACTTTGGACTGATTCATATGATCTTTTGCATCAATACATGTGGTTAGTTAGATTTGATTTGTATAAATATTTTAAAATTTCAAAATGTCTTATGCATTAACCAATAAAGGTAATAAACTATAAAGATATTTTCTTTTCTACATATTTTTCTAAATATAAGAATTGGTAATAAGCAATGTGAAGGACTTAAAAACATCAGCTTGGATTGTTTATTTAGTGTTTTGATTATAAACATTATAAGATATCTTAAATCATTTGACTCTTACACTGTCTTGTAGTCTCATCTTGCAGAATTTAGAAAGAGTAAAAATTAGAGAGAAGATATATAACTAAATTTCACATACAGGAAAGTAGATGCATCCTACAGATGAATTCTGTATCATTTTATGGGCACAAGTCTTCTTTAATTATCCTAGTAGTCTTACCATAAATGAATCAGTCAAAATCAAGATGATGGTGCCTGATCTCTGTATGTTATTACCACAATTCTGGTTGAAATGTATGATTTATTTGAAGTGGTTGAAAGACAATGAGACTAAACCAGAATTCCTCTGGTAACATTTAAGATGAATAGCAGAACTGCACATCTAATTATATTGTCAGAGTCCTTCAGCTGTAATACAGAGACTCTTTCTCAGTATCTCCACTCAGGCTTTTTTCTCTTTTTTAATTTATAGGCACATTTTTCTTTAGTTCCAGCAGCTAAAAATCTAAGAGGAACAAAAACAGAAGAGATAGACTTTTATGTACTGCTATGGCAATTATTTTCTTGAAAAAAATTTAAAGTTCTCTAAGGACATCCACAAATAGGTGGACATTTGACATCATAGAGATATAGCCTCATTTGAGACTATATATATTAACAGCTATAGACACTTACACAAAGATTAACATGGGAGATAGTATGAACTTTGCACTCAGACAGATATGAGTTTGTATACTGGTTCCATCATTTATAAATAGTATAGCAATAACAATTAATTGAGTGTATACTGTGTCTTAAGACAATTATTGCATGCTCTGAGTCTTAGTTTCCTCACCTGCAAAATAGAGGTAATACCTATTTATATCTTTAATAGGAATGTATATAAACTACCAGATATACAATAAAGATCCAATAAAATTTGCTTTTTCTTCACTTTTTGGTTAGAAAATATATAACACTTCACCAGTACATGCCCATTTGTTTTAGCCATGGATTCCAAGTAAAATCATCGCATAATTTACAATAAGTACATGTAGTTTTGATACAGAAGATAGACTTCTTCTTAATTGAAAAATACATAATAAGAATTAAATATGTGAGTCAGTCCATACTCAAAACTATCTTTATATGTTTCAAGTGTGAGAAGGGTAAGGTCAGTGGAAGATGAGCCCAGGGAGGCTGGTAGGAGATAAATCATGTACCTCATTGTGTACTAAGCTTAAGAATTTGACTTTATATTGAATGCTAAAGAGAGCTGTAGAAGAAAGATTTAGGCAATGGAGTAATATCAAAATAATAAATACAGGTAGGCTATATGGGGAAGGTCTGGTCTAAAGGAATGACCATGAGATTGTAAGAAGACGGATACTGAAATACCAAGAATACAGAATTTTCATAATAGACTTAATAGCAATCTTCTGCCACCCAAACTTTCATTTATAGTAAAAAATAAAAAACATTAATTACCTCTCTTACACATGCCTCTTTAGAGCAATTTTCAAAAGATTGTTTGTTTGATTTTGTATTGTCTTCATAATCACTGATTATTTCTGACAGAGAGAAATCAGTCCCAGTAGTACTATATCCCAGAGATAAGCAACTGTTCCTTATGTATTAATTTCTTGTGATCTCAAGCAGTTAATAGACTTGAGCTAACACATCATACTAACTTTTGGGGGAATAAATTTCCTAGCTATCTATATTTCCCCTAAACTTAAATATCCTCTTTGTTTGAAAAATGCTCTCCAACCAAGTTAGTTATTATTATTAGCTGCAACCCTGAATCTTCAATATTAAGATTATCTTTCTTAATAGACTCATTAACCATCAAATACTAGTTACTTGCCATGTTTCCAGTTGCTTTATAAAGTGTCATTTCTGTGAGATGAGTATGTGTGGAATAGAGAGGATGTAGAAGTGAGGAGGAAGATAAGATGATGGTAATATTAGTATTTGGAAAAGACAAATAAGGCTGAACAGAAGAAAACCAAAACAATATCTAAGAGGAAGTAACATTCCAGTACTAATATTAAGATCAATGGATCCAAGGACTAGAATATGTTTAATGACCAATACACAGAAGTAAAAGAATGTGGCAGACACAATTGGTAGCATATCCAACATCTATTCCCTTCTTTTTTATTAGAATAGAACTCCAACTATGTTTGGGCAATGTGCCTGCTAAAAGAACTACATTACCCAGCTTCCCTTGCAGCTAAGGATGGCCATGTGACATAGTTAAAGCTAACAAGATATAAGTGAAAGTTACAATATGGAATCTCTGAGAAATTTCTTTAAAACTATAGCCTCAACTGACTTACATCATCTGTCTTTAACTTTTTTCCCCCTGGAACACAGTTATGATGTTGATGGTGGAATAACTAACTTGAAATCATAATCACAAAGACAAACACTGCCAACTAAGAAGAGAAGAGTAGAAAGCTAGAAGAAGCTGGAGTCCTTGATGGCATCCATTGAACTGGTTGAGCTGATGAACTCTAATAGAGTTTTTGTTTTACAAAAATTAAGGACCCTGTATATTAGTCAGGGTTCTTCAGAAAACCAGAACATACACAACGTCCCAACCTCCCCCCAACCCCCAACACACACAGACACAGACATAGTAGAAAAAAAACTGAAAACAATACAAATTTCATCAACTGGTGAATGGATAAGCACACTTTTAAAAATCCAAACAATGGAACACTACTCAACGTTTGGCTCTCATTTGATTGTGGGGGCTGGCAAGTTTGAAGTTTGCAGAGCAGGCCAACAGATGGAAACTCAGCAGGATTTTTATTTTGTGGTCTTGAAGCAGAATTCCTTCTTCAGGAAACATGTCTTTGCTCTTAAGACCTTATGCTCTTTTGACAAGGCCACACCCACATTATGGGGAGCAATCTACTTTATTTAAAGTCCACTCATTGTAGATGCGTGGTCACATTTTTTTTTTTATAAAACCTGCTCAGCAATATCTATACTATTGCTTGACCAAACAGTTGGGTACCATCACTCAGCCAAGTCAACACATAAAATTAATCATCACCCCTTCTAAATTGTTTGAACCACTGGTTAGTTGGGTTTTTTTGTTGCAAAGCACACATACAAAATGTGTTCATTATTAATGGCAAAGAAAGGAGATCACATCTGTAGGAAGGAACAGTTCTAGATGATAAGAATGGAGAATGAGCAGAAGTGAAGGTGGGGAGGTTAGGACATAAATTAATAAATAATCTTGTATCTGTTTGACCTTAGTTTCTGTTAACATCTGCACATGTTCACCTTTTAGACTTCAAAGATTCTGACTATGAAGGTTTGGAATCCCCAAACCCATCATGGTAGATGATTCAATATTTATTACCCTCCCCCTTTTCTATTTTGTTACAAAACAAATATTATAACATTTATTAAGCAAATGCTTTAACAAATTGAATCAACCATTTAAATACATATCAATGAGAAAAACTTGAGTTTGTTTTATTTCTTTGATATATTATGGGCACTTTTTCTTGAAATACAACTGTTCCTCTCTCCAAGTTGTAGAATCAGTCACATATTAGTGCATTGTTTCAAAGGTCCAGTGTGGTATTTTTGTTTCTCAATGAGATTTACTTTGTAACATTAGCTTTTAGAATTCCTTAGATTTATTTATACTGCTTATCTACAGTTAGGTGTAAATCTAGTAGAATTATTTTAAGGGAAAATCAACCCCAGCTTTTATATTTGGGATTTCTTGGGTGAGCCATTCACTTTCTTTGGGTCTTAGTTTCTTTAGCTGTAGAATGAGGTGTTCAGCCTGGATAATATTTAAGGTCACATTCAGTATAAAATGGTATTATATTGTTGAATTATCAAATAATTCTTTGTATATTGGCAGGAAAAGAATATTAAAGTAGCTATTCTGGGATTCTTAATGTCATTTGCTGTACATACAAAATCAAGTAGAATTAAACTGCTTGTCTGTTCCCTACAGCGAATAATGTCACATTTTTTCAACTTTTATTGTGGTAAAATTTTTATATGATATTCTATTAAAGTATGGTTCTATAACCATGGTCAGTCAAAATGTAGAACATTTTTATAATCCCCAAAAGTTTCCTCATGCCTCCACCTATCTCCAGTTCTCTAGAAACCAATAATATGTTTCTGTCCCTTTATTTTTTCCTTTATTAAAAGGTCATTCATATGGAATCAGTCAGCATGTAGTGTTATGTGACTGGCTTTTTTCATTTCACATAATGATGTGAAATCTGCCCACGTTTTAAATGTATCAGTAGTTTGTACCCTTTTATTGCTGAGTGGTGCTTCATTTTCTGGACTTTGAAATGTATGCTTATCCATTCACCAGTTGATGAAATTTGTATTGTTTTTATTTTTTTCTATTATAATAAAGCTAATGGGAACATTTACATATAGGTGCTTTTTGCATTTCTCTTGGGTAAATATGTAGGAGTGGGATTACTGAGTCATAAAATAAATATATTTTTAACTTTGTAAGACACGATCAAAGTGACTGAATTATTTTGCATTCCAACCAGCAATGTTATACCTCATCCTTCCAAGGGGCTAAAAAAAATTATGATCTTTCAAAGTATCCATCTTTTTCTCATTGTTAGGGTAAGATCAATGTTCTTTCATGGTTTTCTACATTCTAAAAAAAAAAGCAGAAATCTTAATATTTCTTAATTATCAAGCCACTAAATGCATCATCTTAACCAAGAGCTCTAGTTGGGGACTGAATACTAAGAGCAAAGGGATGAAAGCTGTTAACTGGAAAGGATGACTCTGAATAAGTGCACAGCATCTTCTGCAGAAGAAAAGTTCTGAAAAGCAAGTAACCAGAGATACATCTTATCACCAAAGTCATTCTTGATGGGGAGCCTGAAGATTTTAAATGCTAATGCAGTTGAAATAGAAATAAGGGTTGTAACTTGTGGGTAAATTCTCAGCAATTATTCTATATATTCCCACTTATATAGAGAGTAAATTAGTTACTTTATTGTTTTATTTAATAATACTTATTGAGCACCTACTATGTGCTACAAATTCTCCTTGACTCACAAGATAGAGCAGTGAATAAACACAGAATGAATTTTATGAAGCTATGTCTACAACCAGTAGAAAACTGAGAAACACAGACATGCTGATTATTTGGTTTCAAGCAGATGAAATACCTGGTTATTATTATTCAATTTGGCCAATTCAAGTTATTTTTTTTAATCTAGGCAAAGGCAAATTGTGAGTCTTCCCAATCACTGAATGGGTTTCTTGCCTTCTTACTTGCTCAAGGGGAAAACAATTTTCCTAAGCAAAACTGAGCAAATTCCTCTTTATTAGGGTAGATGATGTCAATTCCACATACATTCAGAAAACTTGACTCAAAATATGTTTAGTTATACTTAGCTGGGGAAATCCCAATAACATTAAAATATGTCATTTGTAAATATGGTATCTGTATTTTTTCTAGATTCACTCTAAACCTTCAAAAAGCAGCAAGACTAGAGCTAATTCTAAATCTCAAATATTGAAGACATAGTTCAGACTCAGTGTTTAATAAGTAAGAAGGATGCCTCAAGTATAATTTCCTGAAAAAAAATCAAGTGTTATTTTTAAAAATCCTCTTTATATATGTAAGACATTGAAATTTTGTTGCTTGTTATGTACTACTGAATGCTGACACTCCAAATATCACCAATACAACCTATCGGTAAGACAGATCTCAATGTACTGCTTATTATAGTAAGAGAGATCTCTGCCTTGCCAGTTTGGTCTTGTCTCAGAGGGAGAAGGACAAAGTTAGATTTTTGTCAAGAATTTGATGCTTGGTTTAAAGTGGTTTTTCAATGTTAGCCTTGATTAGGATTAAGTAAGAATAATGATATAATAACTTAGCATTGGGAGGACAGCAAGGTGAGGACACAAATTGTCTGTTAATGTTTTCTACAGAAGAGTTGATGGGCAATCGGGGAAGTCCTATAATGAGTAATGCAATTAGTTGCCTGAGCAGAGTCTTCCAGAATGATAAAATTATACCAATGTAGACAACTGAATAGTAAACTCATGTTAGTGGTTCTCAACTATTGCTGTTTTGCTTCCCAGGGTGGGGGTGATTTGGGCAAAGTCTAGAAACAACTATAAAAGTTGTCACAAGGGGTGTGGGGACCATGGGGCTACTGGCATCTAGTCAATAGATGTCAGCCAGGGATGCTGCTAAACATGCTACAATGCAGAGGACAAGGTCCACAACAAAATTATCCAGCCTAATATGTCAATAGTGCCCTCACTGGGAAATGCTGATATAGACATGAGGTCTGCAAAGGGCCAGATAGTAAAAATTTTTAGGCTTTGAGACATACAATCTCTGTTGTAACTAGTTAAGTCTGTTGCAGCTCAAAAAGAGTCATGGATAATAAAGAAACAAATGGCACAGCCATGTTCCACACGTTATTTACAAAAACAAGCAGGGAGCAAGATTTGACCATGGGCTGCAGTCTGATGAACCCTAATAGAGACAGTAAGCTGTATGTGGATAGGGGGTCTCGGTACTCAGGGGGGTAATATATGAGTAGATGGTTTCTGGTCTCAGCAAAAACCTTTTCAAGAAAAGAGAAAATAAGTATGGAATGCCATGTGAAAATGCTAGACTTTCCTAAAGACATCACGAACAATCTTATGGAGTTGATTTTTCTGTGCTATCTGAACTACACCAAAACAATGATCTGATTGCCAGACCAGTAATTTTCCCATAATGAACTAATGAAATGAAAACTTTTAGCTGGATTTTATTTATATTTTCAAAATGATGCAAATTTTCTTAAATAGCAAAATAAAACAAAAAATAATATCATTGTTTCTTTTAAAACAAATAAAATATGACACTCTCATGGACTATACTTCAGAATTATCCCTTTAACTCTTAGTAGTCTTTTTTTTCTTTTCTCCTTTTTTTCCCAGGTTTTGTTTCACTGCCTTTACTACTTCCTGAAATGATATATATTTATTTACTGTTAAGCTCACCCTCTGAGGTCAAGATCATAATTATTTTAGTCATAGCTGTATCTCATTACCTAGAGGACTAGAGTGAATAATTGCACCCCACATAGAGAACCATGACTATTATAACAGCTAAGTCACAGCACTTATTATGTGCCAGATACTGTCCTAAGCACTTTACATGGATTAGCTTGTCTAATCACATTAAAACCCTGGGAAGAGAGTACTATTATTGTTCACACCTTAGTTTTTCCCTTTTTATTGAATGTATTGGGGTGACACTTGTTAACAAATTTATACAGGTTTCCAGTACACGATTCCACATCACATCATTTGTACACTGTATTGTGTGTTCACCACCCCAGTCAAGTCTCCATCTATCACCATATATCTCCCCTGTACCCTCCTCTACCTCCTCCCACCCCCTTTCCCCTGGCAATTACCACACTGTTGTCTGTCCATATTATTCACACTTTAAAAGATGAGAATCATGAGACATAGACAGGCTAAGTTCAGGCCCACAGAGCTAGCAAGTGACAAATATAAGATTGGCAGCCACGTACTGAGGCTCCTGAACCCATGCTTTGAACTACTACACTGTAGCTACTTCAAATGGCAAAATGTTGCATAAATGCATACACATACATAGGGTTTGCATGTTCCACAATTTCTCTGTTGTAAATCAGGTTATATCTGAAGCCTAGGTATGCTGGCTTTGCCATCCTTGAATGACATCAGGATATTCAGGGCCAAATCCTGAGAGGTCTATCTCTATAAGGCACCGAGGTGCCTCATGGGAAACAGCAGATCCTGAGGAAAGAGAGAATTGGGAAAACCAGCTCACTTTGTTCCCACCATTAGAACACAATGTCTATTGCTTCCTGTGAATGGACATCTGAAACCTAGCAGAGTGGTTTGCATTAATAAAATTTGAAAGAGCAATTTTCTCAGAAAAATCTCCAAGGTATCAGGAGCACAAGGAATGCTGCTTGGTGATGAAGCATGACACAAAGTTAGAGGTTGGGAGGGAACTGTGCTGCACCAGCAGTGGGGTTACACCTCAACACTGCCTAGTATCCATAGTCACCAGTGTTTCTTCAGGGCTAGGATAGTCCATACAGGGGCAGACAGCACAGAACGTGGACAATACATCACAGCTGTATGTGTTGGCAGCTGGAGGACAGAGGCAAGAGTCACAGAGTTGATGCAGCTGAGGGAGCTGTGTGTGTGTGTGTGTGTGTGTGTGTGTGAGAAAGAGGGGGGGGGCTGTATATTTGTATGTATTTAGGACTAAATCATCTTTGGTCTTACAAATTGACTAAACTAATAGTATTGCGGCAGGTCCTTAATAAAAAGTACAATGGTCTAAGCCATTCTCCAAATTACTAATGCCCTGAAACTGTCTGGAAGTTATTTGGCTATGCTTGCTGATAATACTCTTGATGAGGAATAAAATTTATTTTTGCCTGAGAGCTAATTAATGTAATCTTTAGAATATATAAATCCCGTGGTGAGCTCTAATAGTTTTAATTGAAATGTGGACCTTGCCAAAACTGAGAAAATTAAAATGCAAACAAAATCTGTTAATATATCTAAATTAAAAAATAAAAACAAAAAGGAAAGAAAACCAACTTCTGAAAACAGGGTTTGGTTTTTAGAACAAAGAGATTAAGTTTTGCAGATATCAGATTAACACTTGGAGCAAACATGGTGTTGCCTAGCTGCCTTTCAAAGCTTCAGCTAAAGTTGCTAGAGAGCAGTGAAGTGAGCTGTTTAAAAGGCCACAGTTGTGTTCCTAAATGGTCCACAAAGGGATCATAAAAATCCCTGATGGAATCTTTAGCAGCCTGGAGGTAATTGGAAGGAAGGCATGGGGCTAGTAATTAAATCACAGTTCTTTTCTGGGGAGATTATATGTAGATACACATATAGAAAGACATGCATAAATAAATAAACAAGATGGAAATTGGCAAGGACAGATATATACATGTATATTATTTATACCACACCTAGTTAGTCATTTTGGTAAACAGCTAAGGGAAACCATAAAAAAAGACAAATGACATCAGAGGCATGGGGTTTAGAATACAATTGCAAACCTTTCATGTGACAATTTACTAGTTAAAACAAAATGGCCAGATTATATTTTTCTTTCTGTTTTTTTTTTATTTTTTGTTTGTTTGTTTTATGCCTGAACTGACCCACTCAATCTGAGTACTGGAAATTTCATGTTACTTATGAATTTAGGAAGCCAGATAAATGTCTGGCTTTGGGGTATTGCTATGTGTGTTTCACTTTTCAAATGGTTGTTTTTAGCATTATGTAAGTGTTGTCACAGCCTCTTCCACTGCGTTATGATTAGGAGTTCACTCTGGGAGTAATTTTGGTAGACACACCACCATAAAGATATTATGGTATATCACTCTGGATGGACTTGTTCTTACCTCATTAGCTAGATAGACAGGAGTAATTTTCAATATCACATCTGGACCCCAGGGTAACTCTTATCCTTTCACTAAGACAATCTGTAGAGTGTATACCCTGCCGCACAGCCTTGACATGACCATTAAAGTTCAGAACTCAATCATGGATGCCATCACCAAATGGCCATATTAATGACACCAGGGAGACCAATCAGACATGAAAACACTTCCAGACACATATAACTGGTATTGACAGGGACACAAGACATTCATCTTATTCTGATTATTTGGGTTTCTTAGCCCAGAGGAAAGAAAACAAGTCAGAAAAACAAAAGGTTTGTGGAATTAGTTTGGTATCATTACATCTATTTCCCCAGAGGAGCAAAAAAACACAGAGTGGGAGAAAAAATAGAGGTAGAATAATTTTTTTCCAAGTACAATAGTCAAAAAAAAAAAAAACTGGTAAGATGAACAGTTAATGAATGCATAAACCCATTTAGCAAATATGAACTAGGTTAGATTTGGAATTACGAGCATGAGCAATAGAATTACAGCCTAGTGTGGGGTGCAGACTTTCATTGAATAATTACTCTGATGTAAAGAAGCACAGTTCTATGGATATGTATTATGAAGAAAGAAGATTTAGAATCAGCATCACCAAAATAGTGCTTTGGAATATGGTTATATTAAACCCTACTCCAAATTGGAATGAAGGACTGCCCACATCAGTCTTTCAGTTAATCTTATATGCCAAAAACTTTTGTAATATCCCCATTCTCTGGAATTGTAATTGCACAACTCTTTTCACATTAACTACTGCAGAAATCTTATTTTTTGTAAAAAGTTGGATCTGTGCATAGGAAAAAATGCAGGTATAATGCAGTTCTTTAAGATATGCTATAATATAGTTTTAGAGATGTGGACTTTATAAATTAACTATGATTCTTTGGCACTATAATACACAAAAGTAACTCAAAAATTCTTTTTCTATCAGGAGGAAATCAAATTTTAATATGTCACACGGGGATTTCACATAAGCATGAAAATTCCCTAGGAAATTCTTAATTTTCAAAATTGTTGTTAAAGATTTTTTTCCTAATGTTTTCCTAATTTGATGCCAGTTGAAACCCTGTTTACTAGGATAGAAGTAAGGACATGGTTGTCTGTGCAACCAGTGATGATTATTTGGCAACTTGGTAGTCTGTACAAAACTAATCTGATTTGCAATGGAGCTGGTGTAGCAGGTAAAAACATGACTACATATTTACTGTGTTGATGTGCCATTTATTTTATTTATTTCTACTGGGTGGTGCCCATTTATCTTAACCCATTCACTTTCTTCCCCTAATCCCTGATTTTCTTTCAGGGGTCAGCCTAATTACAAGACACAGCAAAGGGACTTTAGCCTGAGTAATCTATGCATGTTGGCATCTTCCATGTTGTCCTTGCTCCCATCTGTCCATTGGTCCCAACGAGTCATAGCCAAATCCCACTCCCAACTACAAGCCACCTTTAGTTTGGCTCTTTCTATGACACTTGTGAACGCACAGAATTTATCTTCTTGATCTTTTCTACCAGCTGGCACAGTTGCTCTGTGAGGCTTTCTCAGTCCCGCTTGCCTAGACACACAATGAAGAGGCTTGCTGCTTCTCTTGACTATCTTGGAAAAGGGAGTCCAGTTTCCCATGTTCTTGGGTCTCCAATCTAGCAGCGTTTCCCTTTACTATCCCTGTTCAATATGAGGTAGAGCTTGATAGAAGTAATATGGCTCAAGTCTAACCTTTTGGAGGGTTCCTTACTGACTATTTAGTCAGTGCTTCCCATAAAGATTTCCTGCAATCTCATTAATTTGGTGTATCTAGTTGTGACGTGGATAGCCTTGCTCTGGACCGCTATGTAATCTTTCTGCCATACATCCTTTTATCAAAAGTTTTCTCAGCTCCTGCTGTAGCAACCAGTTTTTGAAATATTCCATATTCCACCTTCCAGAATGGGGCAAGGATCACAGATAACAAACCACACAATTGAGTAATACCATAATGCCTTATGTTAACTTTGTAATGCTTTTGAAGATTATTGAGTGGATTCAAACCTCAAGAAAAGCAACAAACCACACCTTTTTGCAGTCTTGTAAAAAATCTTAGTGTTCTGGAGAGATCTCACTCAGCTAACAAGTACTTTATATTTTCATGGAGAACTGTAGGACCATATACTTAACTATGCCCATATTTACTGTATATTTCATCCTCTTTTGACAGGGGAGGCCAGTATTACGAGTTAAGAGGTTTACTGGAGTTGTTTAAATATTTGAAACATTCCAAACGTAAGCATCAAAAAGTTTGTTTAGCCATTGTTTTTATTCTCATGTTTTTTCCAAAGTAAAATATTTTTTTATTTTTTTCCTCTCTCAGATAGAATAGAAAAATGATAGCATGTGTGTGTGTATGTGGTTGTGTGGCACTGATTCAATTATCATGTTCCAGTGTTTATGACTCTCAGGAATTAAGCTTATATGAATGGAACTATTTCTCTACTAAAAAAGGAAGGGCAAATTTAAGTTTTCTTCCATAGATATTGTTCCTTGGAAATCCAGACAAGATATATTTCTCTTTATGCTGTGGTGAGTGAGTTGTATGAACTCTTATTGAGAGATATACAGTCTTTATTGACAATGGCACCATACCTCTTCATTCATTTTTATTGAAATATTATATGGAGGAAATAACACTTGACTCATTTACAGAAATTCTAAGTGTGTGCCCCCAGTTCCATCACCTATCTATTAGCTATGTGGTTGTGCTTTATATTTACAAAATTCACAATCTCATTTTATTCATTCTTAAAAAGAGGAATAATAATATATCTTATCCCATCACACTAGGCTTTTGCACATTTGTTGTTATAGCTGAATCTTTGAGCTTAAGTAATTCCTTAATGTTTGCATCTATAAAATAAAAATATCATTCTCTCATTTCTCTCACTGGTTCAGAGATTTTCTTAAACCAGGATAATACACAGTATGGCAAAGACTCCCTAGTGCAATATAGTCTTCATAAAGCTCCTGTCAATCGAGATATTATAATACAATAAGGAAGACTTTTCTTCACTAGTGTGGAGGCAAATCAACATCATGGCACTGAGGTTGCAGAACAGGGTCAGAACAATGCTTGTGGCTGAATTCCTGAGCAGACAAATTTGCCAAATCCATGGAAACCTCCTTTCATAAATTGACTTGAATGTAAAGGAAACTTTTTTTCTGATTGGTCTAATGACTTTCAACCTTATCTGTCATTTTGGTGAACCAAATTTCTGACAAAAATGGCATTGCATAACAATGACCATCTCAGGGTTGATCAGAGCTATGAAGACAATGAGAGGGATTATATTCTATAAGTAAAACAGTCTGAACTCACAGATTTGCTAGATTTTTTTTTCATACAATATTTTCATGGTGTTTAAGAAAGATGTGTCTGATAAATAAATTATTATAAAACAGATGTTAATGATTTAAGGACAGTATATATGATCCTCATGAAATTTAAAGACTGATTTCTTTCCAGATGAATCTCTGACAGCCTGTTTTACTGTAGTTACAGTATTACTTATTGACACAGCTGAAATTAGAGGATCAGCTGGGGTGCCATAGGCCTGCTTTCTCCAGAATAGGGAGCCACCCTTTGTGGGAGGGTTTATTTAAGAGTGTATTGCAACCTACTTGGTAGGTCAGTGTTTGTTTTCCCTGTTAGTTTGTGCTACATGTTTTGTGTGGTGGGCCTGAAATTCATCATAAAATAAGAGAAAGTTTAGGAAGAAAGGAGATGGAGCAAAAAGTTGAAGCTTATGCTGTTTTAGGAGCACAGTGATTCAATATTAAGCATTTTGTTTCATTTGAATTCTTATAAATTATGGTTGAATGAGTCAGGTGGAAATAGTATATGGCTGAATTTGTAAATAAAGGTATATTTCATTGATTACGTGCTCATCTGTCATGTAGCCTATTTTATTGATACTCAGTCTAATATCTCCTGGTGATGAAGGTGATATCTAATTTAAAAGAAAAATAGAAATCAACAGCAGTATATAGAGTGAACTCACTCTAAATTGCTACTCATAAGCCATTAAACATGGCTTCCCCTTGGATTCTTTACAGCCAATACACTTAAAATAGTTTCTTTGGCACATCCTGCACAGTTTGATAGCATTCAATCTCCTTACTAAGATGTTGAGGGGATTTCACTCTATCTTGAAGGAAAACCAAAAGTAAGGCAAAAGCTTGAAATACAAGATAATAGTAAAGAGGCCTTAAACTCTTGCCAACATCATATTTCTGTTTTATCTAGGAGAGCGATTCTCAATTAGGGACAATTTTGTCCCCCAGGGGACATTTGGCAATGTCTGAGACTATTTTGGTTGTGACCACAGGAAGGTGCTACTGTCATCTAGTGGGTAGAGGCCTGGATCCATCTAAACATCTTAAAATGCATAAGAAAGCTCCTACTCCTCCCTCTCCTCATTCCCCATTCACAACTACAATTATCTGAGCATTGGTATTTGTAAAACAACAGATATTATGGATTCTAGATTGCATCTCAATGTTAAATATTCACTGACAGGTATACTTATGTCCATCATGAAAATTTTGTAAATACAGAAGTGAAATGTGGACATAAAAAGATCATGCCACTTGGATAATTGTACTAAGCAGAAGTTTTGTAATAATTAAGGACAAAAATTTATGGCTAGTGATATATAAAATAAAATTCTCTTTGCAGTAAAAAAAAAAAAAAAAAAAAAAAAAAATGAATTACCTTGGCCAAAATGTCAATGGTGTCAAGGCAGAGAAATGGTGACCTAGGGCAATGACATCTTGTGCGATGCTGGGATTTTTTTAGGAATACCTTTACCTTACATCATCAGTCTTTGAACATTAATACATTATTTCAAAAATAAAATTAACTATGGTTGCTCTAAGTTCAAATACATATACTTCTCATCAGAACTCAGGGAATTATAACTTCATGTACATTCTCAGGAAATACTCCCTGATTATACAATATAAATTCTGTGAAGAGAAACCTCCATTCCTAGATGGGGAAAAATGATATACTTTCCACTAAAAATCCATTAGAACGGAGAGATTATCGTAGCTTTATTTTAAACAATAAGACTTTATTGTTTCTGTAAGTCAAAATTTTCACATATGGGCAATATCATATACTTCAATGATTGTACTATGTCCTCTGTTGTCAGATCATGATCTGAAAGAAATTCTCATTTGGGAGAGAGATGTCAGGATGCTCCCTCAAGATGCCTCACTTGTGTTTCAACCTATTATAGTAACTATGGCTGGAATCTGAATACATTTGTGGTAACTTAATAATCAGTGACATATTGTTCAAAATCTATCTTTGCAAGAACTTTTACCAAAATCCTTTAGGTTGGCATAAACTTTTTGAGAACTGCACATAGATATAACAGAGTTGACGTTGCTGAGAAATTTTGAGAATTATCACTCTGGTTTCTGAATTTAAAAAGTCACTAAAAGACTTAAGGAAATAGAGACTTCTGGCCAAGATGGAGGCCTAGACTGACACACTCCATCTCCCTCCACAGCTAAGAAGGACTATAACTACCGCAAAACCAGCAATAACCAGAAGTTCCAGAAAATAAAGCTACATGGAAGTCCAACGTATGAAATTATAAACAAGTGGTGCTCGTCTGGATGGGTAGGAGGGGCAAAGCCAGGGTGAAGAGGTCAAGCTGTGCTGGCAGCGGCAGCAGCAGTGACAGAGACAGGACAGCAGTAACCACAAACACCTGTATTTAGGGGAAGGCGAGAAGTGCCTGGGGAGCACCCCTGGTTGAAGACCAGACCCGTCAGCTTGCGATTCCAAAGCCGGGGAAGGCAGACCTCCATTGCCTTGGGCTGTGAGGCCCGGAGGGGGTGGGGACAGAGGAGGAGGCTCCTGGTCTCTCAGCGGAGAGTGAATGGCAGGAATTCATCTTGGACCCCCACCTCCGCAGAAAACACCACAGCGTGGTGAGATGGGTCACCTGGCTGTGACGAGTACACGGGGCTCTGGCCCCTATAGCATAGGAGGTGTGGCAGCCCTGCCCAGGAAGCAAAGGTAAACACAAAATGGTCAGGAAGGCACAGATCATGATAGAGATCCCAGTGACGCAGTTGACCAGACAGCAAATATCTAATGTAACGAAGCAGCAGATAGGAAATCTTTCTGAGGCTCAGTTCAGAGCTTTGCTTATAAAAATGCTTACAGACCTAACAGCAGATCTTAAACAAGACAGGGAAGGGACGAAGGCTAGTCCTGCAGAAATGAACAAAAACACATATGAAACTAGTGGTGAGGGCAAGAAAACCAGGGATCAAATCAACAAATCGGAACATAGGGAAGGAACAGTCAACCAGTGCAGAAAGAGGAAACAAAAAGTGATGAAAACGAGGAGAGGCTCAGAAACTTAACAGACAGCAATAAGCAGGCCAACATCTGAGTAATAAGATTGCCAGAAGGTGACAAAGAAGAACTACAAATTGAAAAATTATGTGAAAAAATAATGAAGCAGAACTTCCCTAACTTGGGGAAGGAAATGGAATTACAGGTCCAAGAAGCACAGAGAGGTCCAAAAAATCTGGACCCAGGGAGGACCACACCAAGACACATTATCATCAAAATGTCAAAAATTAAGGATAAAGAGAGAATCTTAAAGGCAGCAAGAGAGAAGGAGAGAATTACATGCAAAGGTGTCCCAATAAGACTCTCAGCTGATTTTTCAAAGGAGACTCTGCAGGCAAGAAGGGAATGGCAAGAAATATTCAAAGTAATGAAAAGCAAAAACCTACAACCATGATTACTCTCTCCAGTGAAGCTGTCATTCAGAACAGAAGGGCAGAAAAAGTGCTTCCAGGACAAAGTAATACTGAAGGAGTTCATCAGATCCAAACCACTGTTATACGAGATGTTAAAGGGACTTATTTAGGAGAAAGAGGATCAAAACTATGGACATTAAAATGAAAACTGTATCACAACCACCAACAACAGAAGCTAAGGAACTGAAACAAAGGCAAATTAAGTAGGTAACAAGAGTGGAAAAAGAATTATAGTTATGGCGAACATATTGGGGGAGGTCAGTAGGAAGGGGGAAGGGGGGAAAGAGAGGGAGATGGTACAGGAATTAAAAAGCATAGTAGGAGGGAGTAGAGTAGACAGGCAGATGTTGAGAAGAACTATATACACAACCAACGGGAATGGATTAAGGGGGACAACTGGAGGAAGGGGGGTCCACTGAGTGGAGGGGAACAAAGGAAAAAGAAATTGGAACAACTGTAACAGCATAATCAATAAAACATTTTTTAAAAAGAATTAAAGAAATAAGTTTAATATAGCAGTTAGTGATTAATATGGTAATTACGGGAGTGCTGGTCAGGAAGGTTGCTGCTGAAGGATTAGAAAAACAGTCACTATGACATCAGTCTGAAGCCTTGGAGTGGGTGAAAGAGATGCCAATCTTGGGGAAATTCAGGAAAGGTGCACTACCACAAAGTGGTAGTTTGCAGAGTGGTCTAGAACTAGACACCTCCCTCTCTTATTGTCATGATGTTTTGAGCAATAACAGCTTCAGATTCATTTCTACCTTCCAATTTCGCCAAGATTTCCTTTAATTACTAAGTTCTAACCTGGGTCTATGAACTGAAGGTGGTATCAATAAGCACAGTTCCCATCCTTAGGAGGAACTGAAAACAGTAATGCCAGGTAGACTGTCACCATTCCAGCACAATGAAAATTTCTCCTGTGATGAATTGCTTGCATTCATCATTGAGGGTAGGTAAGGACAGGCAGTTAAAGTTTTACAAGATATCACAGTGTTGTGACTGCATTTTTATTAGGACAAGTGAAGATGTGCAGCTAGAGCCTTGGCAGAATTCACAGTATTACAGCTACCTGATCATTATGGGAGGTGAGGAAGCACAACTTAAAATCTCATAAGTTTTCACAGTGTTATAATTGCCTTCTCATAAGAAGTCATCAACAATGAAAATGAACAGTAGAATATCATTGTCATCTTCTTGTTTCAAATGATGAGAGGTGCCTTTTAGGAAAAGGAGGAGAAAAAGAAGCTTGAATAACTTTTATTACAAGAAAAGCCCTCTCAGGAAACTCATATCTGACTGTGTCTACCACTCTGGCAGTCTTAAAGCCAAGTGGTGAGATGAGATGTGGACATTTTATTTGCTTTCTCTATGACTGAACTTATTTTCTACTATACAGTATTTTGTTTTAAGGTCAAAAAATGGAATTTTAGAAAATGCTGGTACACAATTATTTCCAGATCAAAAATAGTTAATTCATACAGTTTTCATCTTCTCTTTCTCCACAGAAAGCATCTAACTTGCAAGGAGCCTATGTGGTGTCCTTCCTTCAGAGAAAATTAGTTGATGTCCAGTCCTTCTCAATCTATTTTTGGTATACTAAAATAGTCCTATTTTTGCTTGGTGTATCAGTCAGGGTAGAATGGCCAGTGTTAATCAAACTCTCAGTGGTGAAGAACTGGTTTTTATTACTTTCAATCTGTATTTTTTAAAAATACAATAAAGATAAATTACCTAAGAGAGAAATTTTTTAAAAGTCAATAACAACAAAATACAAACCTGTATTTGTTTTCTGTTAAGCAGATGTAAAATTTGTCTTTAAAAATATCATCAAAGTTCCTTAAAAACTTTTATTTTTGTACTTAAATTTCATCATAGATTGATATCAACCAGGTTGCAGACCAGAACTTACTAATGTGGACCTCATTTTGATTAACACTGAGATAAGCTATACTTCATTAATAAATAAAACCTGCAAGAATAGTGCCTTACAAATAAAAATTTTGCTCATATTAAGTTGAACGTGCTTATTCCTGGTCTGGACTCTCCTGGACAGCTCTCTTTCAAATAATGGTAGAAAAACCCATTTCCCTTCCCTCTTATGCTGTGGTATGTAGTCTTTAATCTCACATCGGAAGGAGAATGCAGGTAGGCACACCTAATATTTAGTCACTTGGTCCAGAACTGATTCACACCACTTCATTCATAACCTCTTTTTCTTTAAATTTATTTATTCATTTTTTAGAGAGAGGGGAAGAGAGGGACAGAAGGAGAGTAACATTGATGTGCGAGAGAAACATCTATCTGTTGCCTCTAGTATGCACCCTGAGCAGGTAATCGAACCAGCGACATTTCGTTTTGTGGGATGATGCCAACCTAACTGAGCCACACCAGTCAGGGCTGCTCATAACCTCTTACCAGAACTAGTCACATGGCCAAACTAAATGCAAGAGAGTCTGGGAAATGTAAAGGAGCACATTAGTACTGATAAACTTGAATAGTCTCTTTTACACATAACTTTATATATCCTGTGATCTTGTTCTTATTTCCATGCCCCTCTTAGAGTATGCACAATTTTGAAATGTTCTCTTGGGTATTTAAAATGCACTGTATGGAGTCTGTGGGACATTCACATTGCCTGACTCAGATCCTGACTGCTGAGAATACAGCTTAGTGCCACTTCTCTGTTGGTGCCACACTATTCTGACCTTAACAAATATCTCTGAAATTTCACATGAGAACTATGCACTAAATCTCCTTGGTGCTCAGGTTTCCATACAGACTAGGGAGTTTACCGTTCCACTTCGGATTATGTTGAGGGGATTGTATTGGAGCAGACTTAGACTTCTATCAGGGATGTTCTTAGACTCAAAACCTTTTAATTCTCTCTGACTTTCCTCTTTCTCATTAATTTTTGGCATCTTTCTAAAATCTAAGGAAAGAAAGTGGTTCTTTTATCATCATCATGCATTCTTCTTAAATTTAACCTTTAAAGAATATATTTTTACTTTGGTACTTTAAAGCACTATATTTTCAGATTTTATGACTCTCCAACTGCTTTGTTTTTCTCAACCTACAACCTCTTAAGAAGTTTAAACATCTTTTCCGATATGCTACACCTGACCAGAATGTAGAAGGATGTGAACAACCATTTGGTAACAAACAGAAACTAGATACAATAAGACAATCATAGTTCATACATCTATAACCCTTGAATAACAGTGAATGCTAAGGAGTCTTAATGAACTAAATTCCACAGAAGGATGAGACTTTTCAATGGTAAACAAAGAGCCACAGTCACTTCCATAGTTGGAAGCAAATACCTAGGAAGAGTGTGAGTGGTCAAAGGAGCAGGCCTGACAGAGATGAAAAGACATTGAAGGACAAGGATAATACATTTGTGCTTTTAGTGACATGATTGATTGGCAAAATGAATTGGAATTTGGAAGAACCCACGTGGAAAAGTAAATCACTTGGTCCTGTCCTCTAAGAATTTACATTTCTTGCCCTAAGCATTTTGTTAAGTGTTCAGCAGCGAAAGCAGTAGAGTTTGCAGTAAAGCTAAGTCTGGAAAACAGAGTTTGAACAGTGTTCTGGTGTTCCAACAAGGAACTCCATCTAGGGAAATCCAAACTGCATGAGACAATTTTATGAATTTTTTCATAGGTAAATAATGTGAGAATATTATAGGATAGAAAGGAATGAGGTTCCCCATTTAGATTTTTATTTTTATTTTTTAAACCCTCACCTGAGAACATTTTTCTCATTGCTTTTTAAAGAGAAAAGGAGGGAGGGAGAAAGTGAGAGAGAGAAACATGATACGAGAGAGAAGCATCAATTGGTTGCCTCCTGTATGCACCTGGACTGGGGACCATATGTGCCCCAGACCAGGGATTAAGCTCAAAACCTAGGTATGTGCCCTGATGGGGAATCAAAATTGCAACCCTTCGGTTAAGGGACGAAGCTTTAACCAACTGAGCCACACCAACCAGGGCTAGCTTATTAGTTTTAAATATTCAGGACAAAAATATGGAAGTTGGCTTCCTTCGCTTCTTACATGAATACAAATCAAAATTTAAAAAATGCAATATTTGGGAACTGGTGTCAGTGTTACTATTCTAGAGTTCACAGGGAGTTGTGTTTTAAGTTATCAGGCTGGGATAAAATGTATGTATCCTGTATAACATTATGCTAAGTGAAATAAGCCAGTCAGAAAAAGACAAATGCCATATGAATTCACTCATATGTGGAATCTAATGAACAAACTGAACTAACAAGCAAAATAGATACAGAGCAGGATGACAGCTAAGGGGGGCAGGTAAGGGTAGAGGGATTGAGCAAAAAGGAAAAGGACTCATGGACATGGACCACAGTGTGGTGACTGCGGGGGGAGGGGAAGTAGTATACGGGACTAAATGGTAATGGAAAAATACAATAAAATACAAAAATAAAATTAAAACCTTCAACAAAATAGCCAGTAACATATAAAAGGGTTAAAATCTCATTAATACCTGAGGAAATGAGGAGTTTTAAAAGTGAGAGATTTTGTTTATTTGTTTCTGTTTTTGATATCAGTGAAGATATTTTTTAGAAATGTTATAATCCAAGCCCTGGCTGCTGTGGCTCAGTAGATTGAGCATCGGCCTGCGAGCCAAGTGTCGCTGGTTCGATTCCCAGTCAGGGTACATGACTAGATTGCACGTCAGGTCCCCATTTGGGGGTGCGAGTGAGAGGCAACCACACAGTAATGTTTCTCTCCCTCTCTTTCTCTTTTTTCCTCTCTCTAAAAATAAATAAATAAATAAACAAACAAATAAATAATTTTTTAAAAATTGTTTTAAAAAAAAGAAATGTTATAATCTTATGCTTGGGGAATTTGGGGACATGGACACCCTCTAGCATCATTGTTTGGAGTGAAAATTGGTACAGAACCTCTATTGTTCTGGAAGGCCAGTTGGTAAAATATAAGTATATAAATACATATGTAGCTATAAAAAAAGAAATTATGTATCAGTTTTATCAGTCTAACATATCATTTGCTCTAGCGTTAACTATGGCATCTAAATCTAGAGTCATTCAGGCAAGAGGAAAGTTCTCATAAATAATAGAATCTTAGATTGTATTGCTGGAACTTACGAACCTTAAAAAGGTCATCTGGCATAACACATGCATTTTACACATGAAGAAATTAAGCCACAAAGTAAGCAAGTGACCTGAGTGTCATATGGCTTGTTAGTGGCACAGTTTGGTTCCCTTCTTCTATCTAGTATGTTTCCCACCAAACCAATCTCAGTCTATTGTCTTCAAAAATATATTGTAAAATGTAGTCATTGTGTTTATTTTATTCTCTTTCAATGACAAAATATTTCTGTTGTGTGAAAGGGTCATGAAATTACCGTGCTTGTGAAAGTAGATCTATCTCAGAATTATTCTTCTTTAATACTATGCTCCCCTTTCTCCTTCACCCTCTCCTTCTACTTTTTCCTCCCTTTTCCCTTCTCCCTCATTGCTCCACTCTATTCCCTTTTCCTCTCCTTCTTATCCATTTCTGTCTTTTCCTCTTTTTTTTTTCATGTCTATAAAAGTGCAACACACAAAACAAGTGCCACAACAATTATCAAATTAATTTCTTATGCAACAATACTCTTCAAATATATAAGTTAAGTATTTCTTTACTCAATTAGTTGGCATTTATTTCAGGTTAATAGTAAATAAGAGTAAATTAAATTGAATTTCACCTGTGTCGTTAAAGTTTCAAAATCTTAAATTTCATATGAGGAGACCAAGCTCTGTCAACACCTTCATATGGAAATGCTTCTAAGTGCAGGAATAAACATAGCTTCCATGAACAATCATTCATCCTTTGGAAGTATAATCAGAATTAATGAATTGAAAGTGTTCTTACTGCCAGTAACACTGGCCAATAAATATCTAAAATGGCCATAATTTTTCAATGTGGTTGGCTCTGACTGAGACTTTCAAATGTTAGCTGAAGCAGAAATGAAAAAATTAGAATGATGTTGTGCGAGTCATTGGCTTGTTTGCTCTTGGATCCTGTTGGATTTATCTTTTGCTGTGTGACAACACACCACAACACTTAGTGGCTTAAACAATGGTAATATTGGTTTTGATCAAGGATCAGCAATTTGTGTAGGACTCAATGGAGACAACTTGTCTTTACTCCATGTGGCATCAGCGAGGGTGGTTTGAAATCTAGGGTTAGAATCATTTAAATGTTCACTCCTGCCCTTGTCTGGCCATTGATGCCAGTTGTCAGCTGGAACTTAGCTGGGGGTGCAAGCAGAACACCTGTTTCCTCATCACTGCTTGGCTATTGCTAATATCTAGTCTATCTCACTGCCTTCTGTTGAATTTTCTGGGTATTTTAAACCACTGTTAACAATTATTTCAATGTATTAAATTCTCTTTGTTGGTTTACACCTCAGAGAACTTGGATTTCAAGGATGGAGAGAGAATGAGAGAGAGAGAGAGAGAGAGAGAGAGAAATAGAGAACAATGTGTAAACTGTATCTTCTTTTATATATTTATGCAGTCACTTTTTGCTATATTCTGTTTTTTAGAAGCAAGTCACTAAGTCATTAAGAGGAGGGGAATTAGGCACTACTTTTTGGTAATGGTAAGGTCAAAGAATTTGTGAATATGTTTTAAAACCACTGTAGTTTCCCTCCTCTAGTCATTTGCTTGCTTGCTCATACCAAGCCCTGCTCTTTCCTTTTGCGTATCTATATATCAAGGCATTTATTTCTCTACACAGCACATTACCCAAGACCTCTTGTGCTTTCTGTCTTCAGATTAAGGGCAACCCATGGAAGGCATTTAGAAAAAATTTGAGTATAAGATGAGGAAGAAAGCCAAATAGTTCTTTTCTTTCTGCTTTAGGCAAAGTCTTTGACATGAATGTATCCTTTTTCTGGTTCCAGTTCCCATTGGGAGTCTTCAGTCTTTGTACCCTGGCAACACCACTTCTTCCTTCTGTCTCTCCACCAGCAGTGGTGGTAGTTGACTTTTGTTGCCGCCAATCCCTGGATTCCATTCCCATCCTCTGTTTGGAATTTTTAGGTCCTTTGTAATTAGGTAATTAGTTTCAGATATCAGATTTTCTCTAATGAACTATTCTAAAAAATTTGCTTTTCTGGTTAAAAACAGACATAATAGATAAGAGAAAAATGCAAGGAACATTGGTTTTAAAAAACTGATGGAGCCCTGGCTGAGTGGCTCAGTGGATTGCGTGCTGGCCTGTGGACTGAAAGGTTGCCAGTTTGATTCCTGGTCAGAGCACATGCCTGGCTTGTGGGCCACGTCCCTACTTGGCAGCACATGAGAGGCAACCAATCAATGTATCTCTCACTCATTGATGTTTCTCTCCCTCTCTTTTTCCCTTACCCCTCTCTAAAAATAAATTTTAAAAAATATTTTTAAAAACTGATGGAGATTTCATTAAGAGCTAGAAAACAAAGAAAGACTGCTTCAGATTGTGATTTGATAATACAATTTTTCAGAACAAGAACCATGAAGTTGTACAATATACATTCCACATTTCACCTATATTTGTGAAAAACAGGTGAATAACAAGTGCCATGGATTATTTCAGTGGCTGTGTCATAAATTCAGAATTGGTACAGGACAATGCTGCAGGTCAGTCACACCAGAGTATAAAAGAATGAAAAAGTCCCATTGATCAAAACAAGGATATACACAGTGCATTTTTTATGGTCATCAAAAAAGTTTTATTGTGACCATTGTATTGCCTAAAGAGCCTATACTCTAGTTTCCCAAATTTTTATTGTTCTAACCACATCATGTTACTGAATTGTTTTGATGATAAAGTGAGCTCTTATGTGTTCTTTTTATATGCTATCAGATTATAAGGGACTTTATGAGGGGGGAACAAAAAAACAAGAGTTATCTTTAACAGGGTGGGCCCCTTATAGTACAGGCTTCCCCCGCTAGGTGAGTGTTCTAAGATTCCATCTGTGTCAGTGTGCCAGCTGGCGTTGTTGTGAGAGGCTGCATTAGACTTCAGTGAATATTTTTTCAATGTGTTTGCCTATTTCATGAAGGGTGATTTAGGAGCATACCCACCCACAGTGTGCTGAGTGTTCAGCAGTTTTTGATGAAAAATGGCATGATCCCCGTGCCTCACCATCCCTATTCACCTCATCTTGCCCTTACTGACTTTTTGTTTCCTTAGATGATAAAAGTCCTCAAAGGGGAACATTTTGCCTATGTGGAAGAGGTGTAACAAAAAACAGCAGAAGCACTAAAAGGCATCAAAATCAACGCGTTCAAAAACTGCTTTGAGTAGTGGAAGAAAACGTCTCGGTAGATATATTGCATCAAATGGAGAATACATTGAAAATGACTACAATTTAAACATGTAAGAATAAATACATAATGTTTTATAAATAAATTCCAGGTTTTTTGGGTCTCTTAGCCCTAAACCTAATTAGGTAATTTGTCTTCTTGTAAAAGGACTTGACAAGCACCCCTTGCCATGAATTCTTTCATAGTTCATCCAAAGTTCACCTGGTAATTGAGGCACCTATGTTTTTCCTAGTTGCTTTTAGCCAGAGAAATAGGAAAATTTCACTTATCTCTACAAGAAGCAAATGGTTTACAGTTCAGAGAAAGGCATCTAGGTGAGACTCTCAAGGTTTCAGAAACATAGTGTCATTTTCTTCCTTAATGTTTACATTGCAAAGAGATGGCTCTCAGCCCCTTAAGACAAACATTCCTGAGTTGTAAACCGGACAAGGGACTGACATAGCCCTTGCAAAGATTTGTATACATATCAAATTGTTAGAGGAAAGGTTCACAAACTTTAGGTTTATCAAGGAAATGCTCTAAGGGGAAGAAGGGTAGAGTTCTCTTTCTCTTTTGGCAATAGGGAAAATTCAAATTTTAAATTTACCCTTATAATGTTCTCCAGGTCCATCCATGCTGTTGCAAAGGGTAAAATGTTTTTTTTATGGCTGAGTAGTATTCCACTGTGTAAATGTCCCAAAGCTGTTTTATGCTCTCATCTACTGATGGACGCTTGGGCTTATTCCAGATCTTGGTGATTGTAAATAACACTGCAATTAACAGGGGTGCTTATATTCTTTTGAAAAAGTGTTTTGAGTTTCTTTGGATAAAGTCCCAGAAGTCGAATTGCTGGATCAAAAGGCATTTCTATTTTTAGTTTTTTGAGGAAACTCCATACTTCTTTCCACAGTGGCTGCACCAGTCTGCATTCCCGCCAACAGTGCACTAGGGTTTCCCTTTCTCCACATCCTTGCCAGTACTTGTTGTTTGTTGATTTGTTGATGATGGCCATTCTGACTGGTGTAAAATGGTATATCATTGTGGTTTTAGTATGCATTTCTCTGATGATTAGTGCTGATAAGCCAGTCAGAGAAAGACAAATACCGTATTATTTCACTCATATGTGGAACCTAATGAACAAACTGAACTAACAAGGAAAATGGGGACAGACTCTTAGATGGCTAGCAGGATGACAGCTAGTGGGGGGAGGATGTGAGGAGAGGGAGGGATTGAGCAAAAAGGAAAAAGCGTTCATGGCCATGGACTGCAATGTGGTGATTGCTCATGGCAAGGGTTATATAGGAAAATACAATAAAGGGAAATAGTAAAGGGAGAATACAATAAAGACTAAATTTTAAAAAAGATAACAAGAGTTATTTATTGAGCACATACTACATCTCAGACACCATGGTAAAAATATACATAAATGCATTGTTATTTAAATGTTCTAAAAAGAACACATAAAATATGGCTTTACTTCTTCAGTTTATAGATGAGGAAACTTACTGTCACACAGCTAGTCATTGAAGGAGTTGGGATTTAAGTTCAATTGCTCTGCCTTCAAAGCCCATACTCATAAGTCTATAGTCTCATACACAAGCCAAGGTCATATAATAGTACGGACAAGAACCACAGCTTAATCACCTAGTATGGTAGAACTGGTTAAAATCACAATGAACAGACAAATATTAAAAAATCTATTGCTAAAGCCATTTGTGGAAACATCATCACAGCTTCACCATTACAGAAACTACCACTCAAACCAGTGCATAGGTATTTATTCTCCCACTGAAATATTCTGGTGTAGAAGTAGTCATCTTGAATAGATTATTCCCATTATACCCTGGAGTCTTTTCATTGAAGGAATGGTATAGTCCGCCAGTCAAGACAAGAACCTTTATCACTTCTATGTGTTGGAAATATCTTCTGCCACTATTTTGCTTGCCTTTCTATGCTTTTAATGCTCTGGGGGTATCAAGCCACTATGAAAGAAGTGTGAATACCCTGAGACTTCCATGTTGTGGAGTCCAAACTGACCACATGAAAAGGCTACATGGAGCGATGTTTGGCTAGCCTCACCATTCCAGCCATTCCCGGGCAAGCATCCCAAGGAACACAGCCAGCAGCCAGAACTGAGACCTCAGACATAGGACCCAAACTGAGCCGTTGCAGGCATCTCGATTCACTCAAACCAACCAACTAAGACTTCAGTCACTGTGGAACAAAAACTTTATCACTGATGGTCCCTGGCCCAATTTCTAACCCATAAAATTTCACCCACAATATTGTCTGATGCTACTAAGTTTGGGGTGGAGTGTAATGCGATTATATCATTGGAACAGAGGACTTCAAGGGGACAGATATGGAGCCAGGCTCTGAAGTACTAAAATAAGTGCAGAAGAAGGGTTCTGGGAAAGAAAAATACATGAGCCAATTTGGTGAATGAAGACCTGGAGTTTTTGTGTGTCCATAAGTTAACCATACAAACAATGGGAGAAGATTATTTTGGGATAAATGTGGCAAGATGTTCTTCACCTTCTACTGGTTAGACAGAGAAAACAAAGAGAGACTTTGTTAGCATAATAGCACATTAAAATGAAGCTATGATAGTTTTTCATCATGGTGAGAAAAATATATGATTTGTGGAATTTTCACTCTGAAGAATCTGACATCATAATTCCTGGAGTGGCCGAAGGGCAATAACTGAAAAGAAGGAGAGACAACAGAGATAATGACCTCCTAGATACATATCCGATGTAAGCCTAGTATGAACTTTTTTAAAAAAATGTTTTTATTCCCCTAATAAACTCTGAACTCAGTGTATATCCATTATCAACAGTTAATTTCACAATGGGACATGTGGAGCTTCTGTATCAGTTCACTATTTTTCTCTTAATGTGAAAATGTATGGTATTTTAAAAGATTTTTTATTTATTTACTTTTAGAAAAAGAGAAAAGGGACAGAGAAAGAGAGAAAGAGCAACATCAATCTGTGGTTGCCTCTCACACATTCCCAAATGGAGACCTGGTGCGCAACCCACACATGTGCCCTGACTGAGAATTGAACCAGTGACCCTATGGTTTGCAGACCAGTACTGAATCCACTGAGCCACACCAGCCAATGAAAAAATGCATGGTATTGTTGATGCAAATGCCGATATGGGATCATAAATATACAGTATTTTGAAAACCATAATTTGTGATATTTAGACTAAGAGTGTTGATGTAGATGATGGTGATGATAAAAGTGTTACCAGCTCCACATACACTTACAGGTTAAACATCACATATTCCTAGATGTTAGGTAGAAAGAAAAACTGTCATCCTTTTCTTTTGAAAAAGAAAAACAGATTTTCCCCGGCCATGCATTTTTAACATAAGCTATTATCTGTATAATAGTCTGTCAGTCCCTATTTATTGATATCCACTGTGTGTACAATGCATTTCTTGTGGCTTGGGGGAGCTGTAAAAAGGAATAGTAGTGAAGTCTCTGTACAGGAGGAACTTATTTTCTAATGGGAAAGAGAATAGTTTCATGTACCTAACATGTATGTGAACGCATATGTGGGTGCATAATTCATTGTAAATTTCTCCCCCACACAACCACTTTTCCCGTGATTTAGGAAGGGTTGGTGAACTACGGCCTGGGGGCCAAATTTGGTTTGTGGCCTATTTTTATATGGCCCTTGAGCTAAGAACATTTTTTACATTTGTAAAGTGTTGTAAAGAAATAAAAACAAAGAAAAATATGCAACACAGTCAGTATGTGTCCAACAAAGCTTAAAATATGTACTATCTGGCCATTTACAGAAAAAAATATTGATCCTTGAATTAGAGTAATCTTTACAGCTATGGGGTGTTGCTAAATTAGAAAGACCAGAATTGTTTGGGTTTAGTATAGGAGCAAGTGCAGAATGATCTCTAAGAGCACTGGACAAAGCTTAAATAAAGATACCTCCCATTTGTACTGCACTGGCCTTCCGAGCCCTTCCTTTATGAAAGACAAAAACATACACTGAAGTCATACTTATTACTAAAGGAAATTTTATGTGTGGATTCTTCCATGTAGGTGTGTCAACTTTTGTCATCTCTGAAAGTACAGACTCTTCAAGTCAAATCAGTAAACTAGGTCTCTACTTTCTCTTCCTTATCACCAGCTGGTTTTCAACATTTTTAACATTCTGTTTATAAAGTGTGCCCGTAAGGACCTTGGGGCACTCACTGACCCACAAATTGACCTTCTACACTCGTTTCCATGGCTAATTAAGACATCGTGACTTATTGAAGTTGCCGCGGGATGTGACAGAAGAGACCTGTTTCCCTCGACATTTCTTTGCTTGCAGGACCAGAAAGGTGTCTTTGGAGTCAAAGCTGTAGCTGAAATTTGCAGTGTGTGACTCAGCCTTTTAGTTTATGTTCTTCACAAATCTTTTGCTGGGAACTGTCATTTCCTTGCTGCTTCAAAAGCATTCTTTATGGGAGTTTCTCCTGGCATTAAAAAAATTCTCTGCATCTCACCAACACTCCAACGCCCCACAGCTCTGAGGTCTGCTACACAGTATAAACTTGTCCTCTAGGTTATCATCACATGTGAATGTGTGTTTTCATGCATTCTCATGAAGCATGTTCCATTCCCAGTCACTGAGCACAAAGTTAGAAGTTGCCTATCTTATCTACTGGAATAGTTACCTGGGAAACCCCATTTTGAGTGTGCACTCATGCATGACTCTTGGGCCAGTGATTAGATTCAAGCTCTTTGATTTTTATTCAACTTTAGTTGATCAAGTAATCAAATCATAAACTACATATAGTACATCTCTTTAAACGCTCTGTGCCTCACCTTCCTCAACTATTAGAAGAATTAAATGACATAATTCACGAAGAAGTTTAGCCTAGTGCAGGCACCGAGAAAGCTCTCCAGCAATGTTAATTCCAGTATCATCATCATTATTATCTCTCTATCTTACCAGGGCAGTCCTTAGACTGTTTTTTTGTTTGTTTGTTTGTTTTTGTTTATTTGGTCATTCCACAGATATTTGGTGCCTACCTTTGCCCAGGCACTGTCTCAAATATCAGATGATCAAAGGAACTCTCTGAATCTTCACTGAAAGTATAACAGGTTGTATGGAATTCAGATCTGATCAGGTGTCTGACAGATGCCTGAGTCACTGGCTTGGAGGATGTGCCCAGGACAGTGAGCTGATTTATGTCTAAGTGGTTGTTCTTATCTCTGACAGCAAAGCTAGGGGCTGGCCGCAATTGCTTCCCTTGACACATTAGTAACCTCTGCCCAGCCCTGCTGCTTATTCTACTATATTATCAGCACACCATGCTTGTACTGCTTTGGACCCTCTGTATGTGCCCTGAGCTATCCATGACCACAGAATCACCACACCAGCCTGCTTCCCCAGGTCCAGGGGATAAGTAATGCAGGCATGTGGGGACAAGGTCACCTCATTTGTTGACATCAGGTGTCCTGGTTACTACCTTTGATGAGATTCTTTATTACTTGCCCCTGCCTGTTAGTACTCACCAAAGACAAAGGAGCGAAGAAGCCTTCAGGGGAGGAAAATGATCCTTGGGGCCTTGGTAAATGAGATCAGGCTTCCACACTGGAGAAGGAGACATTAAATAGGAGGGAAACCTCACTCAGGGATGGGGACACCTACGTCCCCTCCTGCAGATGCTGCACCATCAGGCCCTGACAAGCTGGTGAGCAAAGGCGTTTAGACGTGGGACTGATTTGACCTCAGGTTGTTGTAAGGCCAGGTGGAGCCTAGTGTGGCCCGAGCTCACGGTTCGCCTCCCTGGCCTCCCCTTCCCCCACCCTTACCAGTGTTCCGTTCTTGTTGCTAGGCAGTGTTTGTCTTACAATGAGAACATTCTACAAGATTTCATGTGGTCAGTGCTGGCAGCCAGAGTGAGCTGCGGTGCCCTTTGGAGCCACGGATATCTGGGTGGTTATACTAATGACTTTCCAGTTTGCCATGAAGCAAGTGTTCAGTGCTGTGGGGGGGCTCGTCAAATATGTGAGTCTAGCTCCGCAGAAGTTTTGCCTGAATATCGTCTTCTGTGCTGCTGTTCTACTTGCTTTTATGTTAAGGAGAAGATACATTTTAAGAAAGAAAAAACTGGTAGCCAGAAGATTCGCTGCCCAGCTGGAAGAATCTCGTGAATTCACGCAGATGAGACTTACCCAAGCCCGTGAGGTCTGCCTGTCACCTCCAGGAGGAGCCAGGTCCCTGATGTTACGAGCTCTGTGTTTGGCTGTACTCCATAAAAACACCAACAGGTTCTATCCTTTGCTTGAGGACTTGCTCAAATAAGAAGGAAACAGTGAGCTCCCTGAACGTTCATTTCATAGAGTGATGAGAGCTTGCGCTGAAGTACAGGTGCGCTTATTCAAAGAGTCATCAAGCTCCCTTCAAGTCCAAGGTGCTGAGACCGAAAACATCCTAGGAGTACCTCAGAAGACTGTAAACCCAGTTGAGAAGGAAATACTGGATGATTTGGTCAACATTGCTCATCCTCGGGAAGACATACAACGGCTCTCCCAAGAAGCTACAAAAGGGACTGAAGGAGCCTGGCCAGTGGGAGAATCGGAACAGGAAGCAAGCGTGAAAGTTCAAATTCATGAGCGAATTTGCTGTGGTGTAATAGCCGGTAACGAGCTCTGCTAAGTGCAACATCCGGTCCTATGGTCAGTCTTCACTGAATGCCTTTTCTCTTGAGTACGGGTGTGGGGGTGGGGGGGTTCACACTTTCCTTCCTGTCTAGGACCCTGACATTACGAATAATAGAATGTACAGACTTGGAGGGAGGGAGGGAGGAAGAAGGAACGAGGGAGGGAGGGAGAGAGAGAAGGGGTAGGAAGGAAAGAAGGAGAGAGACGGAGAGGGAGGGAGGGAGGGAGGGAGTGAGGGATAAAAAAGAAAGAGGGCAGAGAGAGGAAAGAAGGAGAAAGGGAGGATGAAAGAAAGAAGGAGGGAGGGGGAGGAATAAAGGAAGAGCGGGGAGAAGTAAGGGAGGGAGGGGAAAAGAAGGAAGAAAGAAGGAGGGAGGGAGGGAGGGAGGACGCAAGGTAGAAAGGGAGGGAGAGAGGGAAGGGGTAGGAAGGAAAGAAGGAGAGAGACGGAGAGGGAGGGAGGGAGAAAGGGAGGGAGGGAGGGAGGGAAAAATAAAGAGGGAGGTGGGAGGGAGGACGGAAGGAAGTTAGGGAGGGGAAAGAAGGGAGGGACGGAGAGAAGGAAGGGAAGGGCAGGGCAGAGCAGGTTATTGGCCAGGATCGTATGTGTGTGTATTTGATACTGGGAAGAGATTAGACCTGGAAAAACTTTTATTAGGTGAGTCAACATTGGAGGCACAGCCTGGACATGTCTTGCCAGGTGCTAACGCTGCCTGAATAATGGAAAATGATCGCAAAGCTTGTCGCCAATTCATGACCTATATGCGCCTAAATATGTTCATAAAGTTAAGCTAGTAATATTTCCTTCACAGCATTATGGGAATGCATATTTTCTGCTCTGTAATTCTGACTTCAGTGTTTTCTCCTATTCGATGATTTTCTGCACTTAGAGTGGGAGGTAGGCCTTAACTGTGGAGTTGCACTGACTACATTCCAACCCTCTCTCATCCTGAGTGATGCTGACCAAAACTGACCAAGCCAGCACTGAAGTCTGCAAGCATGAGGGTCATTCAAGGGGAGCATTCTTATCAAACCAGGGTGAGTTAGATCTGCTGTCTGATGAGCAGTTTTGTATAAGTCAAGGTAGATTCTGAAAGAACTAATCTTTTCTGTTCAACATGTTTTGTTTTGTTTTGTTTTTTGAAAGACAAAACACTTTACTTACCCCAAATAAAGTGAACTGCTTCTTCTAATTGACTAATGCTTGTCTGTGGGTTTCATCTCTTTTTCAATCCAAAGGATAGACTGTTTATGAATAATAACTATATTACTTTCTCAATGTTGCCTGAAGGCAGTTATACCAAGCAGAAGGCTTTGTACATAGTCTTTGCAAATAAATGTTAGTAATTATGGTAGCTGTTGACATCTTTCAGAGGCAAAGAGGCAAACATGACATGACCAATGCAGGAACACATCAGTGGCCTCATTTGACAATTAGAAGTATGGAAACGATGACAAACTGCTTTTTCAAACAATATGGCTTTTTTTCTCCACTACCTTTTTCAAGTCAGTAATTTTAAGTTTCTTACACTTGAACTTTTTCTGCATATATGACAAACTATCGCATTCTTAATCCATTTTACATATGAAAATGAAAAGCCCAAACGTTATTAGGTTAAAAATATAATTTTTAAAGGCACTATTCTTATTTTATTTTATTCTTATGGTTGACAGTGTTCCATGTGTCTCCCATGCCCCCCCCACTTTGCCCCCTCCACCAGCGCCCTCCCCAGCCTTCACCACCCCGTTGTCTGTGTCTGTGTATATATGCATATATGGTCTTTGACTACTACCCTTAACTGACATTGATATTCTGCAAATGCTTATATGCTTTCATGGTTTTCTGTGAGTCCCTGAAAATGAAAATAAGAATCTTTCCATCTTTTTCCTTGATTTATAGAAGCTATCACCTAAAGGATCATTTCAAGGAATTAAAAGAACTTTTGTTTGCAAAGAGATGGAAATGTTCTTATTTTCATTTTCAGGGACACACAGAAAATCATGAAAGCACATAATCGTCTATAGAATGTCAATGTCCATTGAGGATAATATGTTAAGTGGTAGACTCAGAACTGGTGATGTTTTGCAAATTCACCTTTCAGAGACACTTGGAAGAAACTGAAAAATCAAGCCCACTTCACTTTTTCTACTTCATTAAGATAGAGAAATCAGATTTTGTCCTGGTAAGCAACTTAGAAGTATAAAATGGTGTGTACATCTGAAATAAAAGCAATGAAGAAAAAGGGAACTTTTTCTCACTATAATATTTAAAAACCACATTATGGTTATAGAATGTCTAGTCACTAATAAAAGGGTTGACATTTTGGAATAAACTCTACACTTATTTGTGTTGCTATATCTTCCTCACAATGAGAAGTTGACTCCACACAAACCGTAAATAAAATATATTCTACAAGAATAGAATATTTTAAACAGATGTATGTCTGGCTAAAAAAGACTAAAGGTAGAAATAAAGACAAAAATAGACTTTTTAAAAAACACGGTTTTACACTGGTTTATGAATTTTTAAAATATTTCAAATATATTAGCTTGTGTGGCATTTCATAATTATTCAATGCAATAAAAGGGGCAGATGTATTCTTTCAAACAGATAACTCAACTTAGAAAAGTAATTAGCTCTATGTCTAAATGCCCATGGAAGAAGTGAGATTAAAACTTGAAATTCATGATCCAATTTTCGGTGCTCTTCTGTTGAAGTACTTCACAGTCACTAATGGGTATGTCTGCCCCTTGCAGAGAACTCCCTGAGAGCAGGAATGTCCAGTGTGAATTCCCAGTACGTAGCACACCTGCTAGCTCATAGAAGGCATTCAGTCTATACTCACTAAATTAGATTGGGATGAACTAAATTGACGAGCTGAGGCTTATGAGAGAAAAGAGAACACTGGTTTTTCATATGAGAAAATTCTGCACCTCTCATAATACTTATTAACTCAAATTTGCCTCAGTTGGGAAAGTCCATTATAAATACTCGCATGCTCTAGGTTGCACCAATACACACTGATACACCCGACATGTGCAGACACAGCCGTCACTGCAGTTGCCTACTGCAGGTTATTGGCACTGGATACTTTCTGGCTGCCACAGCACTTGTCTTCCATTGTCTTCCCTTTGGTTAACTGCATGTTCAATGTACTTACACACTGTAACTTATCTCTGTGGTGGGAAAGTGAATCGATGGTTCTTCTAGCACAGAGGATAACACATTGCATCATTACTCTTCCATGTTAAATGCCCACTCCCAAAGGCACTGTACCTTCCCTCACTGACATCATATTAGGAAGGTTGAAATTATGACCTTTCGTGGGCCCCCACATTTACATCACAGCTTCTCTAATGTGCTGGCCTCAGGAGAGAGAAACATAAGTGGGTCCAGTTCTGAGTGGAAAACGTGCATCTTAAAGACCAGATCTGGCTACTCAAATAGATGAGTCACGGCAGTGTGAGAGGTTGAAAAATACCAAACAATGATGTCTCCCTCAAGAAATGACCTACTTAAGGAATCAGGAGTTTCAGCACTATTAGCAAGCAATGCAGACTGCACTAAATTACATGGTACCAAATTTAAGTGCTACAGAAAATAAGAGCAAGAATTGCTGCAGACCAGGGGCATCAGAGATGGGTGGGGCTTTGTAGGACACCACTTCTGCTAATGACTCTCTTATCAGCTCTAAATTGGGCGTGGACCAGACTACCCAGAATGCTTGCTCTAAAAATTCATCACAGAACACCCCTTTCCTCTCCACCTCCTTTTGATTAACCCAATCTCATTTGAGTGTCTTTGGCTCTCTATCCTACTGCATTGCTACGGTATCCTCTACCAGTTACCCACTCAGTTGAAGCTGTTGACTGATGGGACAAAATGACTGGGCTATTTCGTGTTGGCATCTAACAAAGTGCCTGGCAGGCAGTGAGTGCACAAGAAATATTTTGGGTGAAAATCCATCACGCTGTTAAATGAATGGCCTCACTGGTCACTTTTCATTGCTTTATTATCAATTTAATCCTTCGGCCAATAGATATGCAAGTAATGAGGAAACAGCTAATATAGTTACTGTAAGTAGATGTGACTTGGAAGTGGATTGCGGTAATTGGGACATATTACCTCAAATATATATATATATATATATATATATATATATATATATATATATATATATATATATTTATGCACACATAAACTCATTGCCATAGACACAAAGTTTGAAATCTGTTACAAGAACTATATTTTTGTATAGCAATTTTTTATTTTAAGTGTAAATAAGGTTATATGAAGTATTTATCCTAAAGATTAAACACTACCCAACCATTTTTCTGTGTCTCTTTTATTGATTAATTTTCATATTGATTCATTGCTTGCTACATTTGAAACAAATGGCAAAAAGTGGACCAGGTTTTAGAAAATGCCATGTACTTTGAAACAATCTACTACAACCAGCAAATGTTTAATACCTGTTACATTTCTTCTATTGTTAAAGTCTAAAATATGTGGAGTGGTCGATTTCATAATTATATTTATATTGAAGCCTTATCTCTGCATCATGGTATATTCATACAATGGCAAAACTATAAAACAAGGAAAATGAACTATACGACTACTCCCAATACTGTGGATTAATCTCAGACTTGATGTCATGTGAAAGAAGACAGATAGAAGAATACATATTCTATAATTATTTCAATTTAATATACTAAAATTGGCAAAATTAGTATATACTATTAGAAGTAAAGCTATTGATTTCCTTGAAGGGGAAAGATTTGTAATAGAAAGAAAGCAGGAGTGTCCTCCATAGGATGATCAGATTCTGTTTCTGAATCTGGCTGTTACATTCATAGTGTGTTCAGTTTGTGAAAAATAAAACAAATCTATAATCAAAATGTATTTGCTTACTTATATTTTCATTTTCATAAAACATTTGAAAATTAGGTTAACATTTGCTTCCTAGGGTTAACAGGAGGGTTGAGTCAAGTGGTACTTATGAAAGTTCTCACCAGACACTGAATTCAGTAAGTAATTAATAAACATGACTTCCTAATATGTTTAATACATACACCCTCGTATATCTTACAAATAAGGACTTGAATAATACATATTATATCTATTTTAATACATACTATAATGAGGCAATGTGCCAATATCTTTCAGACCATATGTGCTCTGTCTTCTATCCCACAGATATTCACAAACAACAAATGGTATCCAAATAGAGCTGCTTTGTCAGGTTGATATCCATGAGTTTTTCCTTGCTGAAAATGTGTACATACGTAGCAACTGTATAATAGTACCCATCATGCACTAATAATAAGTGAACAGCAGCAGAATGGAGTTCATAAGAGAACAAAAACAAACTATAATAAGAGCAAAAAAATAAACTTTTTTTTTTAACTGACAGGAAAAATATTGCTTGAAATTGTGATGTGGCAGTCCATATCAAAGAAAATAATGTGAAATGACTTCTTGCATAATCAGTTTACTGATCAGAGCCCAATGGATATAAACGTTGTGCTGAAGAGTTCTTCCTAGCTCTTGGACCGAACAGACAGTATTGAGAATTGATATAATCCCTAGGTTCTCGGACTTGTGCATTTCCTGAAAATTGCTTTAAATTTAAGACTGGATAATTTTTTAAAAACAGAATCATACATGACTCTTTTTATTTGCCAAGTTTTTGTCTTATTGTAGTCAGTTGTTTATTCTGACTTGCTCGCTAATGGCAGCCAACGTCTTTCTTATCTCATTACATTTCATCTACTGCCCAATCTAACTATCACATTGAAGTTAAAGGATGATTATTGAGGGACTGGATTTTACAATGAAAGCATTATACACTGGAACAAAGCATTCCTAGTAATTATTATCATGCACATGTATTATATGTTTGGACTTCCACGTCTTCATAAAATAATTCCTGTTGAAAAATATTTTCCACTTCCTGGAATCACTTTGCATTTACTTTTTTATCAATACAAATTACTATATTAAGGTTTGAAGATCAATGTTGAACCTGCTTTCTAAAATCTTAAATAATCAACTGTTCCCTAGTGAAAGCAAAAATAGAAAACCTTAGAGGCCTATTGTAATTGATTTTTCTTAGAACTGCAAAAAATGTTTGTGAAGCAGCAAGAGACACAAAGAGGAAAAAATCTAAAGCAATTAGGCATGACATTTCAGAAGATGGACTTGTTTGGAGACAAAACGCCACCTGCAAAATCCTTCTTAAATAACTGTATGATACCACTTCCTCTAAACCAATAATGCAACTCCCCATATTTATAAAATGAAAAACAATCCTACTGAGTTAAACACAGAAATGAAAAAGAAATGCTCATTTTGATGAAGTAAAGGGGACTCTAATGTATTGGCATTGCTTTTCATGATCCTCATACACTAGCCTTTCTAACATAGAAGCAAACAACAGATGAAATTTATTGAAAAACACCACTCAGGAAATGACCACTTAAGAATCTGTGGCAGCAACATAAACAAGGGGCTGTGATAATTTGGGGCCATGTCAACCCTTACATATAGAGTCAACCCTTGAACAACATGGGTTTGAAACGTGTGGGTCCACTTCTATGCAGATTTTTTAAAATAAATACACTCAGCCCTTCCTATCTGTGGGTTTTGTATCCATGGATTTAACCAACCATGGATCAAAAACACTGTTTTCAATCCGTGGCTTGTTGAATCTGCAGATGCGAAGGACTGACTACAGTTAAGTTTTGGAGGAGTCAAAGTTATTCACAGGTTTGGCCAGGGGGTTGGGGGCAGTATCAGGCCCCTACCCACCCCCCACAATGTTCAAGAGCCAACTATTATAAAAACCTTTCCCATGCCAGGAAGAAAAACAAGACAGCCAGCTCACTGCAGGTAAAATGTGTAGATGCTAAGTAAGTGCCTTACTTGCAGAGCACTGTATTTTATGCAGCGCCTCAATTCACCACTGGATTCTGCAGGGGAAAAATTCATGTAAATAATTAGAGTGCACTTGTTTTTTTTTAAACAAGATCAAGACCTTGAATTGTTTGTGTCCTCTTTCTTGGTGCTGCCGGTATAATTCTAGCCTTCAAGTGAATTCTACAGTTCAAGTCTGACTCTTAAATTAAGAGCCCCTGTTTAAAGTGTTTTATTTTAAGTCCACATAGAGAAAAGTCCTCTAACACATTATCTAAGAATGGGCTGATTCATTATCCTAGTTTATAGGACACTGAACATCCTCTGAGCAGCAAATACTCAGGATTGCATGCATTTTCCTCAGGACTTCCCTTCATTAAGACTTTTACCTGATGGATTGAGGAGGGTTGCAGTGTCCAGACTTACTGGAGGGGTTCACATTCTGACTGAGTACAGAACACTCATATTTATTCTTCCTCGTTGTCTCATGTTCACGTGTCCTTTTAATAGACATCCACACAGTGATAACCCTGTCAACCTTCTATCCAGATGGCAGATCCCTCTTTGAAGAAAAGTTTTCAAGATCTCTGCCCAACTGACAACAGTTCGTTCCTTCCTAACATGCTCGTTTGCTGCCAAAGAGCAATGGAAGATACTTAATTTGGGCAGCAGAAACTTGACTATTCATGTATAATTGTTGGTTTATTGAGCTAGGGGTATTTTCACTTTTATGACTAAAATTACTTTTATAATCTTGCGGATGAGCTTTCTGGTACCAAGATGTAACCCCAAATTGATTCCATATTCCTTGCTCATTATTCTCAGCTGGAAATTTCTTACATTTTTTCATATGCAACACGAACAAGAAACAACTGAACCAATGAATAAGCAACTCCTACACTGTTTATTTTAATTTATGTTTAAAAAAATCTTTAAATTTTCCTGGCTGATGTAGCTCAGTAGATTGAGCCCCAGCCTGTGAACCAAGTGTCACTGGTTCGATTCCCAGGCAGGGAACATGCCTGAGTTGCACGCCAGGTCTCCAGTTGGGGGCATGTAAGAGGCAACTACACATAGATGTTTTTCTCTCTCTCTTTCTCCCTCCCTTACGCTCTCTCTAAAAATAAAAAATAAAATCTTTATAAATAAATAAATAAATAAATATTTTTTAAATCTTTATATTTAGAAAAGTACACAAGTTATAAATATATATCTCAGTATTTTCCATAAAGTGAACATACCTATGTAACCACTACTTATATCAAGAAACAGAATATTACCTAGAAGCTTCACTTCTGCCCATTTAATCCTTTTGTTTGTTTGTTTTTTGTTTTGTTTTTTTTAAGTCTGTGAGGCGGCATTTATTTATTTATTTTTAAGTATATTTTATTGATTATATTGTTACAATAGTTCCAATTTTTCCCCTTTGCTCCCCTCCGCCCAGCACCTCCCCTCCCCCCAGCAATCCCCCCCCCAAGTCCATGCCCATGGGTCGTACTTCTTAACACCATCAATTAGTTTCTCTGAATTTGAACTTTATTGAAATAAAAAAAATTGCTTTTTCCATGTGTACTCTTCTGTGTTCCCCTGGCTGGTTTGGCTCAGTGGATTGAGCGTCGGCCTGCAAGCTAAGTGTCGCTGGTTCGATCTTCCAGTCAGGGTACATCAGAGAAGGAAAACTCTGACTCCAAAAAACCTCCGCTGCCTTGCGGCATACCTCTTCAGGGGAAAGGCTAAGGGAGTAAACCCCGACAGAAAATCCGGAGCCGGAGTCCCTAAGGCGGTTTGACGTTGTAGTCAACACCGGCAACTCCTGCGGCGCACCTGAAGCCAAGCTGTATTGACTCTGTCTTTCCCTTGGACCCTTCAGCTGCGAAGAGAGGGGGGTCTGCTGCATGGGCAACAGCAGACCCTCCATATCACCCTGCCCGGGCTCTGTAGCTTCAGCTCCACTGGAGAGGACACTCCAGCGTCATCGCAAGATGTCGATTCAACACGGGAGGAGACAGATACCGTGTCACTCCCGAGTCGGACTGCACAGCCATTCTCGGCGGTGCAGATAGACTCTTAAGAAGCTACACCATCGTCTCTCGAGACGGTCGGCTGCCGACGACGACTCTTCTGTGTCAGGCTTCATTTAGTCATCACTTTGTTAGTGATATTTATCCTAGCACTCGTGAGTAGTTCTAATTTATTCATTCTCACTGCTCTATACTATTCCATTGTGTGAATATGCAGTGATATATTTATCCATTTTACTGTTGAGGAGCAATTGGATACTTTCTAGTTCGAGGCTATCTACAGTGTTGCTATCTATATTCTTGTCCATGTCTATTGGCATCCATGTCTTTTGGTGCACATTCTTTTGACCTATCTCTTCTTGCTGTAATTAGAAGAAAAGTTATGAAGTAAAGTGGAAGTACCATCTAAAAAAGACAAACCCATGATGTCACTGTTATTTGGGTCTTGCTATGTGACTAATTATATTTTGAACACAAACAACCCCCTCTACCACAATATTTCCCCTCAAGAACCCACACTCATTGAGTAACTAAGAAAAATGTCCCCAAGACACTTCTGTTCTCATTTGGAAATCAACCAGATTTCAGTTAGGGATGAAAGCAAAATTTAGGATGAAAATATGCAAGCTTAAAGCCATATAGAACAGCATGGCCAAAAACACTCATTAAAATTCTCATGGACAAAAGAGATTTTCACTAATTAAAATGCCTAGTCACTGTAGAGTGGGTTAAGAGGAAAGATTGACTTAGTACCAAATGGCTTCATTTTATGACTTTACATCAAACTTTTGAAATATTTTCAGTTAAGGAAATGAAAAGAACCTCATAGGGAGACAGATAAGATACCACAGACCTAAGGAGATCCATTATCATCATTATGGCAGCATTTTCTTTCACATTTATGAATGTGGGCAATTTTTATCACAATTGTTGTTAAGGGACAATTGAGCAGGTGCCATTTTATGAGCTACAAATTCTTGAGTGATTTCCAAGTGGAGGATCCACACACAAGGGTCAATTATTATGAATCTAATAAAAATGCTGTGATTAGGAAAAATGCAAAGTAACATTAATCTCCCTATTGCTCCCTTGAGCAGAGTTCAGCTGTCAATTTTAGTCCTGAGTAACTTGGAGAGCATCGACATAGCCAGAAGGGTTTCCGATTTGTTACATCAAGGGTATTGTGAGCTGAATATTTTTAATATAACTTTATAAAATCAGTTCCTAATTTTAACATCATAGGACTATTTAAAGGAAAAAAGATAAATATTATTTCTATGATTAAAATATAGCCTGTATATGTTTGTATATTATTTTAAGATTTTAGCCTTCAAATTAAAATTTGTTCCTACTTTAGAATAAGTCTTGATTCTTTAGTAGCTTCTATTTCAGTGTTTATATGACTAAGCATGGGGGGGATTTTATTCAGGTAATATGGAATATGTATTTTATTGCTCACAAAAATCAGAACCAAATATCCTTCTAAAAATTGAAATAATAGCCCTGGTTTGTGTGGCTCAGTGGATTGAGTGCTGGCCTGTGAACCAAGGGATTGCCAGTTCAATTCCTAGTCAGGGCACATGCCTGAGTTACTGGCCGAATCCATGATTGGGGATGTGCAAGAGGCAACCACATGTTGATGTTTCTCTCCCTCTTTTCCTCCCTCCCTTTCCCACTCTCTAAAAATAAATAAATAAAATCTAAAAACTTGAAACAATAAATGTGAACTACATAGCACCATAATTACATATTTGGCTCTCAATAAAATTTAGTTCCTTCTAGCATATATTTGTATAAATGACATATAACTTTCATTTGCCACATATGGATGAGGCCATAAAAATGGAAAGAAAAGGAAGGAAATGTGGAAGAAGACTAATATTTATTGATGGCTTCTTATGTGTGAGGTAACAAGCTCAATATTTTATATGTGGTAGCTGATTTAATCCTTTCAATAATGCTGCAAGGAATGATTTATTAAGCTCTCTACAAACTAGAAAATTGATATTCAGTGAGGTTAAATATCTTGAGCAATGTCACTCCCTAGTAAATAGTGGACTCAAGAATAGGAGGCACATCCCTCCCTGTCCATGATCCTTTTCCACTATACTACTTGGCCTTTCTCATCCTAAAGACTGATCCCTCAGTGTTTAAGATCCTTAATGTACCATGGGAAAGTTTGAAATGAAAATGATCATGCCTCACCTGCCAGTGCACCAAGCAGTTCTCCAAATTCAAGGTCACTGTGTCTCATACCGGTTTTGACACTGGCAATGTTTTTTGAGGAATCTCAAAGAATACCTACCAACTTCCAGTTATGGATCCCAGGGCAATAAGGAAAGCACAACCAGCAGCTACAGGCCACATCTGGGCCAAGGTCAAGCTTACAAGAAGGAACAAGACTGCTATAATTCATGCCTGCAGGCTGACACTGCCTGTTAATTTAGAACACTCCCCATTTCCTCATTACTTGCCCCCAGTTTGCTGTTTTCTCTGTATTCCATCTCTCCCGACTCCAAACCATCCTCTAAGCTGCTGCCAGAGATCTTGAAGTTTATAAAATGCAAATCTGCCCATGTCCCTCTTTTCCAAAAAATTCCTTAACCCTCATAGAATTATGACAACGTCCAAATTTATTAGATTAGTACACAAGAGTTGGGACCCTTCTTCCTTCTCTGGCCTTGCCTCTCCCCTTTTCTTTTACCCTCACATCTTTCTCTCTGACCATCCTGAAACAATGTGAGTAGTTGCTTCATATCCCCAAGCCTTTGTTCATGCAGTTGTATCTTTGAATATTCTTCCTTCCTTTTTCTTCTAAGTAAACCCAACTTTGTCTTTCATGGTGCAGCTCCAACATTAACTTCTTTAGACTTTAATGTCTGTATTGTATTGTATGTCCCACTATGTACTCAAATATGATAGACTTATATTACTGATTTACAAAAAGTCACTTGACTGTATTTTCCACTATATGGTAAAATGTCTTGAGGACAAGGACTATGGTTTCAGTCATGTTATTCTCTGTACATAGCACAAGAGTATGCATTCTGTATTCTGTCACTTACTGACTGTCTTATTTCTCCTTTCTAAGCCTCACTTTTTTCACCTATCAAATGGGACATTACCCACTGTGTAGGGTTATTGTTAGGGTTAAGTGAGATTAGCCCATGTCAATAAAATGCAATGTCTGCAATATGTTAAGTACTCACTGAATGATAGCTATTACTATAGTGAGAAGAACAGTGACCATTTATTTAACGAATACTCATTCTTAATTTATAAAAATGATTAATTTAATAACATTTTCATAAAAATTTAAAGGAGTTCTACCTTTATCACACCTACCAGAGGAACTCATAACAAGAGCTAAAATTTATTTTATCTAACAGAGAAAGGAAACTAAGGGAGCTTCTAGTCTCCCTTGATCTTTTTTTACAGATGAGTGTTTGAGGCTTGATAGCAACAACTGTATCAGTTAGAATTTGATCAGAGAAGAAGAACCCTTTTGAATGACGTAGAATGAGGAATTTATTATATAAATTGGACCTTGGGCAGTTGTGAAAGGTGGTAGAGGTGTCTATGCAAGGTTGTTGCTTTCATGCCTGATGGTGTCTCTGAAGTCACCATAGATCAGCTGCACCAGCAGTCAGAAAACAAAGCTGTACCTGAGGTAAAGGAACATGAGGACAAACTGAACCCTTCAAAAACAAACTGGAGCCCTGACCGGTGTGGCTTACTTGATTGAGCATTGTCCTGCAAAGTGAAAGGTCACCAGTTCAATTCCAGGTCAGTGCACATGCCTGGGTTGCAGGCCAGTCCTTGGTTTGGGGTGTGCAAGAGGCAACAGATTGATGTTTCTCTCACAGGTTAATGTTTCTCTCCCTCTTTCTCCCTCCCTTCTGCTCTCTCTAAAAACAAATAAAAAATATATCTGTTAATAAACCAGAACCCACTGGGACAAACTGGTACTCACATTTGTTTCCCACTGCTTCTAACCATGCTGATACATGTGATCTGAAAAGGGAGAGGGTGCCCTTTGCCATTGAGGTACATATGTGCCCAGTTCAATACTTAGAGAAACTAAAGGGTAAGAAGAGTCAGGAGCTGAAGGAGCTGATAGCTGGTGGCTAATGGGACCAGCAAGGTGAACCAGAAGATAAATAGTAATGTGCATGTGAATTATGGCAATATGTGAGGCCCTGCATTGACCTTCAGGGCCTAGAGGCTGCTGCTTCCCTTCCTCCTTCTAAATCTCATGAAAATTTCTCTTGTGGCAAACTATAACCTACGAAAGGAATTATTGAAAGTGCAATTCCAGCTCAGATAAAGTGTCACAGTTTAAAACCACCATCAAGTAACAATTCCACAAAAATTCAATTGTACAGCTGGCCCTAAGACCCAATGTTCTTTTCATTAGATTACTCTCTCATCTCTGTAGATGAGTGGATTAAAAAACTGGTATATTTACACAATGGAGTACTATGTAGCAGAAAGAAAGAAGGAACTCCTGCCATTTGCGACAACATGGATGGAACTGGAGAGAATTATACTTAGCGAAATAAGCCAGGCAAAGAAAGCAAAATACCATATGATACCACCTGATACAGGAGACTGATGAACAACACAAACAAATGGGCAAAATTGAACAAGGAACAGAGTAACAGTTATCAGGGAGGAGGTGGGGAGGGAGAGAAAGGGATAAGTAGGGGAAGGGTTTAGTAAAGGAACTAGTATAAAGAACCCATGGACATGGACAAAGGGGTGGGGAATGACTGTGGGATAAGGGGTGAGCTGGGTGGGGGGAGAGCAATGGGAGAAAAATGGGACAACTGTAATAGAAAAACAATAAAATTAAATTTTAAAAAATGTGAAAAAAAAATAAGAGTACTTTTCCATTTCAAATATTATCAATTGCAAGGTTAAGAACATACAGGGTGGGGGAAAGGTAGTTTTACAGTTGTGAGGGTTCAAAACACAGAGTATATTCTTCTGTTTTCATTTGTCAATTATTGTATTATTTTCCATGCAAACAACTATAAAACTACTTTTGCCCCACCTGAATACTGTACTTTGGAAAAAATTAAGTATTAAATTTTTTAAAGCAAACACCAAAGCACTGAATTTCCATCAAAAGCAATGCCAATTTTTCCAGTACTTCTCATAAAATTTGTTTTTGTGTTAATTGGTCTGTGAAATTATTAGGCCCACCTTTCTTATTCAATATGACATCCATGTTGAAAAAATCTGGCTAACACCAATCCTTCTTGGCAAAACAGGGAGGATACTTTCCCGAGTTCTGATCCTTGAGGGGGAAATTCTAAATTGTTCATTTTTGATCAAAATCACACAAACCTATTAACAATGGAGGATTTTGGTTTTTCAGAGATGGCCTATTCTAAGACCATAAAACTACAAGTAGTCACAGGCCATTTATTGTCTGACTTTGTAAAAATCCTTCCAACACTCCAAACTCTACTACTTAGTAGTAGGGAAATTTTTACCTAGAGATATATAGGAGAACCTTAGTTGCCATGAAATCTTTGGTTTAAGTGGCTATATCCAGCTAGTTACATATTACTCAAAATGCTATGTGATCAACTGTGATTGAAAAAAAAATCGAAAATTTGAAAAATAAAATGAAAACCATAAGATTTTCGAAGATCCACCTCTAGGTGGCCCCAGAACTCTGTTTCTGCCCTGACATCCTTGTGTTCTCATTTTAAAAGTTTCCACTAACACAGAAACTCCAGAACACTGCATGTAAGTATTAACTTTGTGACAAACTACATTTCTTTAACCCTTTCAATTCCATTTTACCTTAATCATAACTGTTTTAAAGTGCTGTGTTTTGAAAACACATTCCTTCAATTCTTCCCACAGCTCTTGTAAATGATGTAGCTCAAAAACATGAATCAGTTGTCTTATAATAAATACTCTGTAGTGTATATATGATATATGGCATCCTTATAATATCCTGACTGAGTTTTTAACTATAATTTGCTTTGAGGAAGAGAGTAAAGGCTTCTTAGTGTGCCTGGAACCATTTTTTTCCCATGATAATGGCAGATTCCAAGAATCTGGCTCCTTCATCTCTGCGGCTGAACCTTCACTCATAGGGCTTTGATTATGCACACCAGGCTCTCCAGACCACAAGCAGTTGAACCACAGGGCATGTTCACTTTGGTGAGACAGCTGGGTTTCCAGTGATGAACTGAGATGTCAGAAACCACAGTGTGAGGATGGCAGCTGGCATCAGAGTCCAGTGTTAAGGCAGGAACTTTTCTCAATTCAGGAACCAGAATTCAACCGTATCTTCAGAGCGAGGACCTTCCGCATGGAGGCCAGTGTCATGAATGTCTCCATGTAAAACTCAGCTCACTTCTCCCCCTGTAGCTGTTTTTTTTCCTCTGGGACCAGTCTTGCCTACCATTATTGTTAATTCTCTCTATGCTGTAAAGTGAAACAAGTATATTTACTGGTGATAGTGGAATATACCAAGTTTCCCAAAGACATTTTCATCTAAGAAGACATTTTTTTAGTATTAGAATAAGGCAATGGTTACGGCCTGGAAACTTAGAGTCAGGGATATGTAGGCTAAGTTTTATCTCTGCCACTTAGTAGTGTGCAACCATCCTAAACAATGAAATAAAAACAATATCTTGGAACCTTCCTGTGAGGACCAAATGAAATGTCAGTGGGTATAGTGATTAGCACTGAGAGAGTGTGCCATAAGTGGTGGCTTTTACTATTTTTTCATACAGAAGTGAAATTACAATGGCACCTAATATAAATGGGTTTAAATCATGGAGTCTGAATGCACATCTTGTGTTTCTATCTAAGCATCCTCATTTGTGAACTGTGAAACCTTGGGAAAATTGTTTAACCCTTAACCCCTATGCCATTGTCTCTTCATCTGCAGAATGGGGACAATAGCTACTTTTAAGGACCGTTATGAGAAATATATATATATGCATGAAAGTAGGTTTAAAGTTGTCCATATGGAAAATAATATACGAATTAATAGATAATTATACAAGAATAAACTTTTGTTCTGAGTACTCGCAACTGTAAACCTACTTTTACCCAAACCCGTATCACTTAGGAAGGGCCTAGTGCATAGTAAATGCACAATAAAGTTTAGCTTCTTTCTAATCATTCTTCTGGATGGGCAACACACACCTCATTTTAATACATGCATTTTAATGTTAAAAATTATTGAGGAAATACTGGGATTTAGGATGACAGGTGACAGGCTCTGGAGGTTTACTCTCTAAGCAACAAACTAGACAATTATGGGGACCAAGACAGAGAAAGTTCATTTTGTATCCATCTTGACCACCTTGCTTTTCTTTTCACTCCTACCAGAAGGTTATTTTAGGTAACATGATGTTTAAGTAGGTGCCATTGCATTTAAGTGTCAACAAATTTCAGGAAAACTTGGAAATGGCATCAGAGATCACTGAGTGCATCACAATTATGGGAGCTAGTTTAGCAACACAGAACCTCAACCTTCATCACACAGGGTTTGACTATGTAGATCTAGGTCATGCCCAGGAACTGGCATTTGCACTTAGCACTCCAGGTGATCCTATTCCACATTGAGTCACAAGAGTAAGAGCCTTCAAAAGGGACGAAAATCCATTTCTAGAAAAATCTGACTCTAACGCCTAATATTTTAACCACTATTTTATTCTGACCTTAAAGAATGTGTCTGACTATTTATGTACAAATGTGTGTGCAAGAATGGTTACTATTGATAAGAGGGAAAATTTAGCAGCCATGTGAATGTCCAAAATTAAGAGATTCATTAAATAAATCATATCAGTTCTATCCACATGGTGGAATACTATGTAGGCATTAAAATTAAAACTTTATTTTTTCAAGGTCACAATTTAGTGGTAAGTGAAAAGAGAAAATAGGGACGATATATGCAGTATACATCTATTTTTGTCAAAATGTTGTATTTATAGATGTTGAAAAAGACAAATGCTAAAATGCTATCATGCTTACTTAACTCTGGATAATAGCTTATAGACAATTTTACAAGTTTTTTTTTTTTGTGCTTTCAAATGCCTTTAAAATTATCTCTTAGCTTCATGATTAGGAATTTTAAAATATATTTTTTAGATTAAAAAAAGACTGTGTGTGTGTGTGTGTGTGTGTGTGTGTGTGTGTGTGTGTTTACTACAATGCTTAGTAAACACATTTGCCAAGAAAACTGTGGTAGGCAGAATATTGGGTTCTGCCACAAAGATGTCCATGCTGTAATTCCCAGAAATTAAATATGTTGCTTTACATGGCAAAAGGGACTTTGAAGATGTGATTAAGGGTCTGTTAAAGACTTTGAGATGAATTTTCCTGGATTCTCCGTGGGCCCAATCTAATCAAATGAGTCCTTAAAAGCTGATAACTTTCATGGGCTGTGGTCAGAGAGGAATATGATGACAGAAGGGTCAGTGAGACGTGATGTGAGAACTTAACCTGCCTTTGCCGACTGTGAAGTTGGATGGAAGGGGGCCACAAGAAAATAATGCTGACAGTCTCTAACATTGGAAGACAAGGAATCAAACTCTCTTCTAGAGGCTCCAAAGACAAGTGCAGTCTCTGACTATATCTTGATTTGTGTTGAACTTCTAAACTACAGAACAGGAACATAATAAATTAGTGCTGTTTTAAACCACTACGTTTGTATTAATTTATTACAGCAGCAATAGAAAACTAATATGAAAACAAAGCTAAATATTTGCCAGTGTTTGAGCTTTTTGCTAGGGTACAGACCCTCTGCAATAATCAGCAACCAAATTGCTGCCCTTATCAACAGTGTCATTAAAATCATAAATGTTAATAGAAGAAACAACTTCAGCAATCATCTAATTCAAGACTTATAGTTTATACATGAAGAAATTAAGGCCCTGCAAAGTGCATGACTTAGCTGTTGAAAAATTAAAATGCTTTAAGTTGCAAGCATCAGAAAAGTTGGGCTCACTCTGATTTAGACATTGAGTTTTATCACGTCACATAACAGGAAACAAGATGGTCTTCACCACAGGGTATCAGAACTCTAGTTGTTGGCAATTCCCTTGTCCCTGGGTATTACCAAGATGACTGGCCCAGCCTTAGGCCTCAGATCCACATATGACAATGTCCAGAGGAACAATAGGAGTGTTGCTTTCTGTAGCTCCTTCTAAACAAGGAGGAATAGTTTTCCTTACACCCCTCAGCTATACCTACACTGTGATTCTGAGTGTGAAAATTAGAACGAGACTGGCCAATTTCAAACAACAATGCTGCCTCTTAGTAGCTGGACAACCTTTCTGGGCAAGTTATTTAACAGCTTTGTGTCTCATTTTCTGCTACTGTAAAATGGCATGAGTACATTTTGCGTACCTCACTGAATTTTTGAAGGATTAAATGAGTTATTGTGTAAAGAAAGCTTAGAACATTCTCTGGCACATAGTGAATATTGTCCTTACTGATTTGTTCAAGCCTTCCTGTATCCACATTCAGGGGATAGTTCCCTTCCATACTGATTGGGCTCAGCCATGTGACTTAAGTTGGCCAATGAAATAATACTGGCCATGACACAAGCAGAGACTTGAAATGCACTTATGTGTATCAAGGCTTGCCTTTCTTGTTGCTCCTGATCACTGCTATCATATTAAGCAGCTCAGAGTAGCCTGCAGGAGAGAAAAAACACATTGCTTCTGTTGCCCTGGCCAACAGCTAGACATATGAAGGAGGCCATCTTAGATCAACTAGTCACCAATCATCGCTCCAGCAGACCACAGGCACCTGTGCAAACCCAGCACAGGTAATCCAAGGCAGGCCACACCTAAAGAACCTCACAGCTAACCCCCAGAATCGTGAACTAAGTTGATTAAAATCACAAAGTTTTCGGGTGTTTTATTAGTGCAGCAATGGCTAACTGATGCAGTAAGCACTTAATAAACATTGGGTATCCTGTGCTAAGGACACTGCCCAGTCACCAACAATGGCTTAATTATATAAACAAGAATAACAGTGGTTAGTTTAAAGCAGAGGCTCTCCACCCTGGTAGACAAAGCCTTTTGCATTATGAAACTCTCCCCCTATACCTTTCTAGCTTTTTCTGTTACTCTACCTATTATATAGCCTGAATTCCCGACAAACTATGGGTCTTATTGTCCCCTAATGAATCCTGTACTCTGCTGCCTCATTGTCTGGGATTGTGCCTTGCTCTTATACCCACCCATTAAATGTATGTAAAGTGTTAGCAAGTAACAGAGGTGATTTTTGTTATCAGCCGGTGTTGGGAGTAGTCATTTGATTTGGAGTTAGTGTTGAGAAGGAATGGATGTTGGAGTGCCAATCATCAAGATCATTACACATATGATCACGCAGCTGCTCAGTAGCAGAGTGATGTTATTGGCTACTACTCCTGAGCCCCTTCCTGGTGTTTGTTTCTATCATTGCGTGCTGTGGAAAACAGTGATACCCTCAGGCATTCACAACAACTTAATTATTGGGCATATTGTCCAACAGCAGAAAAACTTGTTCACACTGTTTCTTCTTTGAGCTTCATATATTCTGAGGCAAAATAGAAAACTTCAGATACCATTACTGAGACCTTGTTTTTCTTTTTTCCTGCATGCCCAGCAGCGGGTGAGTGTTCAGCATCAGCTATGAGAAGTTAAGTTGAAAAACTGGTGGAAAACCATCTAGAGAAAGCAAGCTCAGCTTTAAAAAAAAAATGCTAAATTTGCCTACCCAATAGCCCAGGATAGCTTAATAAAATTAAACAGAGGGAAACCAATTAAGCACTTTAAACTGCTATTCCTGGGCTCACCAAAACAGCACAAATCAAAAGAGGAAATATTCAATTATTAGTAGCAGCTGGATTTTTGTGAAAGTATTTTGTTAAGCCATGTCCCCCATCTTGCTGCTGCTTCCCAGAAGGCCAGATGATTTCTCAATCTCCACAGATTACTTCACTGTGGATTTGACCACAGTGATAGTCAAAAAAATCCTAATGACTTAATGCATAGCTCTGAACATTTCACTTCTCTTTTCAAAAACTTTCAGGGGCCCCCCATGGTTGTCAATATCTTTGACAGGGTAGACAAAGCCTTTTGCAATATGACCCCCCTACTCTAGCTTTCTCTATTATGCTACCTTACTTGTAGCCTGGATTCTTGACAAACTAGGGGGCTCATTGTCCCCTGATGAATCCTGTCCTCTGCTGCCTCTGCGCTTATGCCCTGCTCTATACCCAGCTCTCTTTATATCCTCGCTGGTTAAATAACTCATTTTTCAAGACCAACCACAAATGCTAACTTCCTGAAGCCTTTCTGTATCTTTTGTTGAAACTCACCAGCCACAGAGTACCCATAATACAAGTGTAGTCAAGGTGCATTTAACTTGCTGTAGCTTGGAAGAATACATATCAGAGGAACCATGAGAATTTGGATTCGAAGGAGGGTTGAAGGGGGGTTGAAGGGGGCAGGGGCTATTTCTGGATTGAATGCTCTCAGGAAGCAGGAGCTACTTGCTGAATCGGTATCTTGATAACTTTTATATAAGAAACAGGAGAATTAAAGCAATGCTACAGTTGTCATAGATGAGGAAGCACATATTAGAGAGAAGAGAGAATCATTCGGCCACTTTACTATAGCAGAGTGTTCTTGCTCTGTGGTTGTGTCTGATTGTTTATATACTGTGTGTATATATTCTGTTTATACACCTTGTGTGTTGTTTATGTTCAGCTAGGACATCTCAACTCTCTGGACTGTTTTTCATTCCCTTACGATGCAACTGGTTATGTCCATCTTTTCAGAATCTCCGTAGTACAGAAGTGAGAAAAATGTCCCACAGCTACATCAACATTTGCCCTCATAGGTTGCTCTTTTTGACTTCTAATTGAGTCTTAAGTCTTTTATACTTCACATTAAAGCACACTTTGTTTTAAAAATCCATGTAGATCTATGGAAGAAACTGAATAGCAAGTATCCCTCTTAGGAAGACATGTTCTCTCCAACTGACCACAGCCCCAGCTACTCACACAAGGTAGACTTGTCCATTTACACTGGACTCATAACCCTCTCCTGCTGTTCCCTATGGATATTTGAGACTATATACTCTTCTGATTCATGTTTCAGAGTTAAATAGGGAACTGTATAGAAGAGGAGGAGTAATGGACTAGCAAGAATGAAGGAGCAATGGCCTGTAAAGAGCAGATATTAAACATTTTAGGCTTTAAGGGCCAGCCAGTCTCTGTCACAACTACTCAACTCTAGTTTTGTAGCAAGAAGGCAGCCAGAGACAATACGTAAGACTTGAGTTCCAATAAAACTTTATTTATAAAAAAAGGTGGTGGACAGAATTTAGCCCACAGGACCAGTGCTAACTTTGAGACCCATTCTTGCCATTTGCTCATAAGCCCATGATCATCTCTGGGTTTTGTATTCTCATCTATAAAATAATGATAATAACACTTGCTTTATGTGTAAGGATCCACATAGGATATTATTATGTGAAAAACCTTTTAAAATATTAGGTGCTCTGTACTTAAAATATATTATTAGCTTGTTATATATTTAAAGGGCAGAACCATTCATCTTTCTGCAAAAAAATTGTGGTAGACATGAAAATGTGCCATACAGAGCTCCCTTCAAGGAAGGACTTGTCACCCAGCTGCTGGGAGTGTGCTCAGCAGGCAGCCTCCAACTGTCAGCTCCTTTACAGTTGGCCTCAGTTGCTCATGGTCACCTCATCCAAGGCAGACATCATGGTGACTGAGCAAGACAGAGGTATTGTACAGGTTCAACCATTTCAGCCTGAACTCTCATAAGTAATACGCACTGCAGAGCTCCTCACCAGACCAGCTAAGTCATTGTGGGACCTCGTGTCATATCAGCTTTCCAGTCTGCCCAATCATACCTTCCCCCTCCTTTTCTTTATAAGTTAATCCTTAGTAAATATCTTATACCCTAACCTCCATTGCAGGGTGTGCCTCTGGAGAGCACAACCTGTGACAAGGACAGTTTACTGAGGTGCTACTGTGTGTTTTTCTTTTTGTGTGTTTCGTTCTCCATTCCAAGAACATAGCCATGCCTTGCCTTGGAACCATTTGTGCTCTTTGATGATAACCACCCTTTCTAGACAAAATCTCTGATGGAAATATGCTTGGGTTTTAAGTGTTTAGATGGAGAGATAGGCTGTGAGGGAAATGGCCAACCTTGAGGGAACAGGAATATTCTGGACTAGGAAGACATCAATGGTTGGGGTTCTGTGTTCTATAAGCATCAAAACCCGCTCACCATGTATTCACAACACCCCAGCAAGATCTCAGAGAGGACTAGTAGAATTATGTAACTCAGAGAGTTAAGAACTGAAAAATTGGGGTGCTGATGCCAGCAAAATTATTGGGACTATAGGATCTCTTCAAGAGAATATGCAGGCTTGAACCATGAACAGGTCACCAACAAGACGGGAATTGAGACTCAAATAGAATTAAAACTTTGAAAAATAAAGTAATGTGGTATATCTTGCATAGCTTAATTGCTGAGTAAAATCCAATATACTGCACTTATATCATTTTTATGATACTTTCTGAAAAAGGAAATCCAATGATTTTTAAGAAAATCACAAAGACCCAATCACTCATTGATTTCACAATGTATATTAAGCAGCTGTTGTACTATATCCCTGGAATTCTACTAGGTTTACAGTGATGAGCATGGGAGTTTGCAGCCACTTTTTCGTTTGCTGCTGCCAACAGTGTCTCAAGGCCAGGCAGCTGGACTCACAGTCCAGTTTGGCCTCCTACCACTTCCTGGAAGACTCTGATTCAGTTCAGTCCAGATTGAGCAACTCAGAGGCTCCTCTTGCTGCCAGCATCTGTGACTCTCTACCTGAAGGCTTTCTCTAGTTCCATGAGCATGCAGGGCAGGCCTGAGTGGTGTGGGGCTAGGGGAGCAGGGAGAGAAGGTGTGGTTGTGGTATGGAATTGATGTCTTTGGAAGCAGCTTTCAACCGTTGGAAACGAGAGTTGCATAAACTCCCATGCTTTACCCTTTGGGTGGGAAAACTCTGAGATGTGCGCTACACTGTCTCCCAGACATCCCCAGTGGGATTCAGCCACAGTTGCCCACAGCAATAATATGCTCATTAACATAATCTGTTTTGGCTTCCTTCCCTTCACTGTCTCATTTTCCCATTCTTGTTCCAGTGAGTCCCAAGTTACTTCGCAACTAAGCTGCTTGCACTGAAATTCTCATTTTACTGTCTGTTTCCTGTGGAACCTTAAACTAAGATTCCCATCACCTTCAGGCATGCTTCAACCTAGGGGGAAGGGACACCATGACCACTACTATGTCTACCCTGGCACATGTATGCAGGAAAGCCCCATCTCTGGGCCCTGGATGACAAATGCCTGTGCTTACACAGTAGCAGATCTCTAAGCACTCTAATTGAAATATGGCTGAAAACAGCAGGCAAGTAATTTGCTTTGTCCCCCTAACTAACAGTAAGCACATTGAGGGCAGGTTGTGTAATGCCTTCTTCTATCAGCACCAAGCATATTGTTAGGCACCAAGTAGGTACTCAATGATGGAACTGAATTTCTTCCACAGGGAGTCAGTGTCTACTTGTAACTAAACAGGCTTTTAGGAGCCAAGTATTTGTCTTAATTCACATTTAAAGTTATTTAGAGCCTGAAGAAATGGTGTGTGTGGTCTCTGGAGTGAAAGAATTAAATCCCTCTGGTATTTCCATGAAGTTTTCAGGCATTTTTATGCAAAGTCTCTAAACTGACATGATCAAGAATAGCCTAAAGCAAGCAAACATTTTCTGAACAGGGCCAAATACTAAAGATTTTAGGCTTTGTGACCGGAAAATCTCCATCACAGCTACCCAAATCTGCTGTTCCAAGACAAAAGCAGGCACAGATAATATGGAAATAAATGTTCCAATGAAACTTTATTTACAAAAACGGGCGGCTAGCTGTATTTAAACCTTGAGACTTAAGTTTTATGACCTATGAGGTAAGGCAGTATAGTCAGATAGAACTTTCTCCAGGATGAAAATATTTTATAATTTGAGATATCCAGTTTTAACCAATATATGGCTAGTGCTACCAAGAATATTAATTTATCTTATTTACATTTAAATAGGCACATGTGGCCAGTGACTACCATATTGGACATCGTACAGTGTTGTTTTGCCAATGCTGGCAAACCCCTGAGCACTTAATCATGTTTTGTTAACATTTCTGCCCCAATTGTTTATTCATTGAGAAACACAATGCTGGGAACAGTGAAACTGAGAATAGCATATGCCCCTGTCTTCCCAGTGAAACTAACAGTTTCCCTTTTGCTTTGGTGTGGTTGGCTGAGTATCGTACATATGGAGAACACAAACCATTATTTATCTCTGGGCATGCTAAGGTATAAGTAAAGCCCTTAGGCATGAAGTTCATGAGCTGCAGTATCTCTGCCAATAATTCAGACATCTGTAGGTGGTTTTGGATACTAGCACAAGTCTCATCAAAGTGGGGGCTTAAGTTTTCTTTCTCAGCAGGCCTTTTTAGTTTACTAGCACTGTCAGCTCCAAAACTCTGACCTTTTAGCAGTTGATAACTCAATTTTGGCAAACAGTTTTCACCCACCTTCTCCTTTATAAAGTTTGCTTTTCAAAACAAGCCTAACAGGGATCATTTCAGAGTGTGATGAAGTAGGCACTTACCGAGCAATAAACCTGTGGATTTATGCTTATCGGTTTCCAGAAACAACTTTGCCACAATCCTGTGAAATCTTGCCCACAGTTCATTGAGCTCTGACTGGATCTTGATTTATAGTTGATGCTCCAAACAGAAAGTAATATTTGTCACATCCCATGACTGTATATTCTAGAGCTTTGGAAAACTGTGGATTGCTTTGACAAATTCACATTGTTAGGGATGAAGTAACCCCTTAGATCCTGGATCACACAGCTATAATGTGTCTCTGTATTTTAAGAATAATTTATAGGTAGGAAAATACACATACCAACACTTGAAGCATCTTCCTAAGCTCAACACAGCCATAGAATCAGTATGTGAATCATGCCCACCAAGTTGGGAAGAAAGCACAATCCTTACTTTTAATGGTACAGGTCAGTGTTTCCTATTTTTTTTTTTTTTGTTGTTGTTGTTGTTGCTTTCCTTACTTTACATAAATTGAATTAATCACAGATCTGGATTATTTTGCTTGTAAGAGCCATTCAACCCATTTTTCTATATATATATGTAGATTGATTATTCTCCTTAATGTAAGATATTCCATTGCATGAATGCACCACAATTTATTTATCCAGGGAACTCTAGATTAATATTTGTGTGGTTTCTAAAGTTTGGAATAAATTCTAAACAGTACTTCTATGAACATTCTAGCACATGTCTTTGGTGCACATGTGCAGAATTTCTGGATCATCGGGTATGAATATATTCACTGTAAGAGATCCTGCCAAACATTTTTCTAAAATGATTGAAGCATTTCAGACTCCCATTTACCTACAATGGATGGGAATTCCAGTTGCTCTGCATCTTCAAAAGCATATTTTCTTTTTTATTTTAACTCTTCTTGTTGACATATGGTACTTTATTGTGATTTTAATTGCATTTCCCTAATGAGTTGAGCATCCTTTTATATCTTTATCAGCCATTTGTATATTTCTTTTTGTGGAATGTTCAATTTCATTGCTCAATTTTCTATTGGATCAACTCCCTTTTCTTATTCAAATTTTTAATTTAGTTTTTCAATATATAATTTAGTTAAAAGTTTAAAAATTAAAATATTTTTAAATATATAGAAAAACACATCCCTCTTACTTTTGTCCCAGGTTCAACCACATTTCACTCCTCCTCTCCCCACAAGAAACTAGTTTTTATGAGTTTATTGCTTTTCTTTTATTAGTTTCCTATGCTTCCAGGGCTTATTTATGAGGATTCTCTTATTTAAATATGAAACAAATTTTCCATGGAAAGTAGCAGAAAGGCAATACAATGATCCCACTTTAAGTAACTGAAGAGGTGGGTTATTTTCTTTTTTCTTCATTTTTCTTTTTTTGCACTGCCAATGCAATGTTAACAGCAATTGAAATGATAGCTGTTCAGTACAACCATAAGGCAAAAAGCACAATTTGTAAATCATTCCAGATCTGAAAGTTAGGATATGTACATTTTATCTAATACTGTTATTTTTCAAGACTAAGCAATTGGATCTATTAAACCTGAAGCTTACAAACCAAATATCAAAGTTGTAAGTCAATCTGTTCATCCTCTAAGCTGTATATTCTCTAAACAGAAAGATTCATTGGCATTGCAGGACTTACATAAACAAGGATGTATGATTTGTGGCAGATTTGCTGACTTAACTGATACTAGACTCTTTACTCCCCTTTTCCTCAGTTACTCACTAATAGTAAGTGGACACTTGGAGAAGTGCACTAACTTTTCTGAGCCACCTGAGTAGCATAAAGAAGATTGATTTCTCTATAAGAATTCTTGTTCTACAAGCTTGCTGACATGCTCAAGTTCCACTTTGAGGCAGAATCAGAGAGCCACATTGACCATGTCAAACTTTACGAGACAAGGCCCATGTGCTCTAGAAGAGCTATTTACCAAAAGTGAAATATTTTCCAAAGTAGTGTAGAGATAAACCACTTATGATCACGAGGGGTCACACACACACATTTCAGACAATTAAACTTACAGCTCAAAATGATCTTGACAGCCTCTCAGCCATGGTAGACATATGGGAAAGCCCTCAGACTTTTATCTGGGAGAACCCCAGATATATATGTGCATACCTGGAAAATATTGGTTGGTCCTTGAGGAGTGGGCATCTACCTTGATGTATGTTAAGTTCGTATTTTCCAAGGAAAAGCCTCCAAACACCTTTTACCTCTCTCCAGGGGGAAAAAAAATCCAACTAGAGCCACTGCTGTGTCAGAGAAACAACTGAATATGGGTGGAATCGTGAGCTTCCAATGGCAACAAATATAATGCGCATAAAGGAGACTACTTCAGCTGGTGCCAGGTGCCAAACAACAGAAAAAAAGTATCCCTTGATAGTAATTTAGGCATCTGAGATAGGTACCAAGACTCTTGAAGTATTTCTAATAGCATTTTCAATAAGCACCTTAATTAATTTTGATGAAAACTAAAACCTGATAACCATTGCACTCAGTTATAAATTTATAGTATATTACATATTTATTATATATTAACATACTTATGTAACAAATTAATTATGTAATAAATATGTAAAATATTTTGGAGCAGCTAAAAATCCTTAGTTATGTGAAAAATATATAAAAATATTATAATTATAATAAGTTTAGAGAATGCCATAGTTTTCAAATTATAAATTGATTCACAGATTTATTTTAATTCCTTGTATTAAATAAGACAATCTGTTAGACTAAGAAGCATCTAAAATTTGTGGGTCATATAGAAAGCTATAAATCAGACCAGCAGAGAAATAATATATGTTCTGTCCTCCTACCTTGAGCCGTAAAGGAAAGGCTAGTCTCCAGCCTGACCACATTTTCCTCCCCTCACCTTGGCTCTGTTCCTACAGTGGTCACATACATAGACATGTGGACACTCAGCCCACACTATTAACCTCTATCCTCCATTCTCCACCCACATAAACCTTCTCTGCAAAAGCTACTCCTTAGTCAATCCTCAGGCCTAAGGGTGCACACACCAGCAGTGTCCACCCTCAAATGCATAGAACCAAGAAAAAAACCCACACATACCTTGGAAGCAGAAGTGTGGTTTAAGACGAGCTGGGAGAGACCTGAGTTTCAACTGGGCTCCTAGGTAGATGCATGGTTGATAGAAGACCAAAGCAGACTCTCAAAAGTACAGGAAACAAGTCAGGATTTCTTCTTATCCCATTCTAACAATGGTATTACTGCTAGGCGGCTAGGTACAGTGAAAAATGGAAGGAAAATAACACCAGTAACAAAGATTTCAGCTCTCATTCAGCTTGCCATTTAATTGATGGGAAAAGTTCCTTATAAGAATGCAAATAATTCTCAGATATATTTTACCAGGAACTTACAGGGAATTGCTTAAAGTAACCTCTCTCAATATATAAAAACAGATTTTCCTTTTAGGAAATGCTGGGAGGCAAACTTCCCTGAGGCCCATGTCCATTCATTACCAACTAACAACAAAAACCCTTGAAAGATAAACTTAACCACCTACAACAGGAGTGGTAAAATTTTTCTGTAAAGGACCAGATAGTAACCATTTCAGGTTTTATGGGTCAGATCATACAGTATGTATCACAAATACTGAACTCTGTCTTTATAGTGAGAAAGCAGACCTAAACAATGTGTAAAGAAATTGGGAATGGCAGTGTTCCAGTGGAATCTATTTACAAAAGTAAGCAGAGGGCTGGATTTGGCCTGTAGGCGATAGTTTGCCTGTTTTGTATTATGACCAAATAAGGAACAAAGATAGAAGTAGGAGGTAGAAGAAGAGAAGACAAATTCAGGAAAAGAGATAAATATACATGGTCAAAGGGGCAAATATATTCTTTAAGGACAAAGAAGAAACACTGTCATAAAATTATATACTCAAGGAATGATTGCAAGCATGTGCACACAGGACATGTACACAGAGAACAGTAGTAAAAAGTATAATAGAAGTAAACAAAAGTCAATGTACTGATCCTATGTTGTACTTATATAGTTTTCTATGTAAAATTATTTTAAATATGAAACCAATTTCTAACATCTATAAACTCAATATTTTAAAATCCTCTCTTTGCCTCATTTTAACATTTAAAAAAACCCAATATTTTATTCTAAAAAAGAAGATGTTGTATTTTATTTTCTAGATCAGAAGCTATTTTCAAATAGTATGTATTTCTTGTAGCCTATGACTATTTTGCCATAAAAAAACTTCAAATGCCATTTTTAAAGCTCAAAATGTGGTTCTAATAAAGATAATCTTGGAGGCATGATCTAATAATTAAACTGAAGGCTGAATTAAGCCTAAGAGCCATCCTCACCTATAACCTAAACATCTAGGATGCTCCTATTTCCTCTCTTGAATCAGAGATAGAATTACTGGAAAAACAAATATCTTGATTGAGTAAAATCTTATTGAAACAGGGATCACTTGAGTTGGGGATGCTTTCAATAACATTGTGAACTTCAGTCAGTGTTTTCTTCACATTGGCTGGCTCTAATCAGCCACAGACGAGGTTTTCAAACACCCCTGTGTTGTGGAAAACTTCAGCCAATGTGTCCTTGATATCTCAGTGGGTAGGAAATGATGGTGACTAATATGAGAGTTTATTATACATGGCATTTCAACTTGAGACAGTGTTGTTTCTTTGTTATTTACAGATAGTTATATTTGACGATAAATATTATATTTTAAGTTAGCCTGTTGCTGGGGAAAAAAGGGCTTCTCTGTAACTGTGGAGTGTATTGCCTTTCTACATTGCTGCCCTAAAGAGCTAGTATGAGTTCACAGACCATCTCCACCATGTGTATGTACACTTGCTTCCCCTTCAGCGTCACTTATTAAATATCTGAGAACTACATAACAGACCATTTTTCTATTTCCATGTCAAAATATCAATTTCATTTGCTACTGGTTGGATAGATAAAACTTCTGGGTTCCTGCCATGGCTGGTATGGCTCAATGAATTGAGCACCAGCCTATGAACCAAAGGGTCATTGGCTTGATTCCGACTCAGGGCACATGCCTGGGTTGCAGGCCAGGTCCCCAGTTGGGGGCACGGGAGATGCAACCACACACTGATGTTTCTCTTCCTCTCGTTCTCCTTCCTTTTCTCTCCCTCTAAAAATAAATAAATAAAATCTTTAAAACAAAGAGAATGTCCTTGTTTTACATGGGGAGAGAAAGAGAATGACAGAGAGAGAGAGAGAGAGAAAGGGAGAATTATAATTATTAAGGACAAAATGTAAACGATTATTGAATCTGAAATACCTTGTACTGTACTTTTCCTAAAACTTTTCTGTAAGACTAAGACTATATGAAAATAAACTAAAAATCATTCACAGCAGAAAAAAGAAGGAACTCTTCCTTGTTGCAACAGCATGGATGGAACTGGAGAGTATTATGCTAAGTGAAATAATCCAGGTGGTAAAAGACAAATACCATATGATCTCACATATAAGTAGAACTTAATGAACAAAACAAACAAATGAGAAAAATAGAACCAGAGTGACAGAAACAAGGAAGAGACTGACAGCACCAGAGGGGAGAGGGAAGAGGGTAAGGAAGGAAAGAAAGGGAAGGGTCTAGTCAAGGAACTAGTATGAATGACCCAGGGACACAGACAACGGGCTGGGAATTGACTGTGGGAGAGGGGGTGGTGGGCTGGGCAGGGGAGACCAATAGGGGAAAATTGGGACAACTGTAATAGAACAATAATTTAAAAAAGAAAATGAAAGGCAATTTCCTCAAGGAGTAAAACAATCTGAAGTTTTCATTACATTGGAAATGATAAAGATCCTCAGCTAAGCTTTCTTCTTCTTTCAGATAAAATGAACTATTTCTTAGGAAAATGTAAATTACCCAATCTGACTGAAGAAGACAAAGATAGACTGAATGGATAAATGGCTACAAATAATAAGAAAGTAATAAAAACATCCACCCTTCTAACAGGTCTAATTTGTTTCATGGGTCAGTTCTACCAATCTCATCAAGAACAGAAGATATTTTTTTCACTTAAAAATTGTAGAGCATGAAAAGTGATGGAAAGTTTGCCAATATATTCTACCAACCTAAAGTAGTTCTGATACCCAAGTCTTGTGAGACCTTATAAGCCAATCTCACTTATGAAAATAAGTGTGGAAGTCTTAAATAAAATGTTAGCAAAGAAATACTAGAGGGATAGAATATTAGACCCAAGAATTCATTCCAAGAATGCAAGCATAATTCATATTAAGAACTACCGTATATTAATATAATTAATCACAGTAACAGGAGAGACAGAAAAATCATATTACTTCTAGTGGATGCTAAATTATTCTGACAAAATTCAAAACATTGCCTAATAAAAATTCCTAATTTTAATAATATAAATTTCTTAACTTGATAATGAGTATGTAGCAGAAACCTATACTAAACATTATAGTTCACAGAAAAACTTGAACGGCATTCTCATTATCAGTAAGAGCAGGACAAGAATACTCATTATCTCCCCAGGTCTTTTCAAAAGAGAAAGAAAAATGTGGGGAGGCAGTGAGGAAACACTAAAGCTTAAAAAGAAATAGCTGAATAGATAGATTCCTGGAATTCCCCAGTCAATTTCATCAACATGATCCATTTGCTCTGCTTATTTGAAGAACCATTATCAGTTTTCTTTCCTTGTTATTTTCAGGGGTTGGGGGAGACTTGATTCTCCCTATAGATGGCATCATTACAGAATGTCTTCCTAGAACTTTTCAGTCTTTTGCAAATGGTAGACTTTTCTGCCTCAAATTCTTGTCTTTTGCATTTGTCCCATGATGTGTGTGGTTTGTGCATGTATGTTATTTGGAAATCGCCTCAGATACCTGGCCTGGTTTCTGCCTTTTATGGTATTCTCATCTGCCTTTCACGTCTCTCTGCAGTGTTGGATTTGGCAACAAATCTTAAACTTCCTGATTCTTCCATGTTCTGGCAGATGGATTCTTATTGGGGGGTGCTGCTTTTGTGGGTTAAAGCTTTTACCTGCTATTTCCCCTTGGCTCCGTGAATCTCATCAGTAAATTCCATCTTTTCATACCATTTTATTTGCTTACATAGCCAATTGAGTATTCCAAGTATATGGAATATATTCATACCAGTTTCTTAAGCTTCTCTTCTAGCATGACTAGGACTTTCTGTCACAGGTATTTTCATTCCATATTAGCTTTCTTTATTGTTGTCTATTCCAATTTTGAGTGTGTACCCTGCAAATAACTCAAATCTATGTTTGCTTCCTTGCTTATTTTCTCAAAAGAGAATATAGTACTAAAGTGATGGAGTCTTCATGTGGATTTTAATTAAAACCTCATGTGTAAGTTGGTGAGAATGCTCAATTTAGATTGGTTTCTAAACACTCTTTTCTTTTAATCATGGACCTGGAGTGGCATGTGATTTCAAACTGCTGTAGATGTACTCTTTGGAGGCATATAACTTTTGAAAAACAGGAGACATTATTTTAAAGCAAGGCTTAGCATTGGCACATGTTAACCCTTTCAAAATTATTTTTAGGCGCAGACTAGTCTATTGGAAATAAACTTTACCTACAAGTTTTATGAAATTTACCAAGTACATTTTTAGAAATATATCAACTTAGCTGGTAAGAAGTATCAAATTGTGAAAGACTTTGAAATCTCAAAAGAGAGGTTTAGATGTGATTTTGGAAGGAATTGAGAACTTCTGGTTTGTTAACGTGGTTAAAAGTATATATTACAAATGCAAATTCCCATGTACCTTTGGGGAGAGAAGGAAGGGGAAAGGGACAGATGAGTTTCTGGAGTGTATAACTGAGTTGAAAGGTGCACTGGTAAAGCTGGCACCAGAACAAGACCAAGAGCTAGCACACAGGGGGCAATGATGATAGTGCAGGGGTGCTGCTTCCTGGTTTCCTCCCTTTCATTGCTCAACCTTGAGAACTGCTTCTGAAGCCATAAGGGAAATGAGGTGATGATTTGAAAGAAAGTTTATGATAACTGCATGCCCCAACTGTAAATCATAGCACAAAAAAATTGTGGAGCACAAACTGGGTGATACACACTAACTTTTGCTGTCCACACCTTGTATGATAGCTTGTCTCATATGCTGGCATTTTGAACTATATTAAATGAAAACTCTCTTGAACCAAGAAAACTATATTTTTATTCATACTGATATATAACTTCAGGTATCTTTAAAAGAAAGGAGAACACACTGGAGTTCAGTAATGAAATGTTTATTATAATACTGAAAGTGAAAGTGCCTCACCAGTAGTTTTTTAAAATGCATGAAGAGACTACAAAGCTCTTTAATGCAGTGAAAATAAATAAATAAATAAATAAATAAATAAATAAATAAATCCCATAAAATGGAAAGTCAGTGACACTAGTTCTTATGTATATGTTCTCCTCTGAAATCATCTGTCTTTTTGCTTGATCAAATCCGACACATAGATGCTGATGCAGAAAAAAAAGAAACCTATATTTCATATTTGTTTGCTTTGTTCATTCTTCATTGTGATCAATGGTAGATTCTGTGTATAAATGACAGATTTTGAGCTGGTAGTCCAGCTAAATTTCCAATGGGAAATCTGGAGCTCCTGAATCAGTTCACTATTTTTTTCTTAATGTAAAAATATCATTACCTGTGAAGATGCATGGTATTTTTAAAGACTTTTTATTTATTTATTTTAAAGATGGGGGAAGGTAGGGATAAAGAGAGGCGGAGAAACATCACTGTGTGGTTGTTTCTCACACACTCCCAAATTGGGACCTGGCCTACAACCCAGGCATGTGCCCTGAATGGGAATTGAACCGGAGACGCTTTGGTTCACAGGGCCAGCGTTCAATCCACTGAGCAACAGCAGCCAGGGTGAAAACGCATAGTATTGTTGATTCAAATGCCAATTTGGCATAATAAATATAAAGTATTTTGAAAACCATAATTTATGACATTTAGACTAAGAGTGTTGATGTAGATGATGGTGGTGATAAAAGGGTTACCAGCTCCACATATACTTACAGGTTAAACATCACATATTCCTAGATGTTAGGTAGAAAGAAAAACTGTCATCCTTTTCTTTTGAAAAAGAAAAACAGATTTTCCCTGGCCATGCATTTTTAACATAAGCTATTATCTATATAATAGTCTGTCAGTCCCTATTTATTGATATCCACTGTGTGTACAATGCATTTCTTGTGGCTTGGGGGAGCTGTAAAAAGGAATAGTAGTGAAGTCTCTGTACAGGAGGAACTTATTTTCTAATGGGAAAGAGAATAGTTTCATGTACCTAACATGTATGTGAACGCATATGTGGATGCATAATTCATTGTAAATTTCTCCCCCACACAACCACTTTTCCCGTGATTTAGGAAGGGTTGGTGAACTACGGCCTGGGGGCCAAATTTGGTTTGTGGCCTATTTTTATATGGCATGGCCCTCAAGCTGAGAACATTTTTTTACATTTGTAAAGGGTTGTAAAGAAATAAAAACAAAGAAAAATATGCAACACAGTCAGTATGTGTCCAACAAAGCCTAAAATATGTACTATCTGGCCATTTACAGAAAAAAATATTGATCCTTGATTTAGAGTAATCTTTACAGCTATGGAGTGTTGCTAAATTAGAAAGACCAGAATTGTTTGGGTTTAGTATAGGAGCAAGTGCAGAATGATCTCTAAGAGCACTGGACAAAGCTTAAATAAAGATACCTCCCATTTGTACTGCACTGGCCTTCCGAGCCCTTCCTTTATGAAAGACAAAAACATACACTGAAGTCATACTTATTACTAAAGGAAATTTTATGTGTGGATTCTTCCATGTAGGTGTGTCAACTTTTGTCATCTCTGAAAGTACAGACTCTTCAAGTCAAATCGGCAAACTAGGTCTCTACTTTCTCTTCCTTATCACCCAGCTGGTTTTCAACATTTTTAACATTCTGTTTATAAAGTGTGCCCGTAAGGACCTTGGGGCACTCACTGACCCACAAATTGACCTTCTACACTCGTTTCCATGGCTAATTAAGACATCGTGACTTATTGAAGTTGCCGCGGGATGTGACAGAAGAGACCTGTTTCCCTCGACATTTCTTTGCTTGCAGGACCAGAAAGGTGTCTTTGGAGTCAAAGCTGTAGCTGAAATTTGCAGTGTGTGACTCAGCCTTTTAGTTTATGTTCTTCACAAACCTTTTGCTGGGAACTGTCATTTCCTTGCTGCTTCAAAAGCATTCTTTATGGGAGTTTCTCCTGGCATTAAAAAAATTCTCTGCATCTCACCAACACTCCAACGCCCCACAGCTCTGAGGTCTGCTACACAGTATAAACTTGTCCTCTAGGTTATCATCACGCATGAATGTGTGTTTTCATGTATTCTCATGAAGAATGTTCCATTCCCAGTCACTGAGCACAAAGTTAGAAGTTGCCTATCTTATCTACTGGAATAGTTACCTGGGAAACCCCATTTTGAGTGTGCACTCATGCATGACTCTTGGGCCAGTGATTAGATTCAAGCTCTTTGATTTTTATTCAACTTTAGTTGACCAAGTAATCAAATCATAAACTACATATAGTACATCTCTTTAAACGCTCTGTGCCTCACCTTCCTCAACTGTTGGAAGAATTAAATGACATAATTCACGAAGTTTATCGTAGTGCAGGCACCGAGAAAGCTCTCCAGCAATGTTAATTCCAGTATCATCATCATTATTATCTCTCTATCCTACCAGGGCAGTCCTTAGACTGTTTTTTTTGTTTGTTTGTTTTTGTTTTTTTGGTCATTCCACAGATATTTGGTGCCTACCATTTCCCAGGCACTGACTCAAATATCAGATGATCAAAGGAACTCTCTGAATCTTCACTGAAAGTATAACAGGTTGTATGGAATTCAGATCTGATCAGGTGTCTGATAGATGCCTGAGTCACTGGCTTGGAGGATGTGCCCAGGACAGTGAGCTGATTTATGTCTAAGTGGTTGTTCTTATCTCTGACAGCAAAGCTGGGGGCTGGCTGCAATTGCTTCCCTTGACACATTAGTAACCTCTGCCCAGCCCTGCTGCTTATTCTACTATATTATCAGCACACCATGCTTGTACTGCTTTGGACCCTCTGTATGTGCCCTGAGCTATCCATGACCACAGAATCACCACACCAGCCTGCTTCCCCAGGTCCAGGGGATAAGTAATGCAGACATGTGGGGACAAGGTCACCTCATTTGTTGACATCAGGTGTCCTGGTTACTACCTTTGATGAGATTCTTTATTACTTGCCCCTGCCTGTTAGTACTCACCAAAGACAAAGGAGCGAAGAAGCCTTCAGGGGAGGAAAATGATCCTTGGGGCCTTGGTAAATGAGATCAGGCTTCCACACTGGAGAAGGAGACATTAAATAGGAGGGGGGCTTCTCTCAGGGATGGGGACACCTACATCCCCTCCTGCAGATGCTGCACCATCAGGCCCTGACAAGCTGGTGAGCAAAGGCGTTTAGACGTGGGACTGATTTGACCTCAGGTTGTTGTAAGGCCAGGTGGAGCCTAGTGTGGCCCGAGCTCACGGTTCGCCTCCCTGGCCTCCCCTTCCCCCACCCTTACCAGTGTTCCGTTCTTGTTGCTAGGCAGTGTTTGTCTTACAATGAGAACATTCTACAAGATTTCATGTGGTCAGTGCTGGCAGCCAGAGTGAGCTGCGGTGCCCTTTGGAGCCACGGATATCTGGGTGGTTATACTAATGACTTTCCAGTTTGCCATGAAGCAAGTGTTCAGTGCTGTGGGGGGGCTCGTCAAATATGTGAGTCTAGCTCCGCAGAAATTTTGCCTGAATATCGTCTTCTGTGCTGCTGTTCTACTTGCTTTTATATTAAGGAAAAGATACATCTTAAGGAAGAAAAAAACTGGTTGCAAGAAGATTCGCTGCCCAGCTGGAAGAATCTCGTGAATTCACGCAGATGAGACTGACCCAAGCCCGTGAGGCCTGCCTGTCACCTCCAGGAGGAGCCAGGTCCCTGATGTTACGAGCTCTGTGTTTGGCTGTACTCCATAAAAACACCAACAGGTTCTACGCTTCGCTTGAGGACTTGCTCAAATAAGAAGGAAACAGTGAGCTCCCTGAACTTTCATTTCATAGAGTGATGAGAGCTTGCGCTGAAGTACAGGTGTGCTTATTCAAAGAGTCATCAAGCTCCCTTCAAGTCCAAGGTGCTGACTGAAAACATCCTAGGAGCACCTCAGAAGACTGTAAACCCAGTTGAGAAGGAAATACTGGATGATTTGGTCAACATTGCTCATCCTCGGGAAGACATACAACGGCTCTCCCAAGAAGCTGCAAAAGGGACTGAAGGAGCCTGGCAAGTGGGAGAATCGGAACAGGAAGCAAGCGTGAAAGTTCAAATTCATGAGTGAATTTGCTGTGGTGTAATAGCCGGTAACGAGCTCTGCTAAGTGCAACATCTGGTCCTATGGTCAGTCTTCACTGAATGCCTTTTCTCTTGAGTACGGGTGTGGGGTGTCATGTTTTTCTTTTCTTCCTGTCTAGCACCCTGACATTACAAAAAATAGAATGTACAGACTTGGAAAGAAGGAAGGAAGGAGGGAAGGAAAGAAAGAAGGTTGGAAGGAAGGAAAGATGGATGGATGGGAGGCAGGGATAAAGGAAGTAAGGAGAGAGAAAGGGAAAGAGAGAGGAAGAAATAAAGAGGGAGGGAAGAAGGGAGGGATGGAAGGCAGGAGCAAGAAAGTAGGAGAGAATGAGGGAGGAAAGGAGGAATAAAGAGGGAGGAAGGGAGTAAGAAGGAGAAAGAGATGGAGGGGTGAGGAAGGAAGGAAGAGGCATGGAGGAAGGAAGAAAGAAGGAGAAAGGGATGGAGAGAAGGAGGAAGAAAGAAGGGGGGAGGAAGGGAAGAGGGAAGGAAGGAGAGATGAAAGAAGAAAGAAGGATGGAGGGAAGAAAGAAGAAGGGAGGGAGGAAGAAGGTAGGAGGTAAAGAGGGAGGAAGGAAGAAGAAGGAGGGAGTTAGGAAAGGAGGGGGAAAAGAAGGAAGGAAGGGAGGGGAAAAAGAAGGGAAGGAGGGAGAGAGGGAGGAAAGAAGGAAGTCCTTTGAAATAACTAGACTTTTATTAATTTTTACTGTACGATTGTTTTAAAGATCACTGTTTTGTCAGAGCCACGAGTTATCCAGCATGAATGAGGCATGAGACCTGTCATGGACAGGGTGGGCAGGGCAGGGGAGAGCAATGGGGGAAAAATTGGGGCAACTGTTAAAGAACAATTTTAAAAAGAAATATTCAAGAAGAACAAAGAAAAATAATAAATAGAAAAATAAAAATTTACTCAGAGTAGATCTTATGTTGAGTTCATATCACAAATAGTAATGATAATAACAATAAACTGAGAGGGTGAGAGGAACGTTTTGCAGGTGGTGGATATGTTTTATGGCATAGGTTGTGGTGATGGTTCAAGGGTGCTTAGTTATCTCCAAACTCGCCAAGTTGTGTACATTAAATATGTACAGTTTTTTGCTTGTCAATCACACCTCAGTAAAGTGGTTTAAGAGTGAAATTACTTACTGAGCACCTACAATGGGGCAAACATCTCTAGATGCAGAAGATATGAGGATATATAAAGTAGATGAGAATGCACAGCTTCTAGAAAAACAGTCACAAAACTAAGGCGATAATCTTTATAAAGCACAATGTGCTAGGTGTTGTGGGAACATAAACAAAGGGATAACCCATTCATCCTGGATGCAAAAGTGATACAAGTTTCCAAAGACTGACACATTTTATCCATAGAGAATGCATCGGTTCCTTTGCTTTACTCAGTGCCTGAAATATCAGTGCAATTCCTACACTGTGTAATCTTCATCCTTTTAGCCTGTATTTCTAGAATATATACAGTTTATACATGAAACGATGGAATATAAGCCACAGACTTTACATAGCCTTTAAATTTAAGCAGCTTAGAACTGAAAAGAAGATAGACTTTGATGTAATGTAACACAACCTGCAAGAAACAGCCAAATAAAGTAGAGTGTGAAGAAAAAGAGAAGGTGGGTTGGAATTAAGTCAGGTGTTATAAATAAGAATGTTTCCCAAAAAAAGTGAGCACAGTAGAAGTTCTCTGAGATGAAGAAATATAACTAGTAGTTTATATTACGAATGTGTATATATATATATATTTTTTTTTAAACTTGGGGTGCGTTTAATTGAATGAAAGAGAAAAAAACACCCTGTAGTTTCACCATCCAGAGATAAGCATTAACATTTTTGGTATTCAGTTGTTTTCACAGGATTTTCTTAGGCACACACAAACAAAATTTATTTACAGAAACTGGGTTCATATTGTAGGTATTGTTTTGTAATTCAAAGATTATACGTAATAATATAGTGTGGGCATTTTTTACTCCATTTAATACTCTGCTAAAATGTGATTTTATAGTAGTGTATATCATATAACTAATTTATTAAATGAATGTAGTAATTTCCTGTGTTATTCATTAAGGTTGTTTCTGGCATTTTGCTATATAAGTAACATCAAAAGGAACAAAAACATTTGCACATAAATATTGGTTTCAATCTTTGATTGTTTCAGATTCTTGGAACTTGAATCATTAGGCCACACTTTAAGCTTTTGATGCTCATAAACCATTACTTCCCATTAAAACTTTAGCCATTTTAATCCCATAAATCCTAACTAATAGAGTTACCACTTTAAAAAATCCTTTTAGAAGCACAAATTAGGTATTGTTACAGTTTATGTTCCTTTGTTTTATCATTAGGTTTAAAAATACATGATTATTATCTACTTGTATTTTTCCATTGAATTGTTCATTAATGTCCTAAAACCAGCCTAAACGAGCAGAAGCACTTAAACAATGATCCAAGGCCTATTTGTTGAGACTGGGAAACAAGGAAGAAAGGACCTCAAATAGCTACTTTCCCCCAATCTTGTCACTGAGCTGAATACTTTCAACATCTAGATGTTCTCCTATTATATACACATAGAATACAAGGGATGTGTATTATGTTAGTTTTGCATCTCACATTTTCTCAGTTGCTTGATAAATAACAAGAATGGCACAGGTGTCAAGTTCTGAATTAAAGCATCAGGCAAAAAATATATGGGCTAAACTACAGTAGTACCAAGGTCTTTACAATTACTGTAAATAAAGAAGGTTTTTCTTATTACCTCATTTATTCATAAATCATGCCAAAATAAAAAGGATCATAGTTATCACTGGCTCTATTGGTTTAGTTTACATAGGAGATCAAAGTTTAAACTGAGAGATGAAAGAATTTTCCTGACAAGGTGTCACCAGCTAATAAAAGTTTGCTTTGATTCCAGTTCATATGTAACAATACATTCCAAATCAAAACATTATACTTAAATTTTACAATATGTGAAAATCACATATTTTAGGAAATTTTCCAAACATTGACATTTGTTCTTATTTTTATTTAGAAATCCCACTCTGTTTTCCTAGGAAAAGTTTTCTCTTATTGCATCTGTTGTTGCTGTTTCTGTTTTCATTCCTTTTGATCTGATCTTCAGCTATTTGATTATCTTCACTGCTACATGTCTATTTTCTGGCCTCCACATTTATAATTTCTCATAATTTTATCTCTTTATATTTCTTTTCTACCTAATAAAAATACATGTCAAGTTTTCATCCTCCTTCATGATTTTCCATAATTTTGCATGTCAATTTTCCTCATTACTGTTTTAGGTATTTTGGGTGTTTTCTTTTTTTTTATTGCAGTTCTATTACACTTATGCCAATTTCTCCCATTACTCTCCCCTGCCTCACCCACCAATGTTTCCACATTCAATCCCCACCCTGTTGTCCAAGTCCATGGGTCATTTATACCTGTTCTTTGACTAGATCTTTCCCTTTCTTTTTCCCCTTATGCCCCCACCCCCTTCCCTCTGGTCGCTGTCATTACTGTTTTGAATATAGGTTTTTAATATGCTAAATAATTGTCATTTCTTTATTAAGCTTTATATCTAACATCCTTTTAATTTCCACTTTACTTTCTTTCTCACCATATCTTATATCCTATGTCTTATTTCTTATAGTCATATTTTCTTAAACATTACTGTGAACACTTATCATAGGCTATATAATTTTTACTTCTGGTTTTTGTAATTAAAGCTTTCAAAATGATACTTTTCCATTGCATCTTCTCATGTGCTCTCTCTTTCCATTAACTCGGTGTTGGGATTTTACTGATCACTCTCCATGCAGTTTCAGTTGGCATTCCCTGGCCTGGTGAGAGGATTCCTCCTGGATCACCTCTTTGATCCCTGGAGGCCGTTACATTGCCTAACATGAAATTAAAACCCAGGTAGCACATACAAGGAAGGGCAGATGATAGAATTTTCAATGACTTGGCAGCCAGAGAGAAGTAAGAAGAATGTGAGAGTTGTGAGGAATGTTGTCCCTGTATAGACTTTTCTGTGTGTGATGATTTTATGAGAGCCCCAAAATTTCTATAGTAAATATCCCTGCCCTGTGCCAAATAACTGATGTAGTGACCCTTAGTCCTCTCCCTTATGCTTCTTTCACTGGGTGACTTTCATGCTTTGCCAGTGAACATTTTTACTGCTGTTCAACACAGGAGCAAAAATAATTTCCAGTGTTCACTCTCACTTCCAAATCTTGTCCTTTCATCGTTAAGGAGGTGTTCGTCAATTTCTGCCAGACCTCGTGTACTTATTTTTGGATGCGATCGACAACCCTCCTAGGAAAATTCACTTTGAGCAAACATTATCTAGGTACCAGCCTCAGTGTAGCAGGGGGAAAAAAAGTCATCAAATATCCCTTTATCCCAATATTTCTTCCCAAATCCAGTTAAATTGTTCAAAAGAATAGAGAGGATGATGGTTTTCTGCATGGTGCAAGATGGCTTTCCACTAATGAAGAATTAACTTTCATCTGTGGAATCAGAAACCCATTGGCCAGGAATTTTTCTGTTTACCTAGACTTATTTTCAACTGTCATTTCAGTTTTTTTCTACTTTGTTAAACTTAACACCTCACCATGCTTCTCTTCAATCTTGGGAGTTAAATTTACCTCTCTTTGTAGTGAACGGAACAATCTCCTGATGGGAACCCATTAACCTTCCTGCCTCCAGTTTAAAATTTACCTGCATCCAGCCGCTGACTGGTGTGGCTCAGTGGATTGGCATGATCCAACAAAATGAAAGGTCGCCGGTTCGATTCCTGGTCAGGGCACACTCCTGGGTTGCGGGTTTGGTCCCCAGATGAGGCTTCTACAAGAGGCAACTGATCGATGTTTCTCTCGCACATTGATATTTCTCTCCCTCTCTTCCACCCTCCTTTCCCCTCTCTCTAAAAAGAAATAAGTAACTAAATAAAATCTTTTAAAATGTACTTTCAGCCTCACCTATTGTTTCTTCTTTCCAATTATAATGGAAACAGCATCCATTTTCCTGCACTAGCATTGGTCTCCTAAACTGTCTAAAACCCCCTAACCCAGTCCCACACAAATAATTAAAGAATAATTTATCCCATGAACCATCTTTGAAATCTTCTTCTTATTCCCTGTATCTAATCCAGCACTTTGTTCTCCCCAGCTGTTTCTATCAGCCTCCATGAAACAACCATCATCTACAGGCTGGACCGTTGAAATTGTCCCTAAGTGATCTGCTCTAGCTCACTACTTTATTCTCCAGCTTTTCACTACATTATAGTTAGAGTAACCATACAGGTCTTTCAAAAATGCAGGTCTGATCACATCCCTTCACCAGTTAAAAATTTTTCAATGCTTCCTATAAGAGAAAGCAAAATCTTTCACATGTAGCTAGCAAGCTCTCCAGCATTATCCTGTCACTCTTGCTCCTTATGATCCAAGGCTTTTTCCTTGTATTTCCTGTGTACAGAATGTTCTTTCCTTCTCTTTTCACCTCATCAATTTCTACTCATTCCTTACATTTCAGTTACATCAATGTTCTCTGGGAGAAGCCTCTCCTGACCTGTTGACTCCTACGGTTCTTCACTGTTACAAAGTAAATTCCAGGAGGGTACAGAAAGCTTACTTTTAATCACAATTTCATCCCTAGAACCTGGCATAATATAAGGAACAGATTCTGCCTCAATGAATATCTGTTGAATTAATGAGGACTGGATGTAGGAAAAGGAATCTACAATGGGAACTGAGAAAAAAAAACAAAAATGGAAGTTGAAAGAAACTCAGTATAGCCTTTAGCTTCAGAAGCCAGTGGGGGAAAAACAGTCCACGAAGGAAAGTAACTGCATCAAATGTTGCTGGGAAGTCAAGTGGGCCCATGGAGTTAACCAATGTGTGGGTGATTCATGACTTTAGAGATAGTGTGCTTTCCATAGAGTGATGAGGGCAGGGAGATAGTGTCTATAAATAGGTCTGTAAATATGTTTGTCACCCAAGAAAAGGAGAGAAATAGCAGGTATGTGAGTTAAAAGGAGAATCTTTTATTTTACTACAAAAATGCTTATGTTTAAAAACTAATAGAAAAGAGCCAGCTGAGAGAAAGAATGGAGGTATAGGAATTAAAATATCTGTAGCATAAAAAAAGATATTATTTTTGATAAGAGAAATGAAGCAGATTACCCTGAAATGGGTTTTACTTTCAGCTACCCAAGATAGACCTTTAAAATCAAGAAAAGTTACTCATATTTTAGTATAAAGAATGAGAATGAAAGTAAAGTAATTGCAAAAAACATTAAGGTTAGCAGAATATGATCTGTGCCCCCCACCACCACCTTCGCCCTGGGACATCACATTAGATTTAGCAATGATTGAAAATTTCAGTTTTGAAACTTTTGAAAAAGAAATGAAAGTTGAACACTAGCATCTCCAAATTCAGTTATTTTAACAGTTTACTTTGTAAATAATGTTAATTTTTCTTGTTGGAACTTTCTGAAGTATAAGACTAATTGTTATTGTTGTTTCATTCTAGTTGACAAATTGATAACTGTTAAGTAACATGATAATGATAAAAGAGAGAAGAGGAGTGGGGATCTAAAGGACTCAGTGAGAGATCTGGCTCTGCTCCGAATTAGCTGTGGGACCATGCTGCTGCTGTTTCATCTTTCCTGCCTTACTTTCCCCAGCTACAAAATAAGGTCTATAACACCTTTCTCAGCAGGCATATGTCATGAGGATCAAATGTGTTCATGCATATAAAAGCCTTTTTACTCGTACAAAAAATGCTATAGAAAGCAGCTAGACAAGAAGATAGAAAACCTCAGTGCAAACTGTTACTCGGTCACTTTCCAGGCATGTGACTTTGGGCAAGCTCCTTAACAGGTCTCTTCTACAATTCCCTCGCCCAGGGAATGGGGGTAATGTTGTTGAACAGTGGAAATTTTTATTATGAATAAATGAGTTGTGACTGAAAAGAGTGAACCTACTTATTAAATGGGTCTTGCTATAAGATTTACTTGGCCTATGATTTTGTTCTTTCGCTTTTAATAGATGGGGAAATGACTCCACTTGAGTGGTTTGATATTAGATAAGTTTCAGATTCTAGTGTGGTAAAACCTTTTATAACTTTGCTATTCAAAGGGTGGTCCCCAGGCCAACAGCACCAGCAAGTAGCAGCCAGACATAGAGAATAAGAATGTGCATTTTAATAAGACCCCTAGATGATGTGCACACAATTAATTTGGAAATCACTAACAAGCCATACAGTTGTAAGGCGTCGGTTAAAAGAGAGCAGTGTACATGCTGTAACCTGTGATGTCATTTCCTCCTGTTCATTTTCCTTTATCCTCCAGTCCCCCAACTCTGTTTTACTATGAAAATGAAATGAACTACATATTAGAGAAATGGAGCAAGAAGTTGAACAAACTTCAAATGTGTTTTGTGAAGTGGTTTATACTGGGCAAGAATTAGCTCCAGAGCTACCGCGTGCCTTTGTATTATCACTCATTGGGTGTCTCTGCCTGGAATAGTACTGCCTAAGTGGAGGCCTTCTTATCCTCCCTACCCATCTGTTCTTTAACTTCCCACCACCATCAAAGGCACTATCAAAATATGTCAAGAAGAGTGTCCGAGTTATTGCTTTTTAATGACCACAGTAGCTACAGTTCTATGGATTTTCCTGCTAGTTTATCAAAGGTGAATGTGAAATACAGAAAAATATTTAATCAATAAGTTTATAACATTTTAATAAGCACTGAGAGGAATGTCGTTTTCAAAAACATATGCAAAGAATAAGATTGAATCTGTTTAAGTAAATTTCAATAATAATCAAACTGCATAGGCTGAGTCTATCATGGGCTAAGTTCATTTTCTTTAAAAAAATTTTTTCTGTTTTTTTTTCTTCATTTTTACTGTTGACATTATTACAGATGTTCCCATTTCTCCCACCTCCACCCTGTCATGTCACCCTTCCCTCTGGCTATCACCACACCGTTGTCTGTGTTTATGGGTTATACATGTATGTCGTTTGGCTAATCCCTTCCCCTTCTTTCATCCAGTCTCCCCTCGCCCCTCCCCTCTGTCAGTCTGTTCCATGTATCCATTAAAAATTGTTGTGCTTTATTAAATGATCAATTTAAAGACTGGGGAAACTTGTTACTGAGAACACATGGTATTTCAGCAATGAATTAAGTTTGCACCTTGCTGATGAAGGTAAAATAAGTGTCCCTTGGTTCAATCCAAGATCTATAGCCTTCTACTAAATACCAAGAGAGCCATCCTGTCAGTGCTCCAAAGGAAAGAGATTTACAAGTTATCCAAAATAGGGTAGCATCTCCTGGGCTGAAAAGATATGTCATGAAAATAAATGTATGGGGAGGTTATCAGGGGAGTGTTTCTAAATGAAACCGCAGTTTTAAAAATTACCCCATTTCCCTCATTAAAATTCTCCCTTTAAGTGGCAAATGGCCCTTTAAACACAGTGTCTAAGATTTTGACTTATGGAAAACCAGGAGTGAAGTTTGATTTAAATGTATTTGGGAGTAGCTATGATTTTAGAAGCAGTATATATTGTATTTATGAGGAGGCCTCCCACACAGCATTTAAAGATTTGTGTTTCCCTTGGAGGTACAGGTGAGAGAATTGTTGCTTTTTACTTTATGCTAACAGACTCAATTTTTCAATTTGTAATTAAATAGCCCATAGTCATCTTGAGGGGCCGCTAGAACTGGTGCTATTCAGGCAAACCTTGAGGAAGTTATGGCAAATAAAGGCTAAAAAGATGATCGCCTGAGAAATCAAGATGATTAAATACTCAGACCCACCAGAGCTCTCAGAATGCAGTTAGCAGTGATTGTGAGCATTTGAAAGAAACACGGATCCAATCACTGCTAAATAAAATCAAAGCTGAATGAATAATGGATTCTGCTCTTATGATCTGGCTGCAAAATTTAGAAAAAGGAAAGGTATGAATGAATCTTTGCAAGATGTATGAAAGGCAGGGAAAATTAGAATTTCAAACAAGTTTGCTGTAAGTGACATGAGCTTGAGTATTATGAAATTTGCATCCCACCTTAGATTGTGGTCTTGTTCTAAATATAAGTATATACTCTTCACGGGTGTTCAGGTTCAAGACAAAACAGAACTATTGACAATATTTGAAGTTCTCAATTTGCTAACCTTTTCACTTCTAGTTTTTCGGAGAGCAAAATCCAAATTGAATAAGACTCTTATGCTTTATACACTTTATTTTTCCTTTTTATGGAACTTATTGGGGTGACACTGATTAACAAAATTATACAGGTTTCAGGTGTACAATTCCACAGCACATCATCTGTACACGGTATTGTGTGCTCATTACCCCAAGTCACGGCTCTGTTCTTTACTATTTATCCCCCTATACCCTCCTTCAACTTCATACATACCCTTCCCCTCAGCAATCCTCACAATGTTGTTCATGTCCATGAGTTTTTATATTTTCTCTTTTCTACTAAATCCTTCCACTCCTTCACCTAGCCCCTCAACCCCTTCTCCAGACAGCTGTCAACCTGCTCTCTATCTATGAGCTTGTCTCTATTTTGCTTCTTATTTTATTTTCTTCATTACATTCCACATATGGGTAAAATCATATGGTCCTTGTCTTTCTTTCATTGGCTTATTTCACTTAGCATAATGCTCTCCAGGTCCATCCATGCTGTCACAAAAGGTAGGATTTCCTTCTTTTTCACAACTGAGTAGCATTCCATTGTATAAATGTTCCATAGTTGTTTTATCCATTCATCTACTGATGGAGTCATGGATTGTTTTCAGATCTTGGTGATTCTAAATAATGCTGCAATGAACATAGGGGTGCATATATTCATTTGAATTAGTGTTCCGGGTTTCTTCGAATAAATTCCCAGAAGTGGAATTTCTGGGTGATAAGGCCATTCCATTTTTAATTTTTTGAGGTAACTGCATACTGTTTTCCACAATGACTGCACCAGTCTGCATTCCCACCAAATATGTGCGAGGGTTCCCCTTTCTCCACATCCTCACCAGCACTTGTTTGTTGATTTATTGATGACAGTCATTCTGAAAAGTGTGCAGTGGTATGTCATTGTGATTTTAATTTGCATTTTTCTGATGATTAGGGACATCAAGCATTTTTTTCATATGTCTATTGGCCATTTGTATGTCATCTTTTGAAAAGGATCTATTCAAATCCTTTGCCCTTTTTTAATTGGATTGTTTGGTGTTGAGTTATGTAACTTCTTTATAAATTTTGGATATTAACCCCTTATCAGATATATCATTGACAAATATGTTCTTCCATGCAGTGAGTTGTCTTTCTATTTTGTTGATTTTTTTTTTGCTTTGCAAAAACTTTTTAGTTTGATGTAATCCCATTTGTTTACTTTTTCTTTTGTCTCCATTGCCTAAGGAGATATATCAGGAAAAAGATCGCTATGAGAAATATCTGAGATTATACTGCTTATGTTTTCTTCTAGAATTTTAATGTTCTTGAGTCTAACATTTAAGTCTTTAATCCATTTTGAATTTATTCTTGTGTAGGGTGTAAGAGGGTGGTCTAAGATCAGTTTTTGCATGCATCTGTCCCATTTTCCCAAAACCATTTACTAAATAGACTATCTTTTTTTAAAGATTTTATTTATTTATTTATTTTGAGAGAGTGGAAGGGAAGGAGAAAGAGGGAGAAAAACGTCAATGTGTGGTTGCCTCTCATGCGCCCCCAAGTGGGAACCTGGCCCACAACCCATGCATGTGCCCTGACTGGTATTCGAACTGGCAACCTTTTGATTCGCAGGCCGGCGCTCAGTCCACTGAGCCATACCAGTCAGGGCTAAATAGACTATCTTTACCTCAGTGTATCCTGTTGTCTCTTTTGTCAAATATTAATTGACTGTAAAGGCATGAGTTTATTTCTGAGCTCTCTATTCTGTTCCATTAATCTTTATGTTTGTTTTTATGCCAGTACCACACTGTTTTGTTTACTGTGCCCTTGTAGTATAGTTTGATGTCAGGTAGCTTGGTTCCTCCATCTTGGTTCTTCTTTCTCAATATTGCTGATGTTTTAGAAACAATAAGAAGAAATAAAAAGAAACAAGAAGATATTAGACATTTTGTTCCTAAAGAAAAGGAAAGAACCAAAAAAGGAGGACAGGAAAGCAGCGAGGCAGGAAAGCAAGGAGGTAGGCAACTTGCCAACCTGATGTGGTTCACTAAAAATTCATGCCATCCATACCTTCCAGAGTATCACCTCCATTTAAAATCAATTCATGATTAGAGATTATGTGCAGCTATCTTAGCAATATGACTTGATTGGATCTACAAATTGATATCCTGCATCAAAGTAGCTCTTTTTCTGTGCATATATTTGGGACATTCCCTTCCAAGTTATCTTATTAAAAGACAAAAACAAAACATATTGTTTGTCTTATGAAAGTAATGCATTGTTATTACAGAATGTTTTAAGTGTAGATAAATAAAGCAAAAAATAAAATTGTTTTGACATCATCACCTGAAAAGAGAAGTACTACTTACATTTGCCATTAAGTGGGGTCTTTAGTATATTCAGTATACATCACAATAAAATATTGTTTTGTATTGTAACAGTTTCCTTTAATAATACATGAGAAAGGTCTGTCTCATCACTGCATATTCTTCTATTACTTAACTTTTTGAAGATTGAATAGTATTACACTTTGTGGATTTTAATAACGTGTTAATCTTCTATTTTGGAATGTTTATACTATTTCTAATTTTTTAGTTATTAAAAACAGTTTTGAAACCATCACTATTGTAACTCAATGATTCTTAGCTGAGGTGGTTTTGTCAACATCTGGCAATATCTGGAGACATTTTTGGTTGTTATAATGAAGAGGAAGGAGGAGAGATCATTGCAATCTAGAAAGCAGAAATATGTATTTCATAAAATTGTTGAAATGTAAACGAGATCAACGGGTTGTGCTTATGACATTGAGATATTAAGTCTTATCGATTAGCCATACTACGGTTTTTAATTCTATCTACCACTTATTCAAAGTTTCTGTAAAAAAAATTTTAAGCATGAAGATATGAGACTTTTTATAGGCAACATTATTTTAAATTTTTAAAAACACATGTGATTTCACTCATATGTGGAGGCATCTAACAAAAGAAAAGGACCCATGAACATGGACAATAGTGTGGTGATTGTGGGAGAGGATGAGGATATAAAGGGGATAAATGGTAATGGAAAAATATAATAATAATAAATTATAGAAAGCACATACCAAAGGAAATTTTTCCAAATATTCAATATCAAAATGATCTATTCATAACATGGTTTTTTTTCCCAAAAAGAAAAAACTTTCACAGTTACTGTTAATACTTTACCTTTACCTTAAAGATATAAAGTGTGATTTAGATAGAAACTGGTTATTTTTGCCCTATCTCTTGTTGCCCTGGTTAAGCTTTCCAAAAATTTGTCAATTTAAAAAACAATCTTTGATTTCATTGATAACATGTTGTATGTGTGTTTTTTGTTTATCATTTTGTTCTCCTTTTCTTTATTATGCTTTTTTTTTTTTTTTTGCTGCCCTGTTTCTAAGATCTTGGGATGTATGTCTAGGTCATTAATTATCCTCTTTTATAATACACACATTTAAAACTATACCTTCGTATCTAACCTCATTGAAAAGAACAGATATCTGAATTCTAATCATGATGAAAAAAAGGTTCATACTTTATAGGAAGGCAAATGACTATAAATGTAATAATTTTTAATGTAAGAAATGGCCATGCAAAAGAGTAAAAACTACCTATTTGCATCAGGTGGAAAGTCATGAAGCTGTACTAGTTACTTGAAGTTTTCCAGTAATGCACTTTGCTTTTCCAATGTAAAAGTTTGGTGCACTGAATTGTTGAAATCCTTTAGATTATTTCTCCACATGGTTTCGGCTCCAAGGAAAATGTGGCATAAGGGCTCACAGCTAGAGTTACTATCAAGAGCTAGGCAAGCACAGAAATATTTATGCTCCTATAGGATGTTGCAATTATGGAATACAATCCAAATTTTAGGCCAAATGTTGACTCCAAGAAAGATCAGTTTGAAATGTTTGCTGCAACTTTGTTTTATACCACATATATTTTGTAGTTTTTGTAGCCTCCCTAACAGAGGTAACCAATTTTTTTTTTGGTTCATGGCACCCTTAGTTTTCCAGTAATTTTTTTCATGGATTCCTAGGCCAAAAGAAATACTTGTGTTTATGGTACTTAGGTCCAAACAACTTAATAAGTATTTACATCCTAACAGTTTCTCAAACCTTGGAATCAGATTGGACACTGCCGCCCTCATTTCCTGTTCCACATTGATTTTTGCACAGTACCTGCTTTTTATCACAACTACCGGAGTGCCAGCGTTGTGAAGATAGGACATCATCAATCTGAATGTAATTCACACAGTATCCTCCAGGGGTGTCTGAGTTAACCTTGAAAATTTAAACTATCCTGTGGTGCTTCTGTAAGTTTGCTGTGTCACCCTGAGACATTGCGTCACAGTTTGAAAACAATGACTCTATACCATTTCCTATGTATTTGAAGTTAATTCAGATAAGTATCCATTATGCATAGATTGCTGTTTGGATCTAAATATTACCTTCTACCTTTCAGAATGTTTCTATTGAGGAGGGTGGATGATGGGATTTGACTAAGTGAATGTAAGGAGTTACATTGTAACTCATCATAAAATGTTTATTGAGACTTTATGGAATGTAAGGAATGGAGAGGGGGGCAAACAGACTCACATGTTTCTCAAGAAGTTTAGTTTATTGGACTAAATAGTTTATATATGTGATCTGATTGTCATTTTCTCTGTGAATTTTGTTATTATCTCCCCTATATCTCTGCTACATAGTCCTTCAATATTTAGGTTCCCTTTCTTTTTCTTGCTATCCTGTCTCTTTCTGACACTACATCTCTCACTCTGCCTTCCAGCTCCCGACATTGAAGTATAATCATCTAGCCATCAGGTATTTCCTGTCTGGTGGAATGAATTTCTCCCCATTCTTCACTTAACAAACTTCCATTCATCCTCGTAGTCCCGTTCAAATATTTTTCTTAGTGAAATCTTTACCTACCCTTAACCTGGTTACTCTTCCCCTTTCAGGAAAAATTACTCATCTGCTCATGTTTTTTCTTATAGTACTCAGTACATGTGCCCGTGTTTCTATTAGTGTCTCATAAGTGGAGAACCTCTAGAGGGTAGAATAGAAACAGGTTAGGTAGGTAGGTAGGTAGGTAGGTAGGTAGATAGATAGATAGATAGATAGACAGATATAGGATTTCATAAAGGGATTTGAATTTCCATAATTGTTGGGAGAGCAGGTTAAACCATCTGTGTGAGGCAGTTATAATGGTGATCATTTTATAAGGGATATAAATATTAAATAATTATGTTGTACACCTGAAACTAATTTAATATTGTGCGTCAACTATACTTTAATTTAAAAATAATGAATAACGACTGTACCTAAGTTAATGCAAACAACCTGGAATGAAACTGCTATGCCGCTCTAAAATTTACCCTAAATCCTGAAACCATTGTATAGTAATGGTAAGTTGGGAAGCCTTATGACATTAAGGCTTTGCCATTTTTAAGTGGTTAAAATCCTGAGTTAAAATCTTGGCTTTGAAATGTATTAGCTGTTTAGTCTTAACAAGGTACTTGATATTTTTTATCTTAAATGTTTTCATTTGTAAATGGAAATAAGGATGTCTGCCTCATGACCTGTGCTCATCACATAGTTGTCATTCTAAGCTTCAGTTTTCTCTTGAAATTTGAAGACACAGAAACAAAACTTCCAGAGAAAAAGTTTACCTACAAGGTTTTTTTTTTAAGTGTCCAGAGGCAAGAAAGATTGATTCATCAAATTAAAATACAAGTCTTTTGGGGAAAAAAAAATGGTTCCATGTTTGCCAATGTTATAGTTAGTCTGTTCATAGTAAAATAACATTTTTATCATGATTATCTGTCAAAGTTTTCACATACCTTAAGATATCAACAAAATTTAAGGATCAAAATTTTTGTTGTTGTTAATTTTTATTATTTTATAAGGTAAGTATTATATAGCAAAAGCTAAGGTTACTTACATTCTGGGAACTTTCAGTGGGACATGAGGTGTGTGTCTTACCATTAATTACAGAAAAGCAAGATGTTGATTTTTCATCCATAAGAATCACAATAAGTTTACTTAGTATGCATAGTCTTAAAGCCTCTCTATGAAGGTGCAGTTTAACATAGAATTGGGGTCTGTCTTGCTGTAGGCTATTAACGATGTAATTACAGGTGGGTATAGGCTACAGATGACAATAGATTTTAGAAATTGAAAATAATGGAATGACCATATTAGTGATGCTTTGGAGCTTAAAAACAAAAACAAAACGCAGTTGAAAAAGAGGACCTGGGGTTGAATTAATGCTCAGAGAAGTATTGATAAGTAGAATTGCAGACAGAGTTAGGTTGTCAATATTTTTCTTCAGTTTGTTCTATGCCAGTGAATTTTGAAATATGATGTACATAAATTTAAAAAAACTGAATAAAAAGTAACTAGTAAGTCAACATTTTTTTTTTAATTTAATTGAAGCTGGTCTTAAAGAATATTTTTATTGTCATAATATTCAGACACTTTTCTACTGAAAAGTAGAAAATATTACTACTTTGTGGCTCAGTTATATTTAACCAAATAAGTCATCAAGTAAAATAACTTTTATAAACACAATTTGTAAATTTGAAAGTTTTATATACATGATAAAGTCTTGATAGACTTAAAAATATTAATCTCATTCTAAAGGGATTAGTCTATAAAAGGTACCTTAAGTATTTGCTTTGGGAAATAATGAAAGAGTCTTTCTGCTTATTATCTTGTTATATGATCAAATATTTAGTACTTAAAATTTACTGTCTGATGTTGTTAATCATCTTTTTTATTCATACATTTATTTATTTGTTTATTTGTTTATCCATCGTTCAACAAAAGTCTCTGAGTTCTTATTATGTATCAGTTTTTATAAGAAGCAGAAGGGAAATACTATAAGTAAGATGTAGTCCCTGTCTGCAGGAGCACACATCCTAGGAACAGAAGCAGACATTGAAACAACTGGCCACAGTGAAGCAAATGCTCTTAAAGGCTATGGTATATTTTTGTTGTGTCAACTTAAGCTAAAGTATGTTTCCCAGAATTTCCTTCTCTGCACAGGTCCAGTTTGGTGTGGCCCACAAGAGACATATTGTGTGAAATTTAGAAGGCAGAATTAAAGCAGCTACCTTCTTCATTTTATGCTTTAAAGGTCCAGTTAAGGTATAAGACTCTCTTGCAGCCCACATAAGCTTCTGTTAGCTCCCAGAAGTGGTACAGAGCACCAGCTAGGGCCACTGTTCTTTGAGCTTCTCCTTCAATTTCTGTCAGTCCAAATGAATGTTTAGCTTCATGATAATGAGCACCAGCTTCCTCTGTTGTCAAAGTTGGAAGTTTGAGGTATTGACAAATCAAACTAGGTTCTAGTAAGTTCTAATTTGCAGATTCCACTTTGTCCTTACTTCATTAATATCACCCTTTTTGACTGACTTCTCTGCATACTTCAAACTCTGCATTTTATTTTTTTGTTTCCATAACATTCTAAGTATTAACACACAGAACCATATATGAATTGAAAATTATCTTTTTAAAAATATTTTTTATTTATTTTTAGATAGGCAGGAAGGGAGGGTGAAAGAGAGAAAGAGAAACATCGATGTGAAAGAGAAACATCAATCAGTTGCCCCTCGCACATACCCCACCTGGGAACCAAACCCGCAACCTAAGGATGTTCCCTGACTGGGAATTGAACCCACAATCTTTCACTTTGGAGGACGATGCCCAACCAACTTAACCACACCAGTCAGAGCTAAAAATTATTTTCATCATGAGTGAGTTTAAAAGGTATCAGCAAGAAAAAGAACAAATGTAACCTTGACCTTGACATTGTAGAAAAAATGAGATCGAAAACTATTCTTATTTTAATGTTGTTGATCAAAAAGGCAATATAGAAAATTGATCAAAACTCAAATGAGTTCTAAAATCAAATACCTGTGTTCAAGTCCCAGATCTGTTGGTGAGTGCCTGAATAATTTGAACAAATTAGTAGACCTTTTAAGAAGGGCATCATGACTGTATTTGCCTCATATATTCATTTTAAATAATAAGTATCATAAAAATATAGTATTCTTAGTGCAGCACCAGGCATTTACTAACACACTAGAGATAGGAGAGATAGGTGTTAGATAATTTTATTTTCACCGTTGATGAGTAGATAGGTTTAAGGACAAAAGATATCTTCCCCCATCTTATCTGGAAATCTCCTTTGTATATTTCAAAACTCATCTTCAACATAATCTCTCCTGTCAAGCCTTCTGTGATTTCCCAGGAAGACTTAGGTGCCCTTTTCATGTGCCCCCATCTCACTTTATTTCCAATTCTGTGTGAGAATTGTAAAGGGGTACGGGCAGCTCTCTTTCCAGTGGCTACTGTATCAATTGCCTAAAGTGAATTTTCCTAAATGCAAATCCTAACAAAAAGATTTGGGTACAACTCGTTGATTTAGGAAGTACTTCTCAGTGAAACTGGAAAGAGGAATGGGGAGATCAGAAGAGACAAAGCCAAACAAAGATCTGATTTCAGGTATAGTCTCATTCTCAATCTGATCCCACAGGGAGCTCTAGAACATACATTACAACCCTGAATTTGTTATTTTTATTTTTCAATTACCAGTTAACATGCAATATTATATTAGTTTCAGGTGTACAATATACAATAATTATTAGACATTTATATACCTTGCAAAGTGATCACCCCAATAAGTCTAGTAGTACCCATCTGACACCTTACATAGTTACTAGAATATTACTGACTGTATTCCCTATACTGCACTTTACATCCCCATAACTATTTTGTAACTACCAATTTGTATTTCTTAATCCCTTCACCCAGTCTCCCAACCTCCCTTTCAACTGGAAACCATCAAAATGTTCTCTGTATCTATGAGTCTCTTTTTGTTTTGTTTGTTCATTTATTTTGCTTTGTTTTTTTAGATTCCACATATAAGTAAAATAAAAATCACTAAGTTGAAAAGCCATATGCACCCTTACGTTCATTGCAACATTATGCATAATAGCCAAGAAATGGAAACAATCTCAGTGTTCATCAATAGATAAATGGATAAAGATATGGTATATACATACAATGGAATGTTACTTAGCAATAAAAATGAAAGAAATCTTGCCATTTGCAACATTAATGGACCTTGAGAGCATTGTGTAAGTGAATTTGTCATTTTTTAAGGTAAGAAATCTGGGCTCTCATACTATCTCATTAGTTAGTGGTTGGTTAAGGGTGTGGGATGAGGCATAAACCTGCAGGTACTTTCTGCTTTGCAGGCAATGTTTTGAACAAGGTCTCAGGTAAAAGCCATTAAAAACAAAACTCACAGAAGATGAGCCTTAGGGACACCAAGTCAAGGAGGGGAAGAATTTGGGTACAGCATCAAGAGTGTCTGACACATAATCATTTCTTAATGAAGTCCTACTCTTATAATCATTTAATTGCCAGATCCCCTACACTACCATATTGTTTCTGGTTTCTGGCTCAGTGCCAAGACAGGTTGGCCTTGGAAGTCCCTTTCTGTAGTAAACAGAATTTCAACTTACAGTAATAACCAGAGTGCTGTTATGGCCTGGGGTTATTTTCAACCTCTATAGCTGATTTTATGGATACCACTGACTCTTCTGATCTACAGTAACTTACACAGGAGTGTAACTTTAGCTTTCTTGTAACTCCAATAACTACAAACATCTAGGTGGTCACTTGCATCACCTTTTGTTTGAAGACTTGCTGACCAATATTTATGCCCAAATCCTAATATCCATTCTATTCTTGCAGTTTCAGAAAGAAATTGTCTTTGTCTCTTCTAAATGAAACTTTTAAGGCTCATCTTCCTTTACGATGTTCCTGCCATTCTACATGAAGTTGCATTATCAATATCTCAGGGAACCAAAATCTGTCACCCATGTCTTTTGTTTCCCAGTTAGAATCTGTTTCATAAATAGAATATTCTTATTATTAGAAAATACTTCATGATAGAAAAATATGTGTTCAGATTTCATCATCATTATTTTCATATATAACATATCTATATGTTTATTACAATCTGTGTATACTATGTAGCATTTAGTGATATTCACCCTCACCACATGAATCATTCTCTATTATAAAATTAGAAACTCTCCCTGATAGTATATAAGCAAGAAGAGATCTGTTCCACAGTGGAAATAAATAGCATAATTTTAAAACGCTGAAAGTAAAAGCCTTGGAGTTTTGTTTGGATCAAGAATATCTAGTCAGAAATGGGATTCCATAAGTAGATGGATAGGTAGATGATAAGTAGATAGATAGATTGATAATATAGCATAGGTTATAATACTTTCTTTGTTGGTCATGTATTTCACAATATTTATTGAGCCACTACTATTGGGGTAGACCCTGTGAATAACACAAGATAAAGAAATCAGGACAACCAAAGGTGGGTGGCAAGGAGGGTAGGAGGTGGGGAGATTGAGCAAAAAGGAAAAAGGACTCATGGACATGGACTCATGTGTGTTTATTGGTGGGGAAGGGGGTATAGGAGGACTTCATGGTAATGGGAAAAACATTTGAAAAAACAAATGAGTAAAAAAGTAGTCATACCAACTCAAAAAAAGAAAGAAAGAAAGAAAGAAAGAAAGAAAGAAAGAAAGGAAGGAAGGAAGGAAGGAAGGAAGGAAGGAAGGAAGGAAGGAAGGAAGGAAGGAAGGAAGGAAGAAAGAAAGGAAGGAAGAAAGAAAGATAGAAAGGAAGAAAGAAAGAAATCAGAACTTCCCCTAAGGCAGCACACTCTAGTAGGGAAGACAGACATGAAAAGAAATAATTATAATACATTGTTAAAAATTCCACAAAAAAAGAAAGCAAAGAAGTAAAAGCACCAAACGTTTGCAAAAACTTTGTCTTCAATTTACATCATGCTTTGTTGAATTAGTGAACCAGCGATTGATTATGACTCAGCTCAGCCCACTCAGACTGCGTAATATTCTTTCTCCTTGTGACTGCCTTCGAATTCATCACTTAATCCTATAGTTCTTTACTTGTCTCTCTTCCAGACTATACTCTGAGCTTCTTAAATACAGGACTTTGTCGTACTGTTTCTGTGTGCAAAGCATGGATTACAATTTTTGGTACATGGATGCTCCTCAATGTTTGTTAACTGAATTAATAAATGAATGAATGAATTGATGGATGGATGGACAAATAAGAGAATGAACAAAGGAAGGAGATGGAAGAATTTCTTTAAAGTCTTTATATATAAAGTTATATTTAAACTGTTATAGATCACATATTGTCCAGCTAAAATTCTGACACTCAAAGTGAGGTTAGCAGGCTCATCTAATATAATAGGCCGGCCCCAATTTTGTTTTCTTGTCCTAAGTTTCAGACTTTGCAAAGTTGACATACCTGTCTGTATACACCATGCTAAAGCTCTTTAGGAACAGAAAATAGCTGCACCTTCCAGAGCAACGTGTGACATGTACTGGAAAGAAATGAATATTTTCTATGTCGAGAACATGGACTTTTAAACACTTGTTGAATCCAATTCTGGTAATGTTTAGTTTTTTTAATATTGTGTATAAGGTGTTATTTGCTGGCCCTGCACTGTCATTGGATAACTGCTGCCTCAGCATTTGTAAGTAATTATGGCGAGTTTTAAAATCAAGCAGCAGTATAGGGGTGCAATTTTCCTGGTTCAATAATACAGTTTGACTTCATGCCTTAATATTTTTTCATCCATTGTTAAGTGATTTCTTGATGGGCTTTCTAAAGAGAATTTAGAAATAAAAGTGCTCTACTATTGACTTCCAGATATTCAAATATTTTTTCCTTTTTTTGAAATACAGTCTGAAATTTCTGGGTGCATGTGAGACTTGAGTATAATAACTTAAGTACTCATGTTTAGAAATTAGCTATACAGATAATTATCCTGTCCTGCTAAGTTCCATAAGCTATATTTGCCTCAAATGCCTCTTTACAAGATTCTAGAAGAGAGTTTGGAAGATAGATGCTTACCTGAAATTTTTGCTTTAATGATTCTAACAGGGGAATTTCAGTTGAGAAAAACCAGATAACACTTTCCTTTTCCTCCAAAATAATCAGGAAGTGAGTTGCAAAAGCCTGGAAGTTTAGACCCTCGAATCGAAACAAACCTCCCTCATGTGCATTTTTTTTTAATTATAAACATTCTTTTATAAAGCTTTTTATTTATTTGTTTATTTTTAGACAGAGGGGAAAGGAGAAAGAGAGGGAGAGAAACATCACTGTGTGGCTGCTTCTCATGTGCCCCCAACTGGGGACCTGATATGCAACCTAGTCATGTGCCCTGACTGGGAATCGAACCAGTGACACTTGGTGCACAGGCCGATGCTCAATCCACTAAGCCACAGCAGCTAGGGCCTTGTGTGCATTCTTAAGTAGCCACTCTTATTATACTCATGTAGTACAATATCAAGTGGAGCAAAAATTCAGCTAGCTTGTCCTCTCTTCATTATCCTCTGACTTCTGAGTCCTTCATCCCCTTCCCTCTTTCTCAGTTGAGCACCTTCATTTGACCCTGCCACTCTTCTGTTACTAAGCTCTTGCTTTCTGTGAACAAGGCTGCTTGACTTATTTCAATTCTTGTTTTGTAGAAGGACTTCAAAATGTTCAAAAGAAATAATGGTCCAACTTTCCTAAGAAGTTAAATTTGGTCATTTCCCTGGTGAAAATGACCTGCTGTGAGGGTATTCCAAGCTTCTAGGGTATCGCCTATGAAATAGAGTTCAGAGTTAGTGGGAACATAAGGAAAAATCCAAAAGTTGTACTGAGACTGAGTTATTTAGGAGGAACAGCTGTTCACATGGGGATTTTAAATGCAGTCAGCACTTGTCTTCTAAATACCTGGTGAGCATATATTGAAATATTCATTTCATAATCTGTGAAATGGCCTGGTGCTTTTTGTGAGAACAATAGTAATCATACAAATAGAGAAGAATTCATTCAGTGACAATATTCTTCATTGGATTTTTAGGTAGAAACATAGAATGTAACATGTTTTACTAAAAGGGACCTAAGAGATCATTGACACTCATGACCTCAGTTTGTATAAAAGGAAATTATCCTCCAAAAAGGTCATACTATATTTCTGTGATAACACACTTCACTGGGAGAAGTGGAACTAGGACTCAGGACTCCTGATTCCTACCATGCTCTTCCCACTGGAAGAGTCAGGCCAATGAATTTTCAGGCTCTTTGCTAAATTATAGTTTCTTACACTGGGATCTTTGGAAGAGATATGTGAGCCCTCTATAATTTCAGGTAAATTCCAGTGTGTATGTACATTTTCCCCAAGAGGGGACAGAGTTTTCAAAAGACTAAGAATAGCCCATACTGCCTTGAAGGAAAACAAGGTAAAAACTTTGAAACTAAATAAATGTTTATTTTATCTTAATATAAAAATCATATATACATGTTTTAATGCTATATCTTCCTTGCTCCTCTCAGCTAAATACATATGAAGTTAGTCTAGTTTCAGTTCTAGTTCAGTCATCCAAGGACCATGGAGTTAAAAAAAAAAAAATGATTCCATATACCATGACCATACATAATCAATTTGCTAAGAGATCTTGGTTTTTTTTTTTTTTTTTAATTTATTTGTTTTTAGAGAGAGGAGAAGGGAGGGAGAAAGAGAAAGAGAGAGAAACATCAGTGTGTGGTTGCCTCTCGCACTCCCCCAACTGGGGACCTGGCCCACAACCTAGGCATGTGCCCTGACTGGGAATTGAACCAGCAACCCTTTGGTTCGCAGGTTGGAGCTCAGTCCACTGAGCCACACCAGCCAGGGCCAGAGATCTTGGTTTTACACACTCTGGTTATATATGCAGTTTCAATTTCCTCACCACTTATCCCACTCACCTGAAACTCATTCTTGAAGGACCTGTCAAAAAATCTAACTCACAAGAGTATTATATCATAGTAAGAAAGCTCTTCTGGGCAGCTAAAGACCACTTGGAAAAAATTAGTAAAGGGGTTTGTTGTTTGCTATTTTTAATTTATTCACCTAAATTTCTTTATTATATGTTGTTACTTCTTGTAGCACAGTTGCCTCTTTGATCGTTGTCTTTTCTCAGCTAATACAACACTCCTCTTTTAAATTGGTTCTGATTCCTCTTTTTCTCTCCCATCTGTTGACTCTGGAAATTCCAAAATCTCTAGTTCTTGACCTTCTTTATATATGTAATATTTTATACATATTCCCTCAGGGACTTCATTTATTCTGAATATTTAAATGTGTTCTCTCCACCAAGGAATCCTAAAACCGTCTCTCCAGCCTCTTTCCTAATGTATTTCCAACCACTCAGATTTAAGCCCAGTTTATTATATATTCCTCCATCAAATATGAATCATCTCCAAATAGCCTCGAAGGGAATTAATTTCTTATTTACAAGTTAAATCTCCATTCAACATTCCAGGTGTTTCATAATAGCACCAACTTTTTCACAATCTCCAAATTAAGATATTTCAACTACTTCTTCACTGACAACATCTAAGAACTATTCACATCCATATCATTAATTTATTTAATAAACAGAATTTTTTTTTTTTTGAGAATCCACTAGGTGCCAGATGATTGTTACGTGCTATAGAAGGAGTCAAGGTGAATGAGACCGTTTTAGCCCTCTAAGGAATTGCTAACAATGAATATAGTATGAAGCATATTTACAAATAGCTACAATGCAAGGTCTTAATAACACTGGCAGTGGCTATCCATGGCTTCAATTATGCCTCAGTTATGCCTTGATGTTATTGACTTTTGCCAAATTCATACCCATTTATAAGGTTTATTTCAGACTTTTCCATTTTGTATACCTTACTTTATTTTATATTTATCCTCTTTTTCACTTATGGTCCTTTCAACTATATGACTTACTTGACTTTTTTCCTCTCTTCTGGGTCTACACGTAGAAGGATATGACTCTGTAATTCTTCTGTGGATCCAGTGGAGGTTTTTTGAGACCAAAAACAAAAGCAAAAACAAAAAAAAACCCCAAAAACTGGGCCGAGTGTTTGGTAGCCCAGTGCAAGAAAGAAAACTGCCAAAACCTTAGCACTCATGCCTACTGATTTCCTTGTCTTTCAACATCCACATTCGACCTCAAGTATTGTAATTGAGCTCTCAACTCCCCTGAGATTCATATACCACTATAATGAATGTTTTATACAGCATTCCATCATGTGTTAACTGCTATGTCACACAACTGAGTGAAGAGAACACAACAGAACATCATGCCTAGTTTTTGAGATTTTTGTCAATTCCATTTCTCAGGCAAAAGGTTGCCAAAGAAAAAACCTATCCTTAGAACCACGTGTATTTGTTTATATTTTTTCTGCTATTAATTAATTCATGAAAGAGTCATATCCGCATTCTTTTTTGAAAAACAAAAAATTCATTTTATTCAATTCCCCTAAGATCTTTACGAGAAAACAGTTGTTGAAACATGATTTTGTTTATCTTTAGGCTAAGATTTTACAAATCATTTGTAAATAAAGAAGAAAAGAGAGGTAACCCACATTCTTAGTTGCACCTTGGTTCTAACTTGAAAGATTATTCATGGAATAATGAAACGAAGGTGGCAAATGTAATTTTCTAACTTTGAAACTACTCCTGTGTGTGTGTGTGTGTGTGTGTGTGTGTGTGTGTGTGTCTGTGCGTGTTTTACTGCCTGATTTGCAATTTTACATTCTAGGAAATCTCACCTTTCAATTCTTTGTTTAGAAAACAGAACTTTCAATGTCCTTTCAAATATTCATTCCTTCACCTCTGATGGGATGGACTCAGTAAGAATTATAAGTGTATAGTGACATCTACAGGTAGAAGTTAAGTAAGACGTGGTTACCCTCTGCTGAAAAATAGATTGTTCTAACAAGCCTCTCTGACTTACCTTCGTTTAAATGTGCCTTGCCCACAGTAACCAACACAAAAGGTTAAACCAATTAAACTGGAATGGCTGATGTAAGTGATCTTCTTAAAATTAAAAATCCATGCAATAAATAGGGCTTTGATTTACCTACTTTCTTAGACCTAGTTTATTTTCATTTTTGAAATAGCAATAGCAGTTTGATTGGAAGTTCATTTTGAAAATCTGTGTAAGGCATACATATATACTTGATAAAAGTAGTCACTGAAAATTGATGGAAATCACAGAGAAAGGATATTCCAATTAGAAATTCAAAAAGTCATTTTCAGCTCTCAATGATAAAAGAGCCCAAATAAAACTTTTTTAAAGATCTGTTCCAGTAATAACAACTCAAGATAACATGTCAGAACTTATGTGTACGTTTACTTAATCAAGAATGGGGAGAACAGTAACAGTGGGTTGGGTTGAATAATAAAATATAATCAAATTAGGCTCATTGATTTCGATTATTTTGCTATCTGAGTAAAAACAAAACAAATCAGGGCAAAGAAAAGATACAATTTAAGCTTCCTGTAGGGTAAGATTATGTGTTATAATTGTTTGTATTTTCTCATGGTAGCTAGACATATATAGTGAATAGTTGATTAGTTAAGAAAAATATAAATAAGGTGTTACCCTAAATATATCTTGCCCCCAACAATTTCTACTTTATTTTTATTTCTATGCTTTTGTTCATGTTTTGGTTTCATAATCTAGAATACCCTTTCTTTCTCTGAACATTCAAATCCTACCCAGCCCAAATGGCCTGTTGTCTATGAAGTCTTTCTTGGCTAAGTTAAAATAAAGGTATTTCTTATTCTTTGAATTCTCATAACCTCTCACTTTTTACCTTGATATTAAAATATTTATGTATTTATTTTAGCTTTCCTTAGATACCTTGAGAACAGGGACAATTCTGAATGTTTTTATTTACATCTATTGCACACTTTGGGTGCTTAATATGTATTTGTTGAATGAATGAAATAAGAGATTCATCCTCCGGACATTGAATAAACAATTCAAGAATTAGAGGATAAGATAATATTTACAAAATGAGTTCACAAGGCCATTAGTTAGTTTTTGTTTTAAAAAGTCTTTATTCCTTAAGATCTCCTTTTTTGATGTAAATCAAAATCTTAAAAACCTTTTAGGATTTCACTTGTGTGCTTATCTGAGAAGGAAGAATAGGGTTAAATACACATGGATGACTGGAGAGAGAGGGAGGCGGTAGAGCAATCTAAATTCCCTTCTTTTGGCATGGGATAAAAATGTATGAGCTTCCAGTGGTCACTGACAAGACTCCCTGGCTAGGGTAATTTTGCTTATAGCCAGATAAAGGAGGCTGGACACCAGGTGAGGCACCTCAGCAGCAAGAGGTTATAGGATGTTCTGCTACCTGGAGACCTCTCCTGTCAGGGAACAGCATAATAGACAGGCTTCTTGGAGACCCATGAAGAACCTACATGTGTATCCAATGAGTAGGTCAGTATTTGGGCACTGCCACAGAGGGTATCTTCAGCCTGTCAATATTAGTCAGAGAAGCAGGAATAGCCACAGAGAGGGTAAGCTTTAAAGAGATAGGGGAAAGAGGTGTCTGAGAGCCAGATCCTGCCCACACCTCCCAGCTCAAACCAAATAGTCAATACTGCCAAACGAGATTTTTAAAAACTTTGAAATTAGTGCTTCGATTTGAGCTAAAGTTGATACCGAACCCAGATTCAGCTGCCTGACACTCAAAAGCCAATACTGAAGAGACAGGGTCTGATGAAAGGAAAACAGGTTTATTCAAGGGCAGGCAGCTTGAAAAGTTAGGGAACGCTCATCACAAAGACTATCTTAACATCTCAATGGCAGACAGGGGTTTTTATGAGCTGGGAAGTAGAAGGCAGAACAAAGGAAACCTGAGGATTTGTGGTCTCTTGCTGAGGGTGCCATGCATGAGTCAGCACAATCTGCTCTGATAACCATCTTGGAGTTGGTCAAGTGATGGTCTGGGTTTCCTCTAAGGTAAGCAAATCTCCTGGAACCAAAATGTCTGAAAGCTAAGTCTGCTTCCTAGAATTCTTTAAACAAACAGACTGTTAATCAGTAGCTACATGTGAACTTACAAGTCATCATTTACAGAAACAATGCTAAAAGAATGGTGGGGTAAATTTTAAAGTTTAATAACCAAAAGTGGCCACGAAGTTTTGGAGTCTTCATTGCTGTACTAGAAAGGGAGATCCAATAGGCAAGAGAGAAAACAGTAATTGGAAACACCACAGCCATATTATCGTTAGTTTCCACTGACCTCAAACATCTCAATAAACCCATTTACATTAGTTAACAAAGAACTGTCTTAATCTGTTAGGGCTACCATAACAAAATACCATAGAATATGTGGTTTAAAAAAAGAGAAGCTTATTTTCTCAGTTTTAGAGGTTCTTGTAGGGTTCAGTTTCTAGTGAGAGCTCTCTTCCTTGCTTGCAGGTGGCTGTCTTCTCACTGAGTCTCACATGGCAGAAAAAGAGAGAGAGAGAGATTTTAGCTGAAGGCAGTATTTAAGGTAGTGTATTCTGCTATTTGGGGGAGTTACTTAGTGTTCCTGGGTCTCTCCCATGTATACAGGAGGTATACATGTCATTAAACTTGAATTTTTTTTCTCCTCCTAATCTGTCTTATGTCAATTTGATTATTAGACCAGCCAGAAGAACCCTGAACTGAAGGAAAATTTTTCCTCCTTGACAGGCATTTTTCCCGGTTATTTTAAAATTACACCTCAACAACTTGTAAAAGGTAAGTAGAGGTAAATGTACTTGTTTTATACATGGCAGACAAGAACACCAAGGTAACTGTTGAAAGAGCCAGCCCTCCCGAAGCAATGAAATTTTCATTAGCCCCTGTGGCACAGTCAGCTCCACAAATATAAAGGGCTTTGAAAACATTCAACTGGCTACTGCTATTAATGTTTGATAGGAAGTTAAAGTACAATGTGAAACAATAAAATACTGAATGTGAGAGCTGGGAACAATGGAGCATGGTCCTGGTGCTCTGGAATTTGAACAATAACATATTTGTAAACCTGGAAGATCTCTGCAAACCAGCTACTGGCCAGTCTGATAGGTTATAGGTGTAAGCTCTATAACCGCAATTGTCTTGAAGACAAGCTCCACCTTGGGTGTGTAACCACATAAAAATTTAATCTCTTTCCTTTTGATTCAAACTGGCCTCACCCAGCACCCTGACTCACCTACTTACTCTTCTCTTGCACTACCACTCCCTTAAGCATTAAGACAATGAGGTTCTGATCCGTATCAAATAAATCTTAGGAGCAAAGCCTCAGATCTGTTGACCAGAGAGATAGTTTCAGTCAAACTAAAGATAACATCTAAGCCTCAGCTCTATTTCAGTTCCAGAAAAGCAGCAAAACCAGATGAAGGGATGCCATGGCTGATGTCAGGGCCAGATGCAATGATCAACAGCCCCCTGCCCTACTGCTGACCAATCAGTAGAGACCATGACTCTAACTCCGTTAGTGACTATAATTAATGATTTTTTTCCCCTATATAACCCATCCCCTGGAAGCCATTTGGGGAGCTTGGTCTTTGAGTGTTAGCTCTCCTGTTTCTCCAATAGACGAGTTCCTAAAAATAAACTCTGAAAGACTGGACTCAGGACTTCTGGCCAACATGGAGGTGTAGACAGACATGCTGCGTCTCCCTCCACAACTACGAAGGAATACAACTACTTCAAAACTAGAAACAACCAGAAGTTCCAGAAAATCAAACTTCATGGAAGTCCATCAAACAAGGATATAAAGAAGAAATACTCATCCAGACAGGTAGGAGGGGCAGTACCAGGGTGGAGAGGATGCAGCATGGTGGTGGCAGTAGTGGCAACAGCAGCAGGCCAGCGGAAAGTTCAGTTACACGTTTTAAAAAGTTAGAAGGGACACCTGGGGAGCATTCCCAGCTCCTCACCGGAGCAGCTCACTGTCCCAGCTCCAGGGAAAATCAAGCTTCATTGCTTTTGACTGTGCAAACCAATAGGGGTTGGGACAGAGGCAGAAATTGCCACTCTCTCAGCAGAGTCTGCTTATTTAAAGGGCCCCCATGGACCTAGAACATCCGCAGACCTACCCACTCTGGGAACGATGGCCAGGGCAGCAGCTAGAGGGGCGCCAGTCCGGTGCAGAAGTGGGAAAGGTGCCTGGAAAGGGGGCGAGTGCTGGGCAAGTGGCATTGTCCCTTCTCAGACCCCTCCCCCACATACAGCACCACAATGTGGCGAAACAGGTCGCCCCTTACTGACGAATCCCTAAGGCTCCGCCCCTTACAACATAGTAGGAGCGACAGCTCTCCCTGGGACATGGAAGCAAACAAACACAGGAGACTTCCGGCCAAGATGGAGGCCTAGACTGACATGGCCCGTCTCCCTCCACAACTAAGAAGGAATACAACTACCGCAAAACCAGAAATAACCAGAAGTTACAGAAAATAAATGAAAGTCCAACGTATGAAGTTATAAAGAAGTGGTGCTCATCCGGACAGGTAGGAGGGTTGAAGCCGGGGAGGAGCGGTCAAGCTGTGCTGTCCGTGGTAGCAGCAATGACGGCGGCAGAACAGTGGTAAGCACAGACACCCATATTTAAGGGGAGGCGAGAAGTGCCTGGGGAGCACGCGTGGCTGCAGACCAGACCCGTCAGCTTGTGATTCCAAAGCCAGGGAAGGCAGACCCCCATTGCCTTGGACAGTGAGGCCCAGTGGAGGTGGGGACAGAGGAGGAGGCTCCTGGTCTCTCAGCGTAGAGTGAACGGCAGGAATTCATCTTAGACCCCCACCCCCGCAGAAAATTCCCGGTTCTGACAAGTGCACAGGGCTCCCCCCCCAATAGCGTAAGAGGTGTAACAGTCCCACCCAGGAAGCAAAGGTAAACACAAAACTGTTCAGGATGGCACAGATCGTGATAGAGATCCCAGTGACTCAGCTGACCAGACAGCAAATTTCTAATCTAACGAAGCAGCAGATAGGAAATATTCCTGAGGCACAGTTTAGAGCTTTACTTATAAAAGCACTAACGGACCTAACAGCAGATCTTAAACAAGACAGGGAAGGAATGGAGGCTAGTCCTGCTGAAATGAACAAAAACACATACGAAACTAGTGGTGAGGGCAAGGAAACCAGGGATCAAATCAACAAATCGGAACATAGGGAAGGAACAAACAGTCAACCAGTGCAGAAAGAGGAAACGAAAAGTGAGGAAAATGAGGAGAGGCTCAGAAACCTAGGGACAGCTGTAAGCGGGCCAATATCCAAATCATAAGGCTGCCAGAAGGTGAAGAAGAAGAACTAAGAATGGAAAAATTATGTGAAAAAATAATGAAGCAGAACTTCCCTAACTTGGGGAAGGAAATACTTAACAGGTCCAGGAAGCACAGAGAGTTCCAAAACAACTGAACCCAGGGAGAACCACACCAAGACACATTATAATCAAAATGTCAAAAATTAAGGATAAAGAGAGAATCTTAAAAGCAGCAAGAGAGAAGAAGAGAATTATATACAAAGACTTCCCAATAAGACTGTCAGCTGATTTCTCAAAAGAAACTCTGCAGGCAAGAAGGGAATGGCAAGAAATATTCAAAGTAATGAAAAGCAAAAACCTAAAACCACGATTATTCTATCCAGCAAAGCTGTCATTCAGAATAGAAGGGCAGAGAAATTGCTTCCAGGACAAGGTAAAACTGAAGGAGTTCATCAGATCCAAACCACTGTTATATGAGATGTTAAAGGGACTTGTTTAGGAGAAGGAGGATCAAAACTATGAACAATAAAATGAAAATTGTATCACAACCAGCAACAACAGAAGCTAGGGAACTGAAACAAAGGCAACTAAGTAGGCAATGAGAATGGGAAACGAATCATAGTACGGGGAACATTTTGGGCAGAGGTTAGCAAGGAGGGGGAAGGGAGGAAAGGGATGGAGTGATACAGGAATTAAGAAGCATAGTAGGAGGGAGTGGAGTAGACAGGAAGATGTTGAGAGGAACTATATGCACAACCAATGGGCATGGACTAAGTGGGGGACCGCTGGAGGGAGGGATGTCACTGGGTGGAGGGGAACAAAGGGAAAAGAAATTGGGACAACTGTAACAGCACAATCAATAAAGCATATTTTAAAAATAAATAAGTAAACTCTTTTCTGGAAAAAAAAAAACTGAGATGTGCTGCAAACTGGAACTCAACAGCAGCAAGCCTCAAATTAATCAACAGTGCATTGGAGAATCCAGATAGTAGCAATAACATTGGAAAGTAAGGCTAAGTAGAAAAAAGTTTTCATCTGAAAACTACTTGTTAAGTTACAATAGTCTGCTCTTTTAGAAGAAATAGTTCTGACTTTCAGTTTCAGGTCTGACATGTAAAGAGCTTGGAAGTACTCACTACTGTACTCACAAGAAAAGAGCTGTTCTCAAACTAAAAATCAGCAATTCTTCTGGATTCATCAAAGAATTGAAGCCACAGGGCAAACTTCAGCCCCCAAAACTGAAGAGACTGACAGGCAGGTAGAAAGAATCACAGCCTCCTAGGAGCAGAAGCCCAGAGTTGGAGGCAGAATGGTGAAAAACTTTACATTATAACTAGTGAATTTCTGGAGGTTCAATGTAGACTAACTGGAGAGTTAAAGACCCCAAGTGGGCGCATTCTTAGTACATTCACTTTCCTGAGTTTTACCTTCAGGAACCTTACCAGGTTCTCACTATAAAGATGAGAGAAAAATCCCCTTACCCTTTAGGGACCAGGAGGGGAAAAGTAACACTTTGAAATATCACCAGAGTTCTCTGTTCTTAAGAAGGGCTGCCCTCAAGGGAAACTATTTTACCAGAGCTTAACCGACTGCAGTTTTACCAAAGCCTAATCAACATGGGGAAGGGGATAGTTCCAACTCAGTTCTCTTTAGCTTTCCATGTGGCAGAAGGGAAATACCCAATTCAAGTTCACTAAAATACTGAGAACCAATCATAGAATTATAGACCTCCCTGCACATAAATAGGGCTCATGTGTAACAACAGCAGGTCACAGATAAAAGAATTGGATGCCTCAGACCCTGAAAACCCCAAAGGCAATAAGGGAGAAAAAACAAGGACACTAGAGGAAACTTTATCCCCTGACAGGACAATGACAACAAACAGTAAACAGAGCCTAACTCCTAGCCAGATAAACTTAAACCTCACATTGAACCCATAACCCATATCTACCCCATACATCATGTTTGGTTTTCAACAAAAATATTGCAAGATATACTAAAAGACAAAAAAAAAAAAAAAAAAAAAAAAAAAAACCAGTCTGAATGTACAAAGCAAGCATCAGAACCTGACTCAGATATGACAGAGATTTTGGAATTAACTGACTGGGAATTTAAAATACCTATAATTTACATGCTAAAGGATCTAATGGCAAGAAAAGAGGAAAACATGCAAGAAAAGATAGGTAATATAAGCAGAAAGATGGAAACTCTAAAAAAGAATTTTTAAAAATGCTAGAAATCAAAACCACTGTAACAGAAATGAAGAATATCTTTCATGGATTCATATGCAGATTATACACAGCCAGAAAAGAAACATTGAGTTTGAGGATATATCAGGAGAAACTTCCATAACTAAAATAAAAGAAAAAATAATGCAAAAGACTGAACAGAATACCAAGAACTGTGGGAGAGTTACAAAAGGTGTAACATGCATATAATATCAATACCAAGAGGAAAGAAAGGAACAGAAGAAATATTGAAGTTTTTAATGACAGGGAATTTCCCAAAATTAAAGGCAGACACCAAGCCACAAATCCAGGAATCTCAGAGCACGATAAGCTGGATTTTCTTTAAAAGCATGACACCTAGGCATATCATATTCAAACTACAGAAAATCAAAGACCATGAGAAAATCTTGGAAGAAACCAGAGAAAAATTGCCTTACCTACAGAGGAACAAGGATACAAATTAAATCAGGCTTCTTTTCAGAAACCCTGCAAGCAACAAGAAAGTGAAGGAAAATATTTAAAGTACTGAGAAAACAAACAACCAACAATAGAACTCTATATCTAGCAAAAATCTTGCAAAATCAAAGAAGAAATAAAGACTTTCTCAAACAAAAATAGAGGAAATTTGTCACCAGGTGACCTACCTTTAAAGACGTATTAAAAGAAGTTCTTCAGAGGAAAATGATGCAGAAACTTAGATCTACATAAAGAACAAAGGAGTGTCAAAAAAAGGATAAGTTAAAGTATAATATAATCTCTTCTTTTTCCTATTCTTATCTAACAGGTAACAATTTGTTCAAAATAATAGTAACAATGTATTCAGTGACTGTAACTTATGTATAAGTGAAATGAAAGACAATTATGTTTATGGGATGAAAGAAGAAATTGGGAATACTCCATTATACGATACATGTACTACCTGTGAAGAAACAGTACAGTGTTATTTGAAAGTGAACTTGGATTAGTTGTAAATGTATATTGCTAACCTTAGGCCAACTCCTAACATTTTTTAAGTATAATTGATATGCTAAGACTAGAGAGAAAATTAAATTATGTAAAAAGCTCAATTAAAAAGCTCAATTAAAACACGAGAAGGAAAAAAAGGAATGGAATACAAATAAATAAATAAATAAATAAATAAATAAATAAATAAATATACTAATTGAAAGACAGAAACTGAGAGGATATTTTTTAAAAAAGACCAAGCTAGATGCTGTCTACAAGAAACCCACTTTAAATATAAAGATAGATTAATTTAATTAAAGGGACAGATAAAAATATAATAAGCAGACGTTTATCATAAGAAAGCTGGAGAGCTATATTAATTTTGGACAAAGCAGCATTCATAGCAAAGAAAATTATCACTGATAAAGAGGTGAATTGCATAACAATAAAAAGGTTGACTTTCAAATAAAACATAATTCTTCATGTGTACTGTACCTAACAACAGAGCATCAAAATACATGAGACAAAAACTGATAGAATTCAAGGAAAACAGATAAATTCACTATGATAACTGGAGATTTCAACACCCTTCTATTAGTAATTGACATATCCAGCAAGCAGAGAATCGGTAAGGACACAGTTGAACTGAAAAGCACTATCAATCAATTGGATCTAATTCACTTGCTCCAGTAACAGTACATTACACATTCTTCTCAAGTTCACATGGAACATTCACCAAAACAGACCACATTCTGGGCCACAAAATATACCTTAACAATTTTAAAAGAACAATCATCAAAAAAATATATATATGCTCTCAGACCACAGTGGAATTTAAATAGAAATCAATAAGAGAAAGACAGCTGGGAAATCTCAATATATTTGGAGACTAAACAACACAATTCTAAATGACACACAGATCTCAAAAGAAATTGAAAAATATTTTAAATAAATGAAAATGCAAATAAAACCTATCAAAATTAGAAATACATAGCAAAACCAGTGCTTAGCAAAAAATTTTATAGCAATGAATGCATATATTAGAAAAGAATATTCTAAAATCAATATTGTCAGTTTCTACCTTAGGAAACCAGAAAAAGAAGAGCAAATTAAATCCAAAGGAAGCAGAAGAAAAGAAATAACAAGAGTCAGAGCAGAAATCATTGAAATTGAAACCAGAAATAAACAAAGAAATAAACAAAAGCTGGTACTATTTTTTTTTTTTTTTGTGGGCCCCAACACCGCCCTCGCCAGACACCTGCCGCAGTCAAGCACGCTGCCTGCCCCGGCCCGCCCGGTGTCCTGCACTCCTACACTACACTCCGTAGATACTGGGTGTGCACAGCCCACTGGCAGGCCGCCACGCCCTGCCGCCCGCTCGAACCCCGGCCTCTGCAAAGCTGGTACTTTGAAAAGACCAAAACATATAGTCAGGCTAACTACGACAATAAAGAGAAAATAAAAATTACTAATATTAGAAATCAAAGAGGAGCCATCACTACTGGTCCAATGGATATTATAAGAATAATGAAAGAATATTTTGAACAATTCTTTGCCCACAGATTTGATAACTTTCATGAAATTGACCAATTCTTTGAAAGAAGCAATCTAAAAAAACTTACACAATGAAAATTAGATCATCTGAGTAGGCCTACAACTATTAAAGAAATTGAAACCAATAATTAATAACCTTCCAAAACAGAAATCACTAGGCCCAAGTTGTTTCACTAATGAATTTCACCAAACACATAGAAAAGTGATACCAATTTTTTGCAATCCACTTCAAAAAACAGAAGCAGAGTAAATACCTCCTAATTTATTCTGTGAGGCCAGAATTAACTGAATACCAAAACAAAGCAGACATTGCAAGAAAAAAAATACCAATCAATATCTCTCATAGTTACAAGAATCTTTAGCAAAATATTATCAAATCAAATTCAACAGTGTATAAAAAGCTTATATACATCACAATCAAATATGACTTATTCCAGGTATGCAAGGGTAGCTCAAAATTTGAAACTCAATTAATGTAATCGATTACATCAATAAGTCAAAAAATCATATTATCATATGGATATATGCAGAAAAAGCATTTGACAAGATATTATATTCATTCATGTTAATATACTAATAGAGGGGAACTTTCTTCAACTTGATAAAAAACATCTGCAAGAAATACTACAACTAAAGTTATACTTTTTAAAATGTGTCTTTTAATTGCAGTTGACATACAATATTATATTAGTTTCAGGTGTACAACACAGTGACAACTAAAATCAATTCTTAATGGTGAGAAACTAGATGCTTTCCCCCAAAGATGAGGAACGAGGCAAGGATGTCCCATCTCATCACTACTTATCATGATCTACCACAACACCTATCTAATACAATAAAACAAAATAAGAGAAGGAAATAAAATGTACACAGATTGGGAAAGAAGGGAATAAAGCTCTCTTTGTTTGCAGATGACATGATTGTCTACAGAGTGGGGGGGGGGAGAGAAAGGATTTGTATAAATCAGCATTGTCCAATAGAATTTTCTTCATAAATGGAAATATTCTATATTTATGCTGTCCAATATGGGAGGGACATATGACTATTGAACAGTTGAAATGTGAATAGTGCAGCTAAAGCACTGAATTTTAACTTTAATTTAATTTTGACTCATTTAAATTTAAATAGCTACATGTGACTAGTGACTACTGTATTGAAGAGCACAGGTATATATAATTTTCTCATTTGGAAAAATTCAGTGTTTTAGAAAGTCCATGGAGTAAATGATTATTGAGAGTCTACTACGTTTAAAATACTAACTGTGAATATTCTGGGTAATAAAGAAGTAAAATCTGTGCTCCTCCTCTTGGAAATTCATTTGAGGAAAGGAAGAATGAGTATCAAACAATTAACAACTGCATTATAACCTACACACAAAAACTGTAGATACCACTTACAACTGTAAGGAAACGTACTTTCCATTGGAAGTATAAAGCTATAAAGAAACTTAGTTATAAGTATAGAAGTGAAAAGAGGTTAAAAAATATATGTAGAAGTCTGAAAAGGGAATGGAAAAAGAATATTATGTGTGACCCAAAATCTGTTTTTACCCTTACCTACAAAAAAATTTAAATATTAATAGTGCAAGGTTTCAAGTAATATTTTGAGCCATTTTTATTTTATTCATCCTGACACAAGTTGGACAGTTTGAGGCCTATATTTTAATAAATGTCCACAGCCAGCTAAAAAATGTTTTTTACTGAAGAAAAATTCAGCAGTTGAAAGTGATCACCAAAAATTTTTATGTAAGTTCCAGAATATCTGTGGGCTTCTAATTAGTATGTTTGAATTTAAATGGAAAACATTTTTTTTATCTTGCGGGGAAAACCTTAATTTCCAGTTGTTAAACACTTCTTAATAGAGTGCTAGCAAGAAAGTGTGGTAACGGTGTAGCTTCAGATTTGGCTTCTTAAAATCACTTGAGACCTCTTTTTTTTTCATCTAGATTACAAGACCCTCTTGATTCGGGGGTTGCAGTGAGCTTGGAAATCAGTAGTCTCAATAAACTCCCCAAGTGATTTTGATTACCAAGGGAAAGGAAACTCATTGTTTTTCTAAATTTTATTTTTCAATTACAGTTTACATTCAATATTATTCTGTATTAGTTTCAGGTGCACAGCATAGTGGTTACACAACATGTAGTTTACAGAGTGTTCCCCAATATTTCCAGTACCCACCTGGCACCATACCTAGTTATTACAATGTTACTGACTGTATTCCCTATGCTGTGCTTACATCCCTGTGACGATTCTGTAACTACCAATCTTTACTTCTCAATCCCTTCACCTTTTTCATCCAGTCCCTGCAAACTCCCCTCTCCACTGGCAACCATCACTCTACTTTCTGTACCTATGAGTCTGTTTCTGTTTTGTTTGGAATCCACTGCTTTCTAAGAACTCACAAATTCTGTTTTCCATTGCTTTCCCCCAGCTACCTCTGAGGGACTAGAGAGAAGCTACCACTTCTTCAGTGCCCTGTCATTTTTCGCATTTCCCTTCCCATTCCTACCAACACACAGAAATCCACTTTTCCCCTGCATCACTTGTGGGACTCTCTGCAGCATGATTGTGTACTCCAGGTATATGAATGGACTCTGAACTTAACTAAGATTTTCTTTAATTTAAACAGAGCTTTAATTAAAACAGAGCTCCTTTGATTTCAACAATACCTACTTATTAAGTTATATTGTAATATGCCTTGTACCTTCTGTTGCTTGTTTGATGTTCTGGATTTTGAATACTTGCTGTTTTTTGTCATTAAAGAAAGATTGTTTTCATCACTCTTAGTGTTGACTCCATTTTGCTCTCCAAATAGCTTACTTATGTCTTCATCTTTGTTCAGAAACTGAAAGCCAGGGACATCTTAGTTCTACCAATTTGGACTTGTATAGACATTTCATATAATCCAGGACTTAAGACCCCATCTCTCTAGGTAACAGACACTTGATCTGGACCTCTAGCTTTCAGTCACAAATGTCACATCAAATCCAACTAATTAAATAAATATCTAACAAATGTAGGCCACTTGGTCACTGTGTATTTAGTGGATGTTAATGTATGGGAAAAATTGTATTCTACATTATGGGTTCTCTGTCAATCACTGACAAATCCTGAAGTTCAGATCCTGCCAAATCCTGGTGATGGATTTTTGTTTCCTTTTATTTTTGCTCTTCAAATATCCTATGCCATTTTAAAGCTATTTTCTCCCTAGGGTTCTGTTTTAAGAGAAAATTATTGTCAACAGCTTAAGAAAAACTCTGCAGTAATCAAAGCAGTGTCTTCATTGGATGAAGAAAAGTAGGGAGGGATAATTTAAAGAGCAACATTTTTTTACTTGGGGCTGAGTTTTTTTACCCATCTCCAAACTGAAAAGAACTAACTAGGTGGTAGGATTCTGCCATTGTTCACTAGGTGGTTTGCATATGCCAAGCTGAGATTTTTTTCAGACTTCCAAAATTGCCTAATAACAAATAAAAAACTAGTTTGATAACAGCATATGTCTCTGAATAGAGATTATATTGTTACTGCTGTTGATTTTCTTTGTGATTTTCCTATTTCTCTACAATGATCATTTTAAACATTAATATTTTAATAGGTTTTTATAACAACATGGGAAAAAAGAAGGAAAATAGAATTATTCTTGAAAACCAGACTGGTACTTTGAAAAGCTTATTATCTGCTTAAACATTGACCGAATGTTTTTATTTTGTTGTGGGTTTCTTCCTCTGTAATGAAAAACTGGTACGTGGTAGCACATCATTATAAAACTTGCAGTTGTCTCCCAATATCAACAGCTACTCTATGGATCTGTTTTCAACTGAAAAGAATTTTTAGTAAATTCAGAAAGCCTTGTTCCAATTCCCTGATGAATAATTGTATAATATTTTTAAACCATATGCATATCCAATTATCATAGAGGGAAATATCACAACACTAATATCCCATTGAAGAGGCATTGCTAAAATAAGTGTCAGTGTCACAGATTTCAGAAATGATTATATTTAATATCTTTCTTAATTATCTATCACATGACTAAAACAATATATTATTGACATTCACTAATTTTATTCTACTTGGAGATAAAGAGCCTAGTACTAAAATTACAAGGAGATGCAATACATATAGTTCTAAATATATTATTCATATACTGTTTTTTTTTAATGTCAGCTATCTTGAGCCACCACCAATTTCTCTTTTGTTTGAAAATGCTTTGAAATACAGCATTTAAGAAAGTAACTTGATAAGATCAACACATTTCTGTCTGTATACCTTAATACAAATCACAAGATAAAGGCTGGGTTTGTATTACAGCTTTGCCTAGGAAATTGCTTTAGTTTTAAAATATTTTGAATTGTAAAGTGGAAAATGGGTGTGTGTTTTCAGCTGTACCCCACTGGACCTCTAGAAGCATCTGTGGGTCATTTTTCTGAGCCCCTAGCTCCATTCCCTGCCTTTGTCTTCCCCAGATAGATCTACTACATTACGTGTGTCCTCTGCAAGAACATGGCTTGCTCCACTTCCTGAACAAATCATTATAAGAATAGCACAAATAATATCAACCTCAGTCCCAACATCCAAAGGAGCCCAGGATTAAGTCCTTTAAAAACTGCGGAATCTTGTACCAGTTGGTGGAATTGCAGTCACTTATGCAGCTTCCATATTACCACAATTCCTCTCCACTCTCACTATGTGAAGTCAGTTCATAAGATAGAATTTCTCTCCTGTGGTTTCCAAGCACTCTCGTTCTCCACTGAGGGCGAACACCTGCCCTGTACTCACACTTTTCTAATTAGGTCTCCTACAGCTGATTGACTCTAGCCTATTTACCCCCTTGGGGCTTTGGAGGCTGAGAAAATATGTATCTACTTTCTTTTCAGCAGCCCTAGTATCATTCTTTGGGAAATTTATCATAACCTATATTTAACATGACCTTTAGACTGTGTCGCTCAATGATCATGCATCTCAAGCAAGTTTTGGATGTGGCTGCGTCCTGTTTACTCCAAACTGAAATTTTGGAAAAGTACCTGAAGAGCTGATATTTTGTATCACTCCTTAAAGAGATGTCCTTGCACTTTATAGGCACTAAAGCAGACGTTTTGTTTTGAAAATGTCCTTAGCTTGTATTCTTGTCCCCTGCAAGGACCACTGCATTTTCACCAAAAACATTCTCGAAAACATAAGCTGAGTATCTTTCAGGAACCTCATAAATACCACCTCCAAAGTGCAAAATGTTCTATGTTGAAGTCTTGAGATTCAAAGTGAAGAAAAAAAAAATGACAGGAAGGCATAATTTCCATGGTCAAATGTGTTAAGAAAACTCATCGTACTATATCATCCCTCTTGGAGTTTCTGGCATAGTGGAGGCTCTGGGAATCTTGCAGTGAAAACAAAACCAGAAACTAAAATATATCTAACTTTAACTAGTTTACTATAAAATAATTTTAAAATTTTAGTAGCACCTAATATTATCTATTAGGCCCTATTTTTTGAAATGCTGATGTAAACACCATTACAGTACCGATTGGGAGGTATCGTCAATTTGCTGTAATGAAATGCTTCAGCAAGACATGCAGGTACACCCTGGCTGGTATGACTCAGTGGATTGAGTGCCAACCTGCAAATCAAAGGGTCACAAGTTCGATTCCCAGTCAGAGCACATGCCTGGGTTGCAGGCCAGGTCCCCAGTTGGGGGCGAATGAGAGGAAACCACACAGTAATGTTTCCCTCCCTCTCTCTCGCCCTCCCTTCGTCTCTCTCTAAAAATAAATAAATAAATAATTAAAAAAAAAATGTATGCAGTACAGTCTGCTGTTTCACCCTTCAGTGTTGTTACTCCGTCCCCGGTAGGTCCCTTGTAGGCTCTCAAACTTGCTTTTCTCTGAGTACCATAATGTCTCAGAGTACCTCCCACATGAACTAAAAATAATATAACTCCACAACACAGGGACCTCAGAGTGCTGCTCCATCCCTGTGGTGAGACCTGGGAGACCCAGGCAGAATTTCAAGATGATGTCTCTCACTTCTTCCTCAGCCAGGTTTGCCAGGCCTCCTGCATACATAACAATAGGTCCTGCATTTCTTTGCCCTGTGCAATTTTCTCCTCAGAGGACTCAAAGAGGTGAGGTCCTTGGTCAGAAAAGAATTCCATACTCTGCCAGGAGTCAAGGTGAGGAATCAGGATGAGGAGCAAGGAGACTACTCACCCCAGAAGTGGGGGTGCTCCCAAGACTCAAGGTCCTACTGCCACAGAGAGGTGGCCATATAAGATATTCCCTCACTTCCTCATAACAGTCACAGGGAAGTGAAGGCCTTAGTCTAAAGGGATATAGCCTCAGGTCAGCAAAGTGTCTTAAGAGCTTCCAGGAGTCACAGTGAGGACCTTGAGTGAGAACTGAGGGGACCACCCACCTTAATACAGAGGGGACCCCACAAAGCTCAATTCTGTCTGTCCTACTGTGAGACCTAAAAAGTCTGCAACTATGTTGGCTGGCTTTACTGTGAAATGCCTTCTCATCTCCTCCTTCAAGTACTTATGGGACCAGCAGGACAGAAGACCTGTGAAGACCTAGACCACTTGCTTTAGGAAAAGCCTCTTGGAGTTGGCCTTTATCAGCAACAACAAAGTTGAGTTTATCACATGAGGCCACACAGATCCTCCTCTTCTTTATCTTGTGATGCCCTATCACCATGCCTCCTACCTACACTCCTGCCTATTGATATCAACACAACTCATCGTACATCTGTGTCAGAAGCATCAGTGCTGCACACATCAGAAATTCTTTCAGGTCCACAGGGAGACCCAAAGCCAGAACTGTCCACAGACCACTCATCAAACATATCAGATGATGACTCTAGTAGTCACAAATGGAAGAAACACCCTCTGGACCAGAAAATGGCTTTGTTGGTGAATTCCCTCGTGCTTATATATCAAATGAAAGAGTACATCTCAAAGAAAGACATAGTGAAGAATTTCATAAAAGAGGCTAAGAAACACTTTCTGAGATGTTCAGGAGAGCCTCTGAGGACATGGAGCTGGTCTTTGAGTTGACATGAAGGAAGTGGACCATTACTATACCCTTGTCAGAAAACTGGACCTCACCTAAGATAAAGTTATGAAAAGGGCATGCAGAAGACTAATCTCCTGATGACTGTCCTGGACCTGATATTCACCAAGAGTAACTGTATCACTGAGGAAATAGTTTGGGAAGACCTGAATATAATGGATGCCAATTCTCGGAAGAGGCACTTCATCCTTGTGGATCCAATGGAGCTCATTATCAGCAATTTGGTGCAGCTAAACAAAACAGAACTACTGGCAGTGGTCCTCCACACTATGAGTTCCTATGGAGTCCAAGAGCCCGCATTGAAACCACCAAGATCAAAGCCCTGCAGTTTTTGGCCAAGGTCAATAGTATATCACCAATGCCTTCCTATGTCATTATAAAGAGGCTTTGAGAGAGGAGGAAGAGAGAGGCCAAGCCAGAGATGTAGCCAGGGTTACCACTACTGCCAAGGCCACTGTGCAGCCAGGATCATGTCCAGCAGTACTAACCACCTCTAGTGAGGCCTGAGGCAGCCTCTTCACTTTGTGTTCAATGTTCCAAGTAGTAGAGGGTCAGGACAGGAATAAAGCGTAGTGAGAATATGGGTAACATATAGATTTATTTATTTGTTTATTTATTTATTTATTTATTTGCTTATTCACTTATTTACTTATTGGTAGTTAACAAATGTTCATTTTAATGGAAGATTTATTTAGCTTCAGACTCTAACTTTTTGAATGACATGGGTTCTACTTTTACTTATTTATCAAGTTTAAGAATACAAGTTTTGGTATTTAGTAAAAATAGAAAATCATTGAATGTTTTTTTCTGTGATCCACACAAGATAACATAGCATTGGAATATGCATTTTCTTGGAAATGTGAAAAAAACCTACATCAAAATAGGATCATACAACAAATAAAAGGATAAGAGGCGGTCAATTCTTGGTTTGCCTTATTATACCTTTTAGTCTTTATTTTTGTAAAATTAAAAGATATATTTCTGAATTTGCTTGGCTTATTCAAGACTATAGAATAAATTAATTGTAATAATTTAGACTACTTATTCACTGGCTCTTTAATTCTTCCAAATATTGATGGAAACATCTGCGTTTTGGAAGTTTCCATGATATCATAGTATTGGAGACAGAAATTTTAAAAAAAGAGAAAAAAAGACTGAGCCACTGCCCATAGAATTTTAGTGGTTAGGGGCAGCTATCATATAAAAAGAAGATAAGATTATCTCTCGGACATAAAAGATAGGCAAAAAAGTAAGATGAGGAAGGGGGGGATGTTCCCAATTAGAGCTTCAAGTGTAAATGCCCTAAAGCAAGGCAGTGTTGAGCCTTGGGAAACTGCAAGTCCCTACGTGACAGAGAATTCTAAGCTAGCTGCATGGTAGGCTAGAGGAGTCTGTGATACTGGTGAGCAGTGGCTAGACCCTCAGATGGAGAAACTCATGGTTCAGAATTAATCCTGAAATGAGAAACCTCCCTTAACTGTTACTTTGGGATTGTGGGTAAACCAGAGAGAATTTCCACCTTGGCCAAGGATAGAATGTGTCTTATGCTCTTGTCCCAGTGTAGATGAACACAATGTGTTTTAGTCACATTATCTCAGGGAGTTTCTGAGAAGTAAGGCTGAGTCTCCTTTGAGGTGAGAATGTAAGAAGCCACTGGGCACTTTTCACACTGAGCTTGGAAGGTCAGATCCTGCTCCATCAAAACTATTCGAATTAAGTTATCATATACATAAGTGAGTCCTAGGTTTTGGTGCTGGTTAAATTAATGAAAACAAGAGTGGTTTACATGAAAGAAGCTTCTAGGAAGGAGGAAAGTTGTCAGTCCTTGACAAAAATTCTAGGAACTTTGTGTTGCATCTGTCTGAGGGAGTATACCTCATACCCATACTGAATGACTTACCACGTAATAGGAAAATACTACTGAGTTTTCCTGGCTAATCATTTTAGCTGACTGGATTTCTTTGCTCTAGAATGCTACATACTTGCTGGTTTATGCTGTATTAAAACAAACAAAAAATCCCAGCAGGGTGTGTGGCATCACTGGGGTTCAAGTTAATAATAGTAATACATGCCATGTTGAAGTCTCAATAGAGGCCAGGTGCTATTCAGACACTTAACACATATTAATCGCATTCCACCAGTCCAATAAGACAGAGTTTATCAAACCCACTTTACTAATTCAGAGCCTGATGCTAACAAAGTTTAGAAATGTGCCCAAATTTACACAACTGTTAAGGGACAAGGTTGAAACTAGAATCCTGATCTAGGGTAGTTAAAAGTTCACATTAAACCCCTTTAATCTTTCTAGAGTGACTTTGGACTAATGAAGATAGTCCCAGATATGCAGAGAGAGCTCTAATTCTCCAAACCTGAGGCCCACCTTGTGCCTCTTAATTCAATTTTCCTTTTTCTTATTAAAAATGTATCTCAGGCAATAAAAATAAAGAACCTATGGTCATACTACTGAGTTGGACTACATTCCCAGTGCAATACAAATACCAAAACAAATGAGAGGCCTGAAAAGAAAGCCAATACTTGGTGGCAGTATGATCATCTACATATGCAATATCATAACTTCAAAATATCAGTATCATAAAATTATCCCGGACATCCCTTACGCTATAGAATATAAATCTATCGGTACAAACTTTACATGAGAATCTAAATCTGACTGATGAAGAGAAGGAAAATATCAGCATATTTTTTGCCTGACAGTCCTTTATCTGTCCTGGGACTCCTGCCTGGTGCTTCTGCTACCCCATCTCGCATCACTCTTAGAACAGGGAACAAGTTTTGCAGATGTGAAACTGTTCAAGGTTTGCAGGGATGTGGCAATTTCCAGGATGCCTTTAACCCAGAAGGCAGGAGCCAAGATTAGAGGACTGGATAGACAATCACCCCAGATTATTGGGGGACACACATAGACATGCTTCCACCTACTCTCAGAGTTAAGGGCCCGAGGCAGAGCTTTAAGGCTGAGCATGCCCAAAATTATTTGTCAGGACTTTGAGGGACTTAAGAGCCTTAAGCAGATTGATAGATGTAAAGGTAAATCTGAATGAGGAATGATGAAGGAACTCAGACAAAACTGTAGGGTTCCATAAAGTCTGGCTCAGACCATAAACCCTTGGAGGCCTGGAAAAGTCTCAGCTGGGTGTGGCTTATCCTGACTTCCACTTTGGAGGTCCCAAAAAGGTGAGTACCTTAAATTGATGGGAACAATCTCAGGTTAGCAAAGAGTAGAGTCCCAAGAATGGTCAGGTGGCAAAGTGAGGACTCTGAATAAGAATGAGAGAGCCACCCACACGAAAAAAAAAATATATATATATATAGAAGAGCTATAACTGATTACACCTGTGGGGCCTCAGGGAGGCAGGCCCTCACTTTGCAGGAGGCAGCCCCATTTCTGCAGGAGTGGTCTTGGACTTAATTGGAGTTATGATGAGGCCCCTGAGTGCTGAAGATAAAACTACTCCCTAAAAAGGGAACTTGCCCTGTTGTTAGGCTTATGAGGCAGAGGAAGAACGAGACATGTATCGTATAACCAAACATTCCCTCTAGAAACTCAGAAATATGAAGTGTTTGTTTAGAGGATAGCGGACTTGGATCACTAAAAAGAGAAGATTCAGTTTGCGATATAAACAAGAGGAAGATCCCAAGTGAAGGGTTAGGATCCACGACCCCTAATCAAGGGGTTGAAATGAGAACCACCCCTCCGGGCAGGCCTCTAAGGCCCAGCGCGCACAGAAGAAGCAGTCCGCCCCAACTGCCGCACTGGAACTCAGCAAAGTGAGGACTTGGTGTGCGGCCAGGCCCACCGGGCTCACAGGAGGGACAAACCCAGGCTCTGAACACACAAGAGTGCGGACCCCGAGTGAGGACCTAGGTCCCACCAACTCCTAACCAATGGGACCCCACGGAGCTCCGCGCGGCTCTCAGTTTTCAGGCGCCCTGGACAGCCCTGCTGGATAGGACCCGCCTACTTCCGCTTTGGAGTAGGGGTTTTTTTCCTGGCGCGCGCCAACGGCTGCGTTCCAGCTGAGGCGGATTCGCAGGACTGGCCTTGAGTCAAGGTGAGGACCCTGAGTGGGAGCTGCAGATACCACAGCCCTCCGATAGCGAAGGTGGGCCCCCTTTATCTCCCGCACCTTGCCATCCGGCTCTCAGAGGCCCCAACAGAGCCGTCAGACTGAATTTGGCCCCGAATGTGTTAGTAAGAAGGCTTTTCTTGCTGTACGGGAGTAGCCGATTCCGGAGGCCTATGCCATGTAGGTCCGAACTTCTCTCAGGATGAGGGCCCTGAGTGCTTAAGAGCCCCCCTCTATCCTGAAAAGGAGGTCGAATAGTGCAGCAACCCTTCTCTCAGCTCTAGGAGGCGCCAGGCAGATGAGACAAGATAAAACGCAAAGTAACCTCTCTTCTAGCGGTAACTAAGGGAGTCAAGGGCTTCATCCGCCAACTCCCAAACTCAGCAAAGGTGGCCTGGGCAGAGCTAGCAGACAGATTTCCTCTTGCAGTGGTGTCAGGGATGTGAGGACCATGGTTTAGTGGACAAAGTCCAATTCAGAAAAGGGGATCCAGTCCCTAAGGGGATTCAGGGTTGTGACACCGAGGAGGATGGGGTAACGTGCCAAGAAAGTAGGGGCCACCTGACACCTCAGCCCTGTTTCAGACCTCGGATATTGGACATGTTGCCATGATCAATTGCACTCACTTCTTCCCAGGCCATCTGAGGGATAGGGCCGATCAGGTCAAAGCAGGCAACCGCCAGCCATGGGTGACAGGGTTTCATGTTATGCCCGGTTTCTCAGAGAAACCTTGAGAACTCTGGGGATGTGTTACATCATACCAAAGGGGCCACAAAAAATCCTAAGTTCCGTGCTGGCAAACCTCTAGGATAGATGTCAGGCAGGAGTGGCCATCAGTTACTGCTCAAGAGAAACAGGGAAGTGAGGAGACTGGTCCCAGAATAGCAAAGAGAGAAGTCATGAACTCAGTAAGAGTCAAATTTAGACCTTGAGTTGGGATCGTTGTGGAACCACCTACCATAAGACCTCAATCTGCAGGCAACAGTCCCCACTCTTGGCAGTCTACATTTGATCAGAAAAGACCAACTTCATTTCCTTCAATTGGATTTCAGGGAGGTTGACACTTACTGTAAGAAGTTCTCTACCAGACATGAAAGCATGCATCTAAACTCTTTGCTATCAGCTCCAGAAATCTCAGGTGGAGCAACACCATCACTTCCTTATATCAGGTCAGAGAGAGGTGAGATCCTTAGTTGGAAGGCCCAGCCATTCATCAGCCCAAGGGGAGTGGTGGTAAGCCTTATGAGAAGACTAGGTGAGGAACTTGACTGGCAACTGAGGATCCAGATGAACTCAGGACACAGAGGACCCCACTAAGCTTATAGCACTGCGTGTTCCCTGATATGCAGGTGGACTGAGGCTCCTATCCAGTTCCTTCTCCTGGGTGCTTGAAAGCATTATAGTGTCAACATCAGAGTAGCAGAGGGGAAGGTGCCCAGATTGTGCCCAGAGTTGACATAATAATACTGAACATGAAGTAAGAGGACCCCATATGCTGGAACAAAGGGGGATACACTGACATCACCTGCTGTCGCCTGAGTAATGTCAAGGCAGGGCTGGTAGGATGCAGCGTGAGACTCTCTAAAGGTTCTGTGGTTCTGTTATGGGATTTTTAGGGGACAGACTGACCTGGAGGGCAGGAACCTGGTGGGTTTCTAGAGTAGTGCCCTCAAAAAAGTCTATAGAGGCAGACATCAAAAAAGTCAAAGTGGAATCTACCTGTTGAAAGTGCTCACATTCTCTCATTCTCCATCTAACAGGTGCCCAAATCACCTGTCCATTGGCGTACACTCCTGTCTGCTGTCCTGAACAAGAGCCATTATGCCTCGTGGCCACAAGAGTAAGCTCCGTGCTCGTGAGAAACGCCGCCAGAACAGAGCTGAGACTGAAGGTCTTAAGGATGCTGAGGCCACTACAGGAGAGGAAGAAGAGGCGGCTTGCTGCTCCTCTTCTGTTCTGGGGGATGCTGCCTCAAGCTCCTCTGGTGCTACACCTCTCCAGGCACCTTTCAGTGCCCTAGCCATCACCAGTCCCACTGCAGGTGTTTCATGTGAGGGATCTGCTGGAAAAGCCAAAGGCCGTGTTCGGAAAGGTAAAAATTCGTCTGAGCCTTCAACTTCCACTAGGAGCACTGGCAAAGATCTTCTAAGGAAGAAGGCTATTCAGTTGGTAGAGTACGTGATGCATCAGTATGTAATGAAGGAGCCCATTAAAAAGACAGACATGCTGAAGATAGTCCACAAATGGTACAAGAAGGACTTCCCTGAGATCCTCAAGAAGGCCTCTGAACGCATAGATCTGCTCTTTGGCCTAGAATTGACAGAAGTCCAGCCCAGCGGTAACTTTTATATACTTGTCGACAGTCAAGATGATGCCAGTGGTGGGAGCCTGAGCAGAGGCTGGAGATTTCCTCTAAGAGGGATTCTGATGCCTCTTCTGAGTGTGATCTTCTTGAAAGGCAACCACACCTCTGAGGAGGAGATCTGGAGGTTCCTGAATGCCTTGGGCATCTATGATGGAAAGAGTCACTTCCTTTTTGGGGAGCCTAGGAAAATTATCACTGAAGATTTGGTGCAGGGAGAATACCTGGTGTACCAGCAAGTGCCTAACAGTGATCCTCCACGCTATGAGTACCTGTGGGGTCCAAAAACCCATGCTGAGAGCAGCAAGATGAAAGTCCTGGAGTTTTGGGCCAAGCTCAGTGATAAGGATCCCACAGCCTTCGGATGTCATTACGAAGAGGCTTTGAGAGAAGCAGAAGAAAGAGCCCAAGCTGCACCCAGGGCTGATACTCCCTCCAAGGCCCCGTAGCCACATCCAGCCACTACTCTCACCCTGAGTAACGTCGAGGTAGAGTCTTCACTTTTTGGTTGGAAAAGCCTGTTAAGCAGTTTCCTAATATGCAAAATATTTTGTTGGCTTACCTTGGGGGTTATTTTTTGTTTTTTGTTTCTTTACATTTTCAAGTGGTGGTGTTTAGACAGAATGTTTTATTTAGATTTAGAATATAAGTTTATGAGGACATGGATCGCACATTAATGCTATTTATCAGGTTAGGAATAAGAGTTTTGGTTTTGAAATACAAATTGGTAATCCTTCAATCACTTTTGTTCTCCAGAATAAGTTAACATGCGTTTAGGATAAGAATATCTTTTGAGATGTGAAAGAAGTTTACATTAAAACAGTAGGAAGCAGTAAATAGATAAATATATAGATGAATAATATAAAAATTGTCCACTTAAAAACTTTAATTACAGTTGACATACAATATTATATTTTAGGTGGGGGACATATTGATTAGACATTTATATAATGTACAAAGTGTTCACTGTCATAAGTTTAGTACCCATCTGAACCATATGTACTTATTACAATGTTATTTACTTTATTACTTATGTTGTACCCAGCATGATCTGTTACAGCCAAGACATGGACACAAACTATGTGTCCATATGAAGACTACTGGATAAAGAAGATGTGATACATATATAGAACTGTTCACTTTTTATTTGCCTTACTACATTTAGTCTTTCATTGTGCAAGTTGGAAAGATATATACCTCGATTTGCTTATGGTTTTCAAGAATGTTTGATAATATAAGTGCTAGTGAATCAGACCTCTCAGTTCATGACTTTTATTTCATACAGTCGTTAACGGAGCATGAGCTCTTTGGATTTCTACATGCTTGCACTGGTGATGTTTATGCAAAGAAGACCCTGCCCCTGCTCATGCAAATATAGAATGTAGAAGAAGTTAACATTACAAAAGAGGGTGAGGTACACTTTTTTTCATATGGAACAAAGGAAAAGGAGGGTAAACAGGAGGTGGAGATAGCATGTCAATTAGCTCTCATTGCTAACCAGAATTTAGTCCCCGTAGGAAGTTAATGGATAATCTAGGGCCATATCAATTTGCTTCTCTCACCCTAAGTGAGGTCTGATGTGGAGCCTTCACATTCTGGTTGGAAATCCCTGTTGACCAGTATTCCTGATGTGCACGGATATCTTGTTGACTTAAATTTTGAGGTAATTTTCAAGTGGTTCTATCAACAAAATCTGTTTAGGTTCAGAATGTAAGTATGAATTATAGTGCTCACACGCTTATTGTTGTGTATCAGGTTTAGGAGTAAGAGTTTTGTATTCTGAAATACACGTGGAAAATCCTTAAATCACTTTTGTGATCCTGAAGAAGACAGCATGCCATTACATTTGGCTGATTTTTGGTAATATGAAAAAACTCAAACAAAAATAGATGAGATCAGACCATAGAGAGGTAGAAAAATATAAAAGTTGGTTGCTTGTGTGTTTGCTTTACTCCATTCAGTCTTTTCCTAAATTTAAAAGTTATATACCTGGATGTCCTTAGACTATTCAAAAATGAACGAGTTTAGGAGAATGTAAATTGATGCAGCCACTATGGAAGACAGTACAGAGATGGCTCAAATAGTTCAAAATAGAACTACCATATTATGCAGCAATTCCACTATTGGGTATTTATGTAAACAAAATTACTAACTTGAAGGGATATTTGTACCTCCATGTTCATTGCAACATTAGTTACAGTAGCCAAGACATGGAAACAACTTACATAACCTTAATGAGTGAATGTATAAAGAAAATGTGATACACACATGCAAAGAGAGAGAAAAAGATATAACATTCAACCATAAAAAAAGAATTCCTAATATTTGTGACAGCACATGCTAGGTTAAATAAGTAGTAATTTTCAAGTGGTGTTCTTTCATTAGGAACTTCAACATACAGACACAAATACTGTATGGTATCACTTACATGTGGGATCTTTATAACACATACTTAAAAATTAACTCATAGATCGAACAGATTGGTGCTTGCCGGAAGAGGTGGGGTGGAAGGTGGGTGAAATTGGTGAAGGTGGCCAAAAGGTACAAACTTCCAGTTATTAAATAACTCTTGGGGTATAATGTACAGAATGAACAGTAATAATTAATATACTATATTAGATATGTGAACATAGCCAAGAGAGGACATCTCAAAAGATCTAATTATAAGGGGAAAAAATCTGTAGATAAAAGTTATCCAATGTATATGTTACAATATTTTATGACAAATTACCACAAATTTAGTAGTTTCAACCTACAGACATTTAGTATCTCACAGTTCGTAGGTCAAAAGTTGGGCGTGGAGTAGCTGGGTTCCTAGTTCAGAAATCTCACAACACTGCAATCAATGCATCTGGTAACTTGGTTCTCATGTGGAGCTCAGGAGCTCCTTCTAATACCATGCATTTTGGAGGCAGAATTTACCTACTGGAAATTGAATGACTAAGGTGTCCATTTGCTTGAATGCTGTTAGCTAGGAGTCATTCTTAGGTCACTCTTAGGTCTTTGCTATGCTTTGCAGCTCCTTCCATCTTCAAAGGCAGCAATGGAAAACCACCCTCACTCTCTGGATTTTGCTTGCCAGGAAAAGCCCCAACCCATTTAAGGATTCACCTCGTTTGGTTTGGTCCATGGAGGATAATCTCCCTATTTTAAGCATATCAGATTTGGGACCTCAGTCACATCTGCTAAACCCTCATAGCAGCACCTAGATTCCTGTTTCATCAATTAACTGGAAGATGTGTGTACACCAGGAGTCAGGAATCTGGTAGGCCATCTTGGGGATCTGACTGCCAGTGTCCTGGTATTGGGATTATGTTTGTAATAAGAAGGTTTAACCATTAAAAGTACATAATAGGATAAATATTGTTATTGATGTTTACCTCAAAATAACTTGGAGGTTGAGTGTAGATATAGACAAGATTGGCCATGTGTTGATATTGCTGAAGCTGGGAAATGAACCCCTGGGACATTGATTACATTATTCTCTTATGCTGAAAATGTTATCAGTTTCATCACACAAGCTATTCTAGAGCATTTAAAATCAATCAAAACTTCCAAAAAATTTTTAAAGATTTTATTTAATTTTAGAGATAAGGGGAAGGAGGGAGAAAGAAAGGGGGATAAACATCAATTTGTGGTTGCTTCTTGCATGGCCCCAGCTGGGTACCTGGCCTGCAACCCAGGCATGTGCCTGACTGGGAATCAAACCAGCAATCCTTTGGTTTCATAGGCCAGCACTCAATCTACTGAACCACACCGGCCAGGAAAACTTCCAAAAATTTTAATGAAACATATATAACATTATTATATAGACCAGGTAAAGGTAGCTCAGAATTACTTAGTTTATTATTATATTACTTAAGGATGTTACTTATTTTCCATATTACTTAAGAACATTCATGCAAAATTTCTCAAAATGTTAACTTTTAAAATTTGACAATATGTAACAAAACTATTCATTTACCAGTAACCCAGTAATTCCACTTTTGAAGATTTACCTTTAAGTCACACTCAGAGATAAAATATATAAATGCTCATCTATATATGGATTAAAAAGGCATGGTATATCTACACTGATAGCTTCAACCAGGGATCCCCTACCGCTGCCATGGCCAGTTCGTTATCCAAGGCATGTTCCAAAACTCCATCCCTAGTGAGTTCTGAGGCAAAGTCTTCATGTTGTGGCTAAACAAAGAAGCCACTCTTCTAACTAGTGAGGAGCCAAGGTGGGGCTCCTGCAAATGCAGTGCATAATGTGTCTGAGTTACTCTACAATATGGGTAAATTGGAGATTTATCTTTTCTTTTTTCTATTTTAAATGTTGTTCCTTTCAATTAGAGGTTTATTTAGCTCCAGAACCCAGGTATATGTGTGACATGGATCACACATTTATTACAGATTAAGAAATTGAAAAATAGGAATTCTAGTATTATGTAAAAATTTTAAATTGGATCAATTCCTGTCATTCAGAATAAGATACCATAGCATTGGAATATGGATTATTGTAAAAAGGGGGGGGCATATTACCACACAGTAAAGTCTGTGTTATCATGAGAATGGAAAAAAATGGAAAACATATTTACTTCATTTGTTTTATTCCTATTAGACTCTGTAAAATTGAAGTATATGGATGTGAATTAGATCATTTAAGGATGTGGGAGAAATTAAGTCATAATAAGACTGATTTCTTGTACACTTGCTCTTTAAATGTCCAAATATTAATTTAGCATCTGCTCTTTGGAAGGATCCAGACTAGTATTGGGGATGCTAAGAGAAATAGACCCTGCCTTCACTGCTTATAAGATTTTAAAGTCTTCGTGTAAAGTAAGCGGTCAGATTCTTCCATCAGAACTAGAGGACCAGTAAAATTAAGGGGTCAAAAGCAAGGCAGGAGTTTCCATATTAGGGGTCTAGTATAGATGCTGTCTGGCGAGGTAGTTAAATACCAGGAAAGTCAAAGTCATGCAATGGGAGGTAAATGAAGTTAACAGCAGGGTGGGCTAGATGAGGCTGTGATAATGGTGGGCAGGAGCCAGACCCTTAGATAGTGGGTCTCAGAGTTGAAAGACATATTAACAATGAAAAACTACCCTTACCAGTTATTTTGGAATTAAGAGTAAACCAAAGAGAATCTCCACTTGGGGCAAGGATGGAATGCATCTTGTGCTCCTGTTCTAGTATACGTGACCACACTGAACAGACAAGGTGTTGTATGCATTTCATCTCCACAGAGTATCTATTAAATAGTGGAGATCATCTGTGATGGAAACTCAGAAGCCATTGGGCTGGCATTCTTTGCTGTGTGTTAGGGATCAGAGCCCATTCTATGAAAATGGCATTCAAAATATTTTTGTTGTGTTGTTGCTGCTGTTGTTGTTGCCATTTGGTAAACTCTAAGACAGGAGTAGATTTGAAATTAATGAAGACAGGAAAAGTTTGTATAAAAGAGCACCAAGGTGGGAAGAAAGTCAGCTTATGAACCAAATTTTAGCAGATTTGACTTGTATTCAGCTAGAAGAAACACTCCTACATTCAAAATATGATTTAATGGGAGGCAATTTACTCAGAGTTTCTTTGCAAACAGCATTTTGGACTGATTTGGTGTTCCCTGTACTACAGTGGCACACATTCTGTGGTATCTACTTAATGTTTTTTTATTCCTTTAAGGAAAATGATATATTCTGGGTTTGAAATAATCATAATCATAGACATAACACATATTGTGCAAAATCTCAATGCATTACAGGCACTGTACACATGCTTTACATATATTAACCACAATCCACTAACTAGAGAGATTAACAAAAGCACATGAGAAATGCAGAACCTGAGACTCAAAGACAACAAATAAGTGACAGAACTGGTACTAGAATCCCTGGACTGGATTTGCCTGGAGCTCACACTAGAGCACTCCTTCCAGCTGACCATGAGTCAGTTAATCCACTTACGTCTACTACTCCAAAGTATAGTTCAAATGATAAAAGAGAGGACCATGTAACCAAAAACGCTGGATGTATTACATAACAAGAGCAATAAGAATGCCCAAATAAATAAGAGATATTAATAAAGGAGAGAAGAGATCATGCTTAGAGACAATATGATCAGCTACATATATAATATTAGATACTGTCAAAATATGAACCAGGGCTCACACACATCAGGTTCTTTCCTTCTATGCTCCTTAAGTCTGGCTGATAAAGAGAAAGAATATATCAACTTTCTTTTCTCTGACAGCACAGCACATGTCTTGGGCTCCTATATGTGCTGTAGTTTCCTGATTTTCTATCACTCATGGAAGGGGGCCCATTTTCTGCAGATTTGCAATAAGCAAACTGCTCAAGTGTTAGCAGGGATGTGTCACTTACCAAGAAGCCTTTAATCAACAGACAGAAGCCAAGTCTAGAACTCCCATGACTGAGAGCTGAGAAAACAATCATCCCAAAATGTAAGGATCAAACAGTAACCTAAGAGGGTATATCAGTTCACTAGGAGTCTGAGGCTCTGAAAGAAAAGGCAGATCTTAAGTAAGAAAAACTATAAGGGATCAGCCAGAACACTAAGGTCCTAGAGTCGTACCCCTATGGGGCCTCCAAGGACCATGATCATATGAGGATCACCCTGATTTCCAACTTGGAATACTCAGGAAAATGGGACATTAACTTAAGATGAGCAGAGTTAGGAAAGCAAAGGCCAAAGTTACAGGACTGGCCATCTATCAAAGTAAGGACCCTGAAGTGGACTAAGGGTAGCATCCACAGCATGAAAGGAGATCTCACAAAATCTCTTCTGTCACCCTGGGAAGCCCATGGCAGAGACTACAGCCTGATTTGAACCTGAGAAGTGTCAGGCAGGTGAGGGCCTCTGTGTACTGTGTGCGGTTTTCGTTTGGTAGAGGGGATGACTGGGTCGCTAACAAGAATCCATCTATGTGAATATTCTGAGTGTTACGGGGAGAAGTGCCAAAACCAGAGGGAGCACCCCAAAAAGCAGACAGGCCACATAGGGTTAGGAATGTCCTTAGCCCTGGTGGACCCAGCAACACTACCACTGAGGAGTCCACGCATTCCACGTGGGCGGTCTCAGGGAGGCAAGGGCCTTGCACACTAGGATCCCAGGCCAGCTGTGCAAAGACAAGACCTTGCAATCAACCGAGGGAAAGCGAGGACTCTCAGCGCTAAAGGAGGGGATCGCCGCCACTCCGTGGGAGCCTCACGGGGTCCCGTCTCCCCGGGCAGGCCTCTAAGGCCCAGCGCGCACAGAAGAAGCAGTCCGCCCCAACTGCCGCACTGGAACTCAGCAAAGTGAGGACTTGGTGTGCGGCCAGGCCCACCGGGCTCACAGGGGGGAGGAGCCCGGGCTCTGGACACGCAACAGTGGATACCCTGGGTGAGGCCCTAGGGCCTAGCGGCTCCTAAGCAATAGGGTTCCATGGGGCCCCGCGCAGCACTCAGTTTTCAGGCGCCCTGGACAGCCCTCCCAGATAGAACCCACCGACTTCCGCTTTGGAGCAGGGGGCCTTTCCTGGCGGGCACGGACCGCTGCTTTCCGGCTGCGGGTAGATCCTCCAGCGGCTCTAAACTCAAGGTGAGGACCTGAGTGCAGCCCTGCGAGAGTGAGAGTGGGCCCTTTCCATCCTCGCACCCTGCCGTCCGGCTCCGAGAGACCCCAGAAGAGCCGTCGGACTGAATCCGTCCCGAATGCGTTCATGAGAAGGCTGTCCTTGCTCTACGGGTGGAGCCGATTCAGGAGGCCTCGGCCCTGTAGGTCCGAACTGTTCTCAGGATGAGGGCCCGGAGTGCTTCAGAGCCCCCCTCTATCCTGGAAAGGGGCCTGCACAGCACAGCAGCCCCGCCCTCACCCCTAGGAGGCGCTGGGCAGAGGGGACAGATAAAACACAAAGCATCCTCTTCTCTAGCGGCTGCTAAGGGAGGGCTGCACCCGCTAACTCCCAAACTCAGCAACGGCGCCCCGAGCAGAGCTGGCAGACCCAGCCGGCCCCTCCTTTTCTCTGGCAGTGGTGTCAGGGATGTGAGGGCCTCGGTTTAGTGGACTAGGCCCACTTCAGAAAGGAGGAGCCAGTCCCTAAGGGGATTGAGGGTTGTGGCACTGAAGAGCTTGGGGGAACGTGCCAAGAAAGTAGGGACCCCCTGACACGTCAGCCCTGTTTTCAGGTCAGGAAGACTGACCTTCTCGCCACGACGAGTTGCGCTCACTTCTTCCCAGGCCATCCAGGGAGGGGATCGATCAGGTCAAAGGGGGCAAACCACCTGTCATGGGTGGCAGGGTTTCATTTACGCCACCTTTCTCGGAGAAACCGTTCAGGACTGTGGTGATGTGCCACAGCATAACGTGGTGACAAAAGAATGCGCCCTATTTCTCGTGCTAGGTGACATGAAGGATAGATGTCAGGCCCAATGGTCACCACCCAAAGGAAACAGGGCAGTGTGGGGAGTCCCCACAGTTTAGCAAAGAGAGAGAGAGAAATTATAACCCCGGCAGGAGTCTAATTTAGACTTGAATTGCGATTCCATTTGGAACCACCCACCATAGGGCCTTAACCTACGTGCAGCAGCCCACACACTTGGGGACGTGCTTTGGTGACATTAAGTCCAACTTCATATCGTCTTACTGGGTCTCGGGGAGGCCAGATCCTACTGTGTGCAGTTCTCCATCAGGAGCCCCACTGAGGATGTGGGAGAGGGGTGAGGCGACCGAACGACCCTGAATAGAGCAGCCCTCAAGGAGTCCCTCCCAACACTTACCTGCCAGCCCAGGTTATGTCAGGGATGGACTGTCAGATTGAGCTTCCTCTTCATTTCTCTATTTCAGGTCTAAGAGAGGTGAGATCCTTAGTCTGTAGGTCCAGCCACCAGTTAAAGAAAGTGGAGACGTGCCTGGTCCTCACACGGAGCCAAGGTGAGGAGCTTGACTGACAGGTGAGGATCCGCATGAGCTCAGGAAACAGGGGAACCACTAAGCTCTCAGCACTGGTGTCCCCCGATACAAAGGGGGACTGATGCTCCCCTCCAGTTCCTTCTGGGTCGCAGGGAGCGTTGAGGTGTCAACGTCAAAGTAACAGAGAGGCAGATGCCCAGGCTCTGCCCAGAGTTTACACGATAATACTAAAGGTGAACTGAGGGGTCCCACGTGCCAAACAACGGGGGATACGCTGATTCACTTCCTGTCACTTGAATAAAATCAAAGCACAGCTAGTAAGAGGCAGCCTGAGACTCTGTGTAACGGTTCTCTGGCTCCACTATGGGATTCATAACCGGGGACTGAGCTGAAGCAGGAGCCTTGGGGGTGTCTCTGGAGTAATGCCCTCAAGGAAGTCTACAGAGGCTTCCTTCAAAAAAAAAACAAAAAAACACCTAAGGTTGAATTTACCTGTTGAATGTGCTCACTCCTCTCATCTTCACTCCAACAGGTGCCCAAATCACCTGTCCATTGGCCCACACTCTTGTCTGCTGTCCTGAACAACAGCCATCATGCCTCGTGGTCACAAGAGTAAGCTGCGTGCTCGTGAGAAACGCCGCCAGAAGAGAGCTGAGACCCAAAGTCTTAAGGATGCTGGGGCCGCTACAGGGGAGGAAGAAGACGCTGCTTGCTGCTCCTCTTCTGTTCTGGGGGACACGCCCTCTGGCTCCACTGGTGCTGCACCTCTCCAGGCACCTTCGAGTGCCCCAGACACCACCAGTGCCGCTGCACGTGTTTCACGCAGAAGATCTGCTAGAAAAGCCAAAAGCCATGTTGAGAAAAGTAAAAGTTCCCCCCAGGCCTCACCTTCCCCTCAGAGCTTTGCCCTAGATCTCCTAAATAAGAAGGCGTGTAAGTTGGTACAGTACCTGCTGTGTCAGTATAGATTGGGAGAGCCCATGAAAAAGGTGGATATGCTGAAGATAGTACGCAAATGGTACAGGAAGAACTATTCTGAGGTTCTCAGCAAGGCCTCTGAGAAGATGCATCTGGTCTATGGCCTAAAATTGAAAGAAGTCGAGCCCAATGGAAATTTCTACACCCTCGTCGATGATCAAGATGACCCTGGCTATGGGAATCTGAGTCCCGGCTGGAGATTTCCTGTAAGAGGAATTCTGTTGCCTCTTCTGAGTGTGATCCTCTTGAATGGGGACCGTGCCTCTGAGGAGGAGATCTGGGATTCCCTGAATAAGATAGGTGTCTATGATGGAACACATCACTTCATTTTTGGGGAGCCCAGGCAGCTAATCAACGAAGTTTTGTTGCAGAAAGAATACCTGGTGTACCAGAGGGTGCCCAACACAGATCCTCCACGCTACGAGTACCTGTGGGGTCCAAGAACCCATGCTGAGACCAGCAAGATGAAAATCCTGGAGTTCCTGGCCAAGATCAGTGAAACAGAGCTCACTGCGTTCCCAGGCCTTTATGAAGAGGCTTTGAAAGATGAGGAAGAAAGAGCTCAAGCCAGAGCCGAAGCCAGAGCCCAAGCCAAACGTAAGACCGGCCGTCGTTCCAAGACTGGTGGTCGCCCCACAGCCACATCCCACCATTCCCCGCACCCTGAGTGACATCCAGATGGAGTCTTCAGTCTGGTGGGAAAGGAAAGGCCGGTGACACAGTTTCTTACTATGCAAAATTTCTTGTTAGCTTGCCTGTGTGGGGTTTTTTGCATTTGCAAATGTTCTTTTGACAGAATGTTTCTTTAGGATTCAGAATGTAAGTTTATGAGTGGCATGGGTCACACATTTATTGCCCTGCGTCAGTTGGCAGTAGGAGTTTCCTTTTCGAAATGTAAATTGGGAATCCTTCAGTAACTTTTGTGATCCAGAACAAGATAATGCGGCTTTAGGGTAAGACTATCTTTAGCGATGTGAAAGAAGTTTACACTGACCTAATAGGGAACAGTAGGTAGATATACAGAAGGATAGATAGATAAAGTTAAAGGTAGCCTCGTTACAGATGTTTATACAATTACTGTTGGCATAGGATGTTAATTTGGATTCAGGTGTACAACATAGTGATGAGACATTTATATAACTTCCAAGGTGTTCACCCCCATTGCTCTGCAACCATTTGAACCATATGTGTTATAACAATACTCTTTGCTGTGTTACCTGTGCTGTACCCAGCTGGTCTGTTACAGCCATGACAAGGACACCAACTGCATGACCGCCTGTAGATGGATGCGTAAGGGGGATGTGGTACATATATAAAGTTGGTCATTTCTTGTTTGCTAACTGCACTTAGTGCATCGTTGTACCAGTTGTAAAGCTATGTACCTGAATCTCCTTCTGTTTTTCAAGAATGTTTGATAATATAAATGGTAGTGAATCACACCTCTCGGTTCATGGCTTTTATTTCATACGGTCGTTAACGGAGCATGAGCTCTGTGGAAGTCTGCATGCTTGCATTGGGGATGCTTAGGCAAAGAAGACCACACACGGGTCCATGCAATTATAGATTGTAGAAGAAGCTAACATTACCAAAGAGGGTGAGATGCTCTGCTTCCTGAGGAGCAACTGAAAAGTAAAGAGGGGGTGGAGATAGCATAGCACTTAGGTCTCATTGCTAAGCAGTATTTAGTCCCATTGGAAGATCAATGGCTGATCCGGGGTCACATCCAGTCGCTTGTGTCACCCATAGTGAGATCTGATGTGGAGCCTTCACATAGTGATGGGAATTCCTACTGACCAGTATTCCTGATGTGCACGGACATCTTGTTGACTTCTATTTTGAGGTAATTTTCCGGCGGTGTTCTATCAACACGAAGTCTGTTTAGGTTCAGAGTATACGTGTATGAATGACAGGGCTCACACTCTGACTGCTGTGGATCCAGTTTAAGGGTGAGAGTTTTGTTCCTTGAGACGCACACTGAAAATCCTTAAATCCCTTTTGTTTTCCTGAAGAAGACAGTGTGCCATTACATTGGGATCATGAAAAGCGACACTCAGAGAGATGGGATCAGAACATAGGGAGAAGAAGGTAAAAGTATGTCAGTTATCTGTTTGCCCTACTCCAGTTTTGCTTTTTGTAAACTTAATCTTCATATACCTGGATGTCCTTACTTTATTTACCAGTGAATGAGTCGAGAGAAATCTAAATTGGTGTAGCCTCTGTGGGAGACTGTGTAGATGTTCCTTAAAGACTTAAAAGTTAAACTGTCACACTCCAGCAGTTCCACTATTGGGTATTTTTGTCAAGAACATGAAGTACTATGTCTCTGTCTCCATGTTCACTGCAACATTATTGCCAAGACATGGAAACAACCTACGTGCCCACTGGTGAATAAATGGATAAAGTAAAAGGGATACACACCCTTGCAAACACACACAAACGCACACACGATGTGTCAGCCACAAACGCAAGAAGTCCTCCCATTTGGGAAAACACGTGAAGAACTTGAGGACATTATGCTAAGTGAAATATATGGTAATATTCAAGGGGTGTTCTTGCAACTTTCAGCAAAAGACAAATACTATATAGTATCATTCGTATGTGGGACCTTTAAAATACATGACACACACATGCAAGTGAACTCAGATATGGAGAACCGATGGGGATTGCCAGAAGCGAGGGTGAGAGATGGCCAAAAGCTACACATTTCCAGTTACGAATTAAATAAGACGGGGCTTGTCATGTACAGGACAAGCAATAATATTAATACTGTACTACCTGTGTGAAAGCTGCCCTAGAGACACCTTAAAAGTTTTAATTACAGGAAGGGAAAAAAGAATTTCATAAAAAGTTTGTGTTGATTAACTTTATAAAAAATTATTGCAAATTTCACAGCTTCAAACCACAGACTTTTACTATCTCACAGCTCCTTAGGTCAGAATTGAGGGCACACAGTAGCTGCATCTGTAGGTCAGATATCTGAATTTCTAGAAACAATGTATCAGGCAGCTGGGTTCTCACAAGGACCTCAGAAGCTCCATCCACTACCACGCGTGTTTGGGGCAGAATTCACTTACCGGAAACTGAAAGACGAAGGTTCGCATTTGCATGCATGCTGTTGGCTAGAGGTCATTCTCGGGTCACCCTTAGGTCTTTGCTCTGCTATGCAGCTCCTTCCATCTTGAAAGCCAGGAAGGAAACCGCCCCCTCACACTTCGGACTTCTTTGGCCAGGAAAAACTCCATTGCATGTAAGGACTCACTATGTCTAGATCGTGGAGGATAATATCCCCATTTTAGAAATATCAGATTTCGGAACTCAATTACATCTCCTAAATTCCTCATAGCAGTACCTCGATTCATGTTTGATGAATAACTGGAAGATGTACACCATGCATCAGGAATCCGGTAGGACCTCTTGGAATTCTGACTGCCGGTGTCCTTGCGGAATTGTGGTTATGTTTTTAATTAGGAGCTTTACCCTCTCAATGTTCATGGTACGATAAATATTGTCCCTGATGCTTGCCTCAGAATAACCTAAGGGCTGAGAGTGGATTTAGATGAGACAAGGTTGGCGGTGTGGCGATTTAGCCAGAGCTGAGAAATGAGTGTGTGGAGCGTTGATTACATTATTCTCTCGCTACTGCAAATGTATACATTTCGTGCCATGAATTATTCCAACGCAGAGAAATTAAAACAAAGCTTCCAAACTTTTTCTTATTAAATAAGTATGACAACGTTACTTAGACCAGGTAGAGGTAGGTCATAATTAATTTATTATTAGATAGCTTAACAATACTACTCAATTCCAATATTACTTAAGAACATTGAGACACACATTCTGAAAATGCAAACTTGCGGCTTTGACGATATATTAAGAAAGCTATGCATTTATCTGTGGCCCAGTAATTTCATGTTTTTAAGATCACCCTGAATACATGCCCCAAACAACAGGAAAATACGTAAATGTTCATCAATATGTTTATTTAAAACACATCATCGTATATACACAGTGTACTCCATAGTTGTAAATAAGCATGAGTAGGATCTTTTTGTTTTCTTATATATACATGTAATTTGTGATTTTTTCGGGCTAATGTCCATGACACCATGCTCGGTGTCTTCCCACTTCCTTAGGAGGAGGTTTTAGAGAGAGAGAGAAATGGGAGAGCACGAGTCAGAGCTGAAGCCAGGCCTCCACTACTGCTGCCGTGGCCACTTTTCTGTCCAGAGCATGTCCCGAAACTCCTCCCATCCCTAGTGAACTTCTGAGGTACAGTGTCACTTTGCAGTTAAAGAAAGCAGCCATTCTGCAAACAAGTGAAGAGCTAAGACAGTGCATAACATCTCTGTGTTTCTGTACAGAACGGGTTAATTGGAATCTTACCTTCTATCTTAAGTGTCCTTAATTTCATTTAGAGGAATACTTACCTTGAAAACCTAAGTTTATAAATGCATTGGATCACACATTTATCGGAGATTATCTGGTTGAAAAATAGGAATTCTGCTGTTATGTAACAAATGAAAAGCCTTGAATAATTTCCTGTAATTCCATAACATTGGAATATGGATTTTTGTGAAAAAGGAAATTATTTCACCGTAAGGTCTGTGTGATCATGAGATGTGAAAAAATTCGACCTGTAATCAATCCTGGGTTTGTTTTATTCCATTCACTTTTTTTGTGAAATTGCAGTATATGGATCTGGATTGGCTCAGCTTATTCAAGAATGTAGAAGAAATTAAATCATAGTAAGTTTGAGTTCTTGTACACTCACTCTTTACAGGTCGAGACATAATTTAGCATGTGTTGTTTAAAAGGCTTCTGATTACTACTCGGAATGCTCAGAAAAATAGGGCCTACCTGCGCTGCCCATAGGAATTAGAGTCCAAGAGCAGCTGTCATGTAGAAAGCGCGGTGACATATTCAAAAGGATTTAAAGGACCAGTACAATTAGGGGTCAGAAGCAGGGAGGGAGGTTCCAGATCAGGGGTCTACTTAAGAGGCTGTAAGGAAAGGAAGCTAGAGAACGGGAAGCTGAAAGTCGTGAGATGAGAGGTGATGTGACATTCACAGCAGGGTGTGCTACAGGAGGCTGCAATAACGGTGAGCAGGGGCCAGACCCTCACAGAGTGGCTATCAAAGGTGAGACACTCGCAGAACGAAAGCTCCCCTTACCAGTTACTGTGTAATGATGAGTCGTCGGCGGCGGCAGCCGTCCGTCTCGAGAGACGACGGTGTAGCTTCTTAAGAGTCTATCTGCACCGCCGAGAATGGCTGTGCAGTCCGACTCGGGAGTGACACGGTATCTGTCTCCTCCCGTGTTGAATCGACATCTTGCGATGACGCTGGAATGTCCTCTCCAGTGGAGCTGAAGCTACAGAGCCTGGGCAGGGTGATATGGAGGGTCTGCTGTTGCCCATGCAGCAGACCCCCCCTCTCTTCGCAGCCGAAGGGTCCAAGGGAAAGACGGAGTCAATACAGCTTGGCTTCAGGTGCGCCGCAGGAGTTGCCGGTGTTGACTACAACGTCAAACCGCCTTAGGGACTCCGGCTCCGGATTTTCTGTCGGGGTTTACTCCCCTAGCCTTTCCCCTGAAGGGGTATGCCGCAAGGCAGCGGAGGTTTTTTGGAGTCAGAGTTTTCCTTCTCTGATGTGCCCTGACTGGAAGATCGAACCAGCGACACTTAGCTCGCAGGCCGACGCTCAATCCACTGAGCCAAACCAGCCAGGGGGAAGGCAGCACTTGGGACAGCAATGGAAGGCATCCTTTGCTCCTGTCCAGTACAATTTACCTTATTGCACAGAGTAGGCGTTTCATGCATATGATCTCCAGAGCGTTTCTGTGAAATATAGTGGTAATTTGTGTTTGGAAGCTCAGGTGGCACTGAGTTAGCACACTTTGGCCGCGGGTAGGGTGTCAGAACCCTTTTTGTAAGAATGGCAATCAAATCTTTTTGAGTGTGTGGTGATGTTGCTGTCATTTGTCAAAGCCCAAGAGAGTTGTAGATTTTAAGTGATGGTGAAATTAACAGAGATAGGGGGGTTAGTAGGAAAAGTCAGCTCTGAGGGAAGAAAGATTCAGACATTGGAACAAATTCTAGCAGGTCTGAGTTATATTCAAAGGGAGAAACTCCCTCATACTCGAAACATGAATTAATGGGAAGAAATTTACTCAGAGTTCCCGGTAAACAAAATTTTGGATGAATTTACTGGTTTGCATACTAAACTGCACATATTCTCTCATATCCCCTGGAAATTTTTTTTTTTTTTTTATGCTTTAAGGTGAGTGGTATTTTCTGAGGTTGAAATGATCCTAACCATGGACATCACAGATATTTTGCAAAATATCAGTGCATTCCAGACACTTTGCCACATGCTTTATATACATTAGCCACAATTTACCAGCTCTAAAAGACAGGGCTTAACAAACCCCTTCAGATGTAGAACCTGGGTTCACTGAGCCTGCTAACGTACCTGAGGTCACAGGGCTAATAAGTGACAAGACTGGGACAACATCCCCTGGACTGTACTTGTCCAAAACCCACACTAGAGCACTCCTTCCAGCTGATCGTGAGTCAATTTATTCACATATGGCTACTAGTCCGAAGTTTACCTCAAGAGAGAAAAAGGAGAACCTTGTGACCAAAACACTGGATTCCAAAACTAGAACAATAAGGATACAAAATGATAAGAGAGATGAGTAAAGGAGAGAAAAGATGAGTCTTAGTGACAATATGATCATCCACATACGCAGTATAAGACACCAAGAGAAGATGATTCCGGGCCTGACAGGTGTGGTTCAATGGGTTGGGCATTGTCTCCCATACCCAAAAGTCCTTGATTCAATTCCCAATCAACTGACACACCCGGGATGCAGGCCAGGTCCCTTGTAAGGTGCCTGCAACAAGCATCCGATAAATATGTCTGTTGCACATTTACGTTTCTCTCCCTGTCTTTCACCCTCACTTCCCCTCCACCAAAAATAAATAAATAAAGCTTTTAAGAAAAAGAAAAGGTCAACCAGGGCTCAAACATAACTGAGTCTATCCTTCTATGTTCGTTAAGTATGGTTGGTGTGGAGAAATAATATATCAGCTTTCTTTTCTCTGGCAGCACAGCACGTGTCCTGGCCTCCGGTTTGTGCTGCGGTTTCCCGTTTCGCATCAGTCATGGAATAGTGGCGCATTTACTGCAGATTTACAATAGGGGGATTGTCATGTGTCATTTTCCAGGAAGCACTTAATCGAGATGCAGGAGCCGAACTGGAGGACTCCCGTGTCTCAGGGCTGAAGAAACAATCACCCCAAAATACGGGGATCAAACAAAAAGCTCAGGAGGGTTATCTCAGATCCGAAGGAGTCCGAGGCTACAACAGATATGGTGAACATCGTTAGTAAGGAAGAGAGAGGAAGTTACGTGCCAAAACACTAAAGTCCTAGAGTCCCACCTGTGTTTTCTGTTCTTGGAGGGCACGAAATATCATGACCCTATCAAGATCACTCCGATTTCGAACTTGAAATTCTCAGGAAAGTGGGGGCATTCATGAAAGATGAGCAGAGTTAGGAAAGCAAAGGCCAAAGTTACAGGACTGGTCATCAGACGAAGTACGGACCCTTCAGTGGACTAAGGGTAGCACCCACAGCATGAAAGGTCTCACAATCTCCCCTCTGCTGTCGGGAATCCCTGGGAATCCCCTGGCAGAGACGTCAGGCAGATTGAGCCTAAGAAGTCTGAGTAAGATGAGGTCCTCCATGTACTGTGTGTGGTTTCCGTTTGGCACGAGAATGAGTGGGTGTCTAACAGGAATCCATTTGTGTGAATATCCTGAGTGTTATGAGGGGACGTGCCAAAACCAGAAGGGACACCGCAAAAGCCAACAGGCCATGTAGTGTCCAGGAAATTTCTTAGCCTTGACAGACCCAGCAGCGCTACCACTGAGGAGTCCACGCATTCCACGTGGGCGGTCTCAGGGAGGGAAGGGCCTTGCACACTAGGATCCCAGGCCAGCTGTGCAAAGACAAGACCTTGCAATCAACCGAGGGAAAGCGAGGACTCTCAGCGCTAAAGGAGGGGATCGCCGCCACTCCGTGGGAGCCTCACGGGGTCCCGTCTCCCCGGGCAGGCCTCTAAGGCCCAGCGCGCACAGAAGAAGCAGTCCGCCCCAACTGCCGCACTGGAACTCAGCAAAGTGAGGACTTGGTGTGCGGCCAGGCCCACCGGGCTCACAGCGGGGAGGAGCCCGGGCTCTGTACACGCAACAGTCGATACCCTGGGTGAGGCCCTAGGGCCTAGCGGCTCCTAAGCAATAGGGTTCCATGGGGCCCCGCGCAGCACTCAGTTTTCAGGCGCCCTGGACAGCCCTCCCAGATAGAACCCACCGACTTCCGCTTTGGAGCAGGGGGCCTTTCCTGGCGGGCACGGACCGCTGCTTTCCGGCTGCGGGTAGATCCTCCAGCGGCTCTAAACTCAAGGTGAGGACCTGAGTGCAGCCCTGCGAGAGTGAGAGTGGGCCCTTTCCATCCTCGCACCCTGCCGTCCGGCTCCGAGAGACCCCAGAAGAGCCGTCGGACTGAATCCGTCCCGAATGCGTTCATGAGAAGGCTGTCCTTGCTCTACGGGTGGAGCCGATTCAGGAGGCCTCGGCCCTGTAGGTCCGAACTGTTCTCAGGATGAGGGCCCGGAGTGCTTCAGAGCCCCCCTCTATCCTGGAAAGGGGCCTGCACAGCACAGCAGCCCCGCCCTCACCCCTAGGAGGCGCTGGGCAGAGGGGACAGATAAAACACAAAGCATCCTCTTCTCTAGCGGCTGCTAAGGGAGGGCTGCACCCGCTAACTCCCAAACTCAGCAACGGCGCCCCGAGCAGAGCTGGCAGACCCAGCCGGCCCCTCCTTTTCTCTGGCAGTGGTGTCAGCGATGTGAGGGCCTCGGTTTAGTGGACTAGGCCCACTTCAGAAAGGAGGAGCCAGTCCCTAAGGGGATTGAGGGTTGTGGCACTGAAGAGCTTGGGGGAACGTGCCAAGAAAGTAGGGACCCCCTGACACGTCAGCCCTGTTTTCAGGTCAGGAAGACTGACCTTCTCGTCACGACGAGTGGCGCTCACTTCTTCCCAGGCCATCCAGGGAGGGGATCGATCAGGTCAAAGGGGGCAAACCACCTGTCATGGGTGGCAGGGTTTCATTTACGCCACCTTTCTCGGAGAAACCGTTCAGGACTGTGGTGATGTGCCACAGCATAACGTGGTGACAAAAGAATGCGCCCTATTTCTCGTGCTAGGTGACATGAAGGATAGATGTCAGGCCCATTGGTCACCACCCAAAGGAAACAGGGCAGTGTGGGGAGTCCCCACAGTTTAGCAAAGAGAGAGAGAGAAATTATAACCCCGGCAGGAGTCTAATTTAGACTTGAATTGCGATTCCATTTGGAACCACCCACCATAGGGCCTTAACCTACGTCCAGCAGCCCACACACTTGGGGACGTGCTTTGGTGACATAAGTCCAACTTCATATCGTCTTACTGGGTCTCGGGGAGGCCAGATCTTACTGTGTGCAGTTCTCCATCAGGAGCCCCATTGAGGATGTGGGAGAGGGGTGAGGCGACCGAACGACCCTGAATAAAGCGGCCCTCAAGGAGTCCCTCCCAACCTTTACCTGCCAGCCCAGGTTATGTCAGGGATGGACTGTCAGATTGAGCTTCCTCTTCATTTCTCTATTTCAGGTCTAAGGGAGGTGAGATCCTTAGTTTGTAGGTCCAGCCACCAGTAAAGAAAGTGGAGACGTGCCAGTTCCTCACAAGGAGCCAAGGTGAGGAGCTTGACTGACAGGTGAGGATCCGCATGAGCTCAGGAAACAGGGGAACCACTAAGCTCTCAGCACTGGTGTCCCCCGATACAAAGGGGGACTGATGCTCCCCTCCAGTTCCTTCTGGGTCGCAGGGAGCGTTGAGGTGTCCACGTCAGAGTAACAGAGAGGCAGATGCCCAGGCTCTGCCCAGAGTTTACATGATAATACTAAAGGTGAACTGAGGGGTCCCACGTGCCAAACAACGGGGGATACGCTGATTCACTTCCTGTCACTTGAATAAAATCAAAGCACAGCTAGTAAGAGGCAGCCTGAGACTCTGTGTAACGGTTCTCTGGCTCCACTATGGGTTTCATAACCGGGGACTGACCTGAAGCAGGAGCCTTGGGGGGGGTCTCTGGAGTAATGCCCTCAAGGAAGTCTACAGAGGCTTCCTTCAAAAAAAAAACAAAAAAACACCTAAGGTTGAATTTACCTGTTGAATGTGCTCACTCCTCTCATCTTCACTCCAACAGGTGCCCAAATCACCTGTCCATTGGCCCACACTCTTGTCTGCTGTCCTGAACAACAGCCATCATGCCTCGTGGTCACAAGAGTAAGCTGAGTGCTCGTGAGAAACGCCGCCAGAAGAGAGCTGAGACCCAAAGTCTTAAGGATGCTGGGGCCGCTTCAGGGGCGGAAGAAGACGCTGCTTGCTGCTCCTCTTCCATTCTGGGGGACACGCCCTCTGGCTCCACTGGTGCTGCACCTCTCCAGGCACCTTCGAGTGCCCCAGACACCACCAGTGCCGCTGCACATGTTTCACGCAGAAGATCTGCTGGAAAAGCCAAAAGCCATGTTGAGAAAAGTAAAAGTTCCCCCCAGGCCTCACCTTCCCCTCAGAGCTTTGCCCTTAATCTCCTAAGTCAGAAGGCGTGTAAGTTAGTCGAGTATCTGCTGTGTCACTATAAATTGGGGGCGCCCATTAAAAAGGCGGATATGCTGAAGATAGTACGCAAATGGTACAGGAAGAACTATTCTGAGGTTCTCAGCAAGGCCTCTGAGAAGATGCATCTGGCCTATGGCCTAAAATTGAAAGAAGTCGAGCCCAATGGAAATTTCTACACCCTCGTCGTTGATCAAGATGACACTGGCTATGGGAATCTGAGCCCCGGCTGGAGATTTCCTGTAAGAGGAATTCTGTTGCCTCTTCTGAGTGTGATCCTCTTGAATGGGGACCGTGCCTCTGAGGAGGAGATCTGGGATTCCCTGAATATGATAGGTGTCTATGATGGAACACATCACTTCATTTTTGGGGAGCCTAGGCAGCTAATCAACGAAGTTTTGTTGCAGAAAGAATACCTGGTGTACCAGAGGGTGCCCAACACAGATCCTCCACGCTACGAGTACCTGTGGGGTCCAAGAACCCATGCTGAGACCAGCAAGATGAAAATCCTGGAGTTCATAGCCAAGATGAATGAAAAAGAGCTCACTGCGTTCCCAAGCCTTTATGAAGAGGCTTTGAAAGATGAGGAAGAAAGAGCTCAAGCCAGAGCCCAAGCCAAACGTAAGAGCGGCCGTCGTTCCAAGGCCGGTGGTCACCCCACAGCCACATCCTGCCATTCCCTGCACCCTGAGTGACATCGAGATGGAGTCTTCAGTCTGGTGGGAAAGGAAAGGCCGGTTAAATAGTTTCTTAATATGCAAAATTTCTTGTTAGCTTGCCTATGTGGGGCGTTATGCATTTGCAGATGTGCTTTTGACAGAATGTTTTTTTTTTGATTCAGAATGTAAGTTTACGAATGGCATGGGTCATACATTTATTGCCCTGTGTCAGGTTAGCAGTAGGAGTTTCCGTTTTGAAACGCGAATTGGGAATCCTTCAGTCACTTTTGTGATCCGGAACAAGATAATGCGGCTTTAGAGTAGGACTGTCTTCAGCGGTGTGAGAGAAGTTTACACTGACCTAATAGGGAACAGTAGGTAGATATACAGAAGGGTAGATAAAGTAAAAGTTGGTCACTTGTTATAAATGTTTATTCAGTTATTGTTGGCATAGAATGTTAATCTGGATTCAGGTTTACGACATAGTGATGAGACATTTATATAACTTCGAAGGTATTCGGGCCCATTGCTCTGCAACCCCTTTGAACCATATGTGCTTATCACAATACTTTTTGTTATGTTAGCTGCGCTGTACCCAGCTGGTCTGTTACAGCCATGACAAGGATACAAGCTACATAACCATCTGTAGATGGATGCATAAAGTGGATATGGTACATATATAAACTTGGTCATTTCTTGTTTGCTAACTGCATTTAGTCTATTATGTGAATTGTAAAGCTCTGTACCTGAATTTGCTTCTGTATTTCAAGAATGTTTGATAATATAAACGGTAGTGAATCAGACCTCTCGGTTCATGGCTTTTATTTCATACAGTCGTTAACGAAGCATGAGCTTTTTGGAAGTCTGCATGCTTGCATTGGGGATGTTTAGGCAAAGAAGACCACACACGGGTCCATGCAATTATAGATTGCAGAAGAAGCTAACATTACCAAAGAGGGTGAGATGCGCTGCTTCCTGAGGAGCAACTGAAAAGTAAAGAGGGGGTGGAGATAGCATCGCACTTAGGTCTCATTGCTAAGCAGTATTTAGTCCCATTGGAAGATCAATGGCTGATCCGGGGTCACATCCAGTCGCTTGTGTCACCGTGAGTGAGGTCTGATGTGGAGCCTTCACGTAGTGATGGGAATTCCTACTGACCAGTATTCCTGATGTGCACGGACATCTTGTTGACTTCTATTTTGAGGTAATTTTCCGGCGGTGTTCTATCACCACAAAGTCTGTTTAGGTTCAGAGTATACGTGTATGAACGACAGGGCTCACACTCTGACTGCTGCGGATCCAGTTTAAGGGTGAGAGTTTTGTTCCTCGACACGCACGCTGAAAATCCTTAAATCACTTTTGTTTTCCTGAAGAAGACAGTGTGCCATTACATTAGGATCATGAAAAGCGACACTCAGAGAGATGGGATCAGAACATAGGGAGAAGAAGGTAAAAGTTGGTCAGTTATGTGTATGCCTTACTCCAGTTTTGCTTTTTGTAAATTTAATCTTCATATACCTGGGTGGCCTTTATTTACCAGTGAATCAGTCGAGGGAAATATAAATTGGTGTAGCCCCTGTGGGAGACTGTGTAGATATTCCTTTAAGAGTTAAAAGTTAAACTGTCACACTCCAGCAGTTCCACTATTGGGTATTTTTGTAAGGAACATGAACTTCTATTTCTCTATTCCCATGTTCACTGCAATATTACCTCCAAGACATGGAAACAACCTACGGCCTGCTGCTGCATAAATGGATAAAGTAAAAGTGATACACAACCTTACGAACACACACACACACACACAAATGCACACACGATGTGTCAGCCACAAACACAAGAAGTCCTCCCATTTGGGAAAGCACGCGAAGAACTTGAGGACATTATAGTAAGTGAAATATATGGTAATATTCAAGGGGTGTTCTTGCAACTTTCAGCAAAAGACAAATACTATATAGTATCATTCGTATGTGGGACCTTTAAAATACATGACACACACATGCAAGTGAACTCAGATATGGAGAACCGATGTTGGTTGCCAGAAGCGAGGGTGAGAGATGGCCAAAAGCTACAATTTCCAGTTATGAATGAAATAAGACGGGGCATGTCATGTACAGGACAGACAATAATAGTAATACTGTACTACCTGTGTGAAAGCTGCCCTAGAGACACCTGAAAAGTTCTAATTACAGGAAGGGAAAAAATAATTACATAAAAAGTTAGTGTTGATCCATTACCTATAACAAACTACTGCAAATTTCGGAGCTTCAAACCACAGACTTTTACTATCTCACAGCTCCTTAGGTCAGAATTGAGGGCACACAGTAGCTGCATCTCTAGGTCAGATATCTGAATTTCTAGAAACAATGTATCAGGCAGCTGGGTTCTCACATGGACCTCGGAAGCTCCATCCACTACCACGCGAGTTTGGGGCAGAATTCACTTACCGGAAATTGAAGGACGAAGGTTTGCATTTGCATGCATGCTGTTGGCTAGGGGTCATTCTTGGGTCACCCTTAGGTCTTTGCTATGCTATGCAGCTCCTTCCATCTTCAAAGCAAAGAAGGAAACAGCCTCCTCAGACTTCAGATTTCTTTCACCAGGAAAAGCCCCATTCCATCCATGTAAGGACTCACATCACTATGTCTAGATTGTGGAGGATAATATCCCCCTTTTAAGAGTATGGGATTTGGGACCCCCATTACATCTTCTAAATTCCTCATAGCAGTACCTCAATTAGTGTTTGATGAATAACTGGAAGATGTACACCATGAGTCAGGAATCCGGTAGGCCATCTTGGGATTCTGACTGCCAGAGTCCTTGCGGTATTGTGGTTATGTGTATAATTAGGAGCTTTACCTTCTGAATGTTCATGGTAGGATAAATATCGTCCTTGATGCTTGCCTCAGAATAACCTGGGCTAAGGGTGGATATAGATGAAACAATGTTGAACATGTTTTGATTTCGTCGAAGCTGGGAAAAGTGTGCATGGGGCGTTGGTTACATTATTCTTTCACTACTGCACGTATACACATCATGACACAAATTCTTCCAGATCATGAAAACTGAAACAAAACCTTCAGACATTTTTTATGAAACAAGTATGACAATATTTTACTTTATATTACTTTAAAATACTATTTCCAGTATTAAGAACATTGATGTAAAATTATCAAAATGTGACCTTGAAGAATTTGACAATATACTTGAAAACTATGCTCTTACTTGTGACCCAGTAATTCCATGCTTTTAAGACTAACCGAAATATAAGCCAAGCCCGCAACAATAGAAACAAACACAAATTCTCTTCAATATATTCGTCGGCAGCCGTCCGTCTCGAGAGACAATGGTGTAGCTTCTTAAGAGTCTATCTGCACCGCCGAGAATGGCTGTGCAGTCCGACTCGGGAGTGACATGGTATCTGTCTCCTCCCGTGTTGAATCAACATCTTGTGATGACGCTGAAGCTACAGAGCCTGGGCAGGGTAATATGGAGGGTCTGCTGTTGCCCATGCAGCAGACCCCCCCTCTCTTCGCAGCTGAAGGATCCAAGGGAAAGACGGAGTCAATACAGCTTGGCTTCAGGTGCGCCGCAGGAGTTGCCGGTGTTGACTACAACGTCAAACCGCCTTAGGGACTCCGGCTCCGGATTTTCTGTCGGGGTTTACTCCCTTAGCCTTTCCCCTGAAGAGGTATGCCGCAAGGCAGCGGAGGTTTTTTGGAGTCAGAGTTTTCCTTCTCTGATGTACCCTGACTGGAAGATCGAACCAGCGACACTTAGCTCGCAGGCCGACGCTCAATCCACTGAGCTAAACCAGCCAGGGCAATCTTCAATATATTGATTTTATTATATCATGGTATGTCCACAATGTATACTTATGAAAAAGAATGAGTATGATTTCTGTTATTGATATGGGATGTTTTCTCATGTATACAAATAATTTGTGAGGTTTTGGCTAATGTCCCTTATATCATGCCCAGTGCCATTCCATTTTATTATGAAGAGGTTTTGAGACAGAGACAGAGACAGAGAGACAGAGACAGAGAGACAGTGTCAGAATCAGAGCTGCAGCCAGGGCTCCCCTACCACAGCCATGGCCAGTTTGCTGTACAGAGTATGTCCAGCAATTTCTCCCATCCTAGTGAAGGCTGAGGTAGAGTCTTCACATGTGGTTCTGGAAAGCAACCACTCTTCTAACCAGTGAGGAGCCAAGGTGGGGCTCCTGAGAGCACTGTGCATAACATCTTTGTGCTCCTGTACAATATGGGTAAATTGGAGATTTGTCCTTTTTGTTTCTTTCTGCTTTAAATGGCGTTACTTTCAATTAGAGGATTATTTACCCCCAAAACCTGTTTATGAATGTCATGGACCACACATTTACTGGTGATTATCTGGCTGAAAAATAGGAATTCTGCTATTATGTAACAAATTGAAAATCCTTGGATAATTTGCTATTTTCAGAACAAGATAGCATAACATTGGAATATGGATTTTTGTGAAAAAGGAAGTTACCTCACAGGGAAGTCCGTGTAATCATGAGATGTGAAAACAATATATAAACTGTAATCAATTCTTGGTTTGTTTTATTCCTTTCAGTTTCTTTGTAAAATTGCAGTGTATGGATCTAGATGGGTTCAGCTTATTCAAGAATGGAGAAGAAATTAAATTATAATAAGTTTGACTCACTCTTTTACAAATCTGAACATTCATTTAGCATGTGCTGTTTAAAAGGCTCCTGGCTAATACTAGGAGTTGTGAGAAAAATAAGAGCCTACCTACGCTGCCCATAGGATTTAGAGTCTAAAAACAACTTTCAGGTAAAAAAACGTGGTGAGATACTCAATGGGACTTAAAGGACCAGTACAATGAAGGAGTCAGAAGCAGGGAGGGAGGTTCCAGATGAGGGGTCTAGTGCAGAGGCTGTAAGGCAAGGAAGTTAGAGAACCGGAAACAGAAAGTGGTGTGTTGAGAGGTAATGTGTCGTTCATGGCAAGATGGGCTAGATGAGGCTGGGATAACGGTGAGCAGGGGCCAGACCCTCAGATAGTGGGTATCATAGGTGAGACACTTACTCCCAGAATGGAAAACTCCCTTTAGCAGTTACTTTGTAGTGAGGAGAAAACCAGAGAGAATCTCCACGTTGAACAGCATTGAAAGGCGTCATGTGCTCCGGGCCAAGTGCACGTGACCACAATGCGCACACTAGCAGTTTTTTGCACGTCAACTCCAGGGAGTTTCTGCGGAATAAGGGTGATAATCTGTGATTGCAAACTCAGCAGCCATTGGGCTGGCACTCCCTGCTGTGGATAGGGGAGTCATAGCCCATTCTATTAAAACAGCATTCAAAATCTTTTGTCATTTTGGTGGTGTTCTCATTTGTCAAAATGTAATTGTAGATTTTAGGAGACGGTGAAATTAATGAAGGTAGGGGAGGTTTGTATGAAAGGGCAGCTAGGTGGGAAAAACACCTAGACTTTGAAGAAAATTTTAGAAGATCTGAGTGGTATTGAGCTGTAAAACACCTACACTCAAAATGTGATTTAATGGGGGGAAATTTACTCAGCGTTTTTTTGTTAAGAACATTTTGTCCTAATTTGGTGTTTCATGACCTGAACTGTCGCACGTTCTCAGATATCTACTGGATTTCTTTAAGTTGAGTAGTATTTTTCTCAGGGCAAAATAATCTTAATCATGGACATAACAGACATTGTGCAAAAGATAAAAGCATTCCACACACCGTGCCACGTGCTGTACATACAGTAACCGCAATCCATAAGCACTGCCATACAGGCCTTAACAAACCCCCTTCGCAAATGCAGAACCTCGGACTCATAGAGTCTGCTAGTGTACCTGAGGTCACACAGTGAATAACTGGCAGCGCTGGGACTAGACTCCCTGTTCTGGAGTTGCCCAGAGCTCACACTGGCGCACGCCACCCAGCTGACCTTGGGTGGCTTAATTCACTTAGTTCTCCTACTCCAAAACGTACCTAAAGTGACAGAAAGGAGGACCCTGGGACCAAACATCTGGATTGGTTTACCTAGCAAAGTATAGACTTACCTAAATAAATAAGAGATACGCATGCAGGAGAGAAGAGATCAGTCTCAGGGACAATATGGTCATCTACGCTTGCAAACTCAGAAACCCTAGAAAGATCGGTCGGGTCTCACAAAGCTCTAGCTCTGTCCTTCTAGGGAGAAAGTGGATGCTTGAGAACTTCCCTAAGCCTGGCCGGTGAAGAGCAAGGATGTATCAACTTTCTTTTCTCTGACAGCACAGCACATTTCCTGGGCTCCGCTTTGTGCTGCCGTTTCCTATTTTTACATCAGTCATGGAATGCTGGCTCATTCCTGCAAATTTGCATTAAGGAAACTGGTCATGTGTTTGCAGGGAGGCATCATTTCTCAGGAAGTTTTTAATCCAGAGACAGGAGCCAAGTTGACGATTCCCATGACTGAATTTAGGAAACAATCAGTCCAAAATACAGGGGTCAAACAAAACCCGAGGAGTGTTCCTTCGGTTCAGTAGAAGGAATCTGAGGCTCTGACAAGGTGAAGATCTTAGGTAAGGAAGACTAGAGAGAACCAGCCAGAACAGTGAGGAACTGGAGTCGCACCCTTGTTGTGTGTTGTCGTAGGCCTCGAAAGACCATGATCGTATGAGGATCACTCTGATTTTGAACTTGGAATTCTCAGGAAGTGGGGCATTAATGGAAGATGAGCAGAGTTAGGAAAGCAAAGGCCAAAGTTACAGGACTGGTCATCAGTCGAAGTACAGACCCTTCAGTGGACTAAGGGTAGCACCGACAGGCTGAAAGGAGGTCTCACAGAATCTCTGTTGTCATCCCTGGGAAGCCCCTGGCAGAGACGTCAGGCGGATTTGAGCCTGAGAAGTGTCAGGGAGCTGAGGGCTTCCGTGTACTGTGTGCGGTTTCTGTTTGGCAGGGGAAGGAGTGGGTCTCAAGCAGAAATCCTTCTGAGCGATATTCTGAGTGTTACGAGGGGACGTGCCAAAACCAGAGGGAGCACCGCAAAAGCCGACAAGCCGCAGAGGCTCCAGGACTTTCCTTAGCTGTGGCGGACCCAGCAGCGCTACCACTGAGGAGTCCACGCAATCTACGTGGGTGGTCTCAGGGAGGGAAGGGTCTCGCCTACTTGGAGACTTGGATCCCAGGCCAACTGTGCAAAGACAGGAGTCTTGCACATAACCGAGGCAAGGCGAGGACACTGAGCGTTAAAGGAGGGGATCGCCGCCACTCCGTGGGAGCCTCACGGGGTCCCGTCTCCCCGGGCAGGCCTCTAAGGCCCAGCGCGCACAGAAGAAGCAGTCCGCCCCAACTGCCGCACTGGAACTCAGCAAAGTGAGGACTTGGTGTGCGGCCAGGCCCACCGGGCTCACAGGGGGGAGGAGTCCGGGCTCTGGACACGCAAGAGTGCGGACCGTGAGTGAGGACCTAGGGCCCACCAGCTCATAAACAATGGGGTCCCACGGAACCCGGTACCGGTCTCAGTTTTCAGGCGCCCTGGACAGCCTTGCTGGATAAGACCCACCGATTTCCGATTCAGTGCGGGGGCGTTTCCTGGCAGGCGCGTCCGGCTGCTTTCCGGCTGAGCGTGGGTTCTCGGACGGGCCTCGAGTCAAGGTGAGGACCTGAGTGCAGCCCTGCGAGAGCGAAAGTGGGCCCTTTCCATCCTCCCACCCTGCCGTGCGGCTCCGAGAGGCCCCAGCAGAGCCGTCGGACTGAGCTAGGCCCCAAGTGTGTTTGTGAGAAGGTTTTCCTTGTTCTACGGGCGTAGCCCATTCCGCAGGCGACGCCATGTAGGGCTGCATTGCTCTCAGGATGAGGGCCCTGAGTGCTTAAGAGCCCCCTTCTATCCTCAAGTGGGGGCCGCACGCCACATCAGCCCCACTCTCATCTCTAGGAGGCACCAGGCAGAGGAGCCAGAGAAAACACCAAGTACTCTTCCCTCTAGCGAGAACTAAGGGAGGGGAGGGCTGCGGCCGCCAACTCCCAAATTTAGCAGAACGGCCGCCTGTAATTTGTCAGGACGACCTGGGCCCAGTTTCCTCAGGCAGTGGTGTCAGGGATGTGAGGGCCTTGGTTTAGAGGCCGAGCCCACTTCAGAAAAGAGGAGCCAGTCCCTAAGGGCACTCACGGTTGTGATATTGAAGAGGTTGGGGGAACTTGTCCAGAAACTGGGGACCACTGGACACCTCTGCCCTGTTTCCACATCAGGGAGATGGGGCATGTCGCCACGATGATTTGCACTCATTTCTTCCTAGGCCATCCCAGGGAGGGGACCGATGAGGTCGAAGGGGGCAAACCACCTGTCATGGGTGGCAGGGTTTCATTTATGCCACTTTCCACGGCGAGACCATTATGGATTGTGGTCATGTGCCAAACCGTACAGAGTAGGCACAAAAGAGTGCTCCCTATTTTCCGTGCTAGGTGACGTCACGGATAGATGCCAAGCCCATCGGTCACCACTTAGGGGAAACAGGGAACTGAGGGGGTCACGTCAGTTTAGCAGAGAAAACGACATCATGACCCTACCAGGAATCTAATTTAGACCTTCAATTGCGGTTTCATTTGGAACCAACATCGGTAGGACCTTAACGTACTTGCAGCAGCCCTCACTCTTGGGGACGTGCTTTGGTGACATAAGTTCAACTTCATATCCTCTTACTGGGTCTCAGGGAGGCCAGATCTTACAGTGTGCAGTCAGGAGCCCCACTGTGGACGTGAGAGAAGGGTGAAGTGACCGAACAACCCTGAATAAAGCAGACCTCAAGGAGTCCCTCCCAGCCTTTAACTGCCAACCCAGGTTATGTCACAGATGGGCTGGCATATTGAGCTTCCTTTTTATTTATTTCAGGTCTAAGGGACGTGAGATCCTTAGTCTGTAGGTCCAGCCACCAGTTAAAGGAAGTGGAGACGTGCCAGTTCCTCACAAGGAGCCAAGGTGAGGAGCTTGACTGACAGGCGAGGATCCGCATGAACTCGGGAAAGAGCAGAGCCACTAAACTCTCAGCTACAGATACGAAGATACTGAGGTGGACTTAGGCTCCCTCCGGTTCCTTCTGGGTCCCAGGGAGCAATGAGCTCTCAACTACAGAGTAGCAGAGAGGCAGGTCCCCAGGGGATGGTAATACTAAAGGTAATACTAGTACTAAATGATAATATGATATGATAATACTAAAAGTGACGTGATAATACTAAAGGTAAACTGAGGGGATCCCACATGCCAAAAACAGGGATACATTCATATTACCTGCAGTCACTTGATAAAATCGAAGCACAGCTAGTAGGAGGCAGCATGGGACTCTGTCTAATGCTTTTCTGGCTTTTTTATGGGATTCATAACCGGGGACTGACCTGAATCAGCAGCCTTGCAGGTCTCTGGACTAATACCCTCAAGGAAGCCTACAGAGGCTTCCTTCAAAAAAGTAAAAATGAAAACCAAGGTTGAATCTACCTGTTGAAGGTGCTCACTCTTCTCATTTTCCCTCCAGCAGGTGCCTAAACCACCTGTCCATTGGCCCTCACTCTTGTCTGCTGTCCTGAACGACAGCCATCATGCCTCGTGGTCACAAGAGTAAGCTGCGTGCTCGTGAGAAACGCCGCCAGAAGAGAGCTGAGACCCAAAGTCTTAAGGATGCTGGGGCCGCTGCAGGGGAGGAAGAAGACGCTGCTTGCTGCTCCTCTTCCGTTCTGGGGGACACGCCCTCTGGCTCCACTGGTGCTGCACCTCTCCAGGCACCTTCGAGTGCCCCAGACACCACCAGTGCCGCTGCACGTGTTTCACGCAGAAGATCTGCTAGAAAAGCCAAAAGCCGTGTTGAGAAAAGTAAAAGTTCCCCCCAGGCCTCACCTTCCTCTGAGAACTTTGCCCTTAATCTCCTAAGTCAGAAGGCGTGTAAGTTAGTCGAGTATCTGCTGTGTCACTATAAATTGGGGGTGCCCATGAAAACGGCAGATATGTTGAAGGTAGTACACAAATGGTACAGGAAGAAGTTTTCTGAGGATATTCTCAGCAAGGCGTCTCAGCAGATGGATATGATCTATGGCCTAAAATTGAAAGAAGAAGAGCCCAATGGAGATTTCTACACCCTCGTCGATGATCAAGATGACGCCAGCGATGGGAATCTGAGCCCAGGCTGGAGATTTCCTATAAAAGGAATTCTGTTGCCTCTTCTGAGTGTGATCCTCTTGAATGGGAACCGCGCCACTGAGGAGGAGATCTGGGATTTCCTGAATATGATAGGCGTCTATCATGGAACATGTCACTTCATTTTTGGGGAACCCCGGAAGCTAATCAACCAAGTTTTGTTGCGGGAAGAATACCTGGTGCAGCGGCGAGTGCCCAATAGCTACCCTCCATGCTACGAGTTCCTATGGGGTCCAAGAGCCCACGCTGAGACCAGCAAGATGAAAGTCCTGGAGTTCATGGCCAAGATTAATGAAACAAAGCTCACGGCGTTCCCAGGCCTTTATGAAGAGGCTTTGAAAGATGAGGAAGAGAGAGCTCAAGCCAGAGCCCAAGCCTAACATAAGACTGGCCATCGTTCCAAGGCAGGTGGTCGCCCCACAGCCACATCTCACCACTCCCTTCACCCTGAGTGACATCTAGATGGAGTCTTCAGTCTGGTGGGAAAGGCCGGTGAAACAGTTTCTTACTATGCAAATTTTCTTGTTAACTTGCCTGTGTGGCGTTTTTTGCATTTGCAAATGTGCTTTTGACAGAATGTTTCTTTAGGATTCAGAATGTAAGTTTATGAATAGCATTGGTCACACATTTATTGCCGTGTGTCAGGTTAGCAGTAGAAGTTTCCTTTTTGAAATGTAAATTGGGAATCCTTCAATCACTTTTGTGATCCAGAACAAGATAATGCGGCTTTAGGGTAGGACTATCTTTAGCGATGTGAAAGAAGTTTACACTGACCTAATAGGGAACAGTAGGTAGATATACAAAAGGATAGATAGATAAAGTTAAAGTTAGTCTCTTGTTACAGATGTTTATACAATTAATGTTGGCATAGAATGTTAATTTGGATTCAGGTGTACAACATAGTGATAAGACATTTATATAACTTCGAAGGTATTCACCCTCATTGCTCTACAACCCATTTGAACCATATGTGTTATAACAATACTCTTTGCTGTGTTACCTGTGCTGTACCCAGCTGGTCTGTTACAGCCATGACAAGGACACCAACTGCATGACCGCCTGTAGATGGATGCGTAAGGAGGATGTGGTACATATATAAAGTTGGTCATTTCTTGTTTGCTAACTGCATTTAGTGCATTGTTGTACCAGTTGTAAAGCTATGTACCTGAGTGTGCTTCTGTTTTTCAAGAATGTTTGATAATAGAAATGATAGTGAATCAGACCTCTCGGTTCATGGCTTTTATTTCATACAGTCGTTAACGGAGCATGAGCTCTGTGGACGTCTGCATGCTTGTACTGGGGATGTTTAGGCAAAGAAGACCATACACGGGTCCATGCAATTATAGATTGTAGAAGAAGCTAACATTACCAAAGAGGGTGAGATGCTCTACTTCCTGAGGAGCAACTGAAAACTAAAGCGGGGGTGGAGATAGCATAGCACTTAGGTCTCATTGCTAAGCAGTATTTAGTCCCATTGGAAGATCAGTGGCTGATCCGGGGTCATATCCACTCGCCTGTGTCACCCTGAGTGACGTCTGATGTGGAGCCTTCACATAGTGATGGGAATTCCTACTGACCAGTATTCCTGATGTGCACGGACATCTTGTTGACTTCTATTTTGAGGTAATTTTCTAGTGGTGTTCTAGCAACACAAAGTCTGTTTAGGTTCAGAGTATACGTGTATGAACGACAGGGCTCACACTCTGACTGCTGTGGATCCAGTTTAAGAGTGAGAGTTTTGTTCCTTGACAGGCATGTTGAAAATCCTGAAATTACTTTTGTTTTCCTGAAGAAGACAACGTGCTATTACATTGGGGGTATTCTTGGGAATGTGAAAGAACTTTATACTAAAAGAAATGGGATCAGAACATAGGGAGAAAAATGTAAAAGTTGGTCAGTTATGTGTATGCCTTACTCCAGTCTTGCTTTTTCTAAGTTAAAAATTTATATACCTGTAAATCCTTATTTTATTTATCCGAGAGTGAGTTGAGAGGAATATAAATTGAGGCAGCCACTGTGCAGAGAGTATAGAAAGGAATTTCTATAAACTACTGTGAGAAACGCTCACAATAAAAACCGGAACACAGGACTTGAGCAGCAAAGCGAGGCGTTTATTCAGAGTCTGCAGAGTCAGGAGCACCCCCAGCCAGGAGAATGTGCTCCCCAAAAGAGGCAACTGGCTGCGTTTATCCCTAATGCCTCTAAAGCCCCCCTCACTCTCCCTTTTATCCCCATTTCTCCATGCTGGATACTCTGGAGTTACAATCTAATGCGATTATCTAAATGCCCGTTTTGTGATTTGTAAATATGCTAATACTGTTAACTTCCTTCTAAGAGATCCTCTAATTACATTTGCCCTTGAGACCCTCTAATTATATTTGCCCTTAAGACCCTCTAATTACATTTGTCCTTTGTTACTAATGGTTTTCTACTGGTTTGGGAGTCACTATTTCCTTGTTTCTTACACTACCACATTCTCCAGCAGTTCCACTATTGGTTATTTACGTAAAAATGAAACCACTAAGGTGAAGAGATTCTGTACCTCCATGTTCACTGCAACATTCTTTACAGTTGCCAATACATAAAAAAACCTACCTAGCCACTGATGAATAAATGGATAAAGGAAATGTGTATACAATTGCACACACACACACACACACACATACACACACACAAAGGATGTGCCACTCAGCCACAAACATAAGAAGTCCTTCCATTTGGGACAGCACGTGACGAACTTGAGGACATTATGCTAAGTGAAATAACTGGTAATTTTTAAAGGGTGTTCTTGCAACTTGCAGTGAAAGACAAATGCTATATAGTATCGTTCATATGTGGAACCTTTAAAATACATAACACACACACAAGCAAGTGAACTGAGGTGTGGAGAACCGATGGTGGTTGCCAGAGGTGGGGATGAGAGGTGGCCAAAAGCTACACATTTCCAGTTATGGATTAAATAGGATGGAGCGAGTCATGTACAGGAGGAACAGTAATATTAATACTGTATTACCTGTGTGAAAGCCGCCCTAGAAACACCTTAAAAGTTGTAGTTACAGGAAGGGACAAATAATTTCATAAAAAGTTTGTGTTGATTAACTTTATAAAAAATCATTGCAAATTTCACAGCTTCGAAGCACAGACTTTTAGTATCTCACAGCTCCTTAAGTCAGAATTGAGGGCACATAGAAGCTGGGATTTGTAGGTCAGAAATCTGAATCGCTACAATCAATGAATCAGGCAGCTGGGTTCTCACAAGGACCTCAGAAGCTCCATCCACTACCACGCGTCTTTGGGGAAGAATTCACTTACTGGAAACTGAAGGACGAAGGTTCGCATTTGCATGCATGCTGTTGGCTAGGGGTCATTCTCGGGTCACCCTTAGGTCTTTGCTCTGCTATGCAGCTCCTTCCATCTTCAAAGCCAAGAAGGAAACCGCCCCCTCACACTTCGGACTTCTTTGGCCAGGAAAAACTCCATTCCATGTAAGGACTCACTATGTCTAGATCATGGAGGAAAATATCCCCATTTTAGAAATATCAAATTTCAGACCTCAATTACATCTCCTAAATTCCTCATAGCAGTACCTCGATTCATGTTTGATGAATAACTGGAAGATGTACACATGCATCAGGAATCCGGTAGGACCTCTTGGAATTCTGACTGCCGGTGTCCTTGCGGTATTGTGGTTATGTTTTTAATTAGGAGCTTTACCTTCTCAATGTTCATGGTACGATAAATATTGTCCCTGATGCTTGCCTCAAAATAACCTAAGGGCTGAGAGTGGATTTAGATGAGACAAGGTTGGCGGTGTGGCGATTTAGCCAGAGCTGGGAAATGAGTGTGTGGAGCGTTGATTACATTATTCTCTCGCTACTGCAAATGTATACATTTCGTGCCATGAATTATTCCAACGCACAGAAATTAAAACAAAACTTCCAAACTTTTTCTTATTAAATAAGTATGACAACGTTACTTAGACCAGGTAGAGGTAGGTCATAATTAATTTATTATTAGATAGCTTAACAATACTACTCAATTCCAATATTACTTAAGAACATTGAGACAAACATTCTGAAAATGCAAACTCGCGGCTTTGACGATATATTAAGAAAGCTATGCATTTATCTGTGGCCCAGTAATTTCATGTTTTTAAGATCACCCTGAATACATGCCCCAAACAACAGGAAAATACGTAAATGTTCATCAATATGTTTATTTAAAACACATCATCGTATATACACAGTGTACTCCATAGTTGTAAATAAGCATGAGTATGATCTTTTTGTTTTCTTATATATACATGTAATTTGTGATTTGGGGGGGGCTAATGTCCATGACACCATGCTCGGTGTCTTCCCACTTCCTTAGGAGGAGGTTTTACAGAGAGAGAGAGAAATGGGAGAGCACGAGTCAGAGCTGAAGCCAGGCCTCCACTACTGCTGCCGTGGCCACTTTTCTGTCCAGAGCATGTCCCGAAACTCCTCCCATCCCTAGTGAACTTCTGAGGTACAGTGTCACTTTGCAGTTAAAGAAAGCAGCCATTCTGCAAACAAGTGAAGAGCTCAGACAGTGCATAACATCTCTGTGTTTCTGTACAGAACGGGTTAATTGGAATCTTACCTTCTATCTTAAGTGTTCTTAATTTCATTTAGAGGAATACTTACCTTGAAAACCTAAGTTTATAAATGCATTGGATCACGCATTTATTGGAGATTATCTGGTTGAAAAATAGGAATTCTGCTGTTATGTAAGAAATGAAAAGCCTTGAATAATTTCCTGTAATTCCATAACATTGGAATATGGATTTTTGTGAAAAAGGAAATTATTTCACCGTAAGGTCTGTGTGATCATGAGATGTGAAAAAATTCGACCCGTAATCAATCCTGGGTTTGTTTTATTCCATTCAGTTTTTTTGTGAAATTGCAGTATATGGATCTGGATTGGCTCAGCTTATTCAAGAATGTAGAAGAAATTAAATCATAGTAAGTTTGAGTTCTTGTACACTCACTCTTTACAGTTCGGGACATAATGTAGCATGTGCTGTTTAAAAGGCTTCTGACTACTACTAGGAATGCTCAGAAAAATAGAGCCTACCTGCGCTGCCCATAGGAATTAGAGTCTAAGAGCAGCTGTCATGTAGAAAGCGCGGTGACATATTCAAAAGGATTTAAAGGACCAGTACAATTAGGGGTCAGAAGCAGGGAGGGAGGTTCCAGATCAGGGGTCTACTTAAGAGGCTGTAAGGAAAGGAAGCTAGAGAACGGGAAGCTGAAAGTCGTGAGATGAGAGGTGATGTGACATTCACAGCAGGGTGGGCTACAGGAGGCTGCAATAACGGTGAACAGGGGACAGACCCTCACAGAGTGGCTATCAAAGGTGAGACACTCGCAGAACGAAAGCTCCCCTTACCAGTTACTGTGTAATGATGAGTAAACCAGAGAGAAGGCAGCACTTGGGACAGCAATGGAAGGCATCCTTTGCTCCTCCTGTCCAGTACAGTTTACCCTATTGCACAGAGTAGGCGTTTCATGCATATGATCTCCAGAGCGTTTCTGTGAAATATAGTGGTAATTTGTGTTTGGAAGCTCAGGTGGCACTGAGTTAGCACACTTTGGCCGCGGGTAGGGTGTCAGAACCCTTTTTGTAAGAATGGCAATCAAATCTTTTTGAGTGTTTGATGATGTTGCTGTCATTTGTCAAAGCCCAAGAGAGTTGTAGATTTTAAGTGATGGTGAAATTAACAGAGATGGGGGGGGTTAGTAGGAAAAGTCAGCTCTGAGGGAAGAAAGATTCAGACATTGGAACAAATTCTAGCAGGTCTGAGTTATATTCAAAGGGAGAAACTCCCTCATACTCAAAACATAAATTAATGGAAAGAAATTTACTCAGAGTTCCCGGTAAACAAAATTTTGGATGAATTTACTGGTCTACATACTAAACTGCACATATTCTCTCATATCCCCTGGTAATTTTTTTTTTTTAATGCTTTAAGGTGAGTGGTATTTTCTGAGGTTGAAATGATCCTAACCATGGACATCACAGATATTTTGCAAAATATCAGTGCATTCCAGACACTTTTCCACATGCTTTATATACATTAGCCACAATTTACCAGCTCTAAAAGACAGGGCTTAACAAACCCCTTCAGATGTAGAACCTGGGTTCACTGAGCCTGCTAACGTACCTGAGGTCACAGGGCTAATAAGTGACAAGACTGGGACAACATCCCCTGGACTGTACTTGTCCAAAGCCCACACTAGAGCACTCCTTCCAGCTGATCGTGAGTCAATTTATTCACATATGGCTACTAGTCCAAAGTTTACCTCAAGAGAGAAAAAGGAGAACCTTGTGACCAAAACACTGGATTCCAAAACTAGAACAATAAGGATACAAAATGATAAGAGAGATGAGTAAAGGAGAGAAAAGATGAGTCTTAGTGACAATATGATCATCCACATACGCAGTATAAGACACCAAGAGAAGATGATTCCGGGCCTGACAGGTGTGGTTCAATGGGTTGGGCATTGTCTCCCATACCCAAAAGTCCTTGATTCAATTCCCAATCAACTGACACACCCGGGATGCAGGCCAGGTCCCTTGTAAGGTGCCTGCAACAAGCATCCGATAAATATGTCTGTTGCACATTTACGTTTCTCTCCCTGTCTTTCACCCTCACTTCCCCTCCACCAAAAATAAATAAATAAAGCTTTTAAGAAAAAGAAAAGGTCAACCAGGGCTCAAACATAACTGAGTCTATCCTTCTATGTTCGTTAAGTATGGTTGGTGTGGAGAAATAATATATCAGCTTTCTTTTCTCTGGCAGCACAGCACGTGTCCTGGCCTCCGGTTTGTGCTGCGGTTTCCCGTTTCGCATCAGTCATGGAATAGTGGCGCATTTACTGCAGATTTACAATAGGGGGATTGTCATGTGTCATTTTCCAGGAAGCACTTAATCGAGATGCAGGAGCCGAACTGGAGGACTCCCGTGTCTCAGGGCTGAAGAAACAATCACCCCAAAATATGGGGATCAAACAAAAAGCTCAGGAGAGTTATCTCAGATCCGAAGGAGTCCGGGGCTATAACAGATATGGTGAACATCGTTAGTAAGGAAGAGAGAGGAAGTTACGTGCCAAAACACTAAAGTCCTAGAGTCCCACCTGTGTTCTCTGTTCTTGGAGGGCACGAAATATCATGACCCTATCAAGATCACTCTGATTTCGAACTTGAAATTCTCAGGAAAGTGGGGGCATTCATGAAAGATGAGCAGAGTTAGGAAAGCAAAGGCCAAAGTTACAGGACTGGTCATCAGACGAAGTACGGACCCTTCAGTGGACTAAGGGTAGCACCCACAGCATGAAAGGTCTCACAATCTCCCCTCTGCTGTCGGGAATCCCTGGGAATCCCCTGGCAGAGACGTCAGGCAGATTGAGCCTAAGAAGTCTGAGTAAGATGAGGTCCTCCATGTACTGTGTGTGGTTTCCGTTTGGCACGAGAATGAGTGGGTGTCTAACAGGAATCCATTTGTGTGAATATCCTGAGTGTTATGAGGGGACGTGCCAAAACCAGAAGGGACACCGCAAAAGCCAACAGGCCATGTAGTGTCCAGGAAATTTCTTAGCCTTGACAGATCCAGCAGCGCTACCACTGAGGAGTCCACGCATTCCACGTGGGCGGTCTCAGGGAGGGAAGGGCCTTGCACACTAGGATCCCAGGCCAGCTGTGCAAAGACAGGAGTCTTGCACATAACCGAGGCAAGGCGAGGACACTGAGCGTTAAAGGAGGGGATCGCCGCCACTCCGTGGGAGCCTCACGGGGTCCCGTCTCCCCGGGCAGGCCTCTAAGGCCCAGCGCGCACAGAAGAAGCAGTCCGCCCCAACTGCCGCACTGGAACTCAGCAAAGTGAGGACTTGGTGTGCGGCCAGGCCCACCAGGCTCACCAGAGGGACGAGCCCAGGCTCTGGACACACAAGAGTGCGGACCGTGAGTGAGGACCTAGGGCCCACCGACTCCTAAGCAAAGAGATCCCGCAGAGCCCCGCGCGGCTCTCAGTTTTCAGGCGCCCTGGACAGCCCTGCCGGATAGGACCCGCCTTACTTCCGCTTTGGAGGGGGAGAAGGTTGGGGGGGCGTGTTTCCGTTAGGAACGCGGACGGCTGCTTTCCGGCTAATGGCGGATGTGGAGACTGGACATCGAGGCAAGGTGAGGACCCCGAGTGAGAGCTGCGGCAACCACTGCGCAGCCGGAGCGAAGGTGAACACTTTGTAGCCCCCTACCCTGCTGTCCGGCTCTGAGAGACCACAGCAGACCCGTAGGACTGAATTCGGCCTCAAATGTGTTAGTGAGGGCTTCCTTGCTCTACGGGCGTAGCCAATATGGCAGGCGGACACCATGTAGGTCCGAACTGCTCTCAAGATGAGGGCCTTGAGTGTGTAAGAGCCTATCTCTAGCCTGAAAAGGGGGCCACACAGTGTAGCGACCCTGCCGTCAGCTCTAGGAGGCGCCAGGCAGAGGAGATAGATAAAACACAAAGTAACCTCCTTTTTAGCGGTAACTAAGGGAGGCCAGGGCTGCACCCACCAACTTCCAAATTCAGCTAAGATGGCTTGGGCAGAGCTGGCGGGCTGAGCTCACCCCTCATTTCTTCTGGCGGTGGTCTCAGGGAAGTGAGGGCCTTGGTTTATTGGAGGAAACCCAATTCACAACAGGGAGCCAGTCCCTAAGGGGATTCAGGGTTGTGACACTGAGGAGGATGGAGGACCATGCCTAGAAAGTAGCCGCCCCCCCCCGAAACTTCAGCCCTGGGAGATTGGGCATGTCGCCATGATAAGTTGCACTCACTTCTTCCCAGGCCATCTCAGGGTGGGGACCGGTCAGGTCAAAACGGGCAACTTTCCTTCATGGGTGGCAGGATTTCAAGCTATGCCATGTTTCTCAGAGATACCATTGAGGACTGTGGGCATGTGCCACATCATACCAGTGGGACCGCAAAGTATTCTCCTTATATTCCTTGCTGGCAGATCTCAAGAATAGATGTCAGGCAGGAGGGCCCATCAGTGGTCCTCAGGGGAACTAAGGAAGTGAGGAGAGTTTTCCCAGTTTGTCAGAGAGAGAAATCATGACCTTACCATCAGTCAAATTTAGACCTTGAATTGAGATCCTGTGTGGAACCAACTACCATATGACCTCAACCTGCTGGCAGTAACCCCTACTCTTGGGATTTCAAGTTTGGTTAGATAAGGTCACTTTCATATTCTCCTACTAGGTTTCAGGGAGGTTGAATCTTACTGCGATATGTTTGTTCTCTGCCAGAAGCTCAATTGAAGATTATGAGAGAACGATCAAGGAACCAACCAACCCTGAATTAGGGGACATCAAATTGTCCATTCCAACCGTTTTTTATCCACCCAGAATATCTCGGAGATGAGCTGACAGGTTGAGCTTCCCCGTTACTTCTTTATATCAGGTCTAAGGGCGGTAAGATCCTTTGTCCGTAGGTTCAGCTATCAGTTAAAGAAATGGGAGACATGCCAGGCTCCACAAGAAGCCAAGGTGAGAAGCTTGACTGACAACTGAGTTCCAAATGAACTCAGGAAACTAAGGAGCCTACTAAACTCTCAGCAGTGGGTGTCCCCTGATAAACAGGTGGACCAAGGCTCGCTCCTCTCCAGTTCCTTCTCCTGGGTCTCAGGGAATGTTGAGATGTTAACATCAGAGTAGAAGAGGGGAAGTTTCCCAGACTCTGCCAGAATTGACATGATAATACTGAATGAAGGGGAATCAAGGGGAACACACATGCCAGAAAAAAGGGGGCTACACTGACATCACCTGCTGTCACTTGAGTAAAATCAAGGCAATGCTGGTGAGTTCCAGTGTAAGACTCACTCTAAAGGTTTTCTGGTTATGCTATGGGATTCATAGGGGACAGAACTACCGGATGAACAGAAACCTTGTAGGTTTCTAGGGTAGTGCACTGAAGGAAGCGTTCAGAGGCTGCCTTCAGTAAAGCCAAGGTGGAATCTACCTGTTAAAGGTGTCCACCGTCTCTCACTCTTTTTTTTCGTATTTTATTGAGTATGCTATTATAGTTGTCCCAATTTTCCCCCCTTTTCCCCCGCCACCCAGCAGCTCCCACTCCCTTCAGGTATCCCCCTCCTTTGTTCATGTCCATAGGTCATGCATCTAAATCCTTTGAAAACTCCTTTTCCTATACTCTTAACATCCCCCCTGCCTATTCTTTTAACTCCAATTTGTACTTCTTAATTTCTTCACCTTTTTCCCCATTCCCTCAGACCCCCCTCCCAACTGTCCACCATCCCAGTGTTCTCCATATCTATAATTCTATATCTGTTCCGCTCATTTGCTTAGTTTGTTTTTTTAGTCAATTTCTGATAGTTATATGTTTATTGTCATTTAAATGTTTATGGTTTTGATCTTTTTCTTAAATAAGTCCGTTTATTATTTCATATAATGGTTTGGTGTTCATTAGCTTTACCTTATCTGTGAAACACTTTATCTGCCCTTAAATTCTCAATGATAGCTTTGGTAGATAAAGTATTCTAGGTTGTAGGTCCTTGCTTTTGATCACTTTGAATACTTCTTGCCAATCCCTTCAAGCCTGCAACGTTTCTGTTGAGAAATCAGCGGACAGCCTTGTGGGAACTCCTTTGTAGTTAAGTATCTGCTTTTCTCTTGCTGCTTTTAAGATTCTCTATTGGTCTTTAATCTTTGGCATTTTAAATATTATGTGTCTTAGTGTAGTCCTCTTTGTGTCCATCTTGTTTGGGACCCTCTCTGCTTCCTGGACTGGTATATATCTTTACTTCACCCAGTTAAGGAAATTTTCTTTTATTATTTCTTCAAGTATGTTTCCAATTCCTTGCTCTTTCTCTTCTTCTTCTGGTACTCCTAAGATACGAATATTAGTACACTTAAAGTTGTCCCAGAGGCTCCTTACACTATCCTGTTTTTTTTGTTTGTTTTTTGTTTGTTTTTTTATTCTCTTTCCTTCTTACTGTACTGATTGGATGTCTTTTGCTTCCTTATGTTCCAAGTCATTGATTTAATTCTCGACTTCATCCACCTCGCTGTTGATTCCCTGTAAATTTTTCTTTAGTTCAGTTAGTGTGTGCTTCATTTCTGATTGGATCAATTTTATGCTCTTGAAATACCCACTGATTTTTTTGATCATCCTTATAACCAGCGTTTGGAACTCTGCTTCTGATAGATTGCTTATCTCCATTTTGTTTAGTTCTTTTTCTGGCGATTTGTTCTATTCTTTTACGTGGGCCATATTTCTTTGTCTCCTATTTTGACAGCCTTCCTGTGTTTGTTTCTAATATTGGGTAGAGCTACTTAGACTCCGTGTCTTGGTAGCATGGCCTGATGCAGTAGGTTTCCTGTATGGTCCAATGGCACAGCCTCCCCTATCCCCCAAGCTGGGTACTTGAAGTGCACCTTCTCTGTAGGCTGAGTACTCCTGCCTCTTGTAGTTGAGTCTTGATTACTGTCAGAATGTCAATGGGAGGGATTTACTCAGGCCAAGTAGCTGGTAGGATTGCCTCTAACCACTGGCCACCAACCACCTCCCTCTGTGGCTTATGGAGGTTTTTGGTTTTTTTGTTTGTTTGTTTGTTTTTTTAATGTGTTTTATTGATTATAATGTTACATTTGTCCCAATTTCCTTTCCTTCTTCTCCCCTCCACCCGGTGGCCCCCCTCCCGCCAGTTGTCCCCCACTTTTAGATCATGTCCATTATTTGTGCATATAGTTCTTCTCAACCTCTCTCTGTCTATTCCATTCCTTCCTACCATGATCCTTAATTCCTATATCATCTCCCTCCCTCTCCCCCTCCCCCTCCCTGCTGACCTCCCCCCAATACGCTCCCCATACCTATAGTTCTTTTTCCACTCTCGTTGCCTGTTTAGTTTGCCTTTGTTTCAATTCCCTAGCTTCTGTTGTTGGTTCTTGTGATGTAGTTTTCATTTTAGATTTCATAGTTTTGATCCTCCTTTTTCCAAACCAGTCCCTTTAACATCTCATATAACAGTGGTTTGGATCTAATGAACTCTTTCAGTTTTGTTTTGTCCTGGAAGCACTTTCTCTGCCCTTCTATTCTGAATGACAGTTTCACTGGATAAAGTATTCGTGGTTGTAGGTTTTGGATTTTCATTACTTTGAGTATTTCTTGCCAGTCCCTTCTTGCCTGCAGGGTCTCCCTTGAGAAGTCAGCTGATAGTCTAATTGGAACCCCTTTGTACATGATTCTTTTCTTCTCTCTTGCTGCTTTTAAGATTCTCTCTTTATCTTTAACTTTTGACATTTTGATTATAATGTGTCTTGGAGTGGTTCTCCCTGGGTCCAGTTGTTTTGGAACTCTCTGTGCTTTCTGGACCTGTACGTCTATTTCCTTCCCCAAGTTTGGGAAGTTCTGCTTTATTATATTTTCACTTAATTTTTCAATTTCTAGTTCATCTTCTTCGCCCTCTGGCAAACCAATGATTCTTATGTAGGGCCTTTTATAGCTGTCCCAGAGGTTTCTGATCCTCTCATCATTTTCCTTGCTTCCCGTTTTTTCTCTCTGCACTGGTTGACTGTTTGTTCCTTCTCTGTGTTCTGGTTTGTTGATTTGAACTCTGGATTTTATTTCCTCACCATCTGTCTCGTATGTGGTTTTGTTCCTTTCATTATGGGTGTTTTTCGATTCTTTCTCATCTTTTTCCAGATCTTTTGTTAATTCTGTAAGCCACCTGATAACAATGGCCCTGAACTGAGCCTCTGACAGGTTTCTTATCTGTTCATCTGTCAGATTCTTCATCTGTTGCCTGGTGAGCTGCATCACCGGGATTTCTATAGTTGTCTGCCTCATTTTGACAGATGCGTTTTGCTTCCTTGGGCCGGCTATAGGGGGCAGTGCCTGTGTACTCGTCACGACCCAGCGACCGGCGGCAATCCGCAACCTTTTTCGCCGCTCTGTGGCCCTTTGTCGTCACAACCCAGCGACCGGCGCCGTTGCGCAACCTTTCTCGCTGGCTGTGGTGCTTTGTCGTCACAACCCAGCGAGCGGCGCCTGTCCGCGACCTATTTCGCAGCCCTGTGGCGCTTTGTGTGGGGGTGGGGGTCCAAGATGGATTCACACAGTTATTCCGCTAGGAGACCGGGATCCGTCCTCCCGCCCCCCTGGGCCTCACTGTTCAAGGCGATGTGGTGGCTGCTTTCCCCAGCGTTGGGGTCGCGAGCTGCCGGGGGTTCGACTGCAGCCGGGATTGTTCTCCCTGCCGCTGGGATTGTTCTCCCTGCCACTGTCGCTGGTGCGACCGCAAACAGCACCGCCCCCTTTCGCTCTTCCTACCTGCCCAAAGGGCGCCGCTGGTTTATAACTTCATACGTTGGGCTTCCGTGTAGTTTTATTTTCTGGAATTTCTAGTTATCTTTTGTTGTGAAGTAGTTGTATTCCTCTCTAGTTGCAGAGGGAGACCGAGCGTGTCCGTCTAAGCCTCCATCTTGGCCGGAAGTCTAATTTACTCTCTTGTAATGACACTTCCTGCCTTCTCTGGCTGACTCATCATTGACAGTGAATAGGAAAGGTTGATAAATACCTTGAAAGTTCTGACCTCAAATGCTTGGACTGAGGCCAGGATCCTAAAGGTTGAGCTTTACTCCTGTGTTTCAATTATTTTTCCAAATCAGAGATAATACTCTTCTTCCAGCAGGTCTGCTGACAGTTCTTTCTGATGGAACCAGGCTGGGCGGGAACAGAGCGAAGAGCATGGTAGTCTGACCTGGTGACTCCACGTCTGAGAGGTACAGCTCTTTCATACTTCGGGATGCACTTCGTCCCTTGGATGTTCTCTGAAGAGTCACAGGGTCACGTTATAACGAACCAGCCTGGCACCGACACACCACGGGACTCATCTCCTGCCTCTGTTAGAGCCACATGTTTATGGAGGTCTTTGGGTGGTGGTGCTCTGGTGTGGTCTGTAGCTGTCCACTGGGTTCACTGTCTCTGAGATTCCCCAGGTGGTGCAGGCCAGGGTCAGCTACAACCTGTGTTCTGTCTGGGGTCACTTGGCATAAGCAATAAAGCCATCTGCAGATGGCTGTTGCTAGTGCCAGGTCTGGGGCCACTGAGCAAGTCATATAGGGTCTGGGCTCAGTGGTTGCTTGTTTGAGCAGATTTAGGAAGGTCTGAAGCCTGTGCCTAGACCAGCCATTCATATGGAAAAGCTACTGAAACAGCTTGGGTGGGCCCAAAAGTTGGATAAGATAGAGACTAAGGTAATCATTAAGGTGGGGGTTACCATGTGAGCCAAGATGATGGAGTCTCAGATATGGTGGTGCTGCACTATGGCTCTGTATAAGGGAGGAATAAGAAAAAGAACAATGACCGCTTTATGCAGTTGTCTGGGAGGAAGCTGTCCCCAGCTCTCACCCTGATGCCAGACACTTCTGTTTTTCTCTGTATGCCTCTAGTGCCCTTTAAGATGCTGCCCCAGTGCTGGAGCCCAGAGAGAGTGAGTCTCAGTAAGTCTATGTGTGGGGCCCCTCCAAGAGGAGACACCTGAGATTCCCACAGTTTTTCTGCTGACCAAACTCCCACTGGTTTTTACAGCCAAAAGTAATGGGGACTTATCTTCCTGGCCCTGGAACCCTGGACTGGATGGTATTTGTGTGGGGTTGGGACCCTTCACTCCCACAATAGCCCTCTGGTTTATACCCACCACACAGTGAATGTGTGACCAAACCATTCCAGATTTCCACCCCTCTGCCCCTTCTGCCTGTTTTAATGAATGTGGTTTCTTTAATTCTTTACTTGCCAGACTTCCACACAGCTAAATTTTCTTACAGTCTGAATGATACTTGTTAGAGAGCAGGCTGACAGCTCTGGGTGGTGGGTTAGGGATGGAGGGTTTGAGCAAAAAAGAAAACGGGTTCATGGACACAGACCTCAGTGTGGTGAATTGGGGGGATAGGTGTAAGTGGAAGAGGGTCTAAAGACGATAAATGGTAATGGAAAAATATACAATGAAAAATCTCAGACAAATAGTAAGTCTATTAGAACAGAAGTTACAGGAGAAGTTAAGCCTGTCTGGGGAGAGAAGGAATAGATTAAGATGTTTTATTTCTATTACAGCCCACCCCCTGGTCCCCAATTTGTGCTGTGAATTTCGCACATCACATCACTTCCAGGAGAGGGACCCATTCTCTGCAAGTTTCAGAGGAGGAAAAGTGATGGCCAGTCTCACTAGGTATCTTCAGTGGCCTCCTTGACAGCCCCCAGCAGTGAGGTTCCTGACTGGTGACTTGGTGAGCCAGGAGGAGAATGACCAGCAGTATACTTATTTGAGTGTATGCCAGCTCCCAGGATCAGGGCAACAGCACATTGTTATTGTGCCCTATAGTGAGAATAACTGTGCCCTACTCCACTTCACCACCTCTGCCCACTTCAACTGCTCTGTGTGGGCTCTGGCCAAGGCCAAGGACATGAGCTTGTCAGAGCATGCCCTCTGCACAGCTGTGCGGCGGGACACCTGAGGCCTCAAGGTGAATAAACACAAGAAAATTGTTTGAATCCAAAAATTTAAAAAGGTCTCTGCTGAGTGGCATCAGCAACATGGTATAATTGAAATTCTTAGCCCCTGTTTCCCCCCTTGAATCACACGTTTAACAATGATATTAGTAACAGAATACATTTACCAGAGAACCATAATCTAATTGAGAAGTTGCAGTACCACAGGAAAGTATAAAGCCAAGCTCAGCTGCACCTAAATGGGTAAAAAGAACAATTAGACTTTACTGGCATCAGAACCTCCCTCAAGCTGACACAGCTCAGCACCAGGAGAGATGATAACTCCTCTCTAGGTGTGGGGCAAGAGAGAGTAGGGTGAACGTCCCATGCACCCCCCAAAACTGATAGAATTAATAAATGTATTCAGTAAACTTGCAAGATGTAAATTCAACATGCAAACATCATTTGTGTTTCTATATACTGACTACAACCTATATGATAAGGAGATTAAGAAAACCGTTCTACCTAAGATAGTGACATAAAGAATATAATTCTTGGGAATAAATTTAACCAAGGAGTTGAAAGTTCTCTACACTGGAAACAATAAGACATTAGTGGAAAAATTAAAGAAGATAACAATTAAAGAAAAGATATCACATATTCATGGATTGGAGGAATTCGTATTGTTAAAATATTCACATTACCAATGTTACCCTCAGATTCAAAGCAACACCATCAAAATTTCAGTGGACTTTTTCACAGAAATAAAAAAGTAAAATTCATATGAAACCACAAAACACCTCAAATAGCCAAAGTATTTTTGAGAAAGAGGAACAAGCTTATATAACAAAGCTATATTAATAAAACCAGGGTGAAAGTACCATAGAATAGAGACACATAAATGAATGGAACAGAATAGAACCCAGAAATAGCCCATGCATATATACTAAGGTAATCTTTGGCAAAGGCACAGTAAATACAATATGGAGAAATGATAGTCTCTTCAGTAAATGGTGCTGGGAAAATTGAATATCCATTTGAAAAAATTAAATTAGATGTTTATATCATACTCAAAAATTAACACAAAATGGATTAATGACTTAAAAAGGAGTCCTAAAACTATAACATTCCAAGAAGAAAACATGGGAAAAGCTCCTTCACGTTGGCCTGGCAATGATATGTTTTTTTAAAATATGACTACAGAAACATGAAAAGAAAAAGAAGGAAGGAAGGCAAAAAACTAGTGGGACTGCATTAAGCTAAAAAACTTCTGTTCAGCCATAGAAACAATTATTAACGAAATAAACCAATTTATAGCATGGGCGAAAGTATTTGCAAATCTCTGTCACATGTTGTATGCACGTCATCACTTGTGAGTTTCTGAGCAATATGGGTGAAACTGTTCTGGAGTGGGATGCCCAGTATCCATCTGCTGGGCTGGTACCTTTAACCCTGGGTTGGAGAGTCAGAGACTGCTCCATTTAAAAGGCTCTCAATTAGCTTATCTGGTGTGCAATTTGGCGAATGCTAGGCAGGATCCAGATTTACGCTGGTGATTAAATGAGTAAGAAAATAATGGTGATTTAGATGGAAGGGCAGCTGAGAGAGAAAATATGAGTCACTGACAAACTTCCAAGAACTTTTGAGTTGTTTCCAAGTGTGACAGACTCCCACATATGATATATTATGTATCTTCTGATGAGGCTATATTACATAATTGTGCCTGCTAAGCAGCATTTTGGTTGATTGCAATTTCTTTGTCTTAGAGTTTGGGAATATGTTTGAGTTTTCTGGACTAAGTTGACAGGGCTGGGACAAGGCTCCTGGTCTGAATTCCTTTAGAGCCCACGCTGTTCATTTCACTTTCTGTCTGAAGTAGACCTTGTGTTCCTTAATATTCTGAAGTGTTTCTGAGAGAATAAAAATAAAGATTGTGTGCCCTAAGAATTGGATGGGCATACATAGCCAGAGTAACTAAGAGCACCACAGGAAAACCAAAGTTATGGATAGACAGGAGAAACAGATATACTTGGTGACAATACGACCCTCTCTGTATGCTGTGTCAGGTAACTTAAAAATCTGGGATTACAGAACCCTCCTAGACAGCTCCTTCCTGTTAGGACCTAAAGCAATTAAAACAGAAGCCTTAAAGCTAACTCTGACCATTGAAAAGGATAGGTCAGTGTCATTTTGCTTAGGAGCATCAATTGTTTTCCTTTGAGGGTCAAGTCCCAGCACTGGTCTGAAGTCTAAGGTGAGGTTCTGAGTGTAGACTGCTGAGTCCATGTCCTCTGCTAGGAAGAATTGGCCCTAAAAGGTCCCTCCTCTGTGATCAACAGTGGAAAATCTCTAAGAGTTTTCTGGCTACATTCTCCCTGGACAGTCGCAGGGAGGAAGGCCTTGGTATAAGATGCTTGCTCTGATTCTTCAAATCAAGAAAACCTCAGCCTGAACTAGAATCAAGGGGAGGGCCTTGAGTGCTAGTGAGGCAATCTCTTCCTATTAAAGATGAAACCACAAAGCAGCACCCCAACTCACATTTTTGGGAGTCCTCAGGCAGGGGTAGTCATTTGACAGGCCCTGGCTTACCCTTAGTAGTTCACGGAGGGGAGGGCTCCATTTGGAGGCTGTTGGACTCAGTAGAGCAAGGAGCCTTCTTTGGCTCTGATAGCTATCAAATAAAGACTCTAACTGAGGACTCAGAGACCTCCTGGATACCTGTCAATGTGAGCCACCCCTGTCATTTCTTTCTAGAGTCCCAGACAGGTAAGCGTGTTGGGCTCATTGAGCAGCCTCAATTCTGGAGTAACAGTATACCCAAGGGGAGAATCCAGAATTAAGGCTGCTGGTAGCACTCGAGCCCACAAAATAGGAGACAGTAGAGAGGCCCTCTCCTTGCCTGCATCACTGAGAAGACCAGGCCTGGGAGTCAGGTGTATGTGAACCCTCTTTTATTTTGATGGTATCATGTTGGTGAGAGCCTGAGTATAGGGATATCGGGTCTGCAGAGGCAGATATTGAAGGCCTTAACCTAGAGTGAAGGTGAGAACCCTAAATGAGGACTCAGGAAGCCACCAAGCTCAGAACAATGAGTCCCATGGAGCTGTCAGCAGTGCGTGTTCCCTAGCAAAGTTGGTGGGTTGAGGTGCCTCTTTGGTTCCACTTAAGATGCCAAGATGATGACCTGGGTTTAAAGTGTAAATTTAGAGCCCCTCCAGAGGAAGGGGACCAGACCCTGCCAAGAGTTGATATGGTCATCTGGAATGAGAGCTGGTGAGACCCCCACACTCTTAGTAGAGAGTGCTCCACAAAGATGGAAGCTGCCAACTCCTGCCGTCAACCCTAGTAAGCACTGGGCAGTGCTGTTCGTCTGCAGCCTGAGCTTCACTTTAATGATTTCCACAGGGTTCTCAGAGGACAGGTTGGTCAGAGCAGGAGATCTGTAGGTGCCTAGAGCACTGCCCTCAAAGAAAGCTACAGAAGTGGCCTTCTTAAGGCAACGGAGTAGATCCCCAATGAAGGTGCTCACACCCTCTCATCTTCTCTCTTCTCATGCCCAGGTTGCCTGCTGTCCTACCTGCACTCCTAACTACTGTCCTTGACAGTCATCGTGCCTCCTCACGGTTATAAAAAGAAGCTCCACATCCATGCAAAACACCACCAGGCCCAAAGTGTGACCCAGGGTCTGAGTGATGTCAAGGAGAAAGCACTGGTGTCCTCGTCCCCTCCCCCTTTGGAAGCTGTCGCACAGAGAAAAGCTGGTGCTAGGTCAGGTAGCACTGTCAAACGGCCTCAGAGAGCCCTGTCCACCATCACTGAGTCTGCAGATGCTTCAAACAAAGGATTATCTGAAGAAGCCAACTGCGAATTGGAGAATAGGCAAAGTTCTTCCAAGGCCCCATGTTCCATGGTGCAGTCTCAGACAGACCCTCTGAACAAGGTGACTAGTATGTTGGTGCAGTTCTTGATGCAGATGTACAAAAAGAAACAGCCTGTTAGGGAAACAGCTATGCTGAAAATTGTTACTAAAAAGTACAAAGAATACTTCCAGGAAATCCTCAGTAGAGCATCGTTCAACATAGAGGTGGTATTTGGTGTTGACTTAACGGAAGTTGATGCTACAAAGCATTCCTATACCCTGGTCAGCAAAATGGATCTCCCCAACAATGGGAGGGTGAGCCGCAACACCAGGGCATTACCCAAGACGGGTCTCCTGATGTATATCCTAGGCGTGATCTTCATGAACGTCAATTGCGCCACTGAGCAGAAGATCTGGGAGTTCCTGAATAAGATGAGAATATATGCTGGAAGGAGGCACTTTCTATTTGGGGAGCCAAAGAAGCTCATCACCCAAGATCTTGTGAAGCTCCAGTACCTGGAGTACCGCCAGGTGCCTGAGAGTAATCCTCCTTGTTACAATTTCCTGTGGGGTCCAAGAGCCCGTGCTGAGACCAGCAAGATGAAAGTGCTGGAGTTTTGGGCCAAGATTAATCACACTGTCCCCACGACCTTCACATCCTTGTATGAAGAGGTTTGCGAGATGAGGAAAGAGCCCACTAATGGCTGACACCAATGCCATGGCAGTGAATGATTCAGGGCCATGTCCACCAGCTGCTCCCACACCTGACGAAGTTGTTTGAGGCCAATTCTTCATTTTGTGGTTGAAGAGAATAGTCAGTGTTCTAAGCGGTGGACAGCTGGGTGTTACTGAGGGAACACAGGGTATGGTAATTTAGTGTTCCTATTCTATGTGGGCAGTTTGGAGATTCATCTGTATTTTTACTTTTTCCTGTTTGTCAGTGGGTTTACTGCTAAAGAAAGGTTTGTCTAGCCTTATAATTAAAGTTAATTATATTGTTCACACTTGTTGTTTATCTGACTTAAAATTGAGAGTCTTGCTGTTTTGTAAAACAAATTGAGGAAAATTCCATCTAGTTAAGTGATCTAGTGCAAGTTAACATATGCATTTCCTTGAAAATGTAGAGGTATAAAGCTGTAAAAGGTACGGAATCACTAAATAGAGAAAAAAATAATATTGTCAATATTGACTGCCCAGTGCCTTTTACTGTGTGTTTTATAAAGTTATAAATAACAGCATATACTTGACTAATTCGAGAATGTAGAAATAAACTGTAATAAATTAAGCTCCATGCTCACAGGCTCATTTAATCCCCAAACAGTAATTGCACATCTGTTCTTACAAGGATCCATGCTAACACTGGGAGAGGTGAGAAGAAGAATACCTAGTCACTTAACATAAAAAGTATAGCGCTGAGAAGCAGCTATCATATTGGGGAAATAATATACAACCCAAGATGGAAAACCAAATGAAAAGACAGATTAAGAATGGAGAAAAGTGTTTCCAGAGGAGAGCAGTCAAGTGTAAATGCCCTGAGGCAAGACAGCATTGGAACTTGGGAAAAGGATGGGAGGGAATTTCATTTAGCTGCATCATTATTTATTTATTTTTATTTTTGGGTTTTCAATTGCAGTTGTCCTCTTTTCCCCCAATTTCTCTCCCCCACCCAACCCACCCCCTCTTCCGCAATCATATCCCTCCCCGTTGTCCATGTCCATGAGTAATTTATACGGGTTCTTTGACTAAACCTTTCCCTTACTTATCCCCCTTCTCTCCCTCCCCTCCCCCCTATTGACTGCTATTCTGCTCTTTGTTCTATTTAGTTCCTTTGTTTGTGTTGCTCTTTAGTTTCCTGTATTGGGTGATATCATATGGTATTTTTCTTTCTTTGCCTGGCTTATTTCGCTTAGCATAATTCTCTCTAGTTCCATCCATGTTGTTGCAAATGGCAGGACTTCCTTCTTTCTTTCTGCTGCATAGTATTCCGTTGTGTAAATGTACCACAGTTTTTTGATCCACTCATCTACAGATGGGCACTTAGGTTGTTTCCAGCACTTAGCTATTGTAAACAGTGCTGCTATGAACATAGGGGTGCATAAGTTCTTTTGAATTGGTGTTTCAAGATTCTTCGGGTATAATCCTAGCAGTGGAGTCGCTGGTTCAAAAGGCAGTTCCATTTTTAGTTTTTGGAGGTAATTCCATACTGTTTTCCATAGTGGCTGCGCCAGTCTGCATTCCCACCAACAGTGCACTAGGGTTTCCTTTTCTCCACATCCTCGCCAGCACTTGTTGTTTGTTGATTTGTTGATGATGGCCATTCTGACTGGTGTAAAATGGTATCTCATTATGGTTTTTATTTGCATCTCCCAGCTGCATCATTTAGATGATGCTGTGAAACTGGTGAGCAGAGGGTGGGCCGCATAGTTGTAAGACAAAGCCTGAAATGGGAAAAACTGCACTTAACAGTTACTTTGAAATTCTAAGTATGCGACATGCCCTGTGCTGTTGTCCTAGTGCAAGTGTCTTTTACTATGTCTGATCCAAATTAACCTTCAACCTACTCCACAACAATCTTGAAAACTTAAAATTCCCAGATAACTTTTTCATCCTCATCTACTGTTCAATTCACATCATCCTTAGAAAATCCTTGCTGCCCATTAAAAGAGGATCCCCTTCCTCAATACCATGCTCACATTTCAGCCTCCATGAAATCATGTCCAGTGTTCTCAAGACAAAAAAGATCTCTGGATTGTCTGAACTCTCATAGCATAAAATATATGCATAAATCATAAATGGAATTACAATGTAAATGTGTTGCTCAAACTGTGGATTTAGGCTTGATTCAGAACAAAGCTTTCCCACTGTTTCAACAAGCAGGTTTGAAGAAAAACTGAATTTTAAAAAATGAAACAAAACAAATACAAACTATCATCTATTGTTCTGCAGAGCAGAGACATGGCTTCTCATGACAGAAAAATAACAAAAGTCTATTATTATCAATAGACTTTATTGTGTTCAGGGAAAACTTTGTTTCTAAAATAAACACTATGTTATATGTTAATGGTTAATATGTTTAATAAATATGAATGTCATTATTATAATTCTAAAATTTTTAGATACTTTTATATTTAACAAATTTTAGATAAATTGGTGAAAAAATAAAACATGACTAAGCCATGATTTTAAGGTATTCAGTAAAGGATAGGACATTCTTTTACTAAATATATGTGGAAACTCTCTTTTCCTTTGGAAAAAGGAGCATAGTTTTGCCTCTCAAGATTGATTATCCCTTAGCCTTTGGGAAAGCATTAAAATGACATACACACTTTCAGGTACACTTAGGATAAACAATTCTCTCTTTCTCATCTTATAAATACACTCAATCTTTTACGTAGTGCTTTCAAAGTTCTTTTACAAATAGGATTCAATCCAACAAATATTTATTGAGAGTAATATGTAAAAGGCCTGTGTTAAGATACAAGGGGGTGTAAATGTGAATAAAACAATATCCTTGCCCTCAAGGAGTTTGTAGATACACTGGAACAATTTACTTACAATCAAGATTTGCATGAAACTAGTCTTTATAGAAAAATCCGTGGCATAGCTGCTGGAGGCAAAACTCGATTAATCCTCCTGTTTTATGTCCCTCAAGAGTCAATGATCAAACAATAATAATTTTCTCTGATTTAAAAAACAAGTGTCAGTGATCAAAATAGAGAAAAGTAGATCCTTGAGATTTTTACTTCCTATTCAGTTTTTAAGAGAATTTAAATTTAACCCAAAGAATAGAAAATACTCATGCTTTTGAACTAAAGAGTACCTTTAAAGACTTAATGTCATTTAAAACCCAAAAGAAGCTCTTAACTATATATGACACTCAACAGATGCTAGAGTATATGCACTGTAACAGTAAAAATCTGCCTGACACTTTAAAAAGCTGTCTTGGATTAAAACAGAAGAAAAGCAAGCCTGTTGTAAATCATGCTGGAAGGATAGGCACAAATAATAGTAGTTGCAAAATTAACAGAAAACACCGATTCACCGATTCACTCAAGGCTGTGTACCACTCTCCCACCCTCTGTCCCAGTTTGAATGTTTGTTGATTTCTTACCAATGATGCTCCCATGTACACTCTGCTATTCCTTTCTATTACTGTGGATACTTAGTTGCCAAACTGCCATTAGGTCAAGACAACACCCAATTCTTAGTTAATGCCTGGTTTTCCTGATCAGACCTCAGAGACACTCATCCGTTCAGAACTGCTCCCACTTCACTGAGATTTTCCATTGAATCCTTCAATAGGAATCAAAACCTTACAAAAGATGTCTCTATCCTTCCCTTTGTTGAGAGCAGCAATCCACAGTCCCTCTGCATTTCACCTCTCTCACTTTATTGAAGCAATAAATATGATTCTGTCAGACTACAGGCTTGTCTCTTGTAATCTTTGGGTCATTGGATTTTAACAGCATACATGTACATATAGAATAACAAATATTTAAGTAACAACACCAACAACATATCTCAACATACTCTTCACAGTTGACCTGGGAGTTAAAAAACTTATTTAAATTTTTCAAAGACTGTGTGTGATTTATCTCTTAGAATTGACTTCAGGGATAGGGGTTTCCTCATTTCCTTCCTTCTTTCCTTCTTTCCTTTCTTTCTTCCTTCTTTTGTTCCCTTCTTCCCTCCCTCTCTTCCTTTCATTAATCTTTGATAGTAAATACATTGATATATCTGAATTTTGGAAATAACCAAATATTATTTGGAAACATACTTGCTGTGAACCCCTTCAATCACTGTAAATATTTGTTTAAAACTCATTCTGAATTTCTGTTAGAAAAAAAACCATTGAGGTGAATTTTAAAATATAATGGCTGCATCAACCCTTCAAATGTAATGGTCACCACCATTTCTTTTGCATAAGTAAGTGATAGAAAGGTGTAGGATTTCTCCTATAGTAAAATGTAATAATGTATCATTGAGTACATACAGTGTACTATTGCCCATCTATTTTCCTATCTACAAACATTTTCTCATTGACGTTCCAAAACAGAAAATTCTGACCATTAAATATTTAATTATTTATACTCTACATATCATCTTTTCTCAAAAATAATTTCTGTTGACTGCCATTATTCTAAACCATTTTGGGTTGTCCAGTCACCCATGAGTAAGAGCAAAGACACATTAAAAGGATGATACACCATACCCAGTAGGATTTATCCCAGGAATGTAAGGGTGGTTTAACACATGAAAATCAATTAATATAATATATAATATAAATAGAATGAAGGAAAAAAGAGACATGATCACCTTAACTGATGCAGAACCAGCATTTGACAAAACCTAGTAACATTTTATGATTAAAAACACTCAACAAACTAGGAATATAGGGGGAACTACCTCAATCAGATAAAAACATCTATGAAAAACCCACAACTAACATCGTGTATAATACTGAATGGCTGAAAGACTTCACTGTAAGATCAGGAACAAGCCAAACATACCTATTCTCACCATTTTCTTTCAATAGTGTACTGGAAGTTCTACCCAGAACAATTGGACAAGAAAAAGTAATGAAAGGTATCAAAATTTGAGAGGAAAGATAAAATTATCTCTATTCACAGTGATATAATCTTATGTATAAAAAGCCTAAAGAATTATAAAAAAGCTACTTGTGCTGATAAACGAGGTCAGTAAAATTGCACAATTCAAGCTCAACATACAATAATCTCTTGTATTTCTATAAGCCAGTAAAAATGTGAATATGAATTGACTTTATAAAGTATTGTAAGTCTATTTTATGCATTAAAGTAAAAAAAATCTGAACATAAAATTAGGAAAGCATTTCCACTTATAATAGTATAAAAATAAAATACCTAGGTATAAATTTGACCAAAGAGGTATGAGACTTGTACACCAAAAATTATAAAGCATTGTTGAAAGAAATTAAAGATGACTTAAATAAATGACAAGACATCCTGTGTTTATGGATTAGAAGATTTAATATCATTAAGATGGCAATACTCTTAAAATTCTTCTAAAGATTCAATGAAAACCCTATCAAAATTCGAACACCTTTTTTCCAGAAACGAACAAACTAATTCTAAAATTCATATGGAATTACAAAGAAGCACAAATAGCCAAAACAATCTGGAGAAAAAAAGTACTAAATAAATGACTTCACACTTCTTTATTTCAAAACTTACTACAAAGCCATTGTAACCAAAACAATGAAGTACTAACATAAGAATACATATAGTGAGATTCCAGGGATAAACCCTTATATCTATGGTCAACTGGTTTTTGGCAAGGGTGCCAAGACTATTCAATAAGGGAAGGGACAGCCTTTTCAGCAAATGATGTTGCGTTAACTGGATACCAACATGAAAAAAAAAAAAAAAAAAAAGGGAATTTGTAACTCTATTTCATACCATACAAAAATCAATTCAGAATGGATCAAATATGTAAACACAAGAGCTAAAACCATAAAAAATCTTAGAAGAAGACATGTGTAAATCTTTGTGACCATGAATTCGACAGTGGTTTCTTAAATATGACAACAAAAGCACAAGAAACAAAAAGAAAAGATAAATTGGACTCCTTCAAAATTAAAACTTTTGTCCATCAAAGGACTTATCAAAAAATTGAGAAGACAGTTCACAGAATGGGAAGAAACATTTGCAAATCATCTATCTGATAAAGTATTAATATCCAGAATATACAAAAACTTACTGCTCAACCACAAAAATACAAACAACCCAATTAAAAATGGGCTGACTCAAACAGACGTTTTGCCACAGAAGATATATAAATGGTCAACAAATACATCAAAAGATGCTCAACACCATTAATATTTAGAAAAATGTAAATTGAAATCACAATGAGATACTACTTGACACCCTCTGAGATGCTATAATTAAAAAACAGACAAACACCTTGACAGGCGTGGCTCAGTCAGTTGGGCAAGGTCCCACAAAGTGAAAGGTCACCGGTTCGATTCCTGGTCAGGGTACATGCCTGGGTTGTGGGTTCTCTCCCTGGTCAGGGCATGTACAAGAAGGAATCGATCGATGTTTCTCTCTCACATGGATGTGTCTCTCCCTTTCTTTCTCCCATCCTTTCCTTCTCTCTAAAAATAAATAAATAAAATATTTAAAAAACAGAAAAGCAACCAGAAAATAACTGTTGGTGAAAATGTATATAAGTTGTAAACCTTATTTGTTGGTGGAGATGTAAAATAGTTTAGGCACTGTGGGAAACAGTTTGGCTGTTTTTCAGAATGTTAAATATAGAATTATAACCCAGCAATTCCACTCCGACGTATTTATACCCAAGAAAAATAAAAACATATATCCGAACAAAAATCTATATGTGAATGTTAATAGCAACATTACCAATAATAGCCAAAAAACAGAAAAAAACCAAGTGTCCATTAATTGATGAATGGGTAGACAATATGTCGTATATTCAAATAATGGAATAAATTTGGCCATAAAAATGAATGAACTGCTGTTATACCATACAACATGCATGAGTTGTTTTTTTTTTTTTTTAACTTTTTACAGCTTAGAATTTTTATTAAAACAATCACTTAAATTACAACGATCCCCCCAAACAGAAAAGTCTTCCAGGGTCTGTCCCTGACAGGGGGCAAAACTCAGGCCCCACAGGAACAAGTGGGGTTTGACCTCTCTGAAAAGGGATGGAGCTTCCCTGGGAGCCCACAGCCTGGCCCCAGGGCGGCTGGGAGCGGCTGCCCCCCTGCCAAGGCCGCCCCTCCAGGGACTGTGAAGCTCCAGCTCTGTCAGCGAGCAACACTTAGTCACCTTTGTCACCGTCCATGGTCATCAGCCTCTGGACTGGCCGTTTTGGTTTGAAAGAGAGAGAAACGTGCTCCCAAGATTACAAAACACTGTCACTTAAGAAGTGTTATGCAATGCCACGGGGTGTTGTCTAGCGGGGCCGGGCGGGTCCATGAATAATTGAGGCAATACCGCAGGCCGCAGCGTTGCTGTGGCAGAGGTGGGGCCTCAGTCAGGACGGGCGAGGTGGTCCGTGTGGACAGCTGAGCGCTGGCAGCGCAGCCGCACCGAGTGTCATGGCTGGGCAGCGACTTCATGAATGGTGTGTCTGCCCAAGAACCTCAGAAGTGTTTCTAATGAAATAATCATGGCCGGGGCCCTGCTCTCAATGGAGGTGAGAGGCTTCCTTACTTGATAAGCTCCTAACCCTAAAAATATTCACTTAGAAAGAACCTAGGCACAAGTTTATGAAAACCAACCTCTTCTTTCATCCTTTCTTCTTCTGCTGGGGCCCGACGCCTGGCTGAGGGCCCCCTCCTCTCTGCCCTTCCTCTCCAAGAGATCCCACCAGCTCTCACCTCTGAGGAGAGCCTGTGTTCCTGGCTGGGCAACACTCTCCTGGCCTGCTGGGTCTGTTCCCCGCTCCCGCCGCAGCTCAGACGCCAGCCCGGCTTCCCTGTGGCCACACAGGTTGGCATTTCCCAGACTTCAGACATACACATGGCAGTTAAATAATAATTTTTAAAAAGCCTGACAATGCTTTTATAAACTACCACCATGCTTCTGTGCCCACAGCCAGTTGTGGATTAAATTTACAGGTCAGGAGGAAAGTAGCTCTCTGGGAAATGCAGGGAGGGCTGGTGAGCCCGAGGAGACAGCCTCAGCGGAAGAGCCAGACCTTACATCACAAACGCATGAGGGCTCCCTGTCTCCGGGGAAGGGGCCTTTGAGGGACAGGGAGATACGAAGGAACTCTTTCAGCTGCAGCCATCCACTCTTAGTGTCCAGATACAGAGTCCCATCCTGTGTGTTCTAAGAAGCTGGGGTGACAGAGAGGTGGCTTCCTTGGGGCAAGATGGCCCAAGAAGGCGGCAGGCAGCCCAGGACACCATAGCTCTTGACCTCACGTGTCTTCATTCAATAAGCACCCTTTCATGGTGAAAGCTTATCACCTGCTCTACGTAACAGCCCCGTTGGAAGGATCTGAAAGGCTCAGTGGGTCACAGCAGCACCAAGGAGCCAGTGCGGGTCACAGGGGTGGTCTATGACCTGCTGCCCAACATGGGTGGGTAGTCATGCGCCAGCTCACCTTGGGAGGGGCACAAAGAGACCCCATATGTCCCACAAGGGAACATAAAATAAAGGGCCCTCTGGGAGACAAGGGCAACAGCAAAACAGGTTAGGAGAGACTTGCTGGCCGGTGGCCAGGAGAAAAGGTGATTCAGATCAACAAGGCAGCCTGGCGCCAGTGGCGCTCAGTGTTCTGTGGAGGCCCCCAGTCCCAGCGGGGCCACCAGGTGCTGACTAGAGCCTGACCAAGGAGTCCCCAGCCCTCCGTGGCAGGAGAGGCTGAGACTGAAGCAGAGTGAAAAAGACAAGTGACCCCCTTGGCCCTCGGACCCTGGCTTGGGGAGGCAGGAGGAGGGGCAGCGTGTGTTCTGATGGTGCAGGTTCCTGCACGGCTATCTGGCCTCCCAGCACCTCCGCTGGCAGCCAGCCCATCGTCACAGCTTCTGCCAAGTCTTCCCCCCCGTCATGGCGGCCTTTCCCGCTGCCGACCACCTGGCAGCCAGAGCTGCTGCGGGGGTGCCTGGGCCGTGAACAAGCTCCTCAACAACGTGAGCAGGCAGGCCTGGGTGGACCTGGGTGGGCCTGCTTCTTAGGAGACCAGTGCCTCACCAGCGGGAGAAACGACTGTGCTGGAAACCAGAGGGTGGGGGCGGGGCCACCACCTCCTGGCCTCCAGGGGCCTGTGCACTTCACTCTGCAGCCACTTCCCAGCCTGGGCTGGGAGTCAGCACTGGACAGTAGGACACCCCTCCCCCCCAGGGTGCCTTTGATGAGGAAAGTATGGCTCACACATCAGATGAGAAAACACAAACACTTCTTAAGGGGTTTAAAGACTTGGGTCAGGAGAACTGGAACCCTCTGAGGGAAACCTCTGCAGGGCCGCAGTTCAAGGCAATTGCACGTGAAGGGGGCTGGGTTCTCCACGCAGCTGGGGAGAGTTCCAGAGCTCCCACGGAAGCTCCCAGCCCCCTACGGGTGGCTCCCACGGTGTCTGACCCGTCCTGCTGGAGCTGGGAGCAGCAGAAGTTGTAGGCCCTGGGGTGGCGGAGTCATCTGCTAGAGCTCTTCAAAGAAGGCCACTCGGGACTTGGCGCTCTGCAAGGTGAGCTGCAAGGAAGCAGAGGAGAGGTTGGAAGAGGGACTAGATTTCCGCCCCTCAGGCCAGGAAGCCGTTCCGCCTTGCGGACTAGCCTAGAAGTGGTTTGCAGTGAAAGGGAAGCTGGTGGTCAATCCCAAATAAGCTTCCAAATTTGCCCAGGAACTCAAATTAGGAGGTGACAAACAAGGACATGCCAGGAGAAATAGCTGGTGGGCGGAAGCATGTCAGCAGGAAGATGTCGTCTCTTCAGAGGGCAGGAGGTCCCTAGACATTTTAATAGATGCCCACATTCCAGTCCAGAGAAGTCTCTACGGGACCCGGTGGTGTGCTGTCTGCGGTGGCGCCAGTCCGGGAGGCTCACCCTCCCACGGCTCCAAGTCTCAGTCCTCGCATCCTGGGGACGAGCTGGGGCAAGGTGACATGGCCTCAGACAGAGCAGGCCTGCATCAGATGAGGAAGAGCTTGTCCCTTCATGGATGAGTTTTGAAAACACTATGCAAAGCGAAATAAGCAAAACACAAAAGGCCACATATTGCATGATTCCATTTATACTAAATGTGTAGAATGAGGTAAATCCATAGAGACAGAAAGCAAATTACTGGTTGCTAGGGTTTGGTGGAAGGGAGAAATGTGGAGTAATTGTTACATGGGTTCAGGGCTTCTTTTTGAGATGATGAAAATGTTCAGAAATTAGATAGTGGTAATGGTTGCACAGCATTGTAAATATACTAAAAGGCAGTGTCCATAAAATGGTTAAAATAGCAAATTTTGTGTTATATGAATTTAACATCAATAAAATGAACCTCTTTGAGTAATGTTTTTAACAGATTGTGATTTGTTAGACCCAAGTGAGAATCACTCATATTTTGGTACTCAGAATGAGAACTCTAGGTAAAAAGTGCTCATTTCAAAATACAGTAAATATATAACTCATACTTCTTTGGATGAGCCACATATTACAAAATTATAGAGAAGCTTGAACATTTGTGGTAAGGCCTATAGGCTGGGTGGTGGGTGGCAAGGGCAGGGGAAAGGAGAATGGCTGAGACAGAAAAGGCATATACTATTTTACAAGTCAGAATAGCATATTTATTTTATATTTTGAAATATATTCTATACTAGAGATGACTGCCTACTTCAAAGTCCATTTCCTCCTTCTTATCTTCTAAAAGAACCCCTGATTTTTACCAGGGTTGTGACTGTGTAAAGATTACAGTTCTCACTCTTCCTTTCAAGCCAGGCATGACTTTGTGACTAAGTTTTATTTAATGAAAAGTTAAATTGTGGCATGATAACTTCTTTGTAAACATGATCAAAGAGATTTCCACTAATTCCTTGTCTCATCCGTCTTTCTTGTGGCTAGAATGTGAATTCAATGGCTGAGGCAGTCATCTTGACCATAAAAAGTAGGCTAACAGTGTAGAGAAAAAGTAAGATAGAAAGATGTCCGTGATGGATCCTTGAACATGGAGATGTCTTAACAGCCATGAAATTTCTGTCCCCGGATCGATTACAAATGAGAAAGAATGGATTTCTATATTGTTCAAGGTACTATTATTTTGAATTGAATGATTGAGTGTCACAGCAAACTTTTTTATTTCTATTAAATTTACTGGGGGTGACCTTGATTAATAAAATTACATAGGTTTCAAGTGTACAATTCTATAATATATCATCTGTATACTGCATTGCATGTTCACCAGCCAAAGTCAAATCTCCTTCTGTCACCATATATTTGACCCATTTTACCCTTTACTACCACTCCCTGACCCCCTTTCCCTCTGGTGACCACCATGCTGTTGTCTGTCTATGAAGTTTTTTTGTTTGTTACTTTCAGTTTTATATCCTACATATGAGTGAAATCATATGGTTCTTGATTTTTTTCTGACATTTTGTTTAGCATGATATTCTCAAGATTCATCCATGTTGTCACAGTGGCAGTATTTCATCTTTTCTCATGGCTGAGTAGTATTCCCTTGTATATATATGTACCACAACTTCTTTATTCAGTCATCTGTAGAAGGACACCTCCCTTGTTTCTATGTTTTGCCCACTGTGAATAATTATTCCACGAACATATGGGTACATATATCTTTATGAATAAATGGTTTAATTTTGGGGGTATATATCCAGAAGATGTATAATCTCATGAATCACCTTATTTCTCTCCTATTTGTCACAAAACCAACGATGTTCCAGATGGAATTTGCTCTGTTGACTTGGACCTTGGAGTGAAGATAGCATGAAACAGAGCTCCAACCTACCCATGATAACATAAGCAAGAAACATACCTTTGCTATTATAGACCATCAAGTTTTGTGGGTTAATTGTTATATAGCATAACTAGCTCAAATTGACTTATATAGATCCCAATATGAGGAAGACACTGACTACAAAAATGAATGTGACATTATTTATATTTTCAAGAACCTCATTTTATTATAGGGGAATAAATGCATCTAAATAATTATAAATAATATATTGAAAGCTCATAGAACATGTGGAAAAGACTATGATTACACTGAAGAAAGAGACAAACCCTATTTAAGGGGTTTTGGGAATGCTTCATGTAGGAAATGACAGTGAATTTATTATTTTTTTTAATTTTATTTTTTGGTTATTCAATTACAGTTGTCCCATTTTTCCCCCATTGCTCCCCCCTCCCAGCCCATCCCTTCTCCCACAATTATATCCCTCCCCATTGTCCATGTCCATGAGTCATTCATACATGTTCCTTGACCTGACCCTTTCCTTACTTATCCCCCTTCTCTCCCTCGCCCCTCCCCTTTACTGACTACTATTCTAGTCTTTGCCTATTTAGTTCGTTTGTTTGTGTTGCTCTTTAGTTTCCTGTATTAGGTGATATCATATGGTATTTTGCTTTCTTTGCCTGGCTTATTTCACTAAGCATAATTCTCTCTAGTTCCATCCATGTTGTCGCAAATGGCAGGAGTTCCTTCTTTCTTTCTGCTACATAGTATTCCATTGTGTAGATGTACCACAGTTTTTTGATCCATTCATCTACAGATGGGCAGTTAGGCTGTTTCCAGCACTTAGCTATTGTAAACAGGGCTGCTATGAACATAGGGGTGCATAGGTTTTTCGAATTAGGGTTTTAGGATTTTTCGGGTATAATCCTAGCAGTGGAATCACTGGTTCAAATGGCAGTTCCATTTTTAGTTTTTTGAGGTAATTCCATACTGTTCTCCATAGTGGCTGCACCAGTCTGCATTCCCACCAACAGTGCAGTAGGGTTCCCGTTTCTCCACATCCTCGCCAGCACTTGTTGTTTGTTGATTTGTTGATGGTGGCCATTCTGACAGGTGTAAGGTGGTATCTCATTGTGGTTTTTACTTGCATCTCTCTGATGGCCAATGATGTTGAGCATTTTTTCATGTGCCTATGGACCTTCTGTATGTCCTCTTCGGAGAAGTGTTTGTTCAGGTCCTTTGCCCATTTTAAAAATAACATTTTCTGACAATACGATCATCTACATACAGAACAAGAACGTACCTCAAAAGATCAGGGGGTTGCTAAACCATTCTGGACAGTACCTTCTGGATAGAAAATTAAATCTATTTAAACAGAAGTTACACAAGAAGCTGAGTCTAGCTGGAAAAGGAAGGAACACATCGACGTATTCTTTTTTCATTGACAGGACATCTGTCCTGGTGTCTGTGCCTTGGGTTACAGCATCCCTATCACATATCATTCCTGGGACAAGGACCCGTTCTCTGAAGAGTTTGCCATAGGGAAACTGGTCAGGAGTTTACAGAGATGTGGTTTTGACCAGAAAGGTTTTAATCAAGAAACGGAAGCCATAAGGAAGATTCTCTTATAGGACCGTGGAGAGGAACATGCCAGGCAAAATTGTAGCCTGAGCAAAGCTGTCAGGTCTCTCAGGAACTTGTGAGAGGGCACCTTAGGAGGATAACTCCAGGTCACTGGAGGGAAGGTCCTAGTCTCTAACACATATGAAGGTGAGGACCCTGAATGAGGAATTAGGGAAACACCCACAGAGAATAATGTGGCCCATGGATGCCCAACCTGCCTATCAGCCCTCAGAGCCCCAAAACAGCCTTGACAGGATATGAATTAACCTGATTTCCACTTCAGAGGTCAAGAAGGTGAAGACCTTGTGCTGAGGTTCATCAACGTGGGTGAATAAAGGTAGGATTTCCAAGGTGTGCCAGGATAAAGGTGAGTACTATAAAAAGTTCAGAGACCATCAAACTCTTATAAGTGGAGACCTCACCAAATTCTTTCTATTTCATTGGCATGAGAGATCCAGGAATAAATGTCAGGCAGAGAGGGCCTTATATCCTTCTCAGGGGTAACAGAGGAGTGAGGAGTGTGATCACAGGGCAGAGACCCCAATTTAGCAGAGATAAACCTTAGACCTTCACACGAGTCAGATTTGGAATACTGAGTTGGAACCCTCAGTGGGATCACCATCATAGGGCCTCAACCTGCACTCAAGACTTAAATCCTAGGGCTGGCGGTGAGCCTGAAGACACTTGCTCACGTTTTTACTTGCTTTGGTTTCATACAGCAGTTCTAGCTTTATAGCAGACAGAAAAGAAAGCACAGAGGCAACCCATATACCCTCTTACCAGAAGCACAGCCTCCACAACAAGCAACATCCTGCAACAGAGTGGTACATTTACTACCATCTATGAACCTACATTGACACATCCTTGGCATGCTAAGTCCATAGTTACGTTAGACTTCATTCTTAGTATTGTGTATTTTGGGAATTTGACAAAGGTATGATGACTTGTAGCCACATTATAGTTTCATGCAGCCTAGGTTCACTGCCTTAAAAATGCTCTGTGCCCCACCTATTCATCTCTCCCTACCACCTAAACCCTGGCGACCACTTAACTTTTTACTTTTCCTGTAGTGTTGGCTTTTCCAGAATGTCATATGGTTGAAACCATGCAGAATGTAGCCCTTTAAGATTGGCTTGTTTCATGTAGTAATATATATTTAAGCTTCCTCCGTGTCCTTTCGGGGCTTGAAGTTCAATTCTTTTGTCTAGAGGTACCAAGAATGGGCTTCCATGGACTATCCTGGGTGTGATCATCTTGAACAACAACTATGCAACTGAAAAAGAGAATTGGAATTCCTGAATATTTAAGACATCTATATTGGGAGGTGGCACTTTATTTTGGGGGATTATTGGAAGCTTTTTGCTCAATATTTGGTGTAGAAAATACCCCTGCAAAACCAGGAGGTGCCTAAAAGTGATTTTCCATGCAATGAGTTCCGGTGGGGACCAAGAGCCCGTGCTGACACCACCAAGATGAATCCTGCAGTTTATGTCCAAGGTCAATGATACCATCCCTACTGCCTGCCCACCTCCTTATGAAGAGGCTTTGAAAGATGAGAAGAGGAGAGCCCGAGCCCGAGCTGCATCTAGGGTTGGCATGCCTTCTAAGTCCAGTGACTGTCCAGGGCCACATGCAGTTGCTAATCTCCCCTTGAGTGAGGTCTGAGGCAAAGTCCTCACATTGTGGGCGGAAAAGCCTGTTGACTAGTATTTCTGATGTGCATGAATACATTAGTGATGTGTTTTTAGTGGTAATTTTCAAGCGGTGTTCTTTCAACAGAAACTTTTACACAGACAAAGAATGGCAAATACTGTGTAGTATCACATAAATGTGGAATCCTTAAGGCACACACACACACACACAGATGTACTCATAGGTACAGAGAACAGATTGGAGGTTGCCAGAGGCAGGGGTGGAATGTGGGCGAAATGGATAAAGGTGGCCAAAATGTACACATTTCCAGTTATAATATATAATGATAGGACATTGGGATGTAATGTAGAGGATGAAGAGTAAAAGTTAATAATACAATATTACAAGTGTGAACAGTGTCAAGACAGATGTTCTAATTACAAGAAAGAAAAAAGAATCTAGATTAAAAAAACTTTTCAGTGCATATATTAGTTTACAACAAATGGCTGCAAATTTAACAACTTCAAACCACAGACATGGAGTATCTCACTAAATATCGGTCAGACTTGTGGGCACACAGTAGGTGGGATCTGCAGGTCAGAAATCTCACAGAGCTACAATCAATGTATCGGGCACCTGCGTTCTCACATGAAGCACAGGAGCTCCTTCAAATACCATGCATGTTTGGGGCAGAATTCACTTACCAAAAGGACTGAGATGCCCATTTGCTTGCTTGCTGTTGGCTAGGGGTCATTCTCAGGTCACTCGTAGGTCTTTGCTCTGCTATGCAGGTCTTCCCATCTTCAAAGCCAGCAAGAAGAACTGCCTTCTCACTTTTGGATTTCTTTTGACAGGAAAAGCCACATTCCATGTAAGGACTCACCTTATTATGTCTAGACTATGGAGAATAATATCCCCATTTTAAAACTATCCGATTTGGGACCTCAATTACATCTTTTAAAGTTCTCATAGCAGTACCTCGATTAGTGTTTGATGAATTAACTGGAAGATGTACACCACGAGTCAGGAATCCGGTAGGCCCTCTTGGAATTCTGACTGCCAGTGTCCTTGTGGGATTGTGGTTATGTGTGTAATTAGGAGCTTTACCCTCTCAAGGTACATGATAGGATAAATGCTGTTCTTGATGCTTGCCTCAAAAATAACCTGAGGTCCCAGGTGGATATTGATGAGATAAGATTGACCTTGTGTTGATTTTGCTGAAGCTGGGAAATGAGTCTTGAAACAATGATTACATTATGCTCTTACTACTGCAAATGTATAAATTTCATCACACAAATTATTCCAGAACTTGAAAACAGAAACAAAACTTCCAAAAGTTCTTTATGAAATAACTATGACAATACTATTTGGACCAGGTAAATAAAGCTCAAAATTACTTTATTATTATATTGCTTAAAAAATATTACTTAATTCCAGTATGACTTAAGAACATTGATGGAAAAATCCTCAAAATGCAAACTTACAGAGTTTTACAATATATGAAAAACTGTGCATTTACCTATGATGCACTAAGTCCACGTTTTTACAACTTACCCTGAATACATGCCGGCAACAATAGGAAAATACATATTCATCAATATATTGTTGTTAATAAATAATGGTATATCCACACCGAATACTTGTAAAAAAGAATGAGGTTGGGGAGATGGCGGAGGAGTGAGGAGAGGCTGAGGTTTCAGGCTCCCGAGACCCTTCTGCAGTTTGGACTAACTGCAGACAGAACATCTCAGTGAGCAGCTGGACACTGGCAGGAGTCGAGCCAAGGCACTGCTGGATTAGAGAAAATCCATCTGGGAACAACCTGTTTAGTGAGGATAGCAGAGAAAAAGGGGATGAAACGGGATTCCTGACTGGGACGGCTGCCGGAGCTGTGGCTGGAAGTAAACAAAGGCTTTTTGGGGCCCAAAGGTTACCCAGGAGAGGTGTTGGGAGGAGAGCAGATCTCTGCCCGCTGGCAGAGACCAGACTCGACCAAGTGGCATTGGCGCTGAAGGACAGGAGACAGCGTGCTGCCGGGCAAGTGAGAACATAATTCTCCTTTATGTTTTTCTCTAGTGGATGGTGGAGAGGGGAGGAAAGTTTGGGGGTGGTAGGCCATTCTTGAGGAGCGCAGGCGCAGTAGTGTGCTCATCCACCCCCCAACCCTCCCCTTGGGTCACGGGGGCGCGCATAGGGAAGTGCCCTCATTCACTGGCCCAGGTGCGCAGGGCTGCGCGTCCAGGTGCCCCTCGGACACATGCCAACAGACATAAAATCAGTGACCCAACAGGCGCAGGGAGGGCCCACTGGACACGCAGAAGACTGTGCGCAGTCGCCCCTGGCCAGCCCAATGGGCGCCAGGCCAAAGTACCAGGCCGGAATCCGGAGCGCCGCAGAGCACTTGCCCAGGCTAGCTCCCAGCCTCTTGGGTATACACCGGCACTAGAGCCAAAAAACACCTCAAGGGCTTTCCTGGAACGCCGCGCAGCCGGCTTTCTAGGAGTGTGGTGCGGCAGGCCAGAGCTGAGTTCCCCGTACACCTTGGGCGCCCACCGGTGCTCGAGCCAAAAAAAACACCTCGAGGGCTTTTCCGGAGTGCAGCGCGGCCCGCTTTCTCAGAGCGCGGTGCGGCCAGCTTTCTAGGAGCGCGGCGCAGCAGGCAGGAGCTTAGTTCCCCAGACACCTTGGGCGCGCACCGGTGCTTGAGCCAAAAAGAAAACACCTGGAGGGCTTTCCCGGTGCTTGGCGTGGCCAGCTTTCTAGGAGCGCGGCACGGCAGTCCTGAGCTTAGTTCCCCAGCCACTTTGGGCGCGCATTGATGCTTGAGTGAAAAAAAAAAAACACCTCGCCAGCTTCCCCAGAGCACAGTATGGCCTGCTTTCCTGGAGCGCGGCGTGGCAGACCTGAGGTGGGCTCTTGGCTGCCTTGCATTGCGCCCTGCCGGGCACCTCGCGCACACCACAGCTGCAAGGAATAGGAATCTCTGACCCATCACATTAGACCAGCTGTGGACGCAGAAAAACAAGACGACACAAGAAGGCTGAACTGACATCTCCACAAAAGAATTCGAGATAAAGTGGATAGAGTGACTCCCAATCAACAAGCCAGAAGGAATATCGTAACAAAAAAAAAATCTGAAATATAATCAGACAGCATAAACAAATGATATAAAAGGTACCCCAAGAACATCAGGCTCAGGAGATCAAAGAGACTGCACCACTGAAACCCCCAGATCTACCATAAACAATCTCATACCACAAAGGAGGGAAGGCAAAGCAGACAAATCCAAATAACAAAAACAAACAAGAAGTACCCAACATGGTAAGATGCAGAAACAACCTCTCAATGAAAAGAAAAGAGGAATCCCCAGAAAGAGAGGTAGATGGAACAGACATAGCCCAAATGTCAGACATGGAATTCAAAACTATGGTGGTGAAGAAGCTCAATATGCTCGAAAACCTCAAAAACAACTATGACAACCTCCAAGGAAGTTACCAACAGCTCCAAGAAAATTACAGGGAACTTGCAGAGAACTACACCAGCATAAAAAAAAGACATAGAAACTATCAACAAGAACCAGGAAGAAATGAAGAATGCAATCTCTGAACTGAAAAACACAGTAGAATCAGTCAAAAGCAGACTAAGCGAAGCAGAAGATCGGATTAGTGAGTTAGAGGATAATGTAGGTAATAATTCTCAAATGATACAGCAAAATGAAAAAAGATTGAAAAAATATGAACAAGATGTAAGGGAATTACAGGATAGCATTAGAAAAAATAATTTAAGGATCATCGGAATAAGAGAGGGAGAAGAAAAGGAGCATGGAATTGAAAAACCGATAGGAGAAATAGTGACAGAAAATTTTCCGAACCAATTGAGAGAAAAAGTTATGCAAGTCCAAGAAGCACTGAGAGTTCCAATAAAGAGGAACCCCCAAAAACCCACTCCAAGGCACATCATAGTCAAAATGGCAACATTCCAAGACAAAGAGAGAATCCTCAAAGCAGCAAGATAAAAACAGCAAAGAACTTACAAGGGAGCTCCAATAAGGCTATCGACCGATTTCTCAACAGAAACATTACAAGCCAGAAGGGAATGGTCAAAAATATTTCAAGCAATGAAAAACAAAGGCCTACAACCAAGAATACTCTACCCAGCAAGGCTCTCATTCAAAATAGAAGGTGAAATAAGGAGTTTCTCAGGCAAAGGAAGACTAAAAGAATACATCTCCACCAAACCAGCATTGCAACAGATGCTAAAGGGAATATTCCAAGAAAAAGGAAGAGAAGAAAACAAAAAAAGAGTAGAGGAACAGAGATACAAAAGGGAAATGAATAAATACATGTCAATAATAACCTTAAATGTAAATGGATTATATGCTCCCATTAAAAGACATAGGGTAACAGAATGGATAAGAAAACAATACCCACATATTTGCTGTCTACAAGAAACACACCTGAAAACAAAAGATTTACAGAGACTGAAAGTAAAGGGATATAAAAAAATATTCCAAGCAAATGGACCTGAAAAAAAAAGCTGGGGTAGCAGTCCTCATATCAGACAAAATGGATTTCAAAGCAAGGGCAATAAAAAGAGACAAAGAAGGACATTTCATAGTACTTAAAGGAACGATTCATCAAGAAGATATAACACTGATAAACATATATGCACCCAACATAGGAGCACCCAAATACATAAAGCAAATACTAGAAGACCACAAGAAAGATATTAACAACAACACACTCATAGTAGGGGACTTCAACACTCCATTATCAACAATAGACAGATCATCGAAGCAAAGAAATACCAAGGCTATACAGGCATTGAACAACACACTAAACCACATGGATCTAACTGATATATATAGAACTTTTCACCCCAAAGAAGCAAAATATACATTCTTTTCAAAGGCACATGGGACATTTTCAAAGATAGACCACATGATAGGACACAAAACAAGCCTCAACAAATTCAAGAAAATTGAAATCATATCAAGCATCTTTTCAGACCACAATGCCTTGAAACTAAAAATCAACCTCAGGGAAAAAAAATCAAAGACACCCAAACTCAGGGAGAATGAATAACATGCTCTTAAATAACGAATGGGTTAACAATGACATCAAAGAGAAAATCAAGAAATTTCTAGAAACTAATGACAGTGAACACACAACAGCCCAAAACCTATGGGACACAGCAAAAGCAGTCCTAAGATGGAAGTGCATAGCAATACAGGCATATCTGAAAAGGCTAGAAGAATCTCAAATAAAAAACCTAACCATAAAGCTACAAGAACTAGAACAGCAACAACAAACAAAGCCTAGGGCAGAAAGAAGAAAGGAAATCATCAAGATCAAAGCAGAATTAAACGATATAGAAACGAAACGAACAATCCAAAAAATCAACAAAACTAGGAGCTGGTTCTTTGAAAAAATAAACAAAATTGACAAGCCTCTAGCCAGGCTCATTAAGAGAAAAAGAGAGAAGACCGAAATAAACAAAATCAGAAATGAAAGAGGAGAAATCACGACTGATACCTCAGAAATACAAACAATTATAAGAAATTACTACAAACAACTATATGGCAAGAAATTTGACAACCTAGAAGAAATGGAGAAAATTCTAGAAATATATAACCTTCCCAAACTGAATCAAGAAGAAGTAGAAAGTCTCAACAGACCAATAACAAAGAAGGAAATTGAAACAGTAATCCAAAATCTCCCTGCACACAAAAGCCCTGGACCGGATGGCTTCACAGGTGAATTTTACAAAACATTTAGGGAAGAACTAACTCCTACCCTCCTCAAACTATTCCAGAAAATCCAAGAAGAGGGAAAAATCCCAAACTCTTTCTATGAAGCCAGTATTACCCTAATCCCAAAACCAGGTCAGGACAAAACAAAGAAAGAAAACTACAGGCCAATATCACTGATGAACATAGATGCTAAAATCCTCAATAAAATTTTGGCAAACAGGATCCAACAATACATCAAAAAGATCATACACCATGATCAAGTGGGATTCATCCCAGGGATGCAAGGATGGTTTAATATTCGCAAATCAATAAATATAATAGAGCACCTAAACAAAATGAAGGACAAAAATCACATGATCATATCAATAGATGCAGAAAAGGCATTTGATAAAGTACAACACCCATTTATGTTGAAAACACTCAGCAAAATGGGAATAGAGGGAGCATACCTTAACATCATTAAGGCTATATATGAGAAGCCTGAAGCTGACATCATACTCAATGGACAAAAACTGAAAGCATTCCCCTTGAAATCAGGAACTAGACAAGGCTGTCCACTCTCCCCACTTCTATTCAACATAGTGTTGGAAGTCCTAGCCACAGCAATCAGACAAGACAAAGAAATAAAAGGCATACAAATTGGGAAAGAAGAAGTAAAACTATCACTATTTGCAGACAACATGATAGTATACCTAGAAAACCCTATAAAATCCACTAAAAGACTACTTGATATAATAAGTGAATCTGGCAAAATAGCAGGGTACAAAATAAATATACAGAAATCTAAGGCATCTCTGTACACCAACAATAAAGTCTCAGAGACAGAAGCAAAAAAGAAAATACCATTTACTATAGCAACAAGAAAAATAAAGTACCTAGGAATAAACTTAACCAAAGAGATAAAAGACCTGTACACTGAAAATTATGCAACATTGAAGAAAGAAATTAAGGAAGATACAAATAAATGGAGGCAAATACCATGTTCTTGGATGGGAAGAATCAACATCATCAAAATGGCCATACTACCCAAAGCAATTTACATATTCAATGCAATCCCTATTAAAATACCAATGACATATTTCGCTGACCTAGAACAAATCCTCCAAAAATTCATATGGAACCAAAAAAGACCCAGAATAGCAAAAGCAATCTTGAAACAGAAGAACACAGCAGGAGGAATCACGATACCAGACATCAAACAATACTACAAAGCCACTGTGATCAAAACAACCTGGTACTGGCATAAGAACAGACATATAGATCAGTGGAACAGAATTGAACGCCCAGAAATAAACCCAGGCCTCTATGGTCAACTAATCTTTGATAAAGGAGGAAGGAACATAAAATGGAGTGAGAAGAGCCTCTTTAACAAATGGTGCTGGGAGAACTAGACAGGGACGTGCAAAAAAATGAAACTAGACCACCAATTTACAGCACACACGAGAATAAACTCAAGATGGATTAAAGACTTAAATGTAAGCCGTGATACCATAAAAGTCCTAGAGGAAAACATAGGCAGGAAAATTTCAGATATCACACGTAACAATATCTTCACGGATACATCTCCCAAGGCAAGAGAAATAAAGGAAAAAATAAACAAATGGGACTACATCAAACTAAAAAGTTTCTGCTCATCAAAAGAAAACATCAGCAAGATGAAAAGGAAACCAACCATATGGGAAAACATATCTGCCAATGATATCACAGACAGGGGACTGATCTCCAAAATATATAAAGAGCTTATACAACTCAACATCAAGAAAACAAACAACCCAATTAAAAAATGGGCAAAGGACCTGAACAAACACTTCTCCGAAGAGGACATACAGAAGGTCCATAGGCACATGAAAAAATGCTCAACATCATTAGCCATCAGAGAGATGCAATTAAAAACCACAATGAGGTACCACTTTACACCAGTCAGAATGGCCATCATCAACAAATCAACAAACAACAAGTGCTGGCGAGGATGTGGAGAAACGGGAACCCTACTGCACTGTTGGTGGGAATGCAGACCGGTGTAACCACTATGGAAAACAGTATGGAATTACCTCAAAAAACTAAAAATGGAACTGCCATTTGAACCAGTGATTCCACTGCTAGGATTATACCCGAAAAATCCTGAAACCCTAATTCAAGAGAACTTATGCACCCCTATGTTCATAGCAAGGCTGTTTACAATAGCTAAGTGCTGGAAACAGCCTAACTGCCCATCTGTAGATGAGTGGATCAAAAAACTGTGGTACATTTACACAATGGAATACTATGTAGCAGAAAGAAAGAAGGAACTCCTGCCATTTGCAACAACATGGATGGAACTAGAGAGAATTATGCTTAGTGAAATAAGCCAGGCAAAGAAAGAAAAATACCATATCATATCACCTAATACAGGAAACTAAAGAACAACACAAACAAACGAACTAAATAGGCAAAGACTAGAATAGTAGTCAATAGGGAGGAGGGGGGAGGGAGAGAAGGAGGATAAGTAAGGGAAGGGTCAGGTCAAGGAACGTATATGAATGACTCATGGACATGGACAACGGGGAGGGATATGATTGTTGGAGAAGGGATGGACTGGGAGGGGGGAGCAATGGGGAAAAATGGGACAACTGAAATTGAATAACAAATAATAAATTAAAAAATAAAAAAAATTAAAAAAAAGGAATGAGTATAATCTTGGTTATTGATATGGGGTGCTTTCTTGTGGTAACAAATAATGCATGGGGTTTTGACTAACATCAATGATACTGTGCCCAGTACCTTCCCATTTTATTATGAGGAAATTTTGAGAGATTAAAAGAAATGTAAGTTCCAGAATCAGAGTTGTAACCAGGGCTTCTGTATGGCAGCAATGGCCAGTTTGCTGTCCAGGTCATGTCCTGCAACTCTCCCCATCACTAGTGAAGTCTGAGGTAGAGTCTTCACTTTGTGTTCAATGAAGTGCCAGGCTGAGGCTGGTGTGGTTCAGTGGATTGAGGACCAACCTGCGAACTGAAATGTCACTGGATCTGCTCCCAGTCACGGCAAGTGCACGGGTTGCAGACCTTCCCCTGTTAGGAGTGTATGGAAGGCAAACAATTGACAAATCTCTTGCACATTGCTGTTTCTCTCAATCTTACTCTCCCACCTTTTCAACTGCTCTAAAAGAAAAGTACATAAAGTCTTGAAAAAAAAGAAAGCAGCCAGTCTTCTAACAAGTGAGGAGCCAATGCGGGGCTCCTGAGAACACAGCGCATAACATCTCTGTGTTCCTGTACAGAACGGGTTAATTGGAAACTTACCTTCTCTTCTATTTTAAGTATTATTAATTTCAATTAGAGGAATACTTAGCTTGAAAACCTAAGTTTATAAGTGTCATGGATCACATATTTGCTGGAGATTATCTGGTTGAAAAATAGGAATTCTGCTGTTATGTAACAAATGAAAAGCCTTGAATAATTTCCTGTAATTCACAACAAGATACCATAACATTGGAATATGGATTTTTGTGAAAAAGGAAATTATTTCACCGTAAGATCTGTGTGATCATGAGATGTGAAAAAATTCGACATGTAATCAATCCTTGGTTTGTTTTATTTCACTCAGTTTTTTTTGTGTGTGTGTGTGAAATTGCAGTATATGGATCTGGATTCGCTCAGTTTATCCAAGAATATAGAAGAAATTAAATCATAGTAAGTTTGAGTTCTTGTACACTCACTCTTTACAGGTCGGGACATTATTTAGCATGTGCTGTTTAAAAGGCTTCTGACTACTACTCGGAATGCTCAGAAAAATAGAGCCTACCTGCGCTGCCCATAGGAATTAGAGTCTAAGAGCAGCTGTCATGTAGAAAGCGCGGTGACATATTCAAAAGGATTTAAAGGACCAGTACAATTAGGGGTCAGAAGCAGGGAGGGAGGTTCCAGATCAGGGGTCTACTTAAGAGGCTTTAAGGAAAGGAAGCTAGAGAACGGGAAGCTGAAAGTCGTGAGATGAGAGGTGATGTGACATTCACAGCAGGGTGGGCTACAGGAGGCTGCAATAACGGTGAGCAGGGGCCAGGCCCTCACAGAGTGGCTATCAAAGGTGAGACACTCGCAGAACGAAAGCTCCCCTTACCAGTTACTGTGTAATGATGAGTCGTCGTCGTCGGCAGCCGTCCGTCTCGAGAGACGATGGTGTAGCTTCTTAAGAGTCTATCTGCACCGCCGAGAATGGCTGTGCAGTCCGACTCGGGAGTGACACGGTATCTGTCTCCTCCCGTGTTGAATCGACATCTTGCGATGACGCTGGAGTGTCCTCTCCAGTGGAGCTGAAGCTACAGAGCCTGGGCAGGGTGATATGGAGGGTCTGCTGTTGCCCATGCAGCAGACCCCCCCTCTCTTCGCAGCTGAAGGGTCCAAGGGAAAGACGGAGTCAATACAGCTTGGCTTCAGGTGCGCCGCAGGAGTTGCCGGTGTTGACTACAACGTCAAACCGCCTTAGGGACTCCGGCTCCGGATTTTCTGTCGGGGTTTACTCCCTTAGCCTTTCCCCTGAAGAGGTATGCCGCAAGGCAGCGGAGGTTTTTTGGAGTCAGAGTTTTCCTTCTCTGATGTGCCCTGACTGGAAGATCGAACCAGCGACACTTAGCTCGCAGGCCGACGCTCAATCCACTGAGCCAAACCAGCCAGGGAGAAGGCAGCACTTGGGACAGCAATGCAAGGCATCCTTTGCTCCTGTCCAGTACAATTTACCCTATTGCACAGAGCAGGCGTTTCATGCATATGATCTCCAGAGCGTTTCTGTGAATTATAGTTATTACTTGTGTTTGGAAGTTCAAGTGGCACTGAGTTAGCACACCTTGGTGGTGAGTGGGGAGTCAGAACCCTTTTTATTAGAATGGCAGTCAAATGTTTTTTTATTGTAGGGTTGTTGCTATCATTTGTCACAGTCCAAGAGAGTTGTAGATTTTAAGTGATGGTGAAATTAACAGAGATAGGGGGGGTTAGTAGGAAAAGGCAGCTATGAGTAAAGAAAGACTTAGACATTAGGCCAATTTCTAGCAGGTGTGAGTTATATTCAGAGGAAGAAACTCCCTCCTATTCAAAATATGATTTAGTGGGAGGAAATTTACTCAGAGTTCCTGGTAAACAACATTTTGGATGGAATTACTGGTCCACATACTAAAGTGCACACATTCTCTCATATCTCCTGGAGTTTTTTTTCTTTTTATGCTTTAAGGTGAGTGGTATTTTCTGAGGTTGAAATGATCCTAACCATGGACATCACAGATATTTTGCAAAATAACAGTGCATTCCAGACGCTCTGCCAAGTGCTTTATATACATTAGCCACAACTCAACCTAAAAGACAGGGCTTAATAAACCCGGTTCAAATGTAAAACCTGGGCTCACAGAGTCTGCTAACGTACCTGAGGTCGCAGAGCTAGTAAGTGACAAGACTGGGACAACATCCCCTGGACAGTATTTGTCCAGAGCTCACACTAGAGCACTCCTTCCAGCTGATCGTGAATCAGTTATTCACATATGGCTGCTAATCCAAAATTTATCTCAAGAGAGAAGAAGGAGAACCTTGTGACCAAAACACTGAATTGGATTCCAAAACAAGAGCAATAAGAATACATAAAAATAAGAGAGATGAAAAAGAGACAAGAGATCAGTCTCTGTGACAATATGCTCATGTGCATATGCAATTTAAGATACCCAGAGAAGATCAATGGGGGCCTGACAGATGTGGCTCAATGGGTGAGGCGTTGTCTCCCATACCCAAAAGTCCTTGGTTCAATTCCCGCTCAGGTCACATGCCTGGGTTGCAGGGAAGGTCCCTGGTTATGTGCCTGCAAAAAGCATCTGATAAATGTGTCTCTTGCACATTGATGTTTCTCTCCATCTCTTTCTGTCTTATTTCCCCTCTCCCAAAAATCAATATATAAAACTTTTAAGGAAAACAAAAGGTCAATCAGGGCTCACACATAACTGAGTCTATCCTTCTATGTTCGTTAAGTATGGTTGGTGTGGACAAATAATATATCAGCTTTCTTTTCTCTGACAGCACAGCACATGTCCTGGGCTTCAATTTGTGCTGCAGCTTCTCAGATTTATATCACTCATGGAATAGTGGTGCATTTTCTGCTGACTTAAAATAGGGGGATTGTCATGTGTCATTTTCCAGGAAGCACTTAATCGAGATGCAGGAGCCAAACTGGAGGACTCCCATGTCTCAGGGCTGAAGAACCAATCACCCCAAAATACGGGGATCAAACAAAAAGCTCAGGAGGGTTATCTCAGATCCGAAGGAGTCCGAGGCTACAACAGATATGGTGAACATCGTTAGTAAGGAAGAGAGAGGAAGTTACGTGCCAAAACACTAAAGTCCTAGAGTCCCACCTGTGTTTTCTGTTCTTGGAGGGCACGAAATATCATGACCCTATCAAGATCACTCCGATTTCGAAATTGAAATTCTCAGGAAAGTGGGGGCATTCATGAAAGATGAGCAGAGTTAGGAAAGCAAAGGCCAAAGTTACAGGACTGGTCATCAGACGAAGTACGGACCCTTCAGTGGACTAAGGGTAGCACCCACAGCATGAAAGGTCTCACAAACTCCCCTCTGCTGTCATCTCTGGGAAGCCCCAGGCAAAGATGTCAGGCAGATTGAGCCTAAGAAGTCTCAGTGAGATGAGGTCTTCCGTGTACTGTGTGCGCTTTTCGTTCGGCAGAGAAATGACGGGGTGTCTAACAGGAATCCACCTTTGTGAATGTCCTGAGTGTTATGAGGAGACGTGCCAAAACCAGAGGGGGCACCGCAAAAGCCAACAAACCACATAGCGTGCAGAACGTTCCTTAGCTCTGAAGGTCCCAGCAATGCTACCCCTGAGGGGTCCAAGCATTCCACATGGGTGGTCTCAGGGTGGGAAAGGCCTCCGCTACTAGGATCCCAGGCCAGCTGTACAAAGACAAGAGTCTTGCACATAACCGAGGGAAAGCGAGGACTCTCAGCGCTAAAGGAGGGGATCGCCGCCACTCCGTGGGAGCCTCACGGGGTCCCGTCTCCCCGGGCAGGCCTCTAAGGCCCAGCGCGCACAGAAGAAGCAGTCCGCCCCAACTGCCGCACTGGAACTCAGCAAAGTGAGGACTTGGTGTGCGGCCAGGCCCACCGGGCTCACAGGGGGGACAAGCCCAGGCTCTGAACACACAAGAATGCGTACCCCGAGTGAGGCCCTAGGCCCAACCGCCTCTTAAGTAATAGGGTCCCGCGGGGTTTCCACGACTCTCAGTTTTCAGGCGCCCTGGACAGCCTGATCATATAGGACCCACCGACTTCCGCTTCGGAGTGGGGGCCTTTATTGGCGCGCGTGGACCGCCGCTTTCCGGCTGAGGGTGGATTCTCGGACGGCCCTGAGGTCCTGAGTGCAGCCCTGCAAGACCGAAGGTGGGTGCCCCCCACCCTTCAAACCTGCCGTCTGGCTCTGCAAGACCCCAGCAGAGCCGTTGGACTGAATTCAGCCCTTAATGTTAGTGAGAAGGCTGTCCTTGCTCTATGGGTGTAGCCGATCCAGGAGGCCTCGGCCATGTAGGTCCGAACTGTTCTCAGGATGAGGGCCGGGAGTGCTTAAGAGCCCCCCTCTATCCTAGAAAGGGGCCTGCACAGCACAGCAGCCCCGCCCTCACCCCTAGGAGGCGCTGGGCAGAGGGGACAGATAAAACACAAAGTATCCTCTCCTCTAGTGGTAACTAAGGGAGGCGAGGGTTGCGCACACCAACTGCCAATTCAGCAGAAGGGGCCCCTGCAATTTGTGAGGCTGAGCTGGGCCCTGATTTCCTTGGGCAGTGGTGTCAGGGATGTGAGGGCCTTGGTTTCGTGGGCAAGACCCACTTCAGAAAAGAGGAGCCAGTCTCTAAGGGGAGTCAGGGTTGTGACACTGAAGAGGTTCGGGGAACTTGTCCAGAAAGTAGGGACCATCGGACACCTCAGCCCTGTTTCCAGATCAGGAAGACTGACCCTGTCGCCACAATAAGTTACACTCATTTCTTCCCAGGCCATCCCAGGGAGGAGAATGGTTAGGTCAAAGGGGAGAAACCACCTGTCATGGATGGCAGGGTTCAATTATGCCACCTTTCTTGGTGAGACTGTTGTGAATTTTGGTGATGTGCCAAACTATGCAGAGTGGCCATAAAAGAATGCTCCCTGTTTTCCATGCTAGGTGACATCAAGGATTGATGTCAGGCCCATCAGTCACCACTCAGGGTAAACAGGGAACTGAGTGGAGTCACCCCAGTTTAACAGAAAGAAAAAGAAATCATGACTCCAGAAGGTGTCTAATTTAGACCTTGAATTGCGATTTCATTTGGAACCAACAACCATAGGACCTTAACCTACACCCAGCAGCCCACACACTTGGGGACGTGCTTTGGTGACATAAGTCCAACTTCATATCGTTTTACTGGGTCTCGGGGAGGCCAGATCTTACTGTGTGCAGTTCTCCATCAGGAGCCCCATTGAGGATGTGGGAGAGGGGTGAGACGACCGAACGACCCTGAATAAAGCGGCCCTCAAGGAGTCCCTCCCAACCCTTACCTGCCAGCCCAGGTTATGTCAGAGATGGACTGTCAGATTGAGCTTCCTCTTCATTTCTCTATTTCAGGTCTAAGAGAGGTGAGATCCTTAGTCTGGAAGTCCAGCCACCAGTAAAGAAAGTGGAGACGTGCCAGTTCCTCACAAGGAGCCAAGGTGAAGAGCTTGACTGACAGGTGAGGATCCGCATGAGCTCAGGAAACAGTGGAACCACTAAGCTCTCAGCACTGGTGTCCCCCGATACAAAGGGGGACTGATGCTCCCCTCCAGTTCCTTCTGGGTCGCAGGGAGCGTTGAGGTGTCAACGTCAGAGTAACAGAGAGGCAGATGCCCAGGCTCTGCCCAGAGTTTACATGATAATACTAAAGGTGAACTGAGGGGTCCCACGTGCCAAACAACGGGGGATACGCTGATTCACTTCCTGTCACTTGAATAAAATCAAAGCACAGCTAGTAAGAGGCAGCCTGAGACTCTGTGTAACGGTTCTCTGGCTCCACTATGGGATTCATAACCGGGGACTGAGCTGAAGCAGGAGCCTTGGGGGGGTCTCTGGAGTAATGCCCTCAAGGAAGTCTACAGAGGCTTCCTTCAAAAAGTAAACAAACCAAAAAAAAAAAAAAAGAAAGGTAAAATCTACCTGTTGAAGGTGCTCACTCCTTTCATTTTCCCTCCAACAGGTGCCCAAATCACCTGTCCATTGGCCCACACTCTTGTTGCTTTTCCTGAACAATAGCCATCATGCCTCGTCGTCGCAAGAGTAAGCTCTGTGTTCGTAAAAAACACCGCCAGAAGAGAGCTGAGACCCAAAGTATTAAGAGCACTGAGGCCTCTACAAGAGAGGAAGAAGAGGCTGCAGGCTGCTCCTCTTCTGTTCTGGGGGACGTGCCCTCTGGCTCCACTGGTGCTGCACCTCTCCAGGCACCTTCAAGTGCCCCAGACACCACCAGAGCTACTGCAGGTGATTCATGTGAAAGATCTACTGAAACAGCCAAAGGCCGCGTTCAGAAAAGTTCCCCCCAGGCCTCACCTTCCTCTGAGGACTTTGTCATAGATTTCCTAAGTAGTATGTCCTGTAAGTTGGTAAATCACATGCTGCATCAGTATAAATCGAGGCAGCCCATTAAAAAGGAAGACATGCTGAACATAGTGCAGAGATGCAATAGGAAGAAATTCCTTCAGATTCTCCACCAGGCCTCTGAGCACTTGGAACTGGTCTATGGCCTAAAATTGACAGAAGGCAAGCCCAAGGGAAATTACACCCTCATCAACTATCAAGATGACACCAGCGGTGGTCATCGGGGCAGAGGCTGGAGATTCCCTATAAGAGGAATTCTGGTGCCTCTCCTGAGTAATATCTTCTTGAATGGCAACCGCGTCTCTGAGGCGAGAACCTGGGAATTCCTGAATATGATGGGCGTCTATGATGGAGTAAGTCACTTCGTTTTTGGGGATACCAGGCAGCTTATCTACCATGATTTAGTGCAGGAAAAATACCTGGTGTACCGGCAGAGGCCCAACACTGATCCTCCACGCTACGAGTTCGTGTGGGGTCCAAGAGCCCACGCTGAGACCAGCAAGATGAAAATCCTGAAGTTCACAGCCAAGATGATTGACACAGAGCTCACTGCATTCCAAGGCCTTTATGAAGAGGCTTTGAAAGATGAGCAAGAGAGAGCTCAAGCCAGAGCCGAAGCCAGAGCCCAAACCAGAAGCCATACCAAAACCACACTCAAACGCAAGATCTGCATTTGTTGCAAGTCCAGTGGTCACCCCACAACCATATGCCACCACTCCCCTCACCCTGAGTGACATCAGGATGGAGTCTTCAGTCTGGTGGGAAAGGCCTGTGAAAAAGTTTCTTAATATGCAAAATTTCTTGTAAGCTTGCCTGTGTGGGGTTTTTTGCATTTGCAAATCTGCTTTTGACAGAATGTTCCTTTAGATTCAGAATGTAAGTTTATGACTGGCACGGGTCACATATTTATTGCCATGTGTCAGGTTAGCAGTAGGAGTTTCCTTTTTGAAATGTAAATTGGGAATCCTTCAGTAACTTTTGTGATCCAGAACAAGATAATGCGGCTTTAGGGTAGGACTATCTTTAGCGATGTGCAAGAAGTTTACACTGACCTAATAGGGAACAGTAGGTAGATATACAGAATGATAGATAGATAAAGTAAAAGTTGGTCGCTTGTTCAAATGTTTATTCAGTTACTGTTGGCATAGAATGTTAATATGTATTGAGGTATACAACATAGTGATGAGACATTTATATAACTTACAAGGTGTTCACCCTCTTGCTCTACAACCCATTTGAACCATATGTGTTATAACAATACTCTTTGCTGTGTTACCTGTGCTGTACTCAGCTGGTCTGTTACAGCCATGACAAGGACACCAACTGCATGACCGCCTGTAGATGGATGCTTAAGGGGGATGTGGTACATATATAAAGTTGGTCATTTCTTGTTTGCTAACTGCATTTAGTGCATTGTTGTACCAATTGTAAAGCTATGTACCTGAATCTCCTTCTGTTTTTCAAGAATGTTTGATAATATAAGCGGTAGTGAATCAGACCACTCGGTTCATGGCTTTTATTTCTTACAGTCGTTAATGGAGCATGAGCTCTTTGGACGTCTGCATGCTTGCATTGGGGATGCTTAGGCAAAGAACACCACACACGGGTCCATGCAATTATAGATTGTAGAAGAAGCTAACATTACCAAAGAGGGTGAGATGCTCTGCTTCCTGAGGAGCAACTGAAAAGTAAAGCAGGGGTGGAGATAGCATAGCACTTAGGTCTCATTGCTAAGCAGTATTTAGTCCCATTGGAAGATCAATGGCTGATCCGGGGTCACATCAAGTCGCTTGTGTCACCCATAGTGAGATCTGATGTGGAGCCTTCACATAGTGATGGGAATTCCTACTGACCAGTATTCCTGATGTGCACGGACATCTTGTTGACTTCTATTTTGAGGTAATTTTCCGGCGGTGTTCTATCAACACGAAGTCTGTTTAGGTTCAGAGTATACGTGTATGAATGACAGGGCTCACACTCTGACTGCTGTGGATCCAGTTTAAGGGTGAGAGTTTTGTTCCTTGACACGCACGTTGAAAATCCTTAAATCCCTTTTGTTTTCCTGAAGAAGACAGTGTGCCATTACATTGGGATCATGAAAAGTGACACTCAGAGAGATGGGATCAGAACATAGGGAGAAGAAGGTAAAAGTATGTCAGTTATCTGTTTGCCCTACTCCAGTTTTGCTTTTTGTAAACTTAATCTTCATATACCTGGATGTCCTTACTTTATTTACCAGTGAATGAGTCGAGAGAAATCTAAATTGGTGTAGCCTCTGTGGGAGACTGTGTAGATGTTCCTTAAAGACTTAAAAGTTAAACTGTCACACTCCAGCAGTTCCACTATTGGGTATTTTTGTCAAGAACATGAAGTACTATGTCTCTGTCTCCATGTTCACTGCAACATTATTGCCAAGACATGGAAACAACCTACGTGTCCACTGGTGAATAAATGGATAAAGTAAAAGGGATACACACCCTTGCAAACACACACAAACGCACACACGATGTGTCAGCCACAAACACAAGAAGTCCTCCCATTTGGGAAAACACGTGAAGAACTTCAGGACGTTATGCTAAGTGAAATATATGGTAATATTCAAGGGGTGTTCTTGCAACTTTCAGCAAAAGGCAAATACTATATAGTATCATTCGTATGTGGGACCTTTAAAATACATGACACACACATGCAAGTGAACTCAGATATGGAGAACCGATGGGGATTGCCAGAAGCGAGGGTGAGAGATGGCCAAAAGCTACACATTTCCAGTTACAAATTAAACAAGACGGGGCTTGTCATGTACAGGACAAGCAATAATATTAATACTGTACTACCTGTGTGAAAGCTGCCCTAGAGACACCTGAAAAGTTTTAATTACAGGAAGGGAAAAAAGAATTTCATAAAAAGTTTGTGTTGATTAACTTTATAAAAAATTATTGCAAATTTCACAGCTTCAAACCACAGACTTTTACTATCTCACAGCTCCTTAGGTCAGAATTGAGGGCACACAGTAGCTGCATCTGTAGGTCAGATATCTGAATTTCTAGAAACAATGTATCAGGCAGCTGGGTTCTCACAAGGACCTCAGAAGCTCCATCCACTACCACGCGTGTTTGGGGCAGAATTCACTTACCGGAAACTGAAAGACGAAGGTTCGCATTTGCATGCATGCTGTTGGCTAGAGGTCATTCTCGGGTCACCCTTAGGTCTTTGCTCTGCTATGCAGCTCCTTCCATCTTGAAAGCCAGGAAGGAAACCGCCCCCTCACACTTCGGACTTCTTTGGCCAGGAAAAACTCCATTGCATGTAAGGACTCACTATGTCTAGATCGTGGAGGATAATATCCCCATTTTAGAAATATCAGATTTCGGAACTCAATTACATCTCCTAAATTCCTCACAGCAGTACCTCGATTCATGTTTGATGAATAACTGGAAGATGTACACCATGCATCAGGAATCCGGTAGGACCTCTTGGAATTCTGACTGCCGGTGTCCTTGCGGTATTGTGGTTATGTTTTTAATTAGGAGCTTTACCCTCTCAATGTTCATGGTAGGATAAATATTGTCCCTGATGCTTGCCTCAGAATAACCTAAGGGCTGAGAGTGGATTTAGATGAGACAAGGTTGGCGGTGTGGCGATTTAGCCAGAGCTGGGAAATGAGTGTGTGGAGCGTTGATTACATTATTCTCTCGCTACTGCAAATGTCTACATTTCGTGCCATGGATTATTCCAACGCACAGAAATTAAAACAAAACTTCCAAACTTTTTCTTATTAAATAAGTATGACAACGTTACTTAGACCAGGTAGAGGTAGGTCATAATTAATTTATTATTAGATAGCTTAACAATACTACTCAATTCCAATATTACTTAAGAACATTGAGACAAACATTCTGAAAATGCAAACTTGCGGCTTTGACAATATATTAAGAAAGCTATGCATTTATCTGTGGCCCAGTAATTTCATGTTTTTAAGATCACCCTGAATACATGCCCCAAACAACAGGAAAATACGTAAATGTTCATCAATATGTTTATTTAAAACACATCATCGTATATACACAGTGTACTCCATAGTTGTAAATAAGCATGAGTAGGATCTTTTTGTTTTCTTATATATACATGTAATTTGTGATTTGGGGGGCGGGGCTAATGTCCATGACACCATGCTCGGTGTCTTCCCACTTCCTTAGGAGGAGGTTTTACAGAGAGAGAGAGAAATGAGAGAGCATGAGTCAGAGCTGAAGCCAGGCCTCCACTACTGCTGCCGTGGCCACTTTTCTGTCCAGAGCATGTCCCGAAACTCCTCCCATCCCTAGTGAACTTCTGAGGTACAGTGTCACTTTGCAGTTAAAGAAAGCAGCCATTCTGCAAACAAGTGAAGAGCTCAGACAGTGCATAACATCTCTGTGTTTCTGTACAGAACGGGTTAATTGGAATCTTACCTTCTATCTTAAGTGTTCTTAATTTCATTTAGAGGAATACTTACCTTGAAAACCTAAGTTTATAAATGCATTGGATCACACATTTATCGGAGATTATCTGGTTGAAAAATAGGAATTCTGTTGTTATGTAACAAATGAAAAGCCTTGAATAATTTCCTGTAATTCCATAACATTGGAATATGGATTTTTGTGAAAAAGGACATTATTTCACCGTAAGGTCTGTGTGATCATGAGATGTGAAAAAATTCGACCTGTAATCAATCCTGGATTTGTTTTATTCCATTCAGTTTTTTTGTGAAATTGCAGTATATGGATCTGGATTGGCTCAGCTTATTCAAGAATGTAGAAGAAATTAAATCATAGTAAGTTTGAGTTCTTGTACACTCACTCTTTACAGGTCGAGACATAATTTAGCATGTGCTGTTTAAAAGGCTTCTGACTACTACTAGGAATGCTCAGAAAAATAGGGCCTACCTGCGCTGCCCATAGGAATTAGAGTCTAAGAGCAGCTGTCATGTAGAAAGCGCGGTGACATATTCAAAAGGATTTAAAGGACCAGTACAATTAGGGGTCAGAAGCAGGGAGGGAGGTTCCAGATCAGGGGTCTACTTAAGAGGCTTTAAGGAAAGGAAGCTAGAGAACGGGAAGCTGAAAGTCGTGAGATGAGAGGTGATGTGACATTCACAGCAGGGTGGGCTACAGGAGGCTGCAATAACGGTGAGCAGGGGCCAGACCCTCACAGAGTGGCTATCAAAGGTGAGACACTCACAGAACGAAAGCTCCCCTTACCAGTTACTGTGTAATGATGAGTCGTCGTCGTCGGCAGCCGTCCGTCTCGAGAGACGATGGTGTAGCTTCTTAAGAGTCTATCTGCACCGCCGAGAATGGATGTGCAGTCCGACTCGGGAGTGACACGGTATCTGTCTCCTCCCGTGTTGAATCGACATCTTGCGATGACGCTGGAATGTCCTCTCCAGTGGAGCTGAAGCTACAGAGCCTGGGCAGGGTGATATGGAGGGTCTGCTGTTGCCCATGCAGCAGACCCCCCCTCTCTTCGCAGCTGAAGGGTCCAAGGGAAAGACGGAGTCAATACAGCTTGGCTTCAGGTGCGCCGCAGGAGTTGCCGGTGTTGACTACAACGTCAAACCGCCTTAGGGACTCCGGCTCCGGGTTTTCTGTCGGGGTTTACTCCCTTAGCCTTTCCCCTGAAGAGGTATGCCGCAAGGCAGCGGAGGTTTTTTGGAGTCAGAGATTTCCTTCTCTGATGTGCCCTGACTGGAAGATCGAACCAGCGACACTTAGCTCGCAGGCCGGCGCTCAATCCACTGAGGCAAACCAGCCAGGGAGAAGGCAGCACTTGGGACAGCAATGCAAGGCATCCTTTGCTCCTGTCCAGTACAATTTACCCTATTGCACAGAGTAGGCGTTTCATGCATATGATCTCCAGAGCGTTTCTGTGAAATATAGTGGTAATTTGTGTTTGGAAGCTCAGGTGGCACTGAGTTAGCACACTTTGGCCGCGGGTAGGGTGTCAGAACCCTTTTTGTGAGAATGGCAATCAAATCTTTTTGAGTGTGTGGTGATGTTGCTGTCATTTGTCAAAGCCCAAGAGAGTTGTAGATTTTAAGTGATGATGAAATTAACAGAGATAGGGGGGGTTAGTAGGAAAAGTCAGCTCTGAGGGAAGAAAGATTCAGACATTGGAACAAATTCTAGCAGGTCTGAGTTATATTCAAAGGGAGAAACTCCCTCATACTCGAAACATGAATTAATGGGAAGAAATTTACTCAGAGTTCCCGGTAAACAAAATTTTGGATGAATTTACTGGTCTGCATACTAAACTGCACATATTCTCTCATATCCCCTGGGAATTTTTTTTTTTTTATGCTTTAAGGTGAGTGGTATTTTCTGAGGTTGAAATGATCCTAACCATGGACATCACAGATATTTTGCAAAATATCAGTGCATTCCAGACACTTTGCCACATGCTTTATATACATTAGCCACAATTTACCAGCTCTAAAAGACAGGGCTTAACAAACCCCTTCAGATGTAGAACCTGGGTTCACTGAGCCTACTAACGTACCTGAGGTCACAGGGCTAATAAGTGACAAGACTGGGACAACATCCCCTGGACTGTACTTGTCGAAAACCCACACTAGAGCACTCCTTCCAGCTGATCGTGAGTCAATTTATTCACATATGGCTACTAGTCCGAAGTTTACCTCAAGAGAGAAAAAGGAGAACCTTGTGACCAAAACACTGGATTCCAAAACTAGAATAATAAGGATACAAAATGATAAGAGAGATGAGTAAAGGAGAGAAAAGATGAGTCTTAGTGACAATATGATCATCCACATACGCAGTATAAGACACCAAGAGAAGATCAATGTGGGCCTGACAGGTGTGGTTCAATGGGTTGGGCATTGTCTCCCATACCCAAAAGTCCTTGATTCAATTCCCAATCAACTGACACACCCGGGATGCAGGCCAGGTCCCTTGTAAGGTGCCTGCAACAAGCATCCGATAAATATGTCTGTTGCACGTTTACGTTTCTCTCCCTGTCTTTCACCCTCACTTCCCCTCCACCAAAAATAAATAAATAAAGCTTTTAAGAAAAAGAAAAGGTCAATCAGGGCTCAAACATAACTGAGTCTCTCCTTCTATGTTCGTTAAGTATGGTTGGTGTGGAGAAATAATATATCAGCTTTCTTTTCTCTGGCAGCACAGCACGTGTCCTGGCCTCCGGTTTGTGCTGCGGTTTCCCATTTCGCAGCAGTCATGGAATAGTGGCGCATTTACTGCAGATTTACAATAGGGGGATTGTCATGTGTCATTTTCCAGGAAGCACTTAATCGAGATGCAGGAGCCAAACTGGAGGACTCCCGTGTCTCAGGGCTGAAGAAACAATCACCCCAAAATACGGGGATCAAACAAAAAGCTCAGGAGGGTTATCTCAGATCCGAAGGTGTCCGAGGCTACAACAGATATGGTGAACATCGTTAGTAAGGAAGAGAGAGGAAGTTACGTGCCAAAACACTAAAGTCCTAGAGTCCCACCTGTGTTCTCTGTTCTTGGAGGGCACGAAATATCATGACCCTATCAAGATCATTCCGATTTCGAACTTGAAATTCTCAGGAAAGTGGGGGCATTCATGAAAGATGAGCAGAGTTAGGAAAGCAAAGGCCAAAGTTACAGGACTGGTCATCAGACGAAGTACGGACCCTTCAGTGGACTAAGGGTAGCACCCACAGCATGAAAGGTCTCACAATCTCCCCTCTGCTGTCGGGAATCCCTGGGAATCCCCTGGCAGAGACGTCAGGCAGATTGAGCCTAAGAAGTCTGAGTAAGATGAGGTCCTCCATGTACTGTGTGTGGTTTCCGTTTGGCACGAGAATGAGTGGGTGTCTAACAGGAATCCATTTGTGTGAATATCCTGAGTGTTATGAGGGGACGTGCCAAAACCAGAAGGGACACCGCAAAAGCCAACAGGCCATGTAGTGTCCAGGAAATTTCTTAGCCTTGACAGACCCAGCAGCGCTACCACTGAGGAGTCCACGCATTCCACGTGGGCAGTCTCAGGGAGGGAAGGGCCTTGCACACTAGGATCCCAGGCCAGCTGTGCAAAGACAAGACCTTGCAATCAACCGAGGGAAAGCGAGGACTCTCAGCGCTAAAGGAGGGGATCGCCGCCACTCCGTGGGAGCCTCACGGGGTCCCGTCTCCCCGGGCAGGCCTCTAAGGCCCAGCGCGCACAGAAGAAGCAGTCCGCCCCAACTGCCGCACTGGAACTCAGCAAAGTGAGGACTTGGTGTGCGGCCAGGCCCACCGGGCTCACAGCGGGGAGGAGCCCGGGCTCTGGACACGCAACAGTGGATACCCTGGGTGAGGCCCTAGGGCCTAGCGGCTCCTAAGCAATAGGGTTCCATGGGGCCCCGCGCAGCACTCAGTTTTCAGGCGCCCTGGACAGCCCTCCCAGATAGAACCCACCGACTTCCGCTTTGGAGCAGGGGGCCTTTCCTGGCGGGCACGGACCGCTGCTTTCCGGCTGCGGGTAGATCCTCCAGCGGCTCTAAACTCAAGGTGAGGACCTGAGTGCAGCCCTGCGAGAGTGAGAGTGGGCCCTTTCCATCCTCGCACCCTGCCGTCCGGCTCCGAGAGGTCCCAGAAGAGCCGTCGGACTGAATCCGTCCCGAATGCGTTCATGAGAAGGCTGTCCTTGCTCTACGGGTGGAGCCGATTCAGGAGGCCTCGGCCCTGTAGGTCCGAACTGTTCTCAGGATGAGGGCCCGGAGTGCTTAAGAGCCCCCCTCTATCCTGGAAAGGGGCCTGCACAGCACAGCAGCCCCGCCCTCACCCCTAGGAGGCGCTGGGCAGAGGGGACAGATAAAACACAAAGTATCCTCTTCTCTAGCGGCTGCTAAGGGAGGGCTGCACCCGCTAACTCCCAAACTCAGCAACGGCGCCCCGAGCAGAGCTGGCAGACCCAGCCGGCCCCTCCTTTTCTCTGGCAGTGGTGTCAGGGATGTGAGGGCCTCGGTTTAGTGGACTAGGCCCACTTCAGAAAGGAGGAGCCAGTCCCTAAGGGGATTGAGGGTTGTGGCACTGAAGAGCTTGGGGGAACGTGCCAAGAAAGTAGGGACCCCCTGACACGTCAGCCCTGTTTTCAGGTCAGGAAGACTGACCTTCTCGCCACGACGAGTTGCGCTCACTTCTTCCCAGGCCATCCAGGGAGGGGATCGATCAGGTCAAAGGGGGTAAACCACCTGTCATGGGTGGCAGGGTTTCATTTACGCCACCTTTCTCAGAGAAACCGTTCAGGACTGTGGTGATGTGCCACAGCATAACGTGGTGACAAAAGAATGCGCCCTATTTCTCGTGCTAGGTGACATGAAGGATAGATGTCAGGCCCATTGGTCACCACCTAAAGGGAACAGGGCAGTGTGGGGAGTCCCCACAGTTTAGCAAAGAGAGAGAGAGAAATTATAACCCCGGCAGGAGTCTAATTTAAACTTGAATTGCGATTCCATTTGGAACCACCCACCATAGGGCCTTAACCTACGTCCAGCAGCCCACACACTTGGGGACGTGCTTTGGTGACATAAGTCCAACTTCATATCGTCTTACTGGGTCTCGGGGAGGCCAGATCTTACTGTGTGCAGTTCTCCATCAGGAGCCCCATTGAGGATGTGGGAGAGGGGTGAGGCGACCGAACGACCCTGAATAAAGCGGCCCTCAAGGAGTCCCTCCCAACCCTTACCTGCCAGCCCAGGTTATGTCAGAGATGGACTGTCAGATTGAGCTTCCTCTTCATTTCTCTGTTTCAGGTCTAAGAGAGGTGAGATCCTTAGTCTGGAAGTCCAGCCACCAGTAAAGAAAGTGGAGACGTGCCAGTTCCTCACAAGGAGCCAAGGTGAAGAGCTTGACTGACAGGTGAGGATCCGCATGAGCTCAGGAAACAGTGGAACCACTAAGCTCTCAGCACTGGTGTCCCCGGATACAAAGGGGGACTGATGCTCCCCTCCAGTTCCTTCTGGGTCGCAGGGAGCGTTGAGGTGTCAACGTCAGAGTAACAGAAAGGCAGATGCCCAGGCTCTGCCCAGAGTTTACACGATAATACTAAAGGTGAACTGAGGGGTCCCACGTGCCAAACAACGGGGGATACGCTGATTCACTTCCTGTCACTTGAATAAAATCAAAGCACAGCTAGTAAGAGGCAGCCTGAGACTCTGTGTAACGGTTCTCTGGCTCCACTATGGGTTTCATAACCGGGGACTGACCAGAAGCAGGAGCCTTGGGGGAGTCTCTGGAGTAATGCCCTCAAGGAAGTCTACAGAGGCTTCCTTCAAAAAAAAAAACAAAAAAACACCTAAGGTTGAATTTACCTGTTGAATGTGCTCACTCCTCTCATCTTCACTCCAACAGGTGCCCAAATCACCTGTCCATTGGCCCACACTCTTGTCTGCTGTCCTGAACAACAGCCATCATGCCTCGTGGTCACAAGAGCAAGCTGCGTGCTCGTGAGAAACGCCGCCAGAAGAGAGCTGAGACCCAAAGTCTTAAGGATGCTGGGGCCGCTACAGGGGAGGAAGAAGACGCTGCTTGCTGCTCCTCTTCCGTTCTGGGGGACACGCCCTCTGGCTCCACTGGTGCTGCACCTCTCCAGGCACCTTCGAGTGCCCCAGACACCACCAGTGCCGCTGCACGTGTTTCACGCAGGAGATCTGCTAGAAAAGCCAAAAGCCATGTTGAGAAAAGTAAAAGTTCCCCCCAGGCCTCACCTTCCCCTCAGAGCTTTGCCCTAGATCTCCTAAATAAGAAGGCGTGTAAGTTGGTACAGTACCTGCTGTGTCAGTATAGATTGGGAGAGCCCATGAAAAAGGCGGATATGCTGAAGATAGTACGCAAATGGTACAGGAAGAACTATTCTGAGGTTCTCAGCAAGGCCTCTGAGAAGATGCATCTGGTCTATGGCCTAAAATTGAAAGAAGTCGAGCCCAATGGAAATTTCTACACCCTCTTCGATGATCAAGATGACCCTGGCTATGGGAATCTGAGTCCCGGCTGGAGATTTCCTGTAAGAGGAATTCTGTTGCCTCTTCTGAGTGTGATCCTCTTGAATGGGGACCGTGCCTCTGAGGAGGAGATCTGGGATTCCCTGAATAAGATAGGTGTCTATGATGGAACACATCACTTCATTTTTGGGGAGCCCAGGCAGCTAATCAACGAAGTTTTGTTGCAGAAAGAATACCTGGTGTACCAGAGGGTGCCCAACACAGATCCTCCACGCTACGAGTACCTGTGGGGTCCAAGAACCCATGCTGAGACCAGCAAGATGAAAATCCTGGAGTTCCTGGCCAAGATCAGTGAAACAGAGCTCACTGCGTTCCCAGGCCTTTATGAAGAGGCTTTAAAAGATGAGGAAGAAAGAGCTCAAGCCAGAGCCCAAGCCAGAGCCCAAGCCAAACGTAAGACCGGCCGTCGTTCCAAGGCTGGTGGTCGCCCCACAGCCACATCCCACCATTCCCCGCACCCTGAGTGACATCCAGATGGAGTCTTCAGTCTGGTGGGAAAGGAAAGGCCGGTGACACAGTTTCTTACTATGCAAAATTTCTTGTTAGCTTGCCTGTGTGGAGTTTTTTGCATTTGCAAATGTTCTTTTGACAGAATGTTTCTTTAGGATTCAGAATGTAAGTTTATGAATGGCATGGGTCACACATTTATTGCCCTGCGTCAGTTGGCAGTAGGAGTTTCCTTTTCGAAATGTAAATTGGGAATCCTTCAGTAACTTTTGTGATCCAGAACAAGATAATGCGGCTTTAGGGTAAGACTATCTTTAGCGATGTGAAAGAAGTTTACACTGACCTAATAGGGAACAGTAGGTAGATATACAGAAGGATAGATAGATAAAGTTAAAGGTAGCCTCGTTACAGATGTTTATACAATTACTGTTGGCATAGGATGTTAATTTGGATTCAGGTGTACAACATAGTGATGAGACATTTATATAACTTCCAAGGTGTTCACCCCCATTGCTCTGCAACCATTTGAACCATATGTGTTATAACAATACTCTTTGCTGTGTTACCTGTGCTGTACCCAGCTGGTCTGTTACAGCCATGACAAGGACACCAACTGCATGACCGCCTGTAGATGGATGCTTAAGGGGGATGTGGTACATATATAAAGTTGGTCATTTCTTGTTTGCTAACTGCACTTAGTGCATCGTTGTACCAGTTGTAAAGCTATGTACCTGAATCTCCTTCTGTTTTTCAAGAATGTTTGATAATATAAGCAGTAGTGAATCAGACCTCTCGGTTCATGGCTTTTATTTCTTACAGTCGTTAACGGAGCATGAGCTCTTTGGACGTCTGCATGCTTGCATTGGGGATGCTTAGGCAAAGAAGACCACACATGGGTCCATGCAATTATAGATTGTAGAAGAAGCTAACATTACCAAAGAGGGTGAGATGCTCTGCTTCCTGAGGAGCAACTGAAAAGTAAAGCGGGAGCGGAGATAGCATAGCACTTAGGTCTCATTGCTAAGCAGTATTTAGTCCCATTGGAAGATCAATGGCTGATCCGGGGTCACATCCAGTCGCTTGTGTCACCCATAGTGAGATCTGATGTGGAGCCTTCACATAGTGATGGGAATTCCTACTGACCAGTATTCCTGATGTGCATGGACATCTTGTTGACTTCTATTCTGAGGTAATTTTCCGGCGGTGTTCTATCAACACGAAGTCTGTTTAGGTTCAGAGTATACGTGTATGAATGACAGGGCTCACACTCTGACTGCTGTGGATCCAGTTTAAGGGTGAGAGTTTTGTTCCTTGACACGCACGCTGAAAATCCTTAAATCCCTTTTGTTTTCCTGAAGAAGACAGTGTGCCATTACATTGGGATCATGAAAAGCGACACTCAGAGAGATGGGATCAGAACATAGGGAGAAGAAGGTAAAAGTATGTCAGTTATCTGTTTGCCCTACTCCAGTTTTGCTTTTTGTAAACTTAATCTTCATATACCTGGATGTCCTTACTTTATTTACCAGTGAATGAGTCGAGAGAAATCTAAATTGGTGTAGCCTCTGTGGGAGACTGTGTAGATGTTCCTTAAAGACTTAAAAGTTAAACTGTCACACTCCAGCAGTTCCACTATTGGGTATTTTTGTCAAGAACATGAAGTACTATGTCTCTGTCTCCATGTTCACTGCAACATTATTGCCAAGACATGGAAACAACCTACGTGCCCACTGGTGAATAAATGGATAAAGTAAAAGGGATACACACCCTTGCAAACACACACAAACACACACACGATGTGTCAGCCACAAACGCAAGAAGTCCTCCCATTTGGGAAAACACGTGAAGAACTTGAGGACATTATGCTAAGTGAAATATATGGTAATATTCAAGGGGTGTTCTTGCAACTTTCAGCAAAAGACAAATACTATATAGTATCATTCGTATGTGGGACCTTTAAAATACATGACACACACATGCAAGTGAACTCAGATATGGAGAACCGATGGGGATTGCCAGAAGCGAGGGTGAGAGATGGCCAAAAGCTACACATTTCCAGTTACGAATTAAATAAGACGGGGCTTGTCATGTACAGGACAAGCAATAATATTAATACTGTACTACCTGTGTGAAAGCTGCCCTAGAGACACCTTAAAAGTTTTAATTACAGGAAGGGAAAAAAGAATTTCATAAAAAGTTTGTGTTGATTAACTTTATAAAAAATTATTGCAAATTTCACAGCTTCAAACCACAGACTTTTACTATCTCACAGCTCCTTAGGTCAGAATTGAGGGCACACAGTAGCTGCATCTGTAGGTCAGATATCTGAATTTCTAGAAACAATGTATCAGGCAGCTGGGTTCTCACAAGGACCTCAGAAGCTCCATCCACTACCACGCGTGTTTGGGGCAGAATTCACTTACCGGAAACTGAAAGACGAAGGTTCGCATTTGCATGCATGCTGTTGGCTAGAGGTCATTCTCGGGTCACCCTTAGGTCTTTGCTCTGCTATGCAGCTCCTTCCATCTTGAAAGCCAGGAAGGAAACCGCCCCCTCACACTTCGGACTTCTTTGGCCAGGAAAAACTCCATTGCATGTAAGGACTCACTATGTCTAGATCGTGGAGGATAATATCCCCATTTTAGAAATATCAGATTTCGGAACTCAATTACATCTCCTAAATTCCTCATAGCAGTACCTCGATTCATGTTTGATGAATAACTGGAAGATGTACACCATGCATCAGGAATCCGGTAGGACCTCTTGGAATTCTGACTGCCGGTGTCCTTGCGGAATTGTGGTTATGTTTTTAATTAGGAGCTTTACCCTCTCAATGTTCATGGTACGATAAATATTGTCCCTGATGCTTGCCTCAGAATAACCTAAGGGCTGAGAGTGGATTTAGATGAGACAAGGTTGGCGGTGTGGCGATTTAGCCAGAGCTGAGAAATGAGTGTGTGGAGCGTTGATTACATTATTCTCTCGCTACTGCAAATGTATACATTTCGTGCCATGAATTATTCCAACGCAGAGAAATTAAAACAAAGCTTCCAAACTTTTTCTTATTAAATAAGTATGACAACGTTACTTAGACCAGGTAGAGGTAGGTCATAATTAATTTATTATTAGATAGCTTAACAATACTACTCAATTCCAATATTACTTAAGAACATTGAGACACACATTCTGAAAATGCAAACTTGCGGCTTTGACGATATATTAAGAAAGCTATGCATTTATCTGTGGCCCAGTAATTTCATGTTTTTAAGATCACCCTGAATACATGCCCCAAACAACAGGAAAATACGTAAATGTTCATCAATATGTTTATTTAAAACACATCATCGTATATACACAGTGTACTCCATAGTTGTAAATAAGCATGAGTAGGATCTTTTTGTTTTCTTATATATACATGTAATTTGTGATTTGGGGGGCGGGGCTAATGTCCATGACACCATGCTCGGTGTCTTCCCACTTCCTTATGAGGAGGTTTTAGAGAGAGAGAGAAATGGGAGAGCACGAGTCAGAGCTGAAGCCAGGCCTCCACTACTGCTGCCGTGGCCACTTTTCTGTCCAGAGCATGTCCCGAAACTCCTCCCATCCCTAGTGAACTTCTGAGGTACAGTGTCACTTTGCAGTTAAAGAAAGCAGCCATTCTGCAAACAAGTGAAGAGCTCAGACAGTGCATAACATCTCTGTGTTTCTGTACAGAACGGGTTAATTGGAATCTTATCTTCTATCTTAAGTGTTCTTAATTTCATTTAGAGGAATACTTACCTTGAAAACCTAAGTTTATAAATGCATTGGATCACACATTTATCGGAGATTATCTGGTTGAAAAATAGGAATTCTGCTGTTATGTAACAAATGAAAAGCCTTGAATAATTTCCTGTAATTCCATAACATTGGAATATGGATTTTTGTGAAAAAGGAAATTATTTCACCGTAAGGTTTGTGTGATCATGAGATGTGAAAAAATTCGACCTGTAATCAATCCTGGGTTTGTTTTATTCCATTCAGTTTTTTTGTGAAATTGCAGTATATGGATCTGGATTGGCTCAGCTTATTCAAGAATGTAGAAGAAATTAAATCATAGTAAGTTTGAGTTCTTGTACACTCACTCTTTACAGGTCGAGACATAATTTAGCATGTGCTGTTTAAAAGGCTTCTGACTACTACTAGGAATGCTCAGAAAAATAGGGCCTACCTGCGCTGCCCATAGGAATTAGAGTCTAAGAGCAGCTGTCATGTAGAAAGCGCGGTGACATATTCAAAAGGATTTAAAGGACCAGTACAATTAGGGGTCAGAAGCAGGGAGGGAGGTTCCAGATCAGGGGTCTACTTAAGAGGCTTTAAGGAAAGGAAGCTAGAGAACGGGAAGCTGAAAGTCGTGAGATGAGAGGTGATGTGACATTCACAGCAGGGTGGGCTACAGGAGGCTGCAATAACGGTGAGCAGGGGCCAGACCCTCACAGAGTGGCTATCAAAGGTGAGACACTCGCAGAACGAAAGCTCCCCTTACCAGTTACTGTGTAATGATGAGTCGTCGTCGTCGGCAGCCGTCCGTCTCGAGAGACGATGGTGTAGCTTCTTAAGAGTCTATCTGCACCGCCGAGAATGGATGTGCAGTCCGACTCGGGAGTGACACGGTATCTGTCTCCTCCCGTGTTGAATCGACATCTTGCGATGACGCTGGAATGTCCTCTCCAGTGGAGCTGAAGCTACAGAGCCTGGGCAGGGTGATATGGAGGGTCTGCTGTTGCCCATGCAGCAGACCGCCCCTCTCTTCGCAGCTGAAGGGTCCAAGGGAAAGACGGAGTCAATACAGCTTGGCTTCAGGTGCGCCGCAGGAGTTGCCGGTGTTGACTACAACGTCAAACCGCCTTAGGGACTCCGGCTCCGGATTTTCTGTCAGGGTTTACTCCCTTAGCCTTTCCCCTGAAGAGGTATGCCGCAAGGCAGCGGAGGTTTTTTGGAGTCAGAGTTTTCCTTCTCTGATGTGCCCTGACTGGAAGATCGAACCAGCGACACTTAGCTCGCAGGCCGACGCTCAATCCACTGAGCCAAACCAGCCAGGGAGAAGGCAGCACTTGGGACAGCAATGGAAGGCATCCTTTGCTCCTGTCCAGTACAATTTACCCTATTGCACAGAGTAGGCGTTTCATGCATATGATCTCCAGAGCGTTTCTGTGAAATATAGTGGTAATTTGTGTTTGGAAGCTCAGGTGGCACTGAGTTAGCACACTTTGGCCGCGGGTAGGGTGTCAGAACCCTTTTTGTGAGAATGGCAATCAAATCTTTTTGAGTGTGTGGTGTTGTTGCTATCATTTGTCAAAGTCCAAGAGAGTTGTAGATTTTAAGTGATGGTGAAATTAACAGAGATGGGGGGGTTAGTAGGAAAAGTCAGCTCTGAGGGAAGAAAGATTCAGACATTGGAACAAATTCTAGCAGGTCTGAGTTATATTCAAAGGGAGAAACTCCCTCATATTCGAAACATGAATTAATGGGAAGAAATTTACTCAGAGTTCCCGGTAAACAAAATTTTGGATGAATTTACTGGTCTGCATACTAAATTGCACACATTCTCCCATATCCCCTGGAATTTTTTTTTTTTTTTTTAATGCTTTAAGGTGAGTGGTATTTTCTGAGGTTGAAATGATCCTAACCATGGACATCACAGATATTTTGCAAAATATCAGTGCATTCCAGACACTTTGCCACATGCTTTATATACATTAGCCACAATCTACCAGCTCTAAAAGACAGGGCTTAACAAACCCCTTCAGATGTAGAACCTGGGTTCACTGAGCCTGCTAACGTACCTGAGGTCACAGGGTTCATAAGTGACAAGACTGGGACAACATCCCCTGGACTGTACCTGTCCAAAGCCCACACTAGAGCACTCCTTCCAGCTGATCGTGAGTCAATTTATTCACATATGGCTACTAGTCCAAAGTTTACCTCAAGAGAGAAAAAGGAGAACCTTGTGACCAAAACACTGAATTGGATTCCAAAACTAGAACAATAAGGACACAAAAAGCTAAGATAGATGAATAAAGGAGAGAAAAGATGAGTCTTAGTGACAATATGATCATCCACATACGCAGTATAAGACACCAAGAGAAGATCAATGCGGGCCTGACAGGTGTGGTTCAATGGGTTGGGCATTGTCTCCCATACCCAAAAGTCCTTGATTCAATTCCCAATCAACTGACACACCCGGGATGCAGGCCAGGTCCCTTGTAAGGTGCCTGCAACAAGCATCCGATAAATATGTCTGTTGCACATTTACGTTTCTCTCCCTGTCTTTCACCCTCACTTCCCCTCCACCAAAAATAAATAAATAAAGCTTTTAAGAAAAAGAAAAGGTCAATCAGGGCTCAAACATAACTGAGTCTCTCCTTCTATGTTCGTTAAGTATGGTTGGTGTGGAGAAATAATATATCAGCTTTCTTTTCTCTGGCAGCACAGCACGTGTCCTGGCCTCCGGTTTGTGCTGCGGTTTCCCATTTCGCAGCAGTCGTGGAATAGTGGCGCATTTACTGCAGATTTACAATAGGGGGATTGCCATGTGTCATTTTCCAGGAAGCACTTAATCGAGATGCAGGAGTCAAACTGGAGGACTCCCGTGTCTCAGGGCTGAAGAAACAATCACCCCAAAATACGGGGATCAAACAAAAAGCTCAGGAGGGTTATCTCAGATCCGAAGGAGTCCGCGGCTATAACAGATATGGTGAACATCGTTAGTAAGGAAGAGAGAGGAAGTTACGTGCCAAAACACTAAAGTCCTAGAGTCCCACCTGTGTTCTCTGTTCTTGGAGGGCACGAAATATCATGACCCTATCAAGATCATTCCGATTTCGAACTTGAAATTCTCAGGAAAGTGGGGGCATTCATGAAAGATGAGCAGAGTTAGGAAAGCAAAGGCCAAAGTTACAGGACTGGTCATCAGACGAAGTACGGACCCTTCAGTGGACTAAGGGTAGCACCCACAGCATGAGAGGTCTCACAATCTCCCCTCTGCTGTCGGGAATCCCTGGGAATCCCCTGGCAGAGACGTCAGGCAGATTGAGCCTAAGAAGTCTGAGTAAGATGAGGTCCTCCATGTACTGTGTGTGGTTTCCGTTTGGCACGAGAATGAGTGGGTGTCTAACAGGAATCCATTTGTGTGAATATCCTGAGTGTTATGAGGGGACGTGCCAAAACCAGAAGGGACACCGCAAAAGCCAACAGGCCATGTAGTGTCCAGGAAATTTCTTAGCCTTGACAGACCCAGCAGCGCTACCACTGAGGAGTCCACGCATTCCACGTGGGCGGTCTCAGGGAGGGAAGGGCCTTGCACACTAGGATCCCAGGCCAGCTGTGCAAAGACAAGACCTTGCAATCAACCGAGGGAAAGCGAGGACTCTCAGCGCTAAAGGAGGGGATCGCCGCCACTCCGTGGGAGCCTCACGGGGTCCCGTCTCCCCGGGCAGGCCTCTAAGGCCCAGCGCGCACAGAAGAAGCAGTCCGCCCCAACTGCCGCACTGGAACTCAGCAAAGTGAGGACTTGGTGTGCGGCCAGGCCCACCGGGCTCACAGCGGGGAGGAGCCCGGGCTCTGGACACGCAACAGTGGATACCCTGGGTGAGGCCCTAGGGCCTAGCGGCTCCTAAGCAATAGGGTTCCATGGGGCCCCGCGCAGCACTCAGTTTTCAGGCGCCCTGGACAGCCCTCCCAGATAGAACCCACCGACTTCCGCTTTGGAGCAGGGGGCCTTTCCTGGCGGGCACGGACCGCTGCTTTCCGGCTGCGGGTAGATCCTCCAGCGGCTCTAAACTCAAGGTGAGGACCTGAGTGCAGCCCTGCGAGAGTGAGAGTGGGCCCTTTCCATCCTCGCACCCTGCCGTCCGGCTCCGAGAGGTCCCAGAAGAGCCGTCGGACTGAATCCGTCCCGAATGCGTTCATGAGAAGGCTGTCCTTGCTCTACGGGTGGAGCCGATTCAGGAGGCCTCGGCCCTGTAGGTCCGAACTGTTCTCAGGATGAGGGCCCGGAGTGCTTAAGAGCCCCCCTCTATCCTGGAAAGGGGCCTGCACAGCACAGCAGCCCCGCCCTCACCCCTAGGAGGCGCTGGGCAGAGGGGACAGATAAAACACAAAGTATCCTCTTCTCTAGCGGCTGCTAAGGGAGGGCTGCACCCGCTAACTCCCAAACTCAGCAACGGCGCCCCGAGCAGAGCTGGCAGACCCAGCCGGCCCCTCCTTTTCTCTGGCAGTGGTGTCAGGGATGTGAGGGCCTCGGTTTAGTGGACTAGGCCCACTTCAGAAAGGAGGAGCCAGTCCCTAAGGGGATTGAGGGTTGTGGCACTGAAGAGCTTGGGGGAACGTGCCAAGAAAGTAGGGACCCCCTGACACGTCAGCCCTGTTTTCAGGTCAGGAAGACTGACCTTCTCGCCACGACGAGTTGCGCTCACTTCCTCCCAGGCCATCCAGGGAGGGGATCGATTAGGTCAAAGGGGGCAAACCACCTGTCATGGGTGGCAGGGTTTCATTTACGCCACCTTTCTCGGAGAAACCGTTCAGGACTGTGGTGATGTGCCACAGCATAACGTGGTGACAAAAGAATGCGCCCTATTTCTCGTGCTAGGTGACATGAAGGATAGATGTCAGGCCCATTGGTCACCACCCAAAGGGAACAGGGCAGTGTGGGGAGTCCCCACAGTTTAGCAAAGAGAGAGAGAGAAATTATAACCCCGGCAGGAGTCTAATTTAGACTTGAATTGCGATTCCATTTGGAACCACCCACCATAGGGCCTTAACCTACGTCCAGCAGCCCACACACTTGGGGACGTGCTTTGGTGACATAAGTCCAACTTCATATCGTCTTACTGGGTCTCGGGGAGGCCAGATCTTACTGTGTGCAGTTCTCCATCAGGAGCCCCATTGAGGATGTGGGAGAGGGGTGAGGCGACCGAACGACCCTGAATAAAGCGGCCCTCAAGGAGTCCCTCCCAACCCTTACCTGCCAGCCCAGGTTATGTCAGGGATGGACTGTCAGATTGAGCTTCCTCTTCATTTCTCTATTTCAGGTCTAAGGGAGGTGAGATCCTTAGTTTGTAGGTCCAGCCACCAGTAAAGAAAGTGGAGACGTGCCTGGTCCTCACAAGGAGCCAAGGTGAGGAGCTTGACTGACAGGTGAGGATCCGCATGAGCTCAGGAAACAGTGGAACCACTAAGCTCTCAGCACTGGTGTCCCCCGATACAAAGGGGGACTGATGCTCCCCTCCAGTTCCTTCTGGGTCGCAGGGAGCGTTGAGGTGTCAACGTCAGAGTAACAGAGAGGCAGATGCCCAGGCTCTGCCCAGAGTTTACACGATAATACTAAAGGTGAACTGAGGGGTCCCACGTGCCAAACAACGGGGGATACGCTGATTCACTTCCTGTCACTTGAATAAAATCAAAGCACAGCTAGTAAGAGGCAGCCTGAGACTCTGTGTAACGGTTCTCTGGCTCCACTATGGGTTTCATAACCGGGGACTGACCAGAAGCAGGAGCCTTGGGGGAGTCTCTGGAGTAATGCCCTCAAGGAAGTCTACAGAGGCTTCCTTCAAAAAAAAAAACAAAAAAACACCTAAGGTTGAATTTACCTGTTGAATGTGCTCACTCCTCTCATCTTCACTCCAACAGGTGCCCAAATCACCTGTCCATTGGCCCACACTCTTGTCTGCTGTCCTGAACAACAGCCATCATGCCTCGTGGTCACAAGAGTAAGCTGAGTGCTCGTGAGAAACGCCGCCAGAAGAGAGCTGAGACCCAAAGTCTTAAGGATGCTGGGGCCGCTTCAGGGGCGGAAGAAGACGCTGCTTGCTGCTCCTCTTCCGTTCTGGGGGGCGTGCCCTCTGGCTCCACTGGTGCTGCACCTCTCCAGGCACCTTCGAGTGCCCCAGACACCACCAGTGCCGCTGCACGTGTTTCACGCAGAAGATCTGCTGGAAAAGCCAAAAGCCATGTTGAGAAAAGTAGAAGTTCCCCCCAGGCCTCACCTTCCTCTGAGAACTTTGCCCTTAATCTCCTAAGTCAGAAGGCGTGTAAGTTAGTCGAGTATCTGCTGTGTCACTATAAATTGGGGGCGCCCATTAAAAAGGCGGATATGCTGAAGATAGTACGCAAATGGTACAGGAAGAACTATTCTGAGGTTCTCAGCAAGGCCTCTGAGAAGATGCATCTGGCCTATGGCCTAAAATTGAAAGAAGTCGAGCCCAATGGAAATTTCTACACCCTCGTCGATGATCAAGATGACCCTGGCTATGGGAATCTGAGCCCCGGCTGGAGATTTCCTGTAAGAGGAATTCTGTTGCCTCTTCTGAGTGTGATCCTCTTGAATGGGGACCGTGCCTCTGAGGAGGAGATCTGGGATTCCCTGAATATGATAGGTGTCTATGATGGAACACATCACTTCATTTTTGGGGAGCCCAGGCAGCTAATCAACGAAGTTTTGTTGCAGAAAGAATACCTGGTGTACCAGAGGGTGCCCAACACAGATCCTCCACGCTACGAGTACCTGTGGGGTCCAAGAACCCATGCTGAGACCAGCAAGATGAAAATCCTGGAGTTCATAGCCAAGATGAATGAAAAAGAGCTCACTGCGTTCCCAAGCCTTTATGAAGAGGCTTTGAAAGATGAGGAAGAAAGAGCTCAAGCCAGAGCCCAAGCCAAACGTAAGAGCGGCCGTCGTTCCAAGGCCGGTGGTCACCCCACAGCCACATCCCGCCATTCCCTGCACCCTGAGTGACATCGAGATGGAGTCTTCAGTCTGGTGGGAAAGGAAAGGCCGGTTAAATAGTTTCTTAATATGCAAAATTTCTTGTTAGCTTGCCTATGTGGGGCGTTATGCATTTGCAGATGTGCTTTTGACTGAATTTTTTTTTTTGATTCAGAATGTAAGTTTACGAATGGCATGGGTCATACATTTATTGCCGTGTGTCAGGTTAGCAGTAGGAGTTTCCGTTTTGAAACGCGAATTGGGAATCCTTCAGTCACTTTTGTGATCCGGAACAAGATAATGCGGCTTTAGAGTAGGACTGTCTTCAGCGGTGTGAGAGAAGTTTACACTGACCTAATAGGGAACAGTAGGTAGATATACAGAAGGGTAGATAAAGTAAAAGTTGGTCACTTGTTATAAATGTTTATTCAGTTATTGTTGGCATAGAATGTTAATCTGGATTCAGGTTTACGACATAGTGATGAGACATTTATATAACTTCGAAGGTATTCGGGCCCATTGCTCTGCAACCCCTTTGAACCATATGTGCTTATCACAATACTTTTTGTTATGTTAGCTGCGCTGTACCCAGCTGGTCTGTTACAGCCATGACAAGGATACAAGCTACATAACCATCTGTAGATGGATGCATAAAGTGGATATGGTACATATATAAAGTTGGTCATTTCTTGTTTGCTAACTGCATTTAGTCTATTGTTATGTGAATTGTAAAGCTCCGTACCTGAATTTGCTTTTGTTTTTCAAGAATGTTTGATAATATAAATGGTAGTGAATCAGACCTCTCGGTTCATGGCTTTTATTTCTTACAGTCGTTAACGGAGCATGAGCTCTTTGGACGTCTGCACGCTTGCATTGGGGATGCTTAGGCAAAGAAGACCATACACGGGTCCATGCAATTATAGATTGTAGAAGAAGCTAACATTACCAAAGAGGGTGAGATGCGCTGCTTCCTGAGGAGCAACTGAAAAGTAAAGAGGGGGTGGAGATAGCATCGCACTTAGGTCTCATTGCTAAGCAGTATTTAGTCCCATTGGAAGATCAATGGCTGATCCGGGGTCACATCCAGTCGCTTGTGTCACCGTGAGTGAGGTCTGATGTGGAGCCTTCACGTAGTGATGGGAATTCCTACTGACCAGTATTCCTGATGTGTATGGACATCTTGTTGACTTCTATTTTGAGGTAATTTTCCGGCGGTGTTCTATCAACACGAAGTCTGTTTAGGTTCAGAGTATACGTGTATGAACGACAGGGCTCACACTCTGACTGCTGTGGATCCAGTTTAAGGGCGAGAGTTTTGTTCCTCGACACGCACGCTGAAAATCCTTAAATCCCTTTTGTTTTCCTGAAGAAGACAGTGTGCCATTACATTAGGATCATGAAAAGCGACACTCAGAGAGATGGGATCAGAACATAGGGAGAAGAAGGTAAAAGTTGGTCAGTTATGTGTATGCCTTACTCCAGTTTTGCTTTTTGTAAATTTAATCTTCATATACCTGGGTGGCTTTTATTTACCAGTGAATCAGTCGAGGGAAATATAAATTGGTGTAGCCCCTGTGGGAGACTGTGTAGATATTCCTTTAAGAGTTAAAAGTTAAACTGTCACACTCCAGCAGTTCCACTATTGGGTATTTTTGTAAGGAACACGAACTTCTATTTCTCTATTCCCATGTTCACTGCAATATTACCTCCAAGACATGGAAACAACCTACGGCCTGCTGCTGCATAAATGTATAAAGTAAAAGTGATACACAACCTTACGAACACACACACACACAAACGCACACACGATGTGTCAGCCACAAACACAAGAAGTCCTCCCATTTGGGAAAGCACGCGAAGAACTTGAGGACATTATAGTAAGTGAAATATATGGTAATATTCAAGGGGTGTTCTTGCAACTTTCAGCAAAAGACAAATACTATATAGTATCATTCGTATGTGGGACCTTTAAAATACATGACACACACATGCAAGTGAACTCAGATATGGAGAACCGATGTTGGTTGCCAGAAGCGAGGGTGAGAGATGGCCAAAAGCTACACATTTCCAGTTATGAATGAAATAAGACGGGGCATGTCATGTACAGGACAGACAATAATAGTAATACTGTACTACCTGTGTGAAAGCTGCCCTAGAGACACCTGAAAAGTTCTAATTACAGGAAGGGAAAAAATAATTACATAAAAAGTTAGTGTTGATCCATTACCTATAACAAACTACTGCAAATTTCAGAGCTTCAAACCACAGACTTATACTATCTCACAGCTCCTTAGGTCAGAATTGAGGGCACACAGTAGCTGCATCTGTAGGTCAGATATCTGAATTTCTAGAAACAATGTATCAGGCAGCTGGGTTCTCACATGGACCTCGGAAGCTCCATCCACTACCACGCGAGTTTGGGGCAGAATTCACTTACCGGAAATTGAAGGACGAAGGTTTGCATTTGCATGTATGCTGTTGGCTAGGGGTCATTCTTGGGTCACCCTTAGGTCTTTGCTATGCTATGCAGCTCCTTCCATCTTCAAAGCAAAGAAGGAAACAGCCTCCTCAGACTTCAGATTTCTTTCACCAGGAAAAGCCCCATTCCATGTAAGGACTCACATCACTATGTCTAGATTGTGGAGGATAATATCCCCCTTTTAAGAGTATCGGATTTGGGACCCCCTTTACATCTCCTAAATTCCTCATAGCAGTACCTCAATTAGTGTTTGATGAGTAACTGGAAGATGTACACCATGAGTCAGGAATCCGGTAGGCCATCTTGGGATTCTGACTGCCAGAGTCCTTGCGGTATTGTGGTTATGTGTATAATTAGGAGCTTTACTTTCTGAATGTTCATGGTAGGATAAATATTGTCCTTGATGCTTGCCTCAGAATAACCTGGGCTAAGGGTGGATATAGATGAAACAATGTTGAACATGTTTTGATTTCGTCGAAGCTGGGAAAAGTGTGCATGGGGCGTTGGTTACATTATTCTTTCACTACTGCACGTATACACATCATGACACAAATTCTTCCAGATCATGAAAACTGAAACAAAACCTTCAGACATTTTTTATGAAACAAGTATGACAATATTTTACTTTATATTACTTTAAAATACTATTTCCAGTATTAAGAACATTGATGTAAAATTATCAAAATGTGACCTTGAAGAATTTGACAATATACTTGAAAACTATGCACTTACTTGTGACCCAGTAATTCCATGCTTTTAAGACTAACCGAAATATAAGCCAAGCCCGCAACAATAGAAACAAACACAAATTCTCTTCAATATATTGATTTTATTATATCATGGTATGTCCACAATGTATACTTATGAAAAAGAATGAGTATGATCTCTGTTATTGATATGGGATGTTTTCTCATGTATACAAATAATTTGTGAGGTTTTGGCTAATGTCCCTTATATCATGCCCAGTGCCATTCCATTTTATTATGAAGAGATTTTGAGACAGAGACAGAGACAGAGAGACAGAGACAGAGACAGAGAGACAGTGTCAGAATCAGAGCTGCAGCCAGGGCTCCCCTACCACAGCCATGGCCAGTTTGCTGTACAGAGTATGTCCAGCAATTTCTCCCATCCTAGTGAAGGCTGAGGTAGAGTCTTCACATGTGGTTCTGGAAAGCAGCCACTCTTCTAACCAGTGAGGAGCCTAGGTGGGGCTCCTGAGAGCACTGTGCATAACATCTTTGTGCTCCTGTACAATATGGGTAAATTGGAGATTTGTCCTTTTTGTTTCTTTCTACTTTAAATGGCGTTACTTTCAATTAGAGGATTATTTACCCCCAAAACCTGTTTATGAATGTCATGGACCACACATTTACTGGTGATTATCTGGCTGAAAAATCGAATCCAATTGGTCACGTCTCCGCAATGCCATATACAACTCCGCCATTATTGCTTACGGGAAGAAAGAGCGGAAGAACGCTGACTGGTACGAGGCTCACTGGGAAGAAATGGAACCCGTGATCGAGGCTAAGAGGAAGGCCCTACCGGCTTACAAGGCCACGCCCACTCCCAGTACACTTCAAGCTCTACGGGCTGCCAGGAACAAAGTCCAGAAGACCGCCCGCCACTGTGCCAACACCTATTGGCTAAACCTGTGCAGAACCATCCAGGAAGCCGCCGATATAGGCAACGCACGAGGAATGTATGAGGGTATCAAGAAGGCAACAGGCCCAATCCCCTCCAAGATCGCCCCCCTTAAGTCCAAGACAGGTGAGGTCATCACTGACCAGGAACAGCAAATGCGGCGGTGGACCGAGCACTACCTCGAGCTGTACGCAACGAGGAACACCGTAACAGACACTGCTCTTAAGGCCATCCCAGACCTACCAGTCATGGAGGAGCTAGACACCCCACCTACTGCGGCAGAGCTCGGCAAAGCCATCGACCGCCTCGCTTGTGGGAAAGCACCAGGAAGCGACGGAATCCCTCCAGAAATCCTAAAGAGCGGGAAACCAGTCCTGCTACAGCCGCTCCACCATCTACTCTGTCTCTGCTGGAAGGAGGGTTACATCCCCCAGGATATGAGAGACGCCAACATTATCACCATGTACAAGAACAAAGGAGACCTCAGCGACTGCAACAACTACCGGGGCATCTCTCTCCTCAGCGTCGTCGGTAAAGTATTCGCCCGGGTCGCTCTTGCCCGCCTGCAGACCCTTGCTTCCCGCATCTACCCAGAGTCCCAGTGTGGCTTCAGAGCTGGCCGATCAACAGTGGACATGATCTTCTCCCTACGCCAACTGCAGGAGAAGTGTCACGAGCAGCATAAACCACTCTACCTCGCCTTTATCGACCTCACGAAGGCGTTTGATCTGGTCAGTCGAAGCGGACTCTTCAGCTTGCTACGGAAGATTGGCTGTCCACCACATCTGCTTGCTGTGGTCATGTCCTTTCACGACAACATGCACAGCACGGTGTCCTACAACGGCGCAACCTCTGAGGCCTTCCCAGTCAGCAGCGGAGTAAAGCAGGGCTGTGTCCTCGTGCCTACGCTGTTCGGAATCTTCTTCTCCATGCTCCTCCAATACGCCTTTAAGGACTGCAGCGAGGGTGTCTTCATTCACACCAGATCCGATGGCAAGCTCTACAACCTGGCCCGTCTACGAGCCAAGACCAAAGTCAAAGAGGTGCTCATCCGTGAGATGCTCTTCGCCGACGACGCAGCCTTGACATCACACTCCGAAGAGGGACTCCAGCAGCTAGTCACTTGCCTTTCCCACGCATGCAAGGAGTTCGGACTAGCCATCAGCCTGACGAAGACGAACGTTATGGCTCAAGGCACGGGGACTCCCCCATGCATCACCATCGACGGATACACCCTGGAGGTTGTCAACGACTTCACTTACCTCGGGTCCACCATCTCGAGCTCTCTGTCAGTCGACTTGGAGGTCAACCGGAGAATCGCCAGGGCAGCCACAGTTATGGCCAAACTGAACCGGCGAGCGTGGAACAATTCCAGCCTCACTGAGAAAACCAGACTGCGCATCTACCAAGCCTGCGTACTCAGCACTCTCCTCTATGGCAGCGAGACGTGGACCACCTACGCAAGGCACGAAAGGAAACTCAACAGCTTCCACATGAGGTGCCTGCGACGCATCCTGCATGTCGCCTGGCAGGATAAGGTCCCCAACACCGAGGTGCTGAAGCGAGCCAACATGAGCAGTTTGCATGCAGTTCTTAGTGAGAGACGCCTCAGGTGGCTCGGCCATGTCAAAAGAATGGATGCAGGCCGTATTCCGAAAGACCTCCTCTACGGCGAGCTAGCAGAAGGCCAGAGGATGACAGGGCGCCCAAAACTGCGGTTCAAAGACATCTGCAAAAAAGACATGACACAATGCTCCATCAATCTCAACACATGGGAAGTTCAAGCAGACGACCGCCTAGCCTGGAGGCTCGCGGTCAGGCAAGGTACGTCACGCGCGGAGGCTGCGCGCAACGAGGAGGCGGTCCAGAAAAGATCGAGGCGGAAGCAGCGTCAACAGCAGCAACAACAGCCATCTGCCTTCACCTGTAACAAGTGCGGCAGGGATTGTCACTCCCGAGTCGGACTGCACAGCCATTCTCGGCGGTGCAGATAGACTCTCAAGAAGCTACGCCATCGTCTCTCGAGACGGACGGCTGCCGACGACGACGATCTGGCTGAAAAATAGGAATTCTGCTATTATGTAACAAATTGAAAATCCTTGGATAATTTGCTATTTTCAGAACAAGATAGCATAACATTGGAATATGGATTTTTGTGAAAAAGGAAGTTACCTCACAGGGAAGTCCGTGTAATCATGAGATGTGAAAACAATATATAAACTGTAATCAATTCTTGGTTTGTTTTATTCCTTTCAGTTTCTTGGTAAAATTGCAGTGTATGGATCTAGATGGGTTCAGCTTATTCAAGAATGGAGAAGAAATTAAATCATAATAAGTTTGACTTTTCATACACTCACTCTTTTACAAATCTGAACATTCATTTAGCATGTGCTGTTTAAAAGGCTCCTGGCTAATACTAGGAGTTGTGAGAAAAATAAGAGCCTACCTACGCTGCCCATAGGATTTAGAGTCTTAAAACAACTTTCAGGTAAAAAAACGTGGTGAGATACTCAATGGGACTTAAAGGACCAGTACAATGAAGGAGTCAGAAGCAGGGAGGGAGGTTCCAGATGAGGGGTCTAGTGCAGAGGCTGTAAGGCAAGGAAGTTAGAGAACCGGAAACAGAAAGTGGTGTGTTGAGAGGTAATGTGTCGTTCATGGCAAGATGGGCTAGATGAGGCTGGGATAACGGTGAGCAGGGGCCAGACCCTCAGATAGTGGGTATCATAGGTGAGACACTTACTCCCAGAATGGAAAACTCCCTTTAGCAGTTACTTTGTAGTGAGGAGAAAACCAGAGAGAATCTCCACGTTGAACAGCATTGAAAGGCGTCATGTGCTCCGGGCCAAGTGCACGTGACCACAATGCGCACACTAGCAGTTTTTTGCACGTCAACTCCAGGGAGTTTCTGCGGAATAAGGGTGATAATCTGTGATTGCAAACTCAGCAGCCATTGGGCTGGCACTCCCTGCTGTGGATAGGGGAGTCATAGCCCATTCTATTAAAACAGCATTCAAAATCTTTTGTCATTTTGGTGGTGTTCTCATTTGTCAAAATGTAATTGTAGATTTTAGGAGACGGTGAAATTAATGAAGGTAGGGGAGGTTTGTATGAAAGGGCAGCTAGGTGGGAAAAACACCTAGACTTTGAAGAAAATTTTAGAAGATCTGAGTGGTATTGAGCTGTAAAACACCTACACTCAAAATGTGATTTAATGGGGGAAAATTTACTCAGAGTTTCTTTGTTAAGAACATTTTGTCCTAATTTGGTGTTTCATGACCTGAACTGTCGCACGTTCTCAGATATCTACTGGATTTCTTTAAGTTGAGTAGTATTTTTCTCAGGGCAAAATAATCTTAATCATGGACATAACAGACATTGTGCAAAAGATAAAAGCATTCCACACACCGTGCCACGTGCTGTACATACAGTAACCGCAATCCATAAGCACTGCCATACAGGCCTTAACAAACCCCCTTCGCAAATGCAGAACCTCGGACTCACAGAGTCTGCTAATGTACCTGAGGTCACACAGTGAATAACTGGCAGCGCTGGGACTAGACTCCCTGTTCTGGAGTTGCCCAGAGCTCACACTGGCGCACGCCACCCAGCTGACCTTGGGTGGCTTAATTCACTTAGTTCTCCTACTCCAAAACGTACCTAAAGTGACAGAAAGGAGGACCCTGGGACCAAACATCTGGATTGGTTTACCTAGCAAAGTATAGACTTACCTAAATAAATAAGAGATACGCATGGAGGAGAGAAGAGATCAGTCTCAGGGACAATATGGTCATCTACGCTTGCAAACTCAGAAACCCTAGAAAGATCGGTCGGGTCTCACAAAGCTCTAGCTCTGTCCTTCTAGGGAGAAAGTGGATGCTTGAGAACTTCCCTAAGCCTGGCCGGTGAAGAGCAAGAATGTATCAACTTTCTTTTCTCTGACAGCACAGCACATTTCCTGGGCTCCGCTTTGTGCTGCCGTTTCCTATTTTTACATCAGTCATGGAATGCTGGCTCATTCCTGCAAATTTGCATTAAGGAAACTGGTCATGTGTTTGCAGGGAGGCATCATTTCTCAGGAAGTTTTTAATCCAGAGACAGCAGCCAAGTTGACAATTCCCATGACTGAATTTAGGAAACAATCAGTCCAAAATACAGGGGTCAAACAAAACCCGAGGAGTGTTCCTTCGGTTCAGGAGAAGGAATCTGAGGCTCTGACAAGGTGAAGATCTTAGGTAAGGAAGACTAGAGAGAACCAGCCAGAACAGTGAGGAACTGGAGTCGCACCCTTGTTGTGTGTTGTCGTAGGCCTCGAAAGACCATGATCGTATGAGGATCACTCTGATTTTGAACTTGGAATTCTCAGGAAGTGGGGCATTAATGGAAGATGAGCAGAGTTAGGAAAGCAAAGGCCAAAGTTACAGGACTGGTCATCAGTCGAAGTACAGACCCTTCAGTGGACTAAGGGTAGCACCGACAGGCTGAAAGGAGGTCTCACAGAATCTCTGTTGTCATCCCTGGGAAGCCCCTGGCAGAGACGTCAGGCGGATTTGAGCCTGACAAGTGTCAGGGAGGTGAGGGCTTCCGTGTACTGTGTGCGGTTTCTGTTTGGCAGGGGAAGGAGTGGGTCTCAAGCAGAAATCCTTCTAAGCGATATTCTGAGTGTTACGAGGGGACGTGCCAAAACCAGAGGGAGCACCGCAAAAGCCGACAAGCCGCAGAGGCTCCAGGACTTTCCTTAGCTGTGGCGGACCCAGCAGCGCTACCACTGAGGAGTCCACGCAATCTACGTGGGTGGTCTCAGGGAGGGAAAGGTCTCGCCTACTTGGAGACTTGGATCCCAGGCCAACTGTGCAAAGACAGGAGTCTTGCACATAACCGAGGCAAGGCGAGGACACTGAGCGTTAAAGGAGGGGATCGCCGCCACTCCGTGGGAGCCTCACGGGGTCCCGTCTCCCCGGGCAGGCCTCTAAGGCCCAGCGCGCACAGAAGAAGCAGTCCGCCCCAACTGCCGCACTGGAACTCAGCAAAGTGAGGACTTGGTGTGCGGCCAGGCCCACCGGGCTCACAGGAGGGAGGAGTCCGGGCTCTGGACACACAAGAGTGCGGACCGTGAGTGAGGACCTAGGGCCCACCAGCTCATAAACAATGGGGTCCCACGGAACCCGGTACCGGTCTCAGTTTTCAGGCGCCCTGGACAGCCTTGCTGGATAAGACCCACCGATTTCCGATTCAGTGCGGGGGTGTTTCCTGGCGGGCACGTACGGCTGCTTTCCGGCTGAGCGTGGGTTCTCGGACGGGCCTCGAGTCAAGGTGAGGACCTGAGTGCAGCCCTGCGAGAGCGAAAGTGGGCCCTTTCCATCCTCCCACCCTGCCGTGCGGCTCCGAGAGGCCCCAGCAGAGCCGTCGGACTGAGCTAGGCCCCAAGTGTGTTTGTGAGAAGGTTTTCCTTGTTCTACGGGCGAAGCCCATTCCGCAGGCGACGCCATGTAGGGCTGCATTGCTCTCAGGATGAGGGCCCTGAGTGCTTAAGAGCCCCCTTCTATCCTCAAGTGGGGGCCGCACGCCACATCAGCCCCACTCTCATCTCTAGGAGGCACCAGGCAGAGGAGCCAGAGAAAACACCAAGTACTCTTCCCTCTAGCGAGAACTAAGGGAGGGGAGGGCTGCGGCCGCCAACTCCCAAATTTAGCAGAACGGCCGCCTGTAATTTGTCAGGACGACCTGGGCCCAGTTTCCTCAGGCAGTGGTGTCAGGGATGTGAGGGCCTTGGTTTAGAGGCCGAGCCCACTTCAGAAAAGAGGAGCCAGTCCCTAAGGGCACTCAGGGTTGTGATATTGAAGAGGTTGGGGGAACTTGTCCAGAAACTGGGGGCCACTGGACACCTCTGCCCTGTTTCCACATCAGGGAGATGGGGCATGTCGCCACGATGATTTGCACTCATTTCTTCCTAGGCCATCCCAGGGAGGGGACCGATGAGGTCGAAGGGGGCAAACCACCTGTCATGGGTGGCAGGGTTTCATTTATGCCACTTTCCACGGCGAGACCATTATGGATTGTGGTCATGTGCCAAACCGTACAGAGTAGGCACAAAAGAGTGCTCCCTATTTTCCGTGCTAGGTGACGTCAGGGATAGATGCCAAGCCCATCGGTCACCACTTAGGGGAAACAGGGAACTGAGGGAGTCACGTCAGTTTAGCAGAGAAAACGACATCATGACCCTACCAGGAATCTAATTTAGACCTTGAATTGCGGTTTCATTTGGAACCAACATCGGTAGGACCTTAACGTACTTGCAGCAGCCCTCACTCTTGGGGACGTGCTTTGGTGACATAAGTTCAACTTCATATCCTCTTACTGGGTCTCGGGGAGGCCAGATCTCACAGTGTGCAGTTCTTCGTCAGGAGCCCCACTGTGGACATGAGAGAAGGGTGAAGCGACCGAACAACCCTGAATAAAGCAGACCTCAAGGAGTCCCTCCCAGCCTTTAACTGCCAACCCAGGTTATGTCACAGATGGGCTGGCATATTGAGCTTCCTTTTCATTTATTTCAGGTCTAAGGGACGTGAGATCCTTAGTCTGTAGGTCTAGCCACCAGTTAAAGGAAGTGGAGACGTGCCAGTTCCTCACAAGGAGCCAAGGTGAGGAGCTTGACTGACAGACGAGGATCCACATGAACTCGGGAAAGAGCGGAGCCACTAAACTCTCAGCTACAGATACGAAGATACTGAGGTGGACTTAGGCTCCCTCCGGTTCCTTCTGGGTCCCAGGGAGCAATGAGCTCTCAACTACAGAGTAGCAGAGAGGCAGATCCCCAGGGGATGATAATACTAAAGGTAATACTAGTACTAAATGATAATATGATATGATAATACTAAAAGTGACATGATAATACTAAAGGTAAACTGAGGGGATCCCACATGCCAAAAACAGGGATACAGTGATATTACCTGCAGTCACTTGATAAAATCAAAGCACAGCTAGTAGGAGGCAGCATGGGACTCTGTCTAATGGTTTTCTGGCTTTTTTATGGGATTCATAACCGGCGCCTGACCTGAATCAGCAGCCTTGCCGGTCTCTGGAGTAATACCTTCAAGGAAGCCTACAGAGGCTTCCTTCAAAAAAGTAAAAATGAAAACCAAGGTTGAATCTACATATTGAAGGTGCTTACTCTTCTCATTTTCCCTCCAGCAGGTGCCTAAACCACCTGTCCATTGGCCCTCACTCTTGTCTGCTGTCCTGAACGACAGCCATCATGCCTCGTGGTCACAAGAGTAAGCTGCGTGCTCGTGAGAAACGCCGCCAGAAGAGAGCTGAGGCCCAAAGTCTTAAGGATGCTGGGGCCGCTGCAGGGGAGGAAGAAGACGCTGCTTGCTGCTCCTCTTCTGTTCTGGGGGGCGTGCCCTCTGGTTCCACTGGTGCTGCACCTCTCCAGGCACCTTCGAGTGCCCCAGACACCACCAGTGCCGCTGCACGTGTTTCACGCACAAGATCCTCTAGAAAAGCCAAAGGCCGTGTTCGGAAAAGTAAAAGTTTCCCCCAGGCCTCACCTTCCCCTGAGAGATTTTCCCTAGATCCCCTAACTCAAAAGGTGTGTAAGTTGGTAGAGTACATGCTGTATCAGTATAAATTGGAGGAGCCCATTAAAAAGGTGGATATGCTGAAGATAGTGCACAAATGGAATAGGAAGAACTTTCCTGAGGTTCTCAGCAAGGCGTCTGAGCAGATGGATCTGGTCTACGGCCTAAAATTGAAAGAACTCAAGCCCAGTGGAAATTTCTACACCCTCGTCGATGATCAAGATGACACCGGCGATGACAGTCTGAGCAAAGGCTGGAGATTCCCTATAAGAGGAATTCTGGTGCCTCTCCTGGGTGTGATCTCCTTGAATGGGGACCGCGCCTCTGAAGAGGCAATCTGGGAATTTCTGAATATGATAGGCGTCTATGACGGAATATGTCACTTCATTTTTGGGGAGCCCAGGCAGCTTATCAACCAAATTTTGTTGCGGGAAGAATACCTGGTGCACCTGAGGGTGCCCAACAGCTACCCTCCACGCTACGAGTACCTGTGGGGTCCAAGAGCACATGCTGAGACCAGCAAGATGAAAATCCTGGAGTTCGTGGCCAAGATGACTGAAAAAGAGCTCACTGCCTTCCCAGACCTTTATGAAGATGCTTTGAAAGATGAGGAAGAAAGAGCTCAAGCCAGAGCCCAAGCCAGAGCCCAAGCCAAACGCAAGACCGGCCATCGTTCCAAGGCTGGTGGTCGTCCCACAGCCACATCCCACCATTCCCCGCACCCTGAGTGACATCCAGATGGAGTCTTCAGTCTGGTGGGAAAGGAAAGGCCGATGACACAGTTTCTTACTATGCAAAATTTCTTGTTAGCTTGCCTGTGTGGGGTTTTTTGCATTTGCAAATGTTCTTTTGACAGAATGTTTCTTTAGGATTCAGAATGTAAGTTTATGAATGGCATGGGTCACACATTTATTGCCCTGCGTCAGTTGGCAGTAGGAGTTTCCTTTTCGAAATGTAAATTGGGAATCCTTCAATCACTTTTGTGATCCAGAACAAGATAATGCAGCTTTAGGGTAAGACTATCTTTAGCGATGTGAGAGAAGTTTACACTGACCTAATAGGGAACAGTAGGTAGATATACAGAAGGATAGATAGATAAAGCTAAAGGTAGCCTCGTTACAGATGTTTATACAATTACTGTTGGCATAGGATGTTAATTTGGATTCAGCTGTACAACATAGTGATGAGACATTTATATAACTTCCAAGGTGTTCACCCCCATTGCTCTGCAACCATTTGAACCATATGTGTTATAACAATACTCTTTGCTGTGTTACCTGTGCTGTACCCAGCTGGTCTGTTACAGCCATGACAAGGACACAAACTGCATGACCGCCTGTAGATGGATGCGTAAGGGGGATGTGGTACATATATAAAGTTGGTCATTTCTTGTTTGCTAACTGCATTTAGTGCGTTGTTATACCAATTGTATAGCTATGTACCTGATCTCCTTCTGTTTTTCAAGAATGTTTGATAATATAAGCGGTAGTGAATCAGACCTCTCGGTTCATGGCTTTTATTTCTTACAGTCGTTAACGGAGCATGAGCTCTTTGGACGTCTGCATGCTTGTATTTGGGATGCTTAGGCAAAGAAGACCACACACGGGTCCATGCAATTATAGATTGTAGAAGAAGCTAACATTACCAAAGAGGGTGAGATGCTCTGCTTCCTGAGGAGCAACTGAAAAGTAAAGCGGGGGTGGAGATAACATAGCACTTAGGTCTCATTGCTAAGCAGTATTTAGTCCCATTGGAAGATCAATGGCTGATCCGGGGTCACATCCAGTCGCTTGTGTCACCCATAGTGAGATCTGATGTGGAGCCTTCACATAGTGATGGGAATTCCTACTGACCAGTATTCCTGATGTGCACGGACATCTTGTTGACTTCTATTTTGAGGTAATTTTCCGGCGGTGTTCTATCAACACGAAGTCTGTTTAGGTTCAGAGTATACGTGTATGAATGACAGGGCTCACACTCTGACTGCTGTGGATCCAGTTTAAGGGTGAGAGTTTTGTTCCTTGACACGCACACTGAAAATCCTTAAATCCCTTTTGTTTTCCTGAAGAAGACAGTGTGCCATTACATTGGGATCATGAAAAGCGACACTCAGAGAGATGGGATCAGAACATAGGGAGAAGAAGGTAAAAGTATGTCAGTTATCTGTTTGCCCTACTCCAGTTTTGCTTTTTGTAAACTTAATCTTCATATACCTGGATGTCCTTACTTTATTTACCAGTGAATGAGTCTAGAGAAATCTAAATTGGTGTAGCCTCTGTGGGAGACTGTGTAGATGTTCCTTAAAGACTTAAAAGTTAAACTGTCACACTCCAGCAGTTCCACTATTGGGTATTTTTGTCAAGAACATGAAGTACTATGTCTCTGTCTCCATGTTCACTGCAACATTATTGCCAAGACATGGAAACAACCTACGTGCCCACTGGTGAATAAATGGATAAAGTAAAAGGGATACACACCCTTGCAAACACACACAAACGCACACACGATGTGTCAGCCACAAACGCAAGAAGTCCTCCCATTTGGGAAAACACGTGAAGAACTTGAGGACATTATGCTAAGTGAAATATATGGTAATATTCAAGGGGTGTTCTTGCAACTTTCAGCAAAAGACAAATACTATATAGTATCATTCGTATGTGGGACCTTTAAAATACATGACACACACATGCAAGTGAACTCAGATATGGAGAACCGATGGGGATTGCCAGAAGCGAGGGTGAGAGATGGCCAAAAGCTACACATTTCCAGTTACGAATTAAATAAGACGGGGCTTGTCATGTACAGGACAAGCAATAATATTAATACTGTACTACCTGTGTGAAAGCTGCCCTAGAGACACCTTAAAAGTTTTAATTACAGGAAGGGAAAAAAGAATTTCATAAAAAGTTTGTGTTGATTAACTTTATAAAAAATTATTGCAAATTTCACAGCTTCAAACCACAGACTTTTACTATCTCACAGCTCCTTAGGTCAGAATTGAGGGCACACAGTAGCTGCATCTGTAGGTCAGATATCTGAATTTCTAGAAACAATGTATCAGGCAGCTGGGTTCTCACAAGGACCTCAGAAGCTCCATCCACTACCACGCGTGTTTGGGGCAGAATTCACTTACCGGAAACTGAAAGACGAAGGTTCGCATTTGCATGCATGCTGTTGGCTAGAGGTCATTCTCGGGTCACCCTTAGGTCTTTGCTCTGCTATGCAGCTCCTTCCATCTTGAAAGCCAGGAAGGAAACCGCCCCCTCACACTTCGGACTTCTTTGGCCAGGAAAAACTCCATTGCATGTAAGGACTCACTATGTCTAGATCGTGGAGGATAATATCCCCATTTTAGAAATATCAGATTTCGGAACTCAATTACATCTCCTAAATTCCTCATAGCAGTACCTCGATTCATGTTTGATGAATAACTGGAAGATGTACACCATGCATCAGGAATCCGGTAGGACCTCTTGGAATTCTGACTGCCGGTGTCCTTGCGGAATTGTGGTTATGTTTTTAATTAGGAGCTTTACCCTCTCAATGTTCATGGTACGATAAATATTGTCCCTGATGCTTGCCTCAGAATAACCTAAGGGCTGAGAGTGGATTTAGATGAGACAAGGTTGGCGGTGTGGCGATTTAGCCAGAGCTGGGAAATGAGTGTGTGGAGCGTTGATTACATTATTCTCTCGCTACTGCAAATGTATACATTTCGTGCCATGAATTATTCCAACGCAGAGAAATTAAAACAAAGCTTCCAAACTTTTTCTTATTAAATAAGTATGACAACGTTACTTAGACCAGGTAGAGGTAGGTCATAATTAATTTATTATTAGATAGCTTAACAATACTACTCAATTCGAATATTACTTAAGAACATTGAGACAAACATTCTGAAAATGCAAACTTGCGGCTTTGACGATATATTAAGAAAGCTATGCATTTATCTGTGGCCCAGTAATTTCATGTTTTTAAGATCACCCTGAATACATGCCCCAAACAACAGGAAAATACGTAAATGTTCATCAATATGTTTATTTAAAACACATCATCGTATATACACAGTGTACTCCATAGTTGTAAATAAGCATGAGTATGATCTTTTTGTTTTCTTATATATACATGTAATTTGTGATTTGGGGGGGGGGGCTAATGTCCATGACACCATGCTCGGTGTCTTCCCACTTCCTTAGGAGGAGGTTTTACAGAGAGAGAGAGAAATGGGAGAGCACGAGTCAGAGCTGAAGCCAGGCCTCCACTACTGCTGCCGTGGCCACTTTTCTGTCCAGAGCACGTCCCGAAACTCCTCCCATCCCTAGTGAACTTCTGAGGTACAGTGTCACTTTGCAGTTAAAGAAAGCAGCCATTCTGCAAACAAGTGAAGAGCTAAGACAGTGCATAACATCTCTGTGTTTCTGTACAGAACGGGTTAATTGGAATCTTACCTTCTATCTTAAGTGTTCTTAATTTCATTTAGAGGAATACTTACCTTGAAAACCTAAGTTTATAAATGCATTGGATCACACATTTATCGGAGATTATCTGGTTGAAAAATAGGAATTCTGCTGTTATGTAAGAAATGAAAAGCCTTGAATAATTTCCTGTAATTCCATAACATTGGAATATGGATTTTTGTGAAAAAGGAAATTATTTCACCGTAAGGTCTGTGTGATCATGAGATGTGAAAAAATTCGACCTGTAATCAATCCTGGGTTTGTTTTATTCCATTCAGTTTTTTTGTGAAATTGCAGTATATGGACCTGGATTGGCTCAGCTTATTCAAGAATGTAGAAGAAATTAAATCATAGTAAGTTTGAGTTCTTGTACACTCACTCTTTACAGGTCGAGACATAATTTAGCATGTGCTGTTTAAAAGGCTTCTGATTACTACTCGGAATGCTCAGAAAAATAGGGCCTACCTGCGCTGCCCATAGGAATTAGAGTCTAAGAGCAGCTGTCATGTAGAAAGCGCGGTGACATATTCAAAAGGATTTAAAGGACCAGTACAATTAGGGGTCAGAAGCAGGGAGGGAGGTTCCAGATCAGGGGTCTACTTAAGAGGCTTTAAGGAAAGGAAGCTAGAGAACGGGAAGCTGAAAGTCGTGAGATGAGAGGTGATGTGACATTCACAGCAGGGTGGGCTACAGGAGGCTGCAATAACGGTGAGCAGGGGCCAGACCCTCACAGAGTGGCTATCAAAGGTGAGACACTCGCAGAACGAAAGCTCCCCTTACCAGTTACTGTGTAATGATGAGTCGTCGTCGTCGGCAGCCGTCCGTCTCGAGAGACGATGGTGTAGCTTCTTAAGAGTCTATCTGCACCGCCGAGAATGGCTGTGCAGTCCGACTCGGGAGTGACATGGTATCTGTCTCCTCCCGTGTTGAATCGACATGTTGCGATGACGCTGGAATGTCCTCTCCAGTGGAGCTGAAGCTACAGAGCCTGGGCAGGGTGATATGGAGGGTCTGCTGTTGCCCATGCAGCAGACCCCCCCTCTCTTCGCAGCTGAAGGGTCCAAGGGAAAGACGGAGTCAATACAGCTTGGCTTCAGGTGCGCCGCAGGAGTTGCCGGTGTTGACTACAACGTCAAACCGCCTTAGGGACTCCGGCTCCGGATTTTCTATCGGGGTTTACTCCCTTAGCCTTTCCCCTGAAGAGGTATGCCGCAAGGCAGCGGAGGTTTTTTGGAGTCAGAGTTTTCCTTCTCTGATGTGCCCTGACTGGAAGATCGAACCAGCGACACTTAGCTCTCAGGCCGACGCTCAATCCACTGAGCCAAACCAGCCAGGGAGAAGGCAGCACTTGGGACAGCAATGCAAGGCATCCTTTGCTCCTGTCCAGTACAATTTACCCTATTGCACAGAGTAGGCGTTTCATGCATATGATCTCCAGAGCGTTTCTGTGAAATATAGTGGTAATTTGTGTTTGGAAGCTCAGGTGGCACTGAGTTAGCACACTTTGGCCGCGGGTAGGGTGTCAGAACCCTTTTTGTAAGAATGGCAATCAAATCTTTTTGAGTGTGTGGTGATGTTGCTGTCATTTGTCAAAGCCCAAGAGAGTTGTAGATTTTAAGTGATGGTGAAATTAACAGAGATGGGGGGGGGTTAGTAGGAAAAGTCAGCTCTGAGGGAAGAAAGATTCAGACATTGGAACAAATTCTAGCAGGTCTGAGTTATATTCAAAGGGAGAAACTCCCTCATACTCGAAACATGAATTAATGGGAAGAAATTTACTCAGAGTTCCCGGTAAACAAAATTTTGGATGAATTTACTGGTCTGCATACTAAACTGCACATATTCTCTCATATCCCCAGTTATGAATTAAATAGGATGAGGCATGTCATGTACAGGGCAAACAATAATAGTAATACTGTACTACCTGTGTGAAAGCTGCCCTAGAGACACCTGAAAAGTTCTGATTACAAGAAGGGAAAAATTAATCTAGAGCAAAGGTTGTGCTTATTAGTGAACTGAGGGTGGATTCTAGGACGGGCCTCAAGTGAAGGTCAGGACCTGAGTGCAGCCCTGCGAGAGCGAAGGTGGGCCGCCTCTATCCCCCTACCCTGCTGTCCGGCTCTGAGCAGCCCCAGCAGAGCTATCAGACTGAATTCGGCCCCAGATGTCTTCGTAAAGCCTTCCTTGCTGTATGGGCATAGGTGATTCAGCAGGCCTACGCCATGTAGGTCCGAACTACTTTCAAGATGGGAGCCCTGAGTTCCTAAGAGCACCCCTCTAACCTAGAATGGGGGCCACACAGTGCAGCAACCCTGCTCTCAACTCTAGGAGGCGCCAGGCAGAGGAGATAGATAAAACACAAAGTAACCTCTCTTCTAGCGGTAACTAAGGGAGGCAAGGGTTCCACCTGCCAGCTCCCAAACTCAGCAAAGGCGCCCTGGGCAGAGCTGGCAGACCCAGCCGGCCCCTCACTTTCTCTGGCAGTGGTGTCAGGATGTGAGGGCCTTGTTTTAGTGGACGAAGCCCACTTCAGAAAAGAGGAGTCAGTCTCTAAGGGCATTCAGGGCTGTGACACTGAGGAGGATGGGGGACCATGCCCCAAAAGTATGGAGCCACCTGAAATCTCAGCCTTGTTTACAGGCCTGGGAGATTAGGCAGGTCACCATATGAATTCCACTCACTTCTTCCCCATCCATCTGAGGGAGGGGACCGATCAGGTCAAAGCGGGTAACTTCCTGTCAGGGGCGGCAGGATTTCATGTTATGTCAGCTTTCTCTAGGAGACCATTGCGGACTGTGGTGATGTGCCACACCATACCAGAGGGCCCACAGAGAATCCTCCCTATTTTCCATGCTAGCTGCAGTGCCCATCAGTCGAAATTCAAGGAAAACAGGGAAGTGAGGGGAGTGGCCTCAGATTAGCAGAGAAAGAGATAAATCATGACCCAAGCATCAGTCAAATTGGAGCTTGAATTGCTATACTGTATGGAACCACTTGTCCGCTTGCAATTATTAGTAGACCATATTTTGTCAGATAAAAGCACCTTCATGTCCTCATATTGGGTCTTGGGGATCTTGGCTCTTTTCTTTGAGGAATTCTCTACCAGGAACCCAATTGACGAATACGAGAGAAGGCTCAGGGAACCGACCAACCCTGAGTAAAGCGCCCATCTCAACTCTGCTACCAGCCCAAGGAATCTCAGGAAAGGGCTTCCAGGTTGCGCTTTCCCTTCATTTCTCTATTTCAGGTCTAAGGGAGGTGAGATCCTTAGTCTGTAGGTCCAGACACCAGTTAAAGAAAGGGGAGAGGTGCCAGGCCCCACAGGTGTCAAGGTGAGGAATTTGACTGACAACTGAGGATCCCCATGAACTCAGGAAACAAAGGAGCCTACTAAACTCTTAGCAGTGGGGATCCTCTGATACGCGGGTGGACTGAGGCTTCCCCGATTTTTTTCCTTGGTGCCAGTGAGTGTTGAGGTGTCAACATCAGAGTAGCAGAGAGGAAGGTACTCAGGCTCTGCCCAGAATTGACATGATAATACTGCAGGTGAACTCAGAGGACCTTACAGAACAAAGGGAGCTTACGGACATCACCTGCTGTCACGAGTAAAATCGAGGCAGGAGTGGTAGCATGCGGCGTAAAACTGTGAAGGTTCCCTGTTTCCTCTATGGGATTCCTATGAGACAGACTGACCTTGAGAACAGGAGCTTTTGTTTCCTAGAGTAGCACCCACAAGAAAGCCTGCAGAGGCATCATTTAATGGTGACAAGTTGGAGCCTACCTGTTGAAGGTGCTCACTCCTCTCATTTTTCCCTCCAACACGTGCCCAAATTACTGTTCCATTGGCCCACACTCCTTTCTGCTGTCCTGAACAAGAACAAGAGCCATTATGCCTCGTGGCCACAAGAGTAAGCTGCATGCTCGTGAGAAACGCCGTGAGAACAGAGTTGAGACCCAAAGTCTTAAGAGCACTAAGGCCACTACAGGAGAGGAAGAAGACGCTGCTTGCCGCTCCTCTTCTCTTCTGGGGGATGCTCCCTCAAGCTCCAGTGTGCTGGTCCTCTCCAGGCACCTTCAAGTGTCCCAGCCAGCACCAGTGCTGCTGCAGGTGTTTCATGTGAAAGATTTGCTGGAAAAGCCAAAGGCCGCGTTCAGAAAAGTAAAAATTATTCTGAGGCCTCAACTTTCACAAAGAGCTCTGGCCTAAATCTTTTATCTCAGAAGGCTAATAAGTTGGTAGAGTATCTGCTGAATCAGCATAGAATGAAGGATCCAATTAAAAAGGTAGACATGCTGAAGATAGTCCACAAGTGGTACAAGAAAGGCTTATCTGAGATTCTTGGCAAGGCCTCTGAGTACATGGATCTGGTCTATGGTCTAAAATTGAAAGAAGTCAAGCCCAATGGAAATTTCTAAACCCTTGTCGAAAATCAAGCGATGGGAGTCTAAGCAAATGTTGGAGATTTCCCATAAAAGGCATTCTGATGTCTCTCCTCAGTATGATCTTCTTGAATAGCAACCACGCCTCTGAGGAGGAGACCTGGGAATTCCTGAATATGATGGGCATCTATGATGGAAAGTGTCACTTCATTTTTGGGGAACCCAGGCAGCTTATCACCCAAGATTTGGTGCAGGAAGAATACCTGGTGTACCAGTGAATGCCCAACAGTGATCCTCCATGTTTTGAATTCCTGTGGGGTCCAAGAGCCCACGCTGAGACCAGCAAGATGAAAGTCCTAGAGTTTGTGGCCATGATCAATGATAGTGATCCCACAGCCTTCCCACGTTTTTATGACAAGGCTTTTAAGAGATGAGAAAGAGAGAGCCCAAGCCAGAGCCAAAGCCGAATCCAGGGCTTGAAGTCCTTCCAAGGCCAGTGATCGCCGCACAGCCACATCCAGCCGCAACCCTCACCCTGAGTGACTTCGAGGTGGAGTCTTCACTCTTTGGTCATAAAGGCCTGTTATACAGTTTCCTAATATGCAAAATAATTTGGCTTATCTTTGTTTTTTTTTTTACTGTTTAAGTAGTGTTACTTTAGAAAGAATGTTTTTTTAGATTCAGAATATACGTTTATGAATGACAGAAATCTCACAGTTATTGCCATTTATCAGGTCAGCAGTATGAGTTTTGTGTTTGAAATACTGATTGTCAGTCCTTTGTGATCCAGAATAAGGTAACATGGCTTTAGGATAAGAATGTTTTGACATTTGAAAGAAATTTACAGTAAAATAGTTGGGAGCAGTATATAGATAGATACATAAATACATACATATATATATGTGTGTGCATGTGTGTGTATGTACAACATAGTGATGAGACTTTTATATAACTTTCAGAGTGTTCATCCTTATAAGTCAAGTAGCCATCTGAACCCTGTGTAGTTATTACAATGTTACTATTGTATCAATGATGTAGCCAGCATTATCTGTTACTGCCAAGTCATGGAGGTGAAGTTTGTGTCCATCTGTGGACAAATGGATAACAAAATACGGTACATACATAAAATTGATCACTTGTTTTTTGCTTACTACATTTAGTCTTTTGTTGTGTAAATTGAAAAAATATGTACCTGGGTTTGCTCATGTTTTTCAAGAATGTTTGATAATAGAAACGATAGTGAATCAGACCTCTCAGTTCATGGCTTTTATTTCATACAGTCGTTAACGGAGCATGAGCTCTTTGGACGTCTACATGCTTGTACTGGGGATGTGTAAGCAAAGAAGACCCTGCACCTGCCCACACAATTATAGAATGTAGGAGAAGCTATCATTACCAAAGAGTGTATGATACCCTCTACTTCATAAGGAACAATTGAAAAACAGAGTGAAGAGGGGGAGGTAGATAGCATGTTACTTAGTTTGCATTGCCAAACCCAATTTTGTCGCAATGGGAGGTTTTCTTTTTCTCTAGAACACTGCATATTTTCTGACATCTCTTAGATGTAAAAATAAAATCCACTGGATGGATGATAACATCTAAGTTCAGAGATTATCATAGTAATAACTGCCATTTTCAAATGTCTCAATCCAAGACAGGCATAATGACAGATGTTTTGCATACATTACATATATTCCATTAGTTCTATAAGACAGGGCTCATCAGACTCACTGTACAGTGGAGAGTGAGCCTCATAGAGGTAGAGGTTGGTAATGTGCCAGAATTCCTGGGGCTTGTAAATGGCAAGGCTGGAACTAGACTCCCAGTATAAATTTCAGTAAGCCCACACTGTTCTATTTGTCCCACCCCAGACACACCTCGTGCCCCTTATTTCCATTTTCTTCTCAGTACTTCAAAATGTGTCTGAAGTGATGGAAGGCATGGTCCTGTTCCTAAACTACTAGATTAGAATATATACCTAGAACAATAAGAATACCATTATAACTGAGTGGTATAAATAAATAAATGGAAGAGAGTGTTCTGTGAAAGTATGATCATCTACATTTGCAATGTTAGATAACCTAAAAAGATGAGGGGCTCTCAAAATTATCCTGGGAAGTTTCTTCTCAGTAGAAAGTAAATCTGTCAGAATAGAAGTTACATGAGAATTCTCATCTGGCTGATGAAGAGAAGGAACAGATCAATGTATATTTCCCCCAGCAACCCACCACCTGTTCAGGAACTCCTACCTTGTTCTACAGTTTTCTCCTGGAGAAGGAGCCATTCTCTGGAAGGTGTTGAGTGGTAATGCTTAAGAGTTTGCAGAGCTGTGGAATTTGCCAGGAAACCTTTAATCCAAGTGACAAGAACCAAAGAAAAGGGCCCCATGTAGGGGGACAGGGGAGACCAACACCCCGGAATATAGAGGGTCACAGGGACACGGAAGGTCTGAGAAATAGCTGTCAGGCTGAACATACCATCCCTTATTTTTCTGGCTTCTCAGGGGCATGAGAGCCTTGGTCTAAGGGCAGGGTTCTCAGATCAGTAGAGTAAAGAGTATCAGGTTCTCAGAAATGACTGCAGTAAACCTTAGTGAGGTTGATGGCAGAACCCAGCCAGAACAGTATGATCCCATAAAGTCCCATCCCAGTTGTCAGCCCTGTGAGGTTCAGAAGAGTCCTAGTTGCTTGTGACTAACACTGACTTTCAAGTCAGGTCCCTGGAAGGTGAGGATTTTGTCTGCAGTCTATAGGCTCTGACGTGCAGAGAGTGCAGTCCCAGGAAGGGTGCAGAGTCAAAGTAAAGAACTTGCATATAGACACATTAACATCATAATTGACAGGGTTGGCAAATCCCTTTTCTGATGTTATCCTTGAGAAGCACAGGCAAAAGTAAGCAGGCTCAAGTTCCCCTTGGATTCTGCCTGCAATGTGTCAAAGACATGAGAGCGTTAGTTTATAGGCTGGGTCTTCAGCAGAGAGTGGAAACCCAGGCATGCCAGTGTCATGGTAAAAATCCTCTATGAAGAATAAGGCAAGCAACTGCTTTATAACAGGTTCTACTCTGGAGCTGGACATCGAAGGTCAAAGGCAGGGTTTCCAGACCAAGGTTACCCCTCATTTTATGAAAGGGAATGGTCTCGGGGGCTTAATATCCTTGGACTAATGGGGAAGGTCCCATTTGTCAGAGGAAAGATACCCAGTTTCTAACACGATTCAACCTGATGACACCAAGTAACAGTGAGTGGATCCCTCCCAAAAGAAGGGGGCCTCATAAAGCCTTGTCTTTGTTGTCAGACCTGAGACCATGTGACATAGTGGTGGTGACATGGTGAATCATACTCACTTTCTCCCAGAGGTCTCATGGAGATGAGGAACTTCATTAAAGTGAGCAGCCACAGGTCACCATAAGAGAAATTGCCAGGTTGTGCCAGGAACCAAGGTAAGGATCCTGAATCCTGAAAGGACAACCCATATCTTCAGAGTGGGTATAAGCACAGATTTGTTCCATTTTTGTTAGCCTTGAGAGAACATGGTTTGTTGTAATCAGATGAGGCAAACTTCACTTTTTTCTGGGGGGGGGGGGGTCTCAGGGAATTGGGGACCTTAGTAAGAAGGGAGAAGCTTCAAGTCAAGACAAGGAATATCTCCAGGTTGTGCCAGGAGTCAGGAGGATGACAGTGAGGAGTGTGGGGACACAAACCACATACCATCCATGACCATGCAATATCTTGCTTTTCTTAGCTCTAGGATGGCCTAGGTAAAGATGTAAGCCCAAGGGGACCATCAATTTCAGGTAAGGAGTAATAGGAAAGTGAGTGTTTTGGTCTGTGTGTGGTAGTCACATGTCAACAGAGGGAAGAATATTAGGCCTGCCTAGGAATCAAATTTAGGACTGGACTGGGATCCCTGAGTGGGGCCATCCCTCACAGGGCCTGAATTGACCTGCTCCACTTTTATTCTTGTGAGGCCATGGGCAGGTGTGGCCCGATGAGGTCAACCTTACTTTTTCCTTAGATCACAGAGAGGTGTAGGCCTTACTATGAGGAGATAGGTGTCAGGTCAAGAAGTAGGGGAGCCCCAGGCCCTGGCAGAACTCAAATTACAGAGCCTGAGTGAGAACAGAGAGGAACCCACACTACCAGCCCCTGTTGTCACCCCAGTCAGTCACAGGCAGGACTGTCAGGTCCTAAGGTTCAGTCAATCTGCCTTCTTCCACTAGGTTGTCAAGGGACAGGATGACAAAGAGCAAGAGCCTTGTGGATTGCTAGAGCAGTGCCCTCAAACCTGCAGAGGTGGCCTCTTAAAAGCCAATTAGTATCTCCTTGCTGAAAGTGCTCACATCTTCTCATCTTCTCTCCTCCGGGTTCCCACATCACCTACTCTCTTGCACACACTTTTGTCTGCTGTCCATGACCACCGTCCTGCCTTGGGGTCAGAAGAGTGAGCTAGTAGAACTGTCAGCATGGATCCCTGAGTAACTACCATGAGCAGGACATTATTGCTAATCTGCTTCCAATACATAACGTGGGAAAATTTGTGTTTTAAGCCTCTAATATTTGGGGGGGATGCTTGTTTTAACAATGTAAGCTATACTAACGTGACAGATACAACAAGTGTAAAAAAAGTAATGAAAACTAGATATTTATAATCAAAAGGTGGCGCAGGGTGCCCTTGAAGTTAATGACAGAAGGAACGATCATTGTATGGTGATGAAAGATGACTTTCCAGAAGAAATAATATTAAACTATGTAATGAATGATATAGTAATTAACCAAGTAAATAATATTAAACAGAGTATTGCCTGTCTTGTAAGGCTGAGGATTAAAATGATATTAACTATGTCCTGCTGAGTACTACGGTAAAGGCTTAATAAACACTAGTTCCTTTTTCTCATAATCTCCTAATTGGTTCCTGCCAAAATATTTCTTTCTTATTCACTAGACATGTCCTAGACTTCTGTTCATCCTTCTCAACCTCTTCCAGTAGCCATCTTTGCCTTGGATCAGAAGATAATGCAATCTGGGATCAGCAAGGAAACCTTTAATAACTTACAGGAAAATCTAATAACTGAAAACTGGCCTTAAATAATCTTACACTGCTCCTTTTTAAGACCATTTAGAAAGACTGTCAAAGAACAGTCTCCACAAAGCACTACATGCACTTCAAACCCAGTATGTCTAAAGAGAACTTATGGGGTTTCCGCAAAACCAAAGTCTGCTTAAGGCCTCATGTCAGTAAATGGCTCTACGGTCCACCCTGTTGCTAATGTCGGAAATCTAGGCTTCATTACTCTTCCTCACTACCCTCCCAAACTATAACCAAGTATCAAGGTCTGTTAATTCCACTGTTAAGTATTAGTTAATATTTTCCCAAGCCTCTCAATTTTCCTCACCATCATCTCTCATTGATTTTTTCATATGCCATCTAACTACTTATTTCCCTGAATTTGTTTTTATGCACTCCTTCCAATCCTTTCTACCTCAAGCTTTAAGACCTGCATTGCAGCACTACCTTTGTGCTTCAGTTTCAAGCTTCATTTTCACAAACTTGTAATATTTTCTAATGATCACATTCTGATTTTGTGCTTTAGTACTTTGTGTTCTTGGGTATACTATAGAAATCTTCCAGAATTCTGTTTGGAAATTTTGATATCCTGAAATAGAGTGAACGTCCAGAGGATTGGGTGAGAAAAGAAAAGCATCAGAATCATTTCTCGATTTAACACAGCCAGGTGGCAGTGTTGCTTCTTGGAAGATAGTCATCAGAGGTTTGTAGGTTTGGAGCTGAGATAAAAGTTTGACCTTTGGCATTTATTATATTACTCTGTTAAATTCAATATACCTGTGCTTTATTTCTCCCCAGCCATGACACTGAAACAGCAACATGAGCCTTCCTTACTTAAAAAAAAATGTATCTTTATTTTTAAAAACACACTTTCCAATTCCCTAGATGAAAAGTATTTGCCTGGAAGAAAGACTGCATGAGGAAGAATTAAAATACAGTTCCTGGCTGTCATTCCCATATCAAGATTCATTATCAGGGATGTAATTGTAGTGTCATTGCAACATAGTCTATGAAAAACTGATTCGAAACCTACAGTAAAAGAATACTTTAAAGCAGTTTAGTCCAATCCATGTGACTGCAGAGTAATTAGTGAAATCCAGATTAATCAGAAACTTGCTAGGCACCAGGGTGATTTGACTAACAACCTGGGAAGGTACAAAATAGCTGGGTAATGAAGTGAATCTTACTCTAATGTGCAAAATTACTTCTGAAATTGTACAGAAATTCATTATTTAGACAGATGCTATATCTTATGGACAAGAGATCTTTAAAACTGGAACTATTGTATCTTTTCTATTTGATACTGCTTCATGCTTCCACAGACAAAGGATTGAAGGGCAGCATTAGAGAAGGGACTATTTCACTCTTTGCAGGTCTAATCTGATACCTGACATAAAAGGTAGAGGATGTGTTCTGTGTTAATCCAGGGCTTTATCACACATCATATTATCTGACTCCCATAAAAAATAAGCTCTGTCTCCAACAGGAAGAAGAGTTATCACTCATTTTTTCATTGGTGATGAATTTGAAGCTGCCAAATATGAAATGTTATATTTGGGTATAGTTACTAACAGCACATAAAGACAGGTTTTCTTTTATTACCAATACCTATGTTAATTGCCCAGGTTGAAGCTGAAATCCTCTCTTTTATTTTACTCAGGCAGAGTACAAAACTCCATGCACACATTACTGGACCAATCATCAGCTTCACAGATAACATGAGCACATTTTGTTCCAGGTGAAGTTCTCAGAGATAAATAAGTGCAAACAGCATCCACTGCTTATTAAAAATGAGAACTTTCACTATAACAAAAAGAATTAGCCTTAAGCAGGAAGGAAATAGGTGTCTGCCAATGTGGCAAGATTTAGGAAGCAGCTGAATGACCCCTCGTTCTACCCTGATACAAATCTAAATGGATCTCTATCCCTGCTATTGTTATCCTCCCAGGTGGGAGAGCATACCAGGGTCAGAGGCAAATGGTACTATTCTTATAGCACACCATTGAGATACTAGACCAAATAAATGGATAAGACATTTGGCAAAAGAACAGGCAAGGAGACAGAAAGCTAATTTTAAGTTCTGAGACTTGAAATATAAGCAAAGACTAGGTCAACTTCCCTATGAGGAATTAATTAGCAGAAACAAATCAACAATAATAATGATAATTAATTCCTTAGGAATTACAAGGAATTATTTACTGGCTCATTGGCTGACGATAGTGGGATAGAGGGTGGGTGATATTTTTGAGGGTGTGGATCTCCTGCCTGGGCTGTGTGTTTATGTTTTTAACAGCATCTCCACAAAAGAACTCAAGACAAAGTGGATAGAGTGACTCTCAATCAACTAGCCAGAAGGAAGATCCTATCAAAGAACATCTGAAAAATAACCAAACAGCTTAAACAAACGACATAAAGGGTAACTCAAGAACGTCAGGCTCAGGATATCAAAGAGACTGCACCACTGAAACCCCTAGATCTCCTATAAAGAATCTCATACCACAGAGGTGGGAAGTCAAAGCAGACAAATCCAAAAAACAAAAACAAACAAGAAGAATCCAACATGGTAAGATGCAGAAACAACCCCTCAATGAAAAGACAAGAGGAATCCTCAGAAAGAGAGGTCGATGGAATAGACATAGCCCAAATGTCAGACATAGAATTCAAAACAATGGTGGTGAAGAAGCTCAATATACCTGACAACCTTAAAAACAACTATGACAACCTCCAAGGAAGTTACCAACAGCTCCAAGAAAATTACAGGGAACTTGCAGAGAACTACACCAGCATAAAAAAGGACATAGAAACTATCAACAAGAACCAGGAAGAAATGAAGAACGCAATCTCTGAACTGAAAAACACAATAGAACCAGTCAAAGGCAGACTAAACGAAGCAGAGGATTGGATTAGTGAGCTAGAAGATAATGTAGAGAAAAACTCCCAGACAATACAGCAAAATGAAAAAAGATTGCAAAAGTACAAAGAATGAATAAGGGAATTACAGGATAGCATAAGAAAATACAACATCAGAACCATTGGAATTAAAGAGGGAGAAGAGGAACAAGGAATAGAAAAACAGATAGAAGAAATAGTGACAGAAAATTTTCCGAACCTGATGAGAGAAAAAGTTATGCAAGTTCAGGAAGCACGGAGAGTTCCAATGAAGAGGAACCCAAAAAGCCCACTCCAAGGCACATCATAATTAAAATGGCAACATTCCAAGACAAAGAGAGAATCCTGAAAGCAGCAAGAGAAAAACAGCAAATAACATACAAGGGAGCTCTGATAAGGCCATTGACCAATTTCACAACAGAAACACTACAAGCCAGAAGGGAATGGTCAAAAATATTTCAAGCAATGAAAAACAAAGGCCTACAACCAAGAATACTCTACCCAGCAAGGCTCTCATTCAAAATGGAAGGTGAAATAAGGAGTTTCTCAGACAAAGGAAGACTAAAAGAATACATCTCCACCAAACCAGCATTGCAAGAGATGCTAAAGGGAATGTTCTAAGAAAAAAGAAGGAAAAAAGAGTAGAGGAACAGAGATACAAAAGAGAAATGAATAAATACATGTCAATAATAACCTTAAATGTAAATGGATTATATGCTCCCATTAAAAGACATAGGGTAACAGAATAGATAAGAAAACAGGACCCACGTACTTGCTGTCTACAAGAAACACACCTCAAAACAAAAGATTTACATAGACTGAAAGTAAAGGGATATAAAAAAAATATTCCAAGCAAACAGACCAGAAAGAAAAGCCAGGGCAGCAGTCCTCATATCAGAAAAAACAGATTTCAAAGCAAGGGCAATAAAAAGACACAAAGGACACTTCATAATACTTAAAGGAACAATCCATCAAGAAGATATAACACTGATAAACATATATGCATCGAACATAGGAGCACCCAAATACATAAAGAAAACACTAGAAGACCACAAGAAGGATATCAACAACAACACACTCATAGTAGGGGACTTCAACACTCTATTATCAACAATAGACAGATCATCGAAGCAAAGAAATACCAAGGATATACAGGCATTGAACAACACACTAAACCACATGGACTTAACTGATATATATAGAACTTTTCACCCCAAAGAAGCAAAATATACATTCTTTTCAAATGCACAAGGGACATTTTCAAAAATAGACCACAGGATAGGACACAAAACAAGCCTCAACAAATTCAAGAAAATTGAAATCATATCAAGCATCTTTTCAGACCACAATGCCTTGAAACTAAAAATCAACCTCAGGGAAAAAAATCAAAGACACACAAACTCATGGAGAATGAATAACACACTATTAAATAATGAATGGGTTAACAATGACATCAAAGAAGAAATCAAGAAATTTCTGGAAACTAATGATAATGAACACATAACAGCCCAAAACCTATGGGACACAGCAAAAGCAGTCCTGAGAGGGAAGTTCATAGCAATACAGGCATATCTGAAAAGGCTAGAAGAATCTCAAATAAAAAACCTAACCCTAAAGCTACAAGAAAAAACAACAACAACAAACAAAGCCTAGGGCAACTAGAAGGAAGGAAATCATCAAGATTAAAGCAGAATTAAATGACATAGAGACTAAACAAACAATCCAAAAGATCAACGAAACTAGGAGCTGGTTCCTCAAAAAAATAAACAAAATCGACAAGCCTCTAGCCAGGCTCATCAAGAACAAAAGAGAGAAAACCCAAATAAACAAAATCAGAAATGAAAGAGGAGAAATCACGAATGATACCACAGAAATACAAAGGATTGTAAGAAATTACTACAAACAACTGTATGGCAAGAAATTTGACAACCTAGAAGAACTGGACAAATTTCTAGAAACATATAACTTTCCAAAACTCAATCAAGAAAAAGTAGAAAGTCTCAACAGACCAATAACAAAGAAGGAAATTGAAACAGTAATCAAAAATTTCCCTGCACACAAAAGCCCTGGACCGGATGGTTTCACAGGCAAATTTTACAAAACATTTAGGGAAGAACTAACTCCTACCCTTCTCAAACTGTTCCAAAAAATCCAAGAAGAGGGGAAAATTCCAAACTCTTTCTATGAAGCCAGTATTACCCTAATCCCAAAGCCAGGTCAAGACACAACAAAGAAAGAAAATTACAAGCCAATATCACTGATGAACATAGATGCTAAAATCCTCAACAAAATATTGGCAAACAGGATCCAGTAATACATCAAAAAGATGATACACCACGATCAAGTGGGATTCATCCCAGGGATGCAAGGATGGTTTAATATTCACAAATCAATAAATATAATACAGCACCTAAACAAAATGAAAGACAAAAATCACATGATCATATCAATAGATGCAGTAAAAGCATTTGATAAAGTACAACACCCATTTATGATGAAAACACTCAGCAAAATGGGAAGAAGAGAGCATACCTTAACATAATTAAGGCTATATATGAGAAACCTGAAGCCAACATCATACTCAATGGACAAAAACTGAAAGCATTCCCCCTGAAATCAAGAACTAGACAAGGCCGTGCACTCTCTCCACTCCTATTAGACATAGTGTTGGAAGTCCTAGCCACAGCAATCAGACAAGACAAAGAAATAAAAGGCATCCAAATTAGGAAAGAAGAAGTAAAACTATCATTATATGCAGATGACATGATAGTATACCTAGAAAACCCTATAAACTCCACTAAAAGACTACTCGATATAATAAGTGAATTTGGCAAAATAGCAGGGTACAAAATAAATATACAGAAATCTAAGGCATTTCTGTACACCAACAATAAAATATCAGAGACAGAGACAAAAAAGAAAATACCATTTACTATAGCAACAAGAAAAATAAAGTACCTAGGAGTAAACTTAACCAAAGAGATAAAAGACCTATACTCTGAAAATTACATAACATTGAAGAAAGAAATTAAGGAAGATACAAATAAGTGGAGGCAAATACCATGTTCTTGGATGGGAAGAATCAACATCATCAAAATGGCCATACTACCCAAAGCAATTTACAGATTCAATGCAATCCCTATTAAAATACCAATGACATATTTCACAGACCTAGAACAAATACTCCAAAAATTCATATGGAACCAAAAAAAGGACCCCGAATAGCAGAAGCAATATTGAGACAGAAGAACACAGCAGGAGGAATCACAATACCAGACATCAAACAATATTACAAAGCCACTGTGATCAAAACAGTCTGGTAATGGCATAAGAACAGACATATAGATCAGTGGAACAGAATAGAGAGTCCAGAAATAAACCCAGGCCTCTATGGTCAACGAATATTTGATAAAGGAGGAAGGAACATAAAATGGAGTGAGAAGAGCCTCTTTAACAAATGGTGCTGGGAGAACTGGACAGGGACGTGCAAAAAAATGAAACGAGACCACCAACTTACACCACACACGAGAATAAACTCAAGATGGATCAAAGACTTAAATGTAAGCTGTGACACCATAAAAGTCCTAGAGGAAAACATAGGCAGGAAAATTTCAGATATCCCACGTAACAATATCTTCGCGGATACATCTCCTAAGGCAAGGGAAATAAAGGAAAAAATAAACAAATGGGAGTACATCAAACTAAAGAGTTTCTGCTCAGCAAAAGAAAACATCATCAAGATGAAAAGGAAACCAACCATATGGGAAAACATATCTGCCAATGATATCCCAGACAGGGGACTGATCTCCAAAATATATAAAGAGCTTATACAACTCAACATCAAGAAAATAAACAACCCAATTAAAAAATGGGCAAAGGACCTGAACAAACACTTCTCCGAAGAGGACATACAGAAGGTCCATAGACACATGAAAAAATGCTCAACATCATTAGCCATCAGGGAGACGCAAATAAAAACCACAATGAGATACCACCTCACACCAGTCAGAATGGCCATCATCAACAAATCAACAAACAACAAGTGCTGGCGAGGATGTGGAGAAATGGGAACCCTACTGCACTGTTGGTGGGAATGCAGACTGGTGCAGCCACTATGGAAAACAGTATGGAACTACCTCAAAAAACTAAAAATGGAACTGCCTTTTGAACCACAGATTCCACTCCTAGGATTATACCCGAAGGATCTTGAAACACCAATTCAAGAGAACTTATGCACCCCTATGTTCATTGCAGCCCTGTTTACAATAGCTAAGTGCTGGAAACAGCCTAAGTGCCCATCTGTAGATGAGTGGATCAAAAAACTGTGGTACATTTACACAATGGAATACTATGTAGCAGAAAGAAAGAAGGAACTCCTGCCATTTGCAACAACATGGATGGAACTAGAGAGAATTATGCTTAGTGAAATAAGCCAGGCAAAGAAAGAAAAATACCATATCATATCACCTAATACAGGAAACTAAAGAGCAACACAAACAAACGAACTAAATAGGACAAAGAGCAGAATAACAGTCAATAGGGGGGAGGGGGGAGGGAGAGAAGGGGGATAAGTAAGGGAAGGGTTTAGTCAAGGAACGTGTATAAATAACTCATGGACATGGACAACGGGGAGGTATATGACTGTGGGAGAAGGGATGGACTGGGAGGGGGGAGCAATGGGGGAAAAATGGGACAACTGTAATTGAAAAACCAAAAAATAAAAATAAATTAAAAATTAAATAAAAAAAAAAAACGAAAACATTGTCCTGCCCTCAAAGAGTTTACAGTTTGTCTTGAAAGATAATGCATGTGCATATGAAACCACACCTAACAGTCCAAAGCAGTACAGTACAAGTGTGAAATGACTGAACTGACATACAAAAGAATGTTTTTTGCCTTTTTTCCTAAATGTTTATTTTGGGATTTGGGAGCACATGGGAATTTTTCTGGAGTTAGAATTTAATGTTTCAGAAGAAGATAGGTAAAACTTGAAGAGTGCTATTTTTTCTTAAAACTGAAAGATATAAAGATAATCTGAGTCCCCTCTCACTTATTTCTCCAATTCTAACTATAAACTCGATAATTCAATCAGCAAGAATTGATTGAATACAAGTCATGAGTAAAAAAAAAAAAAAAAAAAAGCTCGATATTTGTGTAGCACTAAAGAATTACAAAAAGATACATTTTATACTTTCTATGTATTCTCTCTGCAATGGTAATTGGGGCAGAGATTACTTTGGCAATTTATGGTTGAGACCCCTGAATACACTGTCCAAGTCAAAGATTGACCATACTGATGCTCAGTGGAAGTTCTGCCATCAGAGGCCCTTGTTTCAATTGCAGTGGAAACATAGTCATATATGTGAGAAAAAAAATAGCTATAGGGAGACAGTACAATTAAAAAGCACTTGACTATAAATCAGAAAATTTTGATTTGTGACCTGATGTTGCTGTTTACAACAAGTGAACCTAGAGAAGTTACTCAACTTCTTGGAATCATTTTTTTTTTCATCCATAAAACTAGGCAATGGCTTGCTTGAAATGGTTGATCAGAGGTTCAAATCATATGGATTAGATAGGCTTTAGAAACAGAAACATGAATGTGTGGAATTAAAAAAAGAAAAAAGAAAGAAAAGGTATGAAGAAAAATGTTGAATGAATGGTAGAATAACAATAGTAAACATACATTGTTTACTTACCATTTCTAAAACCTTCAATAAGTGATATGTATATATCGCTTCCTAAGTATATATCGTAGAAATTTTATATGCTTTTATATGTAAATATGTGAATGCATATATATTGTATATGTAAATTCTATATATAAAGAATTTTTACAATTTATATATAAAATATATAATACATAAATATGTAAAATTTTAGTTAATCTGCACAAGAACTTTTGAAGTAGGCAGTATTATTCCATTTCACAAATGAGTATAACTGAGGCTTAAAGAGGTTTAATTAGTTGTCCAAGTTTACCTACTAGTAAGTAGCAAGGCTTGTATTCAAATTAAGACGTTTTTACTTGTAAATATCTATGCTTTCTCATGCACCTTTGCCTCCATTTAAAACATACTGTAATTATCATAGTATTTTGGGGTAACTAGAAATAGTCACGGGCAATCAGAAGCCCACATTCCAATTCCAGTTCTCTTAATCCCATGAAACCACTTACCTAGTAAACTTATTTTGTTTAGTCACTTAGATGCTCTGTTTTCAGGTAAGCAAATTGAGAAGGTTGATCTGGGTAATTTCTAGAATCTCTTCTAGCTCTTGAGTGACGGACTTATGTCACTTTCCCTGAGATTGTCAGAGTTTTAGCATGGAAAGTCCTGTGTCCCAGTAAATCCCTCAATCCTGGGGTTTCTGTTAACATTCTGTGACTCCATGTTAGGAGAAAGCTTTGTGAAAGGTCAAACATGAGCTAAATCCTGAATTATTTAATAGGCAGAGAATGAAGAATGTCCATCAAAACAGAGGTGAGACCAGCAACTTGCAGAAGTACTGATTAGCAAGACATATACACAAAGCATGTAAGAGATGACATGGGAAACAAAGGTGACATAGGGCCATGGTATGGGGAATTAAACATCAGAATTTAGACTCCATGTGGATCTCAATGATGCATCTTTATAGACCTAAGTGTTCTTTGTAAGAATAGTAATAACAATAGCAAATATTTGTTGAGTGTTTACTCTATACCAGGCACTATGCTAAGCCCTTAATATATTTTATCAATTTTTGTTCTCCTCATAAGCCTACACCAGTACAATTATTAACTCCATTTTAATGATGAGAAAGATAAGGGTTATAGAATTTAAGGGAACTACTGAAGGTTACACAGCTGATATGCAACAGAGCTGAGGTTTGAACTCTGTCCATTTCAGGTCAAGCTCTTAACATTTATGCTCCGTTCTCATCCAGTTCCTGCATGTTACTATTATGCTTGCTCAAGCAATACCTCACTTATTCCTCAACATATTTCTAAATGGGTGACTTAATCTATACTAATTTTTATCACTCTTTGATCCAATCACAGTGGTGTGACAATTGAAAGCAACATGAATTAGAGTTTTGAGTTAATATGGAAATTGGCAATCTTATGCATGTGTGTATAAACCCCTCACTGCCTTCTGAAAAGGTCACCACCAACCACTGCCTACCATTTGCAAATGATAGTGCCCAGTTATGCTTTCTCTAATTCTCCCAACTTCTCTATGAAAACCAGAGAAGAAATGATTTGTTTGGTTTAACAACTGTGTAAGCATTTATTTATTTATTTTTTTTAGAGAGAGAGAGGGGAGGGGAAAGAGAAAGAAAGAGAATAAAACATTACTGTGTGGTTGCCTCTTGTGCGCCCCCAACTGGTGACCTGGCCTGCAACCCAGGCATGTGCCCTGACTGGCAATAGAACCAGAGACACTTTGGTTCGCAGGCCGGTGCTCAATCCACTGAGCCACACCAGTCAGGGTGCAACTGTGTAAGCATTTAGCATCTAACTTTATATTTCTCTATTTTGGGCCCAAGAAATAAAGGGTTGAGAGACCAATGTAGCTCCTTCTGTCTGTTGATGATAACCCACAAACTCTGCAAAATAGCCAGGCTTAGGAGATGTAATAAAGTTGTAAAACAGGGGAGAGTCAAAGTGATTATAATTTAATTTAAATATTAATTTAAACATTTGTCTTCCTGGAAAAGGGACTATGTAGTCCATTACAGATACCTCTGTTGCAGTACCATTTCAAAGAAGAAAAAGAATGTAGAAAAGGAATCCTTTAGGAAATCACATTTACTTTCACAGTGGTAGGGTGATGTGTGAAGAGAGAGAAATTACAAATAAATGTGATAACCATAATGAGGCTGAACAAATTATCATTTTTTACAATAAATGGACTGATATGTTTTTCTATAATGATATTAGCTTAGTGATATTTAAAGTTAGATATTTAAAAGTAAGCTATACTTTATATTTCATAACCCTTTTAAAAAGCTAATATATATTTATTCTTGATTTTTCTCTCTATTAAGCACTCAATTATGGGGAGACGATAGTGTAAAGTAATTGATAGCTTAAAGTCATTCTGTTCTACATTTAAGTATATCTGATACTAAAAGAAGGGGAAAATAACTACACATTAGAGCAATTTGCAAAAACAATCTATGGCCTTATGATAAGCAGTATTATAGAAACTACTTTGGAAATAAAATATGTGTTTCAGTGACTAAATTCCATTCTACAAGTTGCATTAAATTCACATAGAAATATTAAAGTAATGGAATTAATTTTAGCCACTTCTGCTGAAAATGGTTATAATTAAAGTATACTTCATCTTTGAGGTTAGACTCTGGCTTTTTATCTTATTCAGAAGTTTAGATTTCTCTTACAAGTATTAACTTAAAAAAAAAGAACTAGCTTCTAGTCTCCAAGCTAGCTACTGCTGCCCATCTACCCATCTGTCTGCAGCATGATTGGCCTATGCTTCTATAGGTTTACATCACGTCCATCACCAGCTGCTGCGAAATCAAGTCCCAGCAGAGCAAGGTGACCCACATCCTGGATGGGAAGCACATCCAGTACCAGCTAGTGGATACCTCCCAGGACAGCACATTGTGGGATGAGATGTGAGTCTTGATGGCAACCCCAAGGCCACCTCACCCCAGATTGTCAATGGGGACCAGTATTGTGAGGACTATGAGCTCTTCATGGAGGTTGTGGAACAAAGAATGCTGCAGGAGTTTCTGAAAATGGCCTGAGCCAAACCGAAGTTGGCCCACTGAACTCTATTACCACATTCTCCAGCCATCACTAGACATGAAGGATCCTGTTATTCTTAACCTTTTAACCTTGGAGCCCCTCCTCCCAACCCAAGCCTCTCCTCCTCCTCCCTCTAACTGTAGCCACCTCTCCTCCCCTCTGAGGCAATATTCCTTACTCAGTAAGTATCAGCATTGTCATAAGCAACAGCCCAAGTGTTAGCCATCCTTAGTTGGGCCCTGGGGCTGCCCCTGTGGGGTTTTGTAATTTGCTTCATGGATTTTTACAGAACATATGGAGATAAGGTGGCTAAAGTCATTGGCCCTCCCTGCCCTTTGTGAAACCTCAGTCTATTAAATGATAATTCTGCCTGTCCCACAACTCACATAAGAAAGAGAGAGAGAGAGACAGAGACAAAGACACAGACAAAGAGAGACAAAGAGAGAAAGAAAGAAATGGCTTTTGTAAAGGGGAAGGAAAGAGAAAGAGAAAGGTTGAAATTGAGCTGAGGCTGGAGAAAGACCAGAAGTGGAGGGTCCTAGTAAGATCAAGGACCTACACATAATTCAGAAGGAGCCCTCCAGGGACAAGAAAACCTTTAGAAGGATGGCTTGTGATAGGCTCAAGGAGTCTGGATCTCATGTACAGGGGCTCTGAGTCTCAAACATGACTGAAAAACAGCAGAACTGCCAGACCTAAAGAGACTGTGTAGAAGCCTTAATAACAGCTCAAACTGCCATTTCCCAGCAGCCTGGTGAGATGGAGCTTGGATTTTGTTTCAAGTTTAATGTCATTTAAATATGATAACAAATGATTTTTACACATCTGAGTTTGTTGGAAAAGACTCCTACCTACGACACATGGAAGCTAATCTGAAACTGCTAAGAATATTCATGTCGCACATATCTGCATTCTGGATGGATTATAATCTTCAGCTTCTGAAAGTGGTTTCTGAGACAACTGTGCTCATCTGCATCAAGATAACAGAGGAAGTAAAAACCTGGAGGACATTAAGGATATGGATTGCATGCATCAGTTCGGAAGAGGCACATATCACTTCTAGTCACAACTCATTGGCTAGAACTCCATCCTGTACCTAAACCTAACTGTAAGATAAGAAGTTATACTCAGTTGTGTATTTTAGCTGTGTGCCCAGGAAGAAGACCCCAATGTGTGAACAGATAACTCACCTTTTCCAGTGTTTATCTGTCTGGTCACTAAATATTCATTTTGCCCTTCCTCTCACATGTGGAACACATTAACCCGCTCTTCATGCAAGATAACCCAAAGTGAAAGCCAGTCACTACATCCAGCTGAACATCCAGGATCTTTGGATGATCTGTATTCTTTTCCATAAAATTCAGATGTTATGTTCCATGGTCTGAGATATACATTGGTTATGCAGTGATAAATCAGGGGTAGAAGAATGCCACAATAAGTTTCATTTAGAACAGAGAAGAATGGAAAACACCCAGGTGTCACTGATCTGTAGAAATTACAGTATCCTGCTAAGGTACAAGATGTTTCTTGCCTTTATAAAAAGAAGTGAGAAATTGCTGATATTTGGAAAGTAATTGGAGTGCAAAATCACTATATTTCTATCACTTTTTCAAACTTTCACAGTTGTTTCACTCACACCTAGGATCAGCACAGCATTTCTCGACTATTTTCCAGGGATTTGGCATGAACACGGATGAGGCTGGACTTGAACTACATGTTTTCCAGCCTGCTGAATATTCCTGTTTCAAGCTTGGCAAAGAAGTAACACAGAGGGGCATTAAGACCATGAGTAGCTCAAAGATCAACATATACCTAGGATTTGGGGCCAAACTGGGAGAAGGACAGTCAAAACAATGATTAGAGTTGAATATCTCACTGGTTTTGTGGGTTTAGCACTTGTGGTCAGTTTCTATTTTATTTAAAAAATAAACAATAGGATATTTTTTGAACAACTAAATTTTAGGTTGAGGATTTCCAGCCAAGATGGAGGTGTAGATAGACACACTTCACCTCCTTCCACAACCATAAGAAGAATTACATCTACCTCAAAACAAAAAGCAACCTGAACTATCAGAAAATCGAACTGCACGGAAGTCCAACAAACAAAGATATAAAGAAGTAATACTCATCTGATGGGTAGGAGGGGCAGACACAGGGACTGGGGACAGAGAGGATGCAGTGTGGCGGCGGCAGCAGTGGAGGTGACAAGGCAGAGGCTGTGGCCAGTCAGTGGAATGAGCAGTCACACATTATAAAAGCTGGGAGGGAAACCTGGGGAGAGATCCCAGTCCAGGCCAGACTGCGCAGCTCACAGTTCCAGTGCCGGGAAAATAAAACCTCATTGTTTCTGTCTGTGAAAACCAGTAGGGGTTGGGGCAGTGGAAGAAACTGACAATCTTTCAGTAGAGTCCATTTAGAGGGCCCCCATGGTCCTACAATGTACACAAACTCACCCACTCTGGGAACTATCACCAGGACAATAGCTAGAGGGGTACCAGTAGCATACAGGAAAGTGAGTGAAGTGAGGGAAAAAGGGGCTATTGCCAAGCAAGTGGCATTCTTCCCTCTCTGACCCCTCCCGCACACACAGCACCACAAAGTGGTGAAATCAGTTGCCCAGCACTTAGGAATACCTAAGGCTCCGCCCCTTACAATGTATCAGGTGTGACAGCTCTATCTACTACACAGAGGCAGGAGGCTGTCAAGTTGAGGAAACAGAGAAGTATGGCCCAGAAGAAGGAGCAGATCAAGGCTCTAGAGGGAGAACTAAGCGAGGAGGAGATAGCCAACCTAACAGATGCAGAATTCAAAAAACACTGGTGATAATGATGCTCATAGAAATGACTGAGTATGGCAAATGCATAAGGAAAGAAGTGAAAGCTCCACTGAGTGAAATGAAGAAAAATCCACACGAAACCAATGGTTAAGCGAAGGAAGCTGGGATTCAAATCAACGATTTGAAACATAGGGAAGAAATAAACAGTCAACCAATACAGAATGAAGAAACAAGAATTGAAAAAAATGAGGAGAGACCTAGGGACCTCTGGGACAACTTTAAATGTGCCAATATCTGATCATAGCAGTGCCAGAAAAAGAAGAGGAAAAGCAAGAAATTGAAAACTTATGTGAAAAAATAATGAAGGGAAACTTTTCTACTTTGGCGAAGGAAATAGACATACAGGTCCAGGAAGCAAAGAGGGTCCCAAACAAGCTAGACTCAAAGAGGACCACACCAAGGCACATCATAATTAAAATGGCAAGGGTTAAAGATAAAGAGAGACTATTAAAAGCAACAAGAGAAAAGAAGACAGTTACCTACAAAGGAGTTCCCATAAACCTGTCAGCTGATTTCTCAAAAGAAACTTTGCAGGCAAGAAGGGACTGGCAAGAAGTATTCGAAGTGATGAAAAGCAAGGACCTATAACCAAGATTACCCTACCAATGAAAGCTATCATTTGGAATGGAAAGGCAGAGAAAGTGCTTTCCACACAAGGTTAAGCTAAAGGAGTTCATCATCACCAAGCCCTTATTATATGAAATGTTAAAGGGACACATTTAAGAAAAAGAATATCAAAACTATCAACGATAAAATGACAACAAGCTCACAACTACAACAAATAAATCTTAAAAAACAAAAACGAACTAAGCAAACAACTAGAACAAGAACAAAACCATAGATATGGAGAATATATGGAGGGTTATCAGTGGGTAGAGGGAGAGAAAGGGGAAAAGGTGCAAGATCAAGAAGCATAACTGGTAGGTACAAATACACAAAGGGACATTAAGGATAGTAAAGTAAATGGAGAAGCCAAAGAACTTATAGGCATGACTCATGGACATGAACTAAGGGAGGGGGAATTGCGGGAGGAAAGGGGAGTACCAGGCAAAGGGAGCAAAGGGGAAAACATTGGGACAAATGTAATAGCATAATTGATAAAATATACTTAAAAATAAATTTTAGGCTGAGATTCATACCTGCTACATGCGTAAGATTTTCCTCTCAGCACAAAGATTTGGAAAGGCATATGAAAGGAACACTTATTTCAGGACAAAACAAAAACATTGTGTGTATTATATTAACATTTTTCTGAATGTTCAGTTTGAGGAAGATACGATTGGTAACAAAAGTTTAGATAAAGGAGAAGAAAGAAAAGTAAATGTTGGTGCCATCAATATTATATTGTCTGGGAAAACAAAAGCCCAGTCATGCCAACATGATCTCCCTAGTCGTCGGCAGCCGTCCGTCTCGAGAGACGATGGTGTAGCTTCTTAAGAGTCTATCTGCACCGCCGAAAATGACTGTGCAGTCCGACTCGGGAGTGACACGGTATCTGTCTCCTCCCGTGTTGAATCGACATCTTGCGATGACACTGGAGTGTCCTCTCCAGTGGAGCTGAAGCTATAGAGCCTGGGCAGGGTGATATGGAGGGTCTGCTGTTGCCCATGCAGCAGACCCCCCCTCTCTTTGCAGCTGAAGGGTCCAAGGGAAAGACGGAGTCAATACAGCTTGGGTTCAGGTGCGCCGCAGGAGTTGCCGGTGTTGACTACAACGTCAAACTGCCTTAGGGACTCCGGCTCCGGATTTTCTGTCGGGGTTTACTCCCTTAGCCTTTCCCCTGAAGAGGTATGCCGCAAGGCAGCGGAGGTTTTTTGGAGTCAGAGTTTTCCTTCTCTGATGTGCCCTGACTGGAAGATCAAACCAGCGACACTTAGCTCGCAGGCCGACGCTCAATCCACTGAGCCAAACCAGCCAGGGTTGATCTCCCTAGTAGTGAGGAGATAAACTCTTAGTGACATAAATACTTCCAACATATTTATTCTTCTTGTCTAATCCCATACTCAGCAATTGACATTCTGATATTTTGGCATCCAGCATAACATGTCTGCTGGGTTAGAAAGGATATGTCAAGCTGGCTCCAGTACATGGTCTGCTTGACAATTTTATTTCTAATTGTAAATTAGCTTTCCAATTTTATGTGATAGCTCTATGAGCTTTGAGTACATCCTGAACACAACTGGCTTTTAGGCACTGCAGTGATTGATCTAAATATTAGTACAAATGCTTTGACTGTTTTCTCAGTGAGAGGTGGGACCTATGTATCCTGCAGTTGAAACTCCGTAGACTTTTGTCACTGCTTTGACAAATAGAACATAGTATAAGTGGCTCTAGTGGCTAAGGAAAGGCTTCTGCATATTTCTCCCAGAATATTCACTTTTGGATCCCTGAACACCAAATAAGAAGCCTGGCTACCCTGAGGCCACCAGCCTGGAGAGACCATAAGAGAGAATACATGGAGAGGGCTTGATACTATATCAGAAGAGGGAAATGACACTTACTACCCCAAACTCCACCCCTATTCCTACTTCAGCCACCAACTGACTGCAACCACATAAGAGACCCGGAGACAGACCCACCCAATTTTGCTCTTCCTCAGTTCTCATTGCACAGGAATTATGAGAGATAATAAATGACTATTGTTAGTTGAAGGCAATTAGTTTTGGGGTGATATTTTAAGGCAGAGATAGATAACTAGAAGAGGCACCAAGGAGCTAGGATTTCTGAGCCTGTGATGAAGAGGGCCAGGAGCTGGGCAATGATGAAGCTGCTGAATGAGCTCCATCATATGATGCCTCCTGATAGACAGCTGGTCAGACATTTAGTTCCAGCCATTTAGCTGTGCTGTTTTCTTTTAAAACTTGACTCCAGCTACAATTACCTTATGGAGAATGAAACTATCTTACACTGCTTTTTATCCTGCTTCTGCCTAATTTGATGTTGGCCACCTTCAGGAGCAACATAATTAATACTATCTGATCAATGACAGATCTCAAGGAAGCAAAACCATGCAGTTCGAAAACGGTGCCCCCAGAATCCTAGACTTGATCAAAACTGGCAAAGGGAATCATATCACCAGAAGTCACATATGGAACACTTATGGAACAATTGAGTATGTGTATGCAAAACATTGTTCCAAAAACTTGCCTTGCATTTACACATTTGATCCTTACAGCTCTGTAAGGTAGATTCCACTATTATCCTCATTGGGCAGATGAAGAAACTGAGTAATGGAGAGGTGAGGTTATCTTACTTTCTCAGGGTCACCCTCAAGTAAGAGGCTATAGCAGAAATGAAGCTTAAGTTGCCTGAGTTGAAAGCCTATTTTGTTACCTATTGCACTTGACTGTCCCTGAATAGACTCCCAGCTCGAAAATAAAATTATTGATGGTTGTTTCTACATAGGTAAGATGGTAAAGGATAAAGAACACAAGGTTTGGAGTCTAGGTTTTATAAGATCTCAGTCTCTTATTGGCTGTGTGACTTCTTTCTCTGAACCTTCCTTTTTTAAATCTATCGATTCGATTCGATTCGGCAGCCGTCCGTCTCGAGAGACGATGGTGTAGCTTCTTAAGTGTCTATCTGCACCGCCGAGAATGGCTGTGCAGTCCGACTCGGGAGTGACACGGTATCTGTCTCCTCCCGTGTTGAATCGACATCTTGCGATGACGCTGGAATGCCCTCTCCAGTGGAGCTGAAGCTACAGAGCCTGGGCAGGGTGATATGGAGGGTCTGCTGTTGCCCATGCAGCAGACCCCCCCTCTCTTCGCAGCTGAAGGGTCCAAGGGAAAGACGGAGTCAATACAGCTTGGCTTCAGGTGCGCCGCAGGAGTTGCCGGTGTTGACTACAACGTCAAACCGCCTTAGGGACTCCGGCTCCGGATTTTCTGTCGGGGTTTACTCCCTTAGCCTTTCCCCTGAAGAGGTATGCCGCAAGGCAGCGGAGGTTTTTTGGAGTCAGAGTTTTCCTTCTCTGATGTGCCCTGACTGGAAGATCGAACCAGCGACACTTAGCTCGCAGGCCGACGCTCAATCCACTGAGCCAAACCAGCCAGGGTTTTAAATCTATACAATGGAGATAATAATAATATCCACTTTTTAGGGTTAAATTTGATGAAATATGTTAAGAACCTTGTACAGTACTGAGAGAGACTCTGGATCCCTCGGAGTGGATGAAAAAACTACTCAGACACTCACCATCTGAGGAAGGAAGGGAAGGGGTTTTCTCTGAGGAAAATCGACCTCATTTCTTTATTAACCAGGGATTTTATCTACTTTTTAAATGGGAAATGCATAAGGAAAAACATGCAGCCTCTCAGCAAATGGTTGAGAGTCATAACAAAGGGAAATGGAAATCAATACAGGGTTGCGGCGCCTAGGTGCTTTACACAAGTTCAAAACATTTACTCTTGCTCAGTCGTTCTGTTTTTTCACATCTTACTGACAAGAATTTGGGGCGGTTTAGAGAAAAACAGAGCAGATTCCCTTTTCCTTAAAAGCCACTTTGTATTTCTATCCTATCTCTAAAATCCCCTGGAGGGTGGAATTCAGAGCAGGCCTGGGAGACAACCTGCCGCCTAAGGGCCCAGCAGGGGGCGGCTCCACACAGCGGTCAGTCTTTTAAACCAAGCCTGTTTTCCACATCTCTCCAAGCCTGTCTGTCCCTCACACAGTACCAGCACTGGTAGCTATTATTGTTTAATCATCTAACTTTGGGTAGCAGTCAAATTACCAGCTGATAAGGTAAACCACAAGATGGAGTTATAAACCAAAGGAAAAGTACAGCTAAAGCAGGCTTCAGCTGACTTGAGATTTGCCATAAGAACCATTCACTAGATATGACACAGTGAAGTCATAGCAACCACATATGAGACTTTAGAGGAATAAGTTTGCCAAAATAACAGAGAGGGATAAAAAAAACAATTTCAACGTGCAGAAAATTCTAGCTCTCTTACTCCTGAGAGTTAGCATGAGATGGGATAGGTGAATCTTTCTTCTCAGTCTGTTTCCAGTAGCTCTTACAATTTGAGACATCTTGCCTCAGTGGATGTGATTTTAAGATTTTAATAAAAAACCTCCTTTTCCCAAACATGAGCCCGACGCATGACAAAACAGTTTAATCTGGTTCTAGCCTAATAAAGAGCAATCTATTCTAATATTTCAGGACAAACTAGCATTGGACTCTGTATAGTTGTTACAGAACCCCTGGGCTGCTCCAGTTGAAAACAAACCCACGGGCTCTTTAGTTAGGGGCCCGATTGCCCGCCGCCAAAATTATAACTCTCAATACCAGAGTTTGGTGAAAAGAAAAAGAATTGTTTATTTAACAGTTATATAGATTTAGTTATTTGCGGATTTCTGTTGTTAAGTCTTATGCTCTTTAAAATACCCACAAACACATATCCTTGCCTCCCCCCCTTCCAAACCAGGCTAGTTTTCGGAAAGTCAGAGAAACTGTTTCCCTACTTTCCAAACACAGTTCAGCTTTACCAGCAGCTGCCAATCATTCAATCCTGATTGGGGAGGTCCTTTCTGTGCTGTGGTGCCCTCCAGCTCTCAATGCAGAACCGCCTGGATTCTCAGCCTCCTTGCAAACTGCCTTCTTCCTGCAAACCGCGCAGATCTCCTCTCCTCCTCAAAACCGCATGGTGAGAGCCTCTTAAAGCAGCCCGGAGACCCCTTCTCCAAGCCACATGGAGAAGGCCCCTTCACCAAGCCACGTGGAGGGAGCACACGGGAGAGCGAGAGAGCGAGAGCCCGAGAGCGCGAGCACGAGTGAGAGCCCGAGTCAGAGCGCCAGAGCGAGAGCCAGAGTGCCAGTGAGTGCCAGAGCCCGAACGAGAGCTTGAGAGACCCTCAGAGAGTCTGAGTCAGTCTGAGAGAGTCTGAGCTAAAATGTCTGCAGCTGCCTATATATCCCCGACTGCGTCATCTGACGCAGTGGGCGTTGCAAACAGTTCTGACCATTCACAGAACCTTACGTAGGCTCTGTGTGCTTTCCATACCGTCCCCTGGTTCAAGACTCCTCCCATCTGCCTGAGGCTTTGGATGCATTAAAGCCATTTGCATAAGAAAGACACTAGCCACCAGCCTCAGGCATGTGGAGGCATTCCAAAAGCTGCTTCCTTCTCCCCATCCCCCAGCTGCAAGCTCTGGGGATTTTTGGACTCCCCTGTTTCTGTAACATAGTGACAGGCAACACCATGTTGATATCCAGTGAGGTGTCTTCCCTTGGGAATCTTTAAGGGTAACGTATTATAGCTGATTATCATTTTACAGGTTTATGATGTGAGGCCACCATATTCTCAATATGGTTTATTTGTTGCTTTTGCTCATTTGGGCCCTTACTTTTCTTGAAACAGCAAAGAAAGTTCAGTCCTGAAGCACTTGGACCATGTATAGAAAAGCACACTGGCATTCAAACTTCTGCATGATAAAGTATATTAATAAAGTGAATGTGTTTCAAAATTGTTAGCTTATATTTCTTCTTACCTATGTTTCAAAAGAAATTATCTTTTCACAGTGCTGCAAATTCTCCAGTTAAAGGTATAAATTTTATATGGGAACAAATTGTTCTGGCTTTCCATTCAGACAGTGTATAGTTGACTATATCCCTGACTATCCTAGTGTTTATTACTGCAAGCAATCTTATCTAAAGGGGAAAAGAAGGAATTTATGTTTTCATCATTTAGTTTGCTGATGCCCGAAGTTTAGAACAATTCCAAAGCACTGTTTGTCAGCTCTCTTTGAACTGAACAAAATATTTTCAAATGCTGCATATTTTTCTGTGAAGTGTACCAAAACATGCAGATTTTCTTATATGCTTAATATTGATATCTTTGCTGCTTAATCTTGTTAAATTGTCAGGAAAGTCATGGACCAAGCAATAAGAGCTTAACGTACTTTAGATATCAATATTTATCCTGCAGCTTGTTCTTCTGAGTTATGCTATTATATTATGAAGGATCTTTGATTTTAAGCAGCAGAAATAACCTAATTTTGCTGAAGTTAAATAGTGTTTATGTGGAAAACTATCAGGGATATATAGGGCTTAGGTTTTGGAATAGGGCCAGAACCAAGACTGTCTTTCAAGCTGCAAAGCAAGAATCAGCAGTTGGGACAGTCAGAACATTCCTCCCTCCATCTCCCACTCCAGGGAGGAATGAAGTTCCAAGAGTTGTTAATTTGTATTTCTCTGCCCAAGATTCATACTGATTTGGATTGGGTCACATGCCAGCATTTAGTTGGGAGGAAGGACAGGACTATTGTTCACAGCTCACCAGACTGCATTCGATGAGAAAGAAGTAATTACTCCAAAAAAAAAAAAAATTAGGTGCTTTTAGGGAGAGGAAGTTGATGCTGGCCTGCCAAACTCAATCATAATTTTATTTCCAGAAGAAATTTTATTAAATTTTCATTTACTTAATCCCTCCTCCCCTGTCCCGCATCGGTGTTCTAACAGTCTAAAGGTTTCCTTCTGCTCTCCATTGGTTAGTTTAACTCTTACGCAATGTAAATCCCCATATTTGGAGAAAAAAAAAAAAAGAAATAAAGCAGACCTGTCAGGTGGAGAGCCTCTCTCAGGTACCAGAGGTTCAATGGGAGCTAAGGGTAGTTATGGCAGGGTCCCTTGGAGCAGAGTAAAACAGCCCCACATTGCCAAGGTGTCTACTTGCATTTAAAGAAGGACATCTGAGGAACCTCTACACACCAGAGAGACTGTGGTACTGGGATCAGTGAGGGTGTGGTCCCTGTCCAAGGGAAGAAAGATTCCCCATCCCTGACTGTTTTTAGCTAATGCCTGCTCTCAGGACTCTGAAAAGATTTCAAAAGAGATTTCCACTGGGGTGCCCAGCAGCTGCCATGATGTAGAAGAGGAGGGGATTGTGACTACGAGGAATGGAAAGGAATCCTTGCTCTGTGGCCCCATTAAATCTGTCCATATTCTAAACAGGAAAGGATTTCTGAAACAGGTTCTGTGTGGAGGTGGGGTGTGATTTTGCATGTAAATCTCTGAGGTTTCCACTTTTGTCTTATGATTTTCCAATGATAAAGTTAGTTTTGACCTCATTTATGGAGTGATTTAATAGAGAAATTATCTTGTATGAAGTATAATCTGAATAATCCTCCCACATTCCTCACCTTAATAAAAATAAAGCAATATATCTTCCTGATGTTAGTGAAAACAAAGCAAAAGAAAACATCATAGAGGAAGGCGGTTTTTCACTCTTGTGGTACCCATTGTGCTCTAAAAACTTCAAAAAACAAAAGTTAAGAAATATTGTGGAGGAGAAGAAGAAATTATCTTGGTTTGACAGATAAAATAGTTTCCTGGAGAAAAGATAATTTGAAATGGCCTTGAAAAGTGGACAGAATTTTAACTATCAAATGGCACTTTGGGAAGATGGAGGCAACAAGAAATAAGATTTTAACACTTTAGAAAAGTGTTAGGAGACTTCCGGCCAAGATGGAGGCTTAGACAGACATGCTCGGCCTCCCTCTAGAACTAGAGAGGAATACAACTACTTCAAAACAAAGGATAACTAGAAATTCCAGAAAATAAAACTACACGGAAGCCCAACGTATGAAGTTATAAACCAGCGGCGCCCTTTGGGCAGGTAAGGGGAGCGAAAGGGGGCGCTGCTGTTTGCGGTCGCACCAGGGACAGCGGCGGGGAGGACAATCCCAGCGGCAGGGAGGACAATCCCAGCGGCAGGGAGGACAATCCCGGCTGCAGTCGAACCCCCGGCAGCTCGCGACCCCAACGCTGGGGAAAGCAGCCACCACATCGCCTTGAACAGTGAGGCCCAGGGGGGCGGGAGGACGGATCCCGGTCTCCTGGCTGAATAACTGTGTGAATCCATCTTGGACCCCCGCCCCCAAAGAAAGCGCCACAGGGCTGTGAAATAGGTCGCGGACAGGCAGGCGCCGGTCGCTGGATTGTGACGACAAAACACCACGGCACAGCGAGAAAGGTTGCGGATTGCTGCCGGTCGCTGGGTCGTGACGAGTACGCAGGCACCTCCCCCTATAGCCGGCCCAAGAAAACAAAACGCATCTGTCAAAATGTGGCAGACAACTATAGAAATCCCGGTGGCACAGCTCACCAGGCAACAGATGGAGAACCTGACAGATGAACAGATAAGAAACCTGTCAGAGGCTCAGTTCAGGGCCATTGTTATCAGGTGGCTTACAGAATTAACAAAAGATCTGGAAAAGATGAGAAAGAAGCGAAAAACACTCATAACGAAAGGAACAAAACCACATACGAGACAGATGGTGAGGAAATGAAATCCAGAGTTCATTTCAACAAACCGGAATATGGAGAAGGAACAAGCAGTCAACCAATGCAGTGAGAGGAAATGGGAAGCAACGATGAGAGGATCAGAAACCTCTGGGACAGCTATGAAAGGCCCAACATAAGAATCATTGGTTTGCCAGAGAGCGAGGAAGATGAATTAGAACTTGAAAAATTGAGTGAAAATATAATAAAGGAGAACTTCCCAGACTTGGGGAAGGAAATAGACTTACAGGTCCAGGAAGCACAGAGAGTTCCAAAACAACTGGACCCAGGGAGAATCACTCCAAGACACATTATAATCAAAATGTCAAAAATTAAAGATAAAGAGAGAATCCTAAAAGCAGCAAGAAAGAAGAAAAGAATCATATACAAAGGGGTCCCAATTAGACTATCAGCTGACTTCTCAAGGGAGACCCTGCAGGCAAGAAGGGACTGGCAAGAAATATTCAAAGTAATGAAAATCCAAAACCTACAACCACAAATACTCTATCCAGCGAAATTGTCATTCAGAATAGAAGGGCAGAGAAAGTGTTTCCAGGACAAAATAAAACTGAAAGAGTTCATTAGATCCAAACCACTGTTATATGAGATGTTAAAGGGACTGGTTTAGAAAAAGGAGGATCAAGACTATGAAATCTAAAATGAAAACTGCATCACAAGAAACAACAGAAGCTAGGGAATTGAAACAAAGGCAAACTAAACAGGCAACGAGAGTGGAAAAAGAACTATAGGTACGGGGAACATATTGGGGGGAGGTCAACAGGGAGGGGGAATGGGGAGAGGGAGGGAGATGATATAAGAATTAAGGATCATGGTAGGAGGGAATGGAATAGACAGAGGTTGAGAAGAACTATATGCACAACTAATGGACATGATCTAAAAGGGGGGGACAACTGGAGGGAGGGGGACCACCAGGTGGAGGGGAGCAGAGGGAAGGGAAATTGGGACAAATGTAATATTATAATCAATAAAACATTTAAAAAAATAATAAAATAAAATAAAAAAAAGTGTTAGGACTTTTAAGATATTAAAGTGAACTCAACTGCAACAAATGGTATATGGGTGGAAATGTTTTTTGATTTGTGTTTTTCTTGTTTAGTTCTTGTTTTTTTTATGTGGAAAAACTGCAATATATACAATTTGACGAGTTTGGACATAAGCATACACCCATGAAACCATCACCAAAATCAAGGTAATAAACAAAAGGTTCCTTGTGCCTCTTTGGCTTTTATTGTTTGCTTTTGTTTTAGAGTAAAAGCTTTTAACATGAGATATATCCCCTTAACACATTTTTAAGTGCACAATACAGCATTACTGACTATAGGTGCTATGATGTACAGCAGACCTCTAGATCTAATTCATCTTGTACAGTATAACTAAAACTTCATACCAATTGAACAACAACTGCCCATTAACCCTTTCCCCTAGCCACTGGTAACCACGATTCTGCATTTTGCTTGTATAAGTTTGAGTGTTTTAGGCACTTCATGTAAGTGGAATCATGTTGTACATGTCCTTCTGTGGCTTGTTTATTTCATTTAGCATAATGTCCTCTGGGTTCGTCCATGTTGTTGCAAATGGCAGGATTTCCTTCCTTTTTAAGGCTGAATAATATTCCATTGTATGCATATGCACACTTCTTCTTTTTCTTTAAGATTGCACATTTTCTTTATTCATTTATCCATCCCTGGACAGTTGCTCTGCTAGCTCACTAGATAGAGCATTATATTCTTGACTTGTTTTTTACAAGTGAGTTTAGATATCCCAAAGATGAAGCAGACTTCTTTGATGATCTGAATTGGTAACTCATACATTTCCAGGGTAAGAGGAGAGACCATAATGCTTTGTCATTCCTAAGGTCGCCCCAAACTACTTAAGGCTCTTTAGTTTATAGTTCAATTTGCTAAATGAAATGAATACCTCTGGAATAATGTGGGGGCAGTGCAGAGTGCCTACAGAAGAAAGACAACTTTCATGTAAACTTAAGCACATCTGTATTTTAAGAGAGAGATATATTAACTAATGAAAGGCCTCTTTTGACATATAGATTGCCAATATATATGAAAAGTGCTCAATGTCTCAAATCATCAAAGAAATGCAAATTTAAACCACAATGAGATATCATCTCACACCTGTCAGAATGGCTATCATCAATAAATCAACAAACAACAAGTGCTGGTATGTGGAGAAAGGGAAACCCTTTTGCACTGTTCATGGGAATGCAGACTGGTCCAGCCACTGTGGAAAGCAGTATGCAGATGCCTCAAAAACTTAAAAGTGGATCTGCCTTTTGACCCAGTTATTCTACTTCTGGGAATATATCCAAAGGAACCCAAAACACTTATTCGAAAGAACATAAGCACCCTCATATTCATTGCAGCACTATTTACAATTGCCAAGATATGAAAGCCTCCCAGGTGCCATTGATAGGTGAGTGAATAAAACAACTGTGGGACATTTACACAATGGAATATTACTCAGCCATTAAAAAGAAAATCTTACCCTCTGCGACAGTATGGATAAACTTGGAGAACATTACTCTAAGTGAAATAAACCAGTCAGAGAAAGACAAGTACCATATGATTTCATTCATAAGTGGAAACTAACAAACACACTAAACTAACAGGGAAAATAGAGACAGACTTGTAGATAGAAAGCAGGATGACAGCTAAGAGGAGGGGAGGTTAGGGGTAGAGGGATTGAGTGAAAGAAAAATGGACTCATGACATAGACAACAGTGAGGTGATTGCAGAGGAGGGGAAAAACATTGGGACTAAATGGTAATGGAAAATATACAATAAAAAAAAGGTCAGGAAACTAAAAATAAAAGGTCTCTCTTATAATTTTGCCTCCTTGGATTTAAGCAAATAAACTAGCCTTGGTTGTTTTGATATGTCTGGCATATACATGCAAAGAAAGTGTTTGATAAATAAATAAGTGTCCTCTATTAAGGAGCCAATGGTGGTAAAAATGCCATCAATGGAGCATGTCAGGTCAAAATTATTCCATCTAAATGGCCCAGCACTAACGTTTGTTTCTTGCATAGATTTGCCAGCTCCCTGTTGATAAAGGGCATCTACTTGTGAAACAAAAATGAATGTGAGACAATTATTTAAATATTTTCAAAAATAGTGAAACTTTATTTCACAGTTTTTGGGGATTGTTCATCCTCTTGCTTTACTTTGCCCCTGGTTATAGCAAAATAGTTGGTAAAATTTGGAGGTTCACTGCAGAGGGAAAAATAAGGGAGGTAGAAGGGGAAATGTTTATTTCTTGCCCCCACCGTCACAATGCAGTATCTGTGGATTATTTTTCAGGTGTAATGCATCAGTACGTTGGAATACTTCAGGGTCAACTGTCTACCCATGAAATCTTAAGCTTCTTGAGGGTACAGTTTTCTACACATTTTAGAGACTCGATATACATTATTTGGATTGAATTGAACTCTCAAGTTACTTGTTTTAAATACTTGCTGACCTGAAAGCCCTTGCCTAAACTTACACAACCCCCACCATTTTGAGGGGCGAAATACTGGTATAAATGGCTATCTTAATATGGAAAGCACCTTGATAAGAAGTTTTCCTTAGTGGAAATTTTCTAGTCAAGTCTTCATATGAACTGTCAGTAGATCAGTGTACAAAGATGTTTTACATGCATTGTGTATCGTACATTCAACTTTTACCCAGATCCCCCCTCAAAAATTATAGGCATACTCTACCAGAGAGCCAAGTTCAAGTTTCTTAGTACCATCTGATTTATACATTCACCTTTTTTGACATGCACATCTTGATGGAATTAAAGGTTAAAGTTTGTCATGATTTAACTTGGAATCAGCTTGCTTTGAAACCAGAGCATAACTCAGAGGAATTCAAGCAAAGAAAATGTAATTGCATGCTGAAATGAAAATAGTTATTGATCTCCAAACTCTTACTAATATACAAAGAGAAAAAAATGTTTTGAGAACAAAGGTACTCAATCTACCCAATTGTACCTTTCTGGCATTTTGTTGGCATATGGATTAAACGATGACCAAGGCTCCACCTACATGGCTTTCTATGTACTTGTGTGTATCCCTTCAAAGCATTACTCAACATAACTTTAGATATATCAGGCTGAAAATTCATGGCCCTGGTTTTCAGCTTCTTCTTTACAAGAAAGTTTGCCATTGCTTTTAGTATTCATTAAGGTTTACTGGTATTAAATAACATTTAAAGAAGTAGGCCTTAATTTATGTACATAGAATTGAAACTTGGCATACAATAGATCATGCTTCAGTTTATAGTTCCTAGAAGACTTAGCTAACTTTGTCTATAAGAATTTTTGGTGCATCTTATCTAGAATAAAATTCTCAAGACCTTAACTGCTCTCCATATCAGTTGGGGTCTAGTGAGGGAACAGCACCAGTAATTTGAATAGAAAAGATTAGCATAAAGAATTAATAACAAACAAAAGGAAGTTAAATACTACATTGGGTAAGGGATCTAGGGATAGTAAGTTCTAAAACAAACTGCAGTAACTAGGCTGAGGAGAGTTGACATTAGAAGGGCATAACTTAGCTCAGACTTCTTCAAGGAAGGCAGGATCAGGTATCCTCCAGGGTGAAGGAAACTTGCCAGAGGTCACAGATCACAGCTGGTAAACCACTAAGTGAGGAGAGTGTGGCCTGAGAGGACAGTTGGCTGGAGCTGATCTGAGTGGGCCAGTAGGTTCCTATACTGAATAATAAGAAAGGAGGACCAGAATCTGAAGGAAAGTGTCTTCCTGCTGTTATAACCTCATGGTGTCCCTTAAGATTTTTCTATTGTCAAAACAAAATTGTGTCACTGGAAAAATAGAAATGCTTCCAGGGTGTGCCTCTGATATCACAAAGCAAGACAAAGAGTGAAAGGCTAGGGACTTAGAGTCAAGAAATGAATCACTGGTACACACATATATGATTAATCTAACTCAAATGTCCAATTTTTAAAAAATATAATGGCCAATATACCATTTATATATTCCTTTCAACCTCTCAGTTAAGAGCAATAAACTCACATAATCCTAGAAGCTCAGAAGATAACCTAAATAAGTAAAATAGAACATACATAAAGGAATAAAGAGTGGTGTGAACTAATGTGAAGAGAATATGTTTTGCCTCCTAAAAGTGATCCAGTTCATATATGAATATCCAAATTCTGTACACAGATCCCATAATATAGTGTTAGCATTATAAAATGAAATAATTCAACTGTTTACAAACCAGAGGTTTAGTTTCATTTTTTTTTTTTTGTATGGCCAATGAGAAATACCATTCTCAAGCTAGTTATGGAAACCACAGATTCCATCAGTTATCCAATTGATTAGAAGCATTTATCATTCATCTACTGTTTAAATGTTATTCCCTGTAAGACTCCCAACTAAATAATTCATAGTATTTAACCAGATATATGTTGAGTGTTTTGAGGGCTAATTAAAAATAATCCTTTTTATTTTGTATTGGAAGGAAAAGAAGCAAAGGAAGCAGAGATCCTTGTATCTTAATATTCTACATGTTATGCTTAATTTGAATTAGGATACATTTTCCACATTGGCAGTTCCCTTGTGTATAATTTAAAAAGCAATGATAATAGCAGCATCAGAATTTATTACAATTACTTTGCAGAGGTAAGAAAAGAACCACTTAAAACATTGTAATTACATCAATGTTATTAAATGTCAAAATCCCAACATTAATCACCATTCTGCACTGAAGCATGAAATGGCTTCAAAGTCCTTTGCTAAACAAGGATTATGACTAAATTAGTAAGGGTAAAGGTTGAACCTGCAAGGAACAAAAAAAAAAAAAATTGGCTGTAAAGTAAAAAAGTATGTTTTAGAGAACCATGTATTTGGTATTTTCCAAGTGGGCCGTATCTCATGCGAATTTCTTTTTCTTTTCAATTAAAGTGATTGGTTAAACATATACTTTATGTATCTTCATAACGTTTTTCATATAAACATATGTGCAAACCTGAGACTCTTTTTGTTAAACCTCAGGTCCCAATTTGTAATTTGGAAACTGTGTCCATTGTAATTATACAATGGCAACATAGGAACCACCAGATTTACTTATAGTTAAAAACCAAAAATAACCTTAAGTACCTGGGTTTAGAAATGAAGTGTATTGGATGTATTCTACAAAGTGTCACACATATACCTTTATTGGCTACTGCAGTCAAGTTGGAGACAGTGGGCATCGTGATAGGAACTCAGACGCTTTCACATACAGGACTGCTTTTACATTCTAGCCATGCTTGTGCTACTCATGGGGTCTTGGGAGAGAGTATTATAAACAAAACTAATCTTCACAGATATCAACACCTCGGTGAACTATACACTAGAACCAGAGAACTGCCTTTCATCCGTCACCTGATAAGAGAACATTTGGAGCTTTCTTGGTGCTGCCTGCCAGCCAACAGTTGCAATTTCTAAAGTTTTCCCATCTTAGTGTGCCCATAGCAGTGTTTGTGAAATATTTAAATAGCCTCTTGGGCTTTTCCCTTATTGTTTTATAAGAAACCAAATCTTAAAACATGGAAATGAAAGAAAAGAAGTTGAGGGTGATGTTTAATACAATCAAGGCAGAATGAAATAAGGCATCATGAATGCCAAGAAAAAACCCTCATTGGACTTACATGCTGATCATAGGTTCAATTGTTTAGGAAAAGAACATTTATGAATGCCCATTAGTAACTGGCTTTCAAAATAGAATTTTGTCACAAGTTTTTGCTGAGTCCAAAACAAAAAACAAAATACAAGATACTGAGTGAGGTTTATTTTTTTTCTTTTGTTTTGTATGTTTTATTGATCATGCTGTTACAGTTGTCCCAATTTCTTTTCCCTTTGCTCCTCAGCACCCAGCAACCCCATCCCTCTAGCATTCCCCTCCCCCTTAGTCCATGTCCATGGGTCATGTATAAAGTTCTTCGCAACATCCCCCTGTCCATTCCGCACCCTCATACTATGCTTCTTCTTCTTCTTCTTCTTTTTTTTTTTTTAACAAATCAGTTATTTAATTGGGTTTTTCGAAAGAAGCTTAGAACTTCATCCTGTGAGGATAAAGCCCATTTGTGAGAGCAAACAGTGGAGGTTGCCCTGCAGCTGAGGAACAGCCTTGATTTTTGGCAGAATTTGGGAGTCCACGGCTTTCTGATCAATCTTGTGCTACTCTGTAATCCCATATTTCTCCTTCTCGGTGTCAAAAATCTCCCCCTCCTGGTGCCTGGACTTGCGCAGCTTCTTCTTGAAGTAAGCATCAGTGAGGTGTTTTGAGATTTTCACACCGCTGATATCAATTTTGGTGGAGGTGGTGATGACAAACTTCTGGTGTGTTCTATGCAGAGGAACTCGATTAAGGGCCAGAGGTCCAGTCACAAGTAGCACGCCACTGCTCAGCTGCTTCGGGAAAACCACCCTCTTGCCCCGGTGGCGCCCGGTGAGGACGATGAGAATGGTCCTGGGAGTGATGTTAGCCCACAGTTTCCTCACGTGCTGACTGAAGGGTTTCTTGTCGTGGCTCAACAGCTTTCAAGGCACATCTTCAGTAGGACAGTATTGAGGCATTTTGTGAAGTTTAACCACTCGGGTACCACCGTTCTTGTCGCCACCAACTGCTTTTGTGACAGTAGCAAAACCTTCTCCTTTTTCTTTTCAGTCCTGGATTTAGCTGCTGAATACTTCCTCTTGTACATAGCCTTTCAGGAATACATCGCTGATCAGGAATACCTGCCAATTCCTCAGACTAGGACAGGGTTTTGGCTGCAGTTGGGCTTCCCCTTCTTAGGAGTATTGGCCTTGGGGTTACCCTTCTTAACCTTGCAGCCAGCATCAGCCTTCTTGGCTTCAGGTTTCTTCTTCTTAATATCTGGCTTCTCAGTTTTTCCACCCGCCATCTTGCAAGATGGGAGAAAAGCGTACTATGCTGACAATCTTATAGGTACCCCTTTGTAGGTAACTCTCCTCTTCTCTCTTGCTGCTTTTAAGATTCTCTCTTTATCCTTGACCTTTGGTATTTTAATTATGATATGTCTTGGTGTGGTCCTCCCTGGGTCTAGTTTGTTTGAGACTCTTTGTGCTTCCTGGACTCGTACATCCATTTCCTTGCCCAAATTAGAAAAGTTTTCCTTCGTTATTTTTTCGCATAATTTCTCAATTTTCTGTTCTCCCTCTTCACCTTCTGGCAACCCTATGATTCAAATGTTGGCACATTTAAAGCTATCCCAGAGGTTGCTAAGCTTTAACTCATTTTTAAAAAATTCTCAATTCCTCCTTCTGTATTGGTTGACTCTTTATTTCTTCCTTATGTTCCAAATCATTAATTTGAACCCTGTTTTTTTTTCCTTCACCTCTAGTATCATGTGGATTTTCCTTCATTTCAGCCAGGATAGTTTTCATTCATTTCCCATCTGTTTAACTTTTTCTGTCAAGACTGTGAGCATCTTTATTACCAGTGCCTTAAACTGTGCATCTGTTAAGCTCTCTATCTCTTCATCCGTTAGGCATGCTATCTGCTTGTTGCTTAGTTGTGTCCCTGGGACCTTGATCTGCCCCCCCCTTCTGGGCCATACTTCTCTGTCTCCTCATCTTGGCAGCTTTCTGTGTTTGCGTTTATGATTTGGGTGAGGCTGTCCCACCTCTTACATAACAGGGGGCGGAGCCTTAGGTATTAGTCGTCGGCAGCCGTCCATCTCGAGAGACGATGGTGTAGCTTCTTAAGAGTCTATCTGCACCGCCGAGAATGGCTGTGCAGTCCAACTCGGGAGTGACACGGTATCTGTCTCCTCCCGTGTTGAATAGACATCTTGCGATGACGCTGGAGTGTCCTCTCCAGTGAAGCTGAAGCTACAGAGCCTGGGCAGGGTGATATGGAGGGTCTGCTGTTGCCCATGCAGCAGACTCCCCCTCTCTTCACAGCTGAAGGGTCCAAGGGAAAGACGGAGTCAATACAGCTTGGCTTCAGGTGCGCCGCAGGAGTTGCCGGTGTTGACTACAACGTCAAACCGCCTTAGGGACTCCGGCTCCGGATTTTCTGTCGGGGTTTACTCCCTTAGCCTTTCCCCTGAAGAGGTATGCCGCAAGGCAGTGGAGGTTTTTTGGAATCAGAGTTTTCCTTCTCTGATGTGCCCTGACTGGAAGATCGAACCAGCGACACTTAGCTCGCAGGCCGACGCTCAATCCACTGAGCCAAACCAGCCAGGGGCTTCATATTAGGTATTAGTACTGGCGACCACTTCAGCACATTTTGGTGCTGTATGTGGGGGAGGGGTCTGAGAGGGAACAGTGCCGGCTGCCGCTGCTGCTTTTCTAGGCACTTCTCCCCCTTCCCATACCAAGAAAGCTGCCTCATTTTCCAGACTGGTAGCTTCTTCCTCTGCCCCAACCCCCACTGACTTTCACAGTCAGAAGCAATATGGCTCTATCTTCCCCGGCGCTGGAACTGCAAGCTACGCAGTCTGATCTGGGGCTGGGATCTGTCTAGTTTGGGGCTGGGATCGCTTCTTGGGTTTAAACTGTTTGACTGTGTTTTTTGCCACAGCTACAGTCACTGTACTGGTAGCCACACCTGCCTGCCACGCTCCTGCCAGCCACACTGCCTTTAGCCTTACTGTCTGCCAAGCACCGCTCCCGCAGCCACTACTCCACTCCTATTTCTCTCTGTTCTGGCTCCACCCCTCCTACTTTTCTGGCTGATTATTTCTTCTTTATTTCTTTGCTAAACTTCCCTGTAGTTTCAACTTTGTTTTGTTTTTTTTTTAAGTTTTGAAGTAATTTGTAAATTCCTTCTTAGTTGTGAGGAGATGCAGCATGTGTATTTATGCCTCCATCTTGGTCGGAAGTCTCTTGAGTGAGGTTTAAAGTCATGGTGCAGGAACCATAAAGTTTACATGATTCTTAATCCCTCCTCCATGTCAAGCACATAAAGGTATGGAAGTTGGAAAAAGGAAAGGAATGTTTGAGAGAGCCAAGCCCTTTTTGTGTTGAGGGCATCCCACAGGTGAAGTGGCAGAGGTACTTCCGCTTTCAACTCATGTCAACAAAAGAAGATGACTTGTAAAGCTAATCTGTTTTCACTGTAGTTTGGGGCACATCATGGATTAGCATCTGACTCACCTAGAAATCTAAAGGGCAACAGACAGGCTGAGTAAAACATGAGATGACAGAGTACAGAGCATGTGGTTGGGTTGGGAAGCTTACACTCTCAGACTTTGCCAAAGCAAAAAAGTGTTTTCCTTCAAGAGGAAGGAAGAGAGAGAGAGATAACATGCATGCTGCCATAAATTTATCTTACATCTGTCCAAAAGAGTTGCCTAGTAGGGTGAAAAGACTTAGTAGAAGGAGCTGAGGTGAGAGGTAGATATCTGGGGCCTGAAGAAGGAGAAGCAACACTAGAAGGAATACAAAAGTAGTTGCAAGAAAGAGAGATCCCAAGAGATTGGGGATAAGAGAAATATGGTAGTTTATCCAAATAATCTATGCAAGTACTGACAAGAAGAGTTGACTCTAAACATCTGCCATGGCCAGAGAAAACTATAAGCTCAGCATTGGCCAGGTAAAAACTCTTCTGCTCCCCTAACCTCTTCCTCCTTGATGCCTTCCAACCCTGTGAGTATCTGCAAATGTAGGTAGCAAGATATGGAAGTAAAACTAGAACTACGCAGTCAGGGGAAATACTAAAGCCCCTGCCACCCAATGGCAGGCAGTTAACATGGGAAAGTTTCAAACTGGGGAGAAAAACAGCTATTAACTTTCAGTAGTGATGAATCAAAAATCAATGGACTTACCCTCTCTTTGAGGAGCCAGTGGATAGAAATCAAGGGTTCAATGAACTTGAATGAAAAAAAATAATTACATTAACTTTTAACTGAAATTTAAACTCCTTTAACGATGAATGCACAAAAGACAATACAGTAAATAGTATTAGCAATATCAGTACAGGAAAGAGTTATCATAGCAAGCTTCAGAGTTCTATCCTTAGGAAGGCCTACTTACAAGTTTGGCCAATGGTAAATCTGGAAACTATGATTTCAGGAGTATTTTTATCCTTCTCTTAAGTAATAAGGGTAGTTCACTATGCAAACCAAGCAGCTTATGCTGAGCACCTGCTTTCCTGCTGAGAGTCTGGAATTCTGGTACATATTAGATGAACTGTTGCTAGTTTTTGTTGGGAGGAAGCATGTACTCTGAATGACCCCTAATGGTTGGAGGCAACATAAGGAAGTCTAGATGTAGATTTCTCCAGATTCTGCCTGTTTCATTTCCCCTTCAGTTCAGGCCTTGTATCTTCACTACATCACTATAAATCACCTTAACTGTGATTACAGCTGCATGCAAGTGCTGTGAGACCTTCTAGAGAATATTTGAATGTGGGGTGGCCTTGGTGGAGCTTCAACACAATGGTGGAATTTGCTATAATGACCCCAAATCACTAAAATATAGCTACAGTATTACTTGGGATGCCCTGGCTGGTTTAGCTCAGTGGATTGAGCGTCGGCCTGCGAGCTAAGTGTCGCTGGTTCGATCTTCCAGTCAGGGTACATCAGAGAAGGAAAACTCTGACTCCAAAAAACCTCCGCTGCCTTGCGGCATACCTCTTCAGGGGAAAGGCTAAGGGAGTAAACCCCGACAGAAAATCCGGAGCCGGAGTCCCTAAGGCGGTTTGATGTTGTAGTCAACACCGGCAACTCCTGCGGCGCACCTGAACCCAAGCTGTATTGACTCCGTCTTTCCCTTGGACCCTTCAGCTGCGAAGAGAGGGGGGGTCTGCTGCATGGGCAACAGCAGACCCTCCATATCACCCTGCCCAGGCTCTGTAGCTTCAGCGTCATCGCAAGATGTCAATTCAACACGGGAGGAGACAGATACGATGTCACTCCCGAGTCGGACTGCACAGCCATTCTCGGCGGTGCAGATAGACTCTTAAGAAGCTACACCATCGTCTCTCGAGACGGATGGCTGCCGACGATTACTTGGGATGGAGGGAGAAAGGGCAAGGGGTAGGAAATGACAAAACTCTGGTTTATGTGTGCCTGCGGTGTCACCCGCAGTATAAAGAAAATGCTGAGTTGTTGTTTGTAGTCAGAGGTGACAGTTACTATGGAATGTCAAAATGATATACCCACCCCACTAGGAGGTTCAGCTAGCTGGATCCTGGGCTGCTTTGGGCCATTCAAGATAAAGTGAGAAAAAATAGCTACAGTCCAGGTGATGTCTTTGTTTGTTTGTCTGCCTCTCTCCCTTCACTGCGAAGGAGGAACAGAGGTCCGAACACAAAAATTAGCTTGAAGTAGCTGTCTCCTCTAAATGGGAGGGGGAGGGAAAGGTTAAATCTGTTCCCAGGGCTCAAGCAAGGCTTTAGATAAACCAGAGGGGAAAAGAAAGAGCAAAAAACAGTCTAGTCATTTCCTCAGCCTCACTAAATTTAAAACATAGGTGTCTGGCTCTACAGTGTCTCAGCTTTGCTGCTGCTTGAAGAAGCGCTGCTGGCATTTTCAGTCTACTGAGTCCACAACTGTCTGGACCTTACTCCATGATGAACCCTGCTACTGCCCGTTATGGGTTGTTTCAGTGCCAGCAGCCATGGAGCTGGCAAATAGGACTCAAAACTCTGGAGCTGCTGGGAATTTATGATACCCTTTTGCCAGGTCCTAGTTCTGAAATCATGTGGATGCTGGCTGGCCGACCTGAATCACTTGCAGGTGCCCTAGGAAGACCATGTGAAAGGGAACTGTGGATGGGAGCTAGAGTTCTGATGCAGAGCCTGATTGCCATCCTAACTCGTGATTCCTACTGAAAGTTGCATGCTGGGGCAATGTGCCCCTTCTGCCCACCTCTGACTGATCAGCCCTGGAACCCCTCTGGGGTGGGATGATGTCTCACTGCTGTTGATGTGTATTCTGCCTTCCAGATTAGTTGCAGTTTGCAACAATGGACTGACAGCCTGACTCCACTTCCCTCACCTTTCTCATGCTACACACACACCTTAGTAAGGCAGTTTGATCCCTCAAGGCAGCTGTCTCCAGAAAGGGATTGATTGTTTCAAGGCTGCTGATTGGATAAATTATCAGGACAAGAGGCATGGAGGATGAGAGGTTATGCAAACCCACTTTTTTTAAAATATGGAAATATCAGAGTCTTGCCCTGGCCAAGTCTTCTGAATATGATAGCTTTTCGGTTAAGTCAGATAAAAACATTATTCTATGAAAATGCTTTTGTCTATCTTGCACACAACCTTTCCAGACCAAAGTTCTAAGGGAAAAGAAGAAGAAAAAAAGAAAAGAAGAGAAAAGAAATGATTAGGAAAACTTTGTAACAGCAGCAGAAGCAACAACAAACCCTGGCACCTAGGAAATCACAGGAGCAAGGGTAGGACATTAATGATCTTTGTTTTCATAACTGCTCCTGGAACCTTTCCCATCTTGAAACCAAACAAGATGGGTTTGGCTGCCCACAGCAGCAAAAACCAGACTCAAGAGACAGGTGCTGCTCCAAAAAGAAAGAGGTTTATTCAGGTGCCATGTGACCTGGGAAAATGGTGGATTCCTGTCTCAAAGACCATTTCCTTCCTGCTCATGCACCGTTCTTATAGGGGTAGGTCGAGGCGGGCTTTCTTTCTCCACCCAATCATCTTGCCAGCTTTGGGCGTGCTTGGGCCCTGTCCATTCATCTTTCTAGCCTTTAGTATGCTCAGTGTAAGAACCTCCCCCTACACCATCTTGGACAATGGGGCAGACTCCCCAGCACTTGTACTGACTGTTTACAGTAACACTTTTTGAAACAAAAAAATGCTTGTGCTGCCTGTGCAAGTTGCTGCAAGCACTTCAGGTTCAGGATTGCTGAGCCCAGATGACATATGACAGTGTGACTGTGAAACAGCAGGGGTAAGCCAGCTCCTGCACTGTCCTGCAGAACACCTTCATGTGCCGTGCACACTTGGCAGGTGATGAACTTGTGCCACAGACAGAACTGTTTGGAACTGACTAACTGTGCCTCTGAAAGCAAGCACTAAACTGAGAACCCTGGGGCAGGAGGAACAATGATGGGAAGCCTCATTGGGGACCCTGGTATCCTGTATTGCCTGACCAATGTATGTCCTTCTTGGTGTATAGATCCTGGGAGAATGGAAGAAAGACGTAGTTAAGAGTAAACTCTTTGTTTCCAGGGGACCTCTGTGCCGTCATGTGCCCTCAGGGATTGCATTGCCTGTGTGTGTGTCCTGACCTTCGTGACATTGCCAGACATGTGCTGAGCCTCAACTGATGCCTCAGACCAGGTAAATAGAGAAACTTTTTAAGGAAGCCCCTGGGCTTTCCAAGACAGATCTTTACAATTAATGGGTTCTGTTTTAGCTGGCTAAGTCCATGACCCATACAGGGCAGAAGTGAGATCAACACGTTTTAAAACGATTTTACTTTTTATTTATTTATTTATTTATTTATTTTTAGAAAGAGGGGAAGAGAGGGAGAAATAGAGAGAGACAAACATCAGTATTTGAGAGAAACATCAGTTGATAACCTCTTACATGATGTAGCCCACAACTCCGGTATGTGTACCAGTGGGGAATCAAACTGGTGAACCCCTTGTTCACAGGCCAGCGCTCCACTGAGCCACACCAGCCAGGGCTAAAATTTAACACTTTTAATATGTTTTTGCACATTACCTTTGTAATCCTAAGTATTTAATTTGCTGCATTATTCTGAGAGCCTGATTCTGAGATGTCCATAAGATCCACCAGACTGCCAAAGGGGTCTGCACACAAGAAAGTTGAGGACTCCTTGCAATGGGTCTAGATGTATTAATCACTAATGGGCAATTTATTATCTATAAGTGAATAAACATTTAGTACCCTAAATTTTATCCAGAAACAAAGAAGAACTAGTTCTACAGATGACATTTAAGGGGGCAGCAGGAGCCAACAATAAAGTCACTGGATGATTTCATGCTATTCTTGTTCAGTGTGATGGTTACATATATAATATATATAAAATATGAGATATAATTTGAGATTTATAATGATTTTGAGATTTCTAGAACTATAGAATGTAAGTTTCTTTCTGGCTTTTATTTACTATATGCAGAAAAAATCTCAAGCTAAAACTGAAAAACTCCTAAATCACTTTCAGACGCCTCTATGATTACAAACTGCCACTGGACTCTACTTGGTGCAGACAGACTTCCATACAGCTAATGAAAGTAGAAAGGAAGGCAGAGACAGACTGACTCTCACTGGAACTGGCATGTCATAGTATTAAATTCCATAATGTCATCTACAAAGATAATTTAATTTTTGTTTATGTTGGCTAGGTTTTTAAATATTTTTTGAAGTCTTAAACAGTGTTGAAACCTTTTGCAATCAAGTTAATGGTTAATACCTTAACATTTATTAAAATGTATTACAAATCTGATATTAGCAGTTTCAGTGGAGAGTCACTAAACTTGTGAAAATAGCCTATTAATGTAGTACCCTGTTCATTCCTTACAGATGTGCAGAGATGTTAACTGTTGCAAATGTTTTCCTTCAGAGTGAACCAGTATGAAACGGGATTTTCTAATTGTCTGTAACTAAAGTTTTTCTTTAACTGAATAGAAAAATACTATGCATGTAAAAATACTAAGAAAGTTTACGCTATTTTACACGATTCTACACACAGCTCCTTATCTTTTCTTAATGGCAAACTGCACTTGTGTAGCCCACAGATGCCTTTACAAATCTGTGCAGAGCATTTCCAGCATCATATCATCCATGCTGACTGTGCCAATGACTGGCCTGAAGAACAGTTCAGCAATGGCTCTGGCACTGATGAATCGAAGCTCAAAAAGGACACTATTCAGCTCGGCAACTCTGGCATGGAACATCCTGTGCATCATCCTGGTGTGCTCGCCGAGGATCTGCTGAGTTCCCCACTGAAGCCCCTGAACATACTTCACACACTGCAGGCCTGGCAGATCTGGAAGAGAAAATGGGAGAAAAATATCTTTGTTATTAACAGCTTACTCACAGAGTCCTTTGCTAGCTTTTTAATTTATTTAACTTTTTTCTTTTATTGATTCTAGAAAGAGAGGAAGTGAGGCAGAAAGAAAGGGAGAAAAACATTGACCAATTGCCTCCTGTACATAAGCCATACTGTCCAGAGCCTTTGCTAGCTTTTTAAATATATCCATTTCTGTCCCTTCCCAAATTAAATAAGAGCTCAAGCTTCCTGGTGAAAAGTTTTCTAGAACCAGGATAAATGCTAAACCAGTTCTAAGTTTTCAGAAGCAATTTTTTCAAGAATGAGACATAATATAATTATTCTTACTTATTATCCACTATGTTTGTATCCTCACACTTAAGAACTGCTGGCCCTGAGCCAACAAATGCACACTTAATTCAATGTGACAGTATAATATAGTTTAATGAATCATTTCTCAAGTTCACTATCTGTGCAAATATGAGGAAAGTAAAATTATTTCAAGAAGTGAACACTTTACCATTTGCCTGTGGGAAACAGGCCTAATGACAAGAAGTTCTGCCAGCTGACAAATATTTTACCATCCTCCCATGAGTTTTCCACCATTATAATAATTATCCAGCCAATGGTGGTAAACTTCACAGACACAAATTGTGACTCAGTCTTATTTTAATTATTTGCTTGCAGCCCGATTTTAGTCTTGAGTCCCATAATAATTTAAGAGATAACATTGACCACTTAGCTCATTGTATCATGATATCTGTATTGGGGAAGGTGAAAAAAAAAAAGCGTGATTCTAATGAGTCCTCCTAAAAGCCCTTTTAAAAAAATTACTTCAAAGTAAGAGGGCTTTGAAAACATTGTTTTACAGCCATTGAAAGGTTAAAAAGTTAACATGAAAACACCATGGACTGCAACATGGTTCAAAAGTAACTTTTCAAATAGAGAACACATGACCTTCTTGCAGTCCAGTGTGAGACCTAAGTAAAATGGAGTGAAATACAATGCAGGAAAGATGAATGCCTGTAAATTTAAGAAGGTGGTAAGAGGAGGCTGCTTTCTAAAACCCTTTGATCCTCCATGATATTACTGTCAAGTTCTTCAACTTGTATTTAATTAACTACCAATTCATCATTCTGTTTAATTGATGTCAAGGATGATTGCAATTATTTTCCTTCTCTTTTTCTACAAAATCCAACTGAGAAGTATTTTAAAAGCACCATCATAATCTTCACAGAGTAGCAGAACTAGTGGGTGTCCTTTAAAAAAAAAAAAAAGCAATAAATGAGTCATTCCTATCAGAGGCAAATACCAAATTTGATAAATAAATTAAGACCAAGAAAAGCAGCATCTCTAATCTATATTCCAATTCTGATTACCCCAGTATACACATTAACATCCACTACTACCTACAGCTCAGTATCCAGGTTTAGGCCCAATTTTATTGAGTTTGAATTTCATTGATAAGGATAAGAAGAGGGTTGCATGAAACTCCACAGAGCCATAAAGCTCCTCTAGGTCAGATTCATGGCTCATTAAAACTTTATCTTGTGAACTCCACATTACTGTTATCTGCTTTAATACCATACTTTCCCTTTTCCACCTCACCCCCACCCCAAAGAAATGTGTTTTTCTTTTCTCCAAAGAAGGCTTGCCTTCAAAGTAAATTCAGGGAAGAAAGATGGATAGATGGGCTCCATAGTTTAAAACAAATGTTTAAACATAAAGACCAGATAATAGAAAACGATAAACAGCAAAGAAAAGGCACACTTAACAGGCTTTACTTTTCCTCCCAATACAGGTGCATTTGTGTTTTAAATACACTCAGCTGATTGGGAAGATTGCAAAAAGCAGAGCAAGAATAAGGAAGATGTGTGTGTGCGCGCAAGCGCGCACATGTGTGTGAAAACTGTGCAAAACAACAAAATAGGGTGGAGGAAAAGAGGGGAACTAGTGAAATGTAAACTTCTGGAAACTGAGCCTCTGTCTTATTTTTGTATTCCAAAAGAATAAGGCACATGGTAGATGTTTAAGAACACAGGCTGAAGGAGCAAGTAAACTATTTCCCAAAGATCTTAAGAACCACCTGGGGCACTTATTATGAATTCAGGTTTGCAGACCCTGGACCAGAGCTATGTTATCAGAGCCTATAGGGGCAGGGCCTAAAGAGACTTTAAACAAGCCCCTCCTCCCACCCCAGCCCAAGTGTTTCTAATGCACAGGCAAGTTTAGAAAACAATGATATAAGCAAAATGAGCTGAGGTCTCTAGGTCCTGAAAGGTATTTGAGTTCTAAATGAATTATTTTCCCACTAAATACTGCTCTATACCCCTTCAAAAAATGCTAGGCAGGAGGTAAGGACATAACCTGAGGCTCTTGGTGTCAGGAAAAAAATGTTATGAAAACTATCCCAATGCAAGCTGCCTGTCCACTGTGGTCCTTTTGGAAGGATTCCGGTGAAAGATGACTTTAGTACTAGGACATACTTGAGACTAGGCTCTGGACTGTCCAGGAAAAGGTTCTCCCATGATTTGGTTGCGCTGTGGAGGACAGTGTCCAGCATCTAACAGACACTGGGCCCAGGAAAGAGGAGGCCTATGGTCCACAACTCACTGGCCTTTTACTTGGCAGTAAGGTCCCTTGGGACTAGGATACCTGATCTGCAAATGGAACAGAGGGCAGGGAGACTTGATTAGGAGATCTCTAAGGTCTTTTGAAGCTCTAAAATACAGTGCTCCTGCTCATAGTCCCTAGTGTGTCATTTTCCTGCCCCATTGCTGGCCTGATATTCACAGATACTTGGAGGATGAGATAGTGCAGCTGCTTAGGACCATAAAAATGACTGTTCAGAGAAAGACCCATGAAACACTAAGTCCAGGGTCCTGCCTGACAGTGTCCCCAAGGGATAGTCTCACTGTGGATTTTTCATAAATCTTTCCTTTCTTGCCAGCCTTAACAGAGTTCCACCAAACAGAAAGGTTCTAATGAATTTCAGAACTGGGTTTCAGAAAGAAAAGTTGCAGACTTTGCAGTAAACACAAACTTTTTTAAAGCTATGCTACTGGATTTAAAAGATGAGAGGAGAAGGAATACCCATGTCCCTTGAAGGCACAGACTTCTGTGTAGTAACAGAAAGTTGTAGAGAGATAAGTACAAACCTCAACAAAGTACCCCCCTCCTCTAGGCTGAGTTTCTGGTACCAGCCCACCTACAAGAAGTGGTTTCTGGAGCTTCCCCTAACTGTGCTGAGTTAGTTGCCATTCTTCACTTTTGCCCAGACACTCCCCTGACCACTGAAAGTTTTTCACCGCCTGTGTCCTGGTAGACACTGTCCAAACCCCCACTGAACAGAGTCCGAGGCCGGCACACTTACCTGGGGTAAAGAGCACGATTCCCTTGAGGTAAGCGTACTCCTTGGGACTGATGCCCTGGCTCCAGCACTTGGCAAGGAAGCTCTTAATAGCTCGGACCTCAATGGTTGACGGCGATGGACCGGCCTCTGTCCGCGGTACCAAGTGTTTCGTCGGCCGCGGCTCATCATCTGCGGTCTCAGGCTTGCAAGTGGTGAGGGTACTCTGCAGCCCACTGGGCATCAAGACCTCCACGGTCTCGAAGTTGATGTGATCCTGGGCCAGCTCCAGCATGAGTAGCGGCGCCCAGCCGCTGCGCACCAGTACCAGCTGCTGGTCCAGGGGCAGAACCTGGAAACAGGGTAAGTGCTTGACAAAGCGCATCGTCTTCAACAGGCACGCTGAGGCTTCCTCGCAGGTCACCTGTTGAGTCTTGAGGGTCACCCGACACTGTGCGCCACCGGGGGGGTTCCACGAGGAAGCCCCCGGCAGCACTCTCGGCTGAGCCACCTGCGTTTGTTTTGCGCTCCTGGGCATGTTGTAGAGGACTCTGCCCTGCCGTGGGTGGTCTTCACCGCAAAGGCAGCAGCGGTGCATGAACGCCATGGCCTTCCCGCCGGGAGGCCCATCTCTGCCCACCGGGGGCTCCGAGCCACACGAACAGCCCCAGCAAGCGCTCCCCAGCGGCGCCTGGGGCGCTCCGGCAGATTCTTGCATTTGTTTTGCGCTTGTGAGAATGTAGTAGAGGATGCTGCCCTGCCGTGGGTGGTCTTCACCGCAAAGGCAGCAGCGGTACATGAACGCCATGGCCTTCCCGGCGGGAGGCCCATCTCTGCCCACCGGGGGCTCCGCGCTACACGAACAGCCCAGGCACGCGCCCGTCAGCGGCGCCTGGGGTGCCGCCGCTGGTTCCGAAGCCTCTTGCGTTTGCTTAGCGCTCAGCAGCATGTTGTAGAGGATGCTGCTCTGCCACTGATGGTCCTCACCTGCCATAGCCGAGGTGCCCGCAGCCCAGCTCTGTCCAGTGGCCGGTGCCTGGGATGTATTTATTCTGAGCGCGGACGCACGCGCGTCGGCCGCCTCCTCCTGGGCATGGGCGTGGAGGAGCGCGCGGCGCTGCACTCCAAAGTGTTTGGTGGTGACTTCAGCAGTTCAAACCGGGCAGATACTCCTTAAAGGCTGGAAATAGAAGAGAAACAGAGGCACCAGAATTCCTAGACACTTCTCTTTTTCCTCTCATTACACCCTTCCCTGCCTCTGGAAGACCAGAGCAGAGCACAGGGTACAGGCATTTGGGACACTGTTCGAACTCTTTCCATTGATTTCTGGCATCTAATTTGCTCTCTTTATTGGGAGGGTAGGGGTGCCTAAAGGGGGAATTTTTTTCTATGCCATCTTTGCAAACTTTCATTGAATGATCAAACTTTATACGACTTATATTTCATATATGGATAGAGAGATCTCATTTTCAGGGACCTTGAAAAATACAGACCGTGGGAACTTGGTAGAAATGCCCACTCTCAGGCAGCAACCAGACATTCTGACTCTGAATCTGCATTTTAATGACCTCCCCAGGAGATTTCCATGCACTTTAAATTTGGAAAAGCACTGGTCTAAGGATGCTGTCATAAACAGTTTTGATTGATCCAATTAATATTTATGAGCACCCACTCTGTCTTAGATGCTGTGTTAGAGAGCTGGGGGCAGCAATTAGGATATCAAAGTGGCCAACGTTTGGTAATATAATAATCAGAAGGGGCTAAAGGTTCAGTGAAAACTTTGAATTCTTCTACAGGTATTACATTGGGAAGATGAGTAATTCACATTTCTTCTCCCACCCTTTCTAAGAAAGTAATGAGAAACAGGTTTCAAGAAACCTGGACCCTTTGGTCCTCACTTGCTTCGTTCTTTGAGTTCCATACAGGCATTGAAATCAGTGCATTTCTTCACATTACCAACTGCCCCTTGGGTAACTAGCTGATTGTTTCACCAACAAGCTGGGTAACTTCAAAATCACAATGCTTTAGTCCTCAAATTCCTCTTCTTTAAAATGGGAAGTTCATTTTGTGGTCTCTTGGGTCCAGTACTGAAGACATGGAGCAGTAAAAGAGGGACTGCTGTATACCTCTGGTATAGGATCCTCTTTCTCTTTTCTTAGTTTCTCTGAAAAACTGGAATTCTGACATAAGAGGAAAACCTAGGAGACACTTATTTGCATTCAACCCAGAATTTTATTATGCCTATAGGAGGCCCTATAACACAGTGGTTAGATCTCTAGCACTGACACCAGATAGACTGAATTTTAATGGATACTTTGTAGTTCCCTGGCCTTAGAAAATATATATTTTTTTACTGCTGTTGTAACAAGTTACCAAGTCACAGATTAGTGACTTAAGCAACAAATTTATTATATGTTACAGTTTTGGAGGCCGGAACTCTGAAATCGGTTTCACTGGACTAAAATCAAGGTGACATTTCTTCTAGAAGCTCTAAGGGAGCATCTATTTCCTTGCCGTTTCCAGCTTCTAGAAGCTGCCTGCATTCTTTGGCTCCTGGCCACATCACTCGTACTCTGTTTCCGTCTTCTTTCTGACTCCTTTACAGATTTTTATAATTACATTGGGCAAACCCAGATAGATAATCTAGAATAATCTCTTCATCTCAAATTTTTTCAATCACATTTACAAAGTCCCTTTTACCATATAAGATAATATGTTCACAGGTTCCAAGGACTAGGACTTGGACATCATTTGGGGGCATTACTTAGCCTTTCACAGGAAAGCTACTGTACCTCAATTTCCTTATTTGTCAAATATGAACAACAGTCTCTGTGAGATAGTCTTCATATATGAGTTAATTTATATAGAATGTTTGCTTGGTACAAAAGTGTTGGATATATCAACCATTATACCCTCCCCCTCTTTAATAATGTGGAATAATTTCAGGTTTAGGAGGTGATACTATACATCAGCACTACCGTTATTCTATCTCTCCTAAGGAAACCCACCTTCACCTTCCACCCAGAAGCTGTCTCAGATTCTTCTGCATGTCCACATTTCTTGGCCCATACTCAAAACACTGGTTGGGTTACCTGGTCCCAGGTATTGGAAATGTTACCTCATTGCCCATTTTTTCATCATTTGCCATTTCTAACAGCAAAGCTACTATTTTGTGTATGGTTATTGCTGCTTCTACAGTCTTCCTGCTTGATGAAGTCACCAACCAGCCTAGCTGAAAACCCAGCCCTCCTCAGTTCAACCTTAAGTTGTCAGTACTAGTTACTTTTAACTGTTACTGTATTTATTTTATTTCTAACACTTATCAGAGTATGATATGATTGATTGATTTAGTTATTTGATGCTCATTGATTATTGTCCTCTACTAGTATAAAAGTCCCTTGAGGCAAGGAATAAGTCACTCTGTATCCCCGCAACTAGAACAATGTCTGGCATGCAGTAGATTCTCAAGAATACATTTGTTGGCCATCCATATCTTTATAGAAAGAGAAGAAGGCTACAATTTGTACTCTAGACAGAGCAAGCATTCACACACAACTATTGCTGCAGTGAAGTTGGAGGGAAGAGAAGTTAGCAGGCTCCATTGGACTCAGAGCTTTCTGGAGGCATTTCTTTTGGTACCTGGAGTGCTGCAGCACTGTGATAAAGTAATAAGAGGACTGAGTTAACAGTCAAAAGACATGACTTTGAATTTGGACTTTTTCACTCTAAAGATGTAACAATTAATAACTCATTTAAGTTCAGCCTTCACACTTGTGAAATGGGGAAAAATACTATACACCAATATTAATCTGCACACTCTAAGTTTTCCAAAGGTTGTTTTTTCTCTCAATATATTCCTTTATATAAATGTCTGATGACCTCTTAATTACATTCAAAATATATTTTTTAAAAAGAAATTATAAAGCAACTTAAGCTTATACTCATTCACTTTCTAATGATTTAATATCAAGCATTTAACATTGTATTAGTTTTTTCAGCTATGAAATCAGAAAAAAATGCTATAAACTATTTTAATATATGCACCCTAAACCTGTATATTTCAAGGGTTTTTTTCTAAATCTCTTTCATCTTATAACTGTATTTAAAAAAAATCCCAGTAACTTAAACTCATTTTTGTGACTTTAATCATTCACACCTCACACTTATTAGATGCCCTTGACTTTCACTTTCAGATATTGTCTCAAATGGATACTTCAGTACAATGCCGAGAACCATGCACTTGTAATATATTCATTAGAGTTCTGTTCCTTTCCAGGAGCAGAGTCTTCTGATTTTTTTATTTGTGGTTTGTTTGTTTGTTTGTTTGTTTGAAGTTGTGATCTTCTATTTGCAACTCTGAAGGACTTTCTAGGTTCTTTGGATTGACTGTTTCTAAAGAGAGATCGCTTGCTTGTCCTCCACAAGTATTCATCTTTGGAAATGTCAAGAGAAAACTGACTTCATCTTTACACTTTCCATTTTCCCCCCTAAATGAATAGCTCCTGAGAAGCAAAATCATCTACACACATCAGTAATGCCAACCTACTGGTTGCTACAGTGAAGACATAACCTTCTAAGGCAGGCACAGCCTTCTTCGTTTGATTTGTTCCCTGTCCTCAGACCACTGTGACAGCTAGACAAAAGGACACTCATCAGCTGCACCTGTCATGTGGTGAGTTTGTCCACAATTGTAACTTGGATATTTACAGAGTCATTGTTCGATGACCTTGGTCAGTTGGGCACCTGCTCTTCAGAATCCATTATCTGTTCCACCTAAGGGGGCAGTAAATCTGCTCTGCTTGCTTGCATGCAACCTTCAACTTCAAAGCAATGCAACTTTCACTAAAGGATATAGGCATGAAGTACAGGTAGGAATAAAGATGGGTAAAATTGTAAAACTGACCTTTGTACAACAAGCTGCTTTTGACCTGGGAAGGCGTGATGATCTGAAACGTGATATGAAATTTTAATCCAGGCTGAAAAGAGCTGGAATGCCTCAGAATTCAGCTCCTTCAATAAATAGGTAACAGGGTAACAGGGAGTAACAGTAGGGCTTTCCTGATTTTTCAAGGTAAATATTGGGTAAACACTGTTGTAGAAGAATAGTAGCCAATAAAATCTAAGAGATAAGCTTCCTCCTTTTCCTTTCCAAGACCCAGATGTCTAAAGCTCTTTTTGTGGAAGAATTAATAGGCTTTAGTTGCTGACTCATGAAACAAACCCCTGAAGATAATCTAGTCATCATTATTTATTTCCTGTTGGATGAGCTACAAAGAAGGCCTTAGGGGTCACATAGTTGCTGAGCTGAAATAATGACTCTCATTTCCACAGTAATTCACAAATTTTCTAAAATCAACTTTCCAAATCACTCAAACAATCACTTCATTCAAGGAAAAGTGTTCACCAAACCGATTTGTTTTACTGCATCTACCAATTTTGAATCCATCTCAATACCAGATGTTGAGTCAATTGTCTAATTAATAAATGCAATTGACTGACAGGTAAAAAATGATTGCCCCATTGGTTGACAAGCTACTAAAATTGATTTTACTGGTCACTTTGAAAATCATTGCTTTCTTGGTCCACACAGCTATGTCCCCTAATGGTGGTGGTAATGTTAGTTATAGACTCCCCTTGTATCAAAGTCTGGAACTGTTGGAATATCTCTCTCCCAGGAACTTGCTTTGTTTTCCCCTCCAACTTTTCTTACAACTTATTTCCCACAATCATTGTACCTAGAGTGCCTTGTACACTGCCTGGCATATTAAAGACACTCAACAAACAACTATTACTAAAACAGTGAGTGAAAAGTTTCTTCCACTTTACTAGGTTGCCCAAACTTTTCTCCTTTCCCATGATTGTGTGGGTTTAACAATCTTGCAGGCCCTGGTGGAAAAACCTAAGTCTCTTCTACTATTTTGATAATCTCAAAAATGAGAGTAAATATTTTATCTCTGTTTACTTCACAAAGTTGTTGAATGCAGACTTTGTGATGTGATATATTGCCCAACTAAATCAAGTTCCTGTATTTGAAATTCTCTCTCTCTCTCTACTCTCTCTCTCTCTCTCTCTCTCTCTCTCTCTCTCTCTCACACACACACACACACACACACACACACACACACACTGCATTGAAATAAGGGATCCTACAGTTGATAATCAGTCACTCAAGTTTGGAGTTAAATATGCTTAATATTAGTAGTGCCATAAACCTAATTGCTTTCTCTGAGCTCACAATAACAAGCATATGAAAAACAAAAAATATATATGTGAATGGATATGGGTGAATTTCTTTACTGCAGAGCAAAATGCTGGTGATGCAGAAAATCAAAACTTTTATTTCCAAACTGATGTTTTTGCCATGCTGGGTGTAGCTGGATTATTAAGAAGCAGCTGCCCTGGCTTGAGTTCTCTGAATCTGGCTATTACACAAGGATTATGTGCATGTGCCAGGGAGCTGACCCCAGGAAGCAGTGGTGAGAATGCAGAAAAAGTGAAACTTGGAAGGAGGGAAGGCCAATATCAAAGTGCATTGCTGAGGTTACTACTGTGAGCAACAGAGGTGACTCCTCCAGGGCCTCCCAGAATTGCTCACTCAAAGGAGGTGGCAGAAGTATTTATCTATTAGTTTCCAACCCCAAAGGTGAATATTTCCACCAATATCCATGGTATTGCAAAGCACAGTTCATATTTTAAAAAACACTGTGTGCGTGGAACTGTGTATCTACCTGTCTGGAATCAAGGGTATTGGCAAGAAGATGCAAGGCAGGGGATCTGAGAGGAATGGAATATCCTTGACTAGCTGCCCTGAGCTCAATCCAGTTGTTAAAGGAATTGGTTGGGGTGAGGCAATAACGACCTAAGCACTCTTCTGCTGAGCTTGCTCATCTTTAAAAACCACGTTGCCGTAATGTCCCAGGCTGTTTAATTCTTTAGATAAGTAAAGCGCGAGTGGGGGAGGCTGGCAATAACATTCCCACAGCATTGGATTATAATCTGTCCTGACCTGGTCTTTATCCAACAGTGTTACCAGCCACTATTACACAGTGAAAAAACAACCGAATTTCACCAGCTATCCACAACTTTTTTGCAACAGTAGGGATTGTATAATAACATTACATGTATCTTTTGGGTATTTCTGAAGACTGACATTATTAACAGGTTTTTAATACTTTATCAATCTATTCAAAGACATTTTGGCAAAACCAGAACCTTCACACAGGCCCACTCTACAGACCTGGGGTATGCCCAGATCAAGATACTCTAACTACATTGCTAGAATCTGTTTCTTGAAGCCTTCTGACCTTTCATTCCAATGTGAGTTATCCTTGATTCATATCCTGCAAGCAACCCAGTAGCCAGTTTTATCCACTCTACCTTCAAAATGTATATCAGATCCAATACTTTTTCATCACTATACCTTGGCTGAAGCCACTATCTTCTCTGACCTCAACTCCTGCAATAACCTCCTCACTGGCTTCCTGCTTCCATTGGTTCCCTGCCTACAGCTGGTTCTCCAAATAGTGATGCTTAAAGATAAGTGAGCTTTTATACCTTTTTATCACACTTAGGAAAATCTAGTGGTGTTTGGCCCTTGCTTTTAGAACCCTACAGGATCTGGCCCCGGCTCTCTCCCCAACTCTTATCCCTCACTCACTCTGCTCCAGCTACATGGCCTCCTTGACATTCCTCAGACCTGAAACCTCCCTCATCCAAATTGTTGCAACTCCTCCTGCAGTTAATCACATGGTTCATTTCTTTTAACTTCCATTTGCTTTGCTCAAATATCATGTCTTCAGAAAAGCTATCCCTGTCTGACTTCTCCGGCCTAAAACAACACCTCTGCCACCCTTTATCCTTGTCCACTTATCATCATACGTCTATGTGTATATTTATTGGATTATTTGTTTCTCGTTTGCCTCTCCCATGAGAATAGACATTCTATGAGCATAGAGACTGACACATTCACTGCTATGTCCCTAGCACCAGGAGCAGTGCCTGGAGCATGGTAAGTGATGAGTAACACGGAGTGGTTATTCTCCAGTCCTGTACCTGGCTACCTGTGTGGAATTTCATTTTCATTCTCCTGTCGACTGAGTAAGCTACTCTATGCATGGCTCCTTCATTAATTACCAGAACAACTAACTATCCAGCAACCCGTCCCTGCTTTTCGTGCCTCCTTTTTACCAGGTGGAAAATGCCAACCTTCTCAACAACTCTTTCCTGTGTCTTTCTTGGGTCATGATTTCCTCTGCCCTGGTTTATCTATCAGTGTAAATGTATCTCCCTTCTATCTTCCAAAAATCTATACAAAGCTCTGTTCCCATGGATTGTTTCCTTCTCAAAGCTGTAATCAATTTATATTGTCTGTACCATTTACTGTGTCATTTCAGTAGGATTCTGTGAGGAGAGGTAAATGTTTCTATTCTGCTTAATACCTTGAGCCCTACCTAACTTCTAATTAACAGTTTAGTAAACATGAAACTGTGAGGACTCTGTGCTGTGTGTGTGTTTTCTTTAGAATTTGTATAAATGTGAGAAAATATTCCAAGGAACTTAGCCCAAAATGGTCTGGAGCCCACAATTTTCAGGATGGTGGAATTTGGTTTATAGGCCACTAAAGGGAAACTGTCAAGTGCCGCTTCCATGACCTCCCTCTAGCTAGAGTCTGATGGACGAAAGTAGAACATGTCATTAGGGACCAGACCCTAAAGTAACATTTCAGCAGCATTTGAAGTGGGCATTCCACATGTGAGAAAGAACACATTCAAATAAGAAATTAAATTTTCATAACAATTCTGCTAAAAGTACAAGTACTCTAATGGAATTTGCCATTTCTCTTGTATCTAGAACTGTATGTATAAGAAAGTTTCTAACAATCTTTCTGCATTCATCTCTCAACTTTTGCCCCCTATTATAGATGCCTGCACAGATATTGGACATCCCCAAAACACATCGTGCTTCTTGCTATTCCTTTAAAATTAGATTTTTTTACACCTTTATAATTATGAATATGATATTTGTTTCTAGAAGGTCCTTCTTTTTTTTTTCAAAAGATCTTTGAACTCTTATAAAGACTTCCAAATTGAAATTCACTGTCATTTCCTACATGAAGCATTCCCAAAACCCCTTAAATAGGGTTTGTCTCTTTCTTCAGTGTAATCATAGTCCTTTCCACATGTTCTATGAGCTTTCAATATATTATTTATAATTATTTAGATGCATTTATTTCCCTATAAGATGAGGTTCTTAAAAATGTAAATAATGTCACATTCATTTTTGTAGTCAGTGTCTTCCTCATATTGGGATCTATATGGGTCAATTTGAGCTAGTTATGCTATATAACAATTAACCCACAAAACTTGATGGTCCATAATAGCAAAGGTATGTTTCTTGCTTATGTTATCATGGGTAGGTTGGGGCTCTGTTTCATGCTATCTTCACTCCAAGGTCCAAGTCAACAGAGCAAATTCCATCTGGAACATCGTTGGTTTTGTGACAAATAGGAGAGAAATAAGGTGATTCATGAGATTATACATCTTCTGGATATATACCCCCAAAATTAAACCATTTATTCATAAAGATATATGTACCCATATGTTCGTGGAATAATTATTCGCAGTGGGCAAAACATAGAAACGATTGAGGTGTCCTTCTACAGATGACTGAATAAAGAAGTTGTGGTCGTCGTCGGCGGCGGCGGCGGCGGCGGCGGCGGCGGCGGCGGCGGCCGTCCGTCTCGAGAGACGATGGTGTAGCTTCTTAAGAGTCTATATGCACCGCCGAGAATGGTTGTGCAGTCCGACTCGGGAGTGACACGGTCTCTGTCTCCTCCCATGTTGAATCGACATCTTGCGATGACGCTGGAGTGTCCTCTCCAGTGAAGCTGAAGCTACAGAGCCTGGGCAGGGTGATATGGAGGGTCTGCTGTTGCCCATGCAGCAGACCCAAAGAAGTTGTGGTACATATATATATACAACGGAATACTACTCAGCCACGAGAAAAGATGAAATACTGCCACTGTGATAACATGGATGAATCTTGAGAATATCATGCTAAACAAAATGTCAGAAAAAAATCAAGAACCATATGATTTCACTCATAAGTGGGATATAAAACTGAAAGTAACAAACAAAAAAACTTCATAGACAGACAGCAGCATGGTGGTCACCAGAGGGAAAGAGGGTTAGGGAGTGGTAATAAAGGGTAAAATGGGTCAAATATATGGTGAAAGAAGGAGATTTGACTTTGGCTGGTGAACATGCAATGCAGTATATAGATGATATATTATAGAATTGTACACTTGAAACCTATGTAATTTTATTAATCAAGGTCACCCCCAGTAAATTTAATAGAAATAAAAAAGTTTGCTGTGACACTCAATCATTCAATTCAAAATAATAGTACCTTGAACAATATAGAAATCCATTCTTTCTCATTTGTAATCGATCCGGGGACAGAAATTTCATGGCTGTTAAGACATCTCCATGTTCAAGGATCCATCACGGACATCTTTCTATCTTACTTTTTCTCTACACTGTTAGCCTACTTCTTATGGTCAAGATGACTGCTTCAGCCATTGAATTCACATTCTAGCCACAAGAAAGATGGATGAGACAAGGAATTAGTGGAAATCTCTTTGATCATGTTTACAAAGAAGCTATCATGCCACAATTTAACTTTTCATTAAATAAAACTTAGTCACAAAGTCATGCCTGGCTTGAAAGGAAGAGTGAGAACTGTAATCTTTACACAGTCACAGCCCTGGTAAAAATCAGGGGTTCTTTTAGAAGATAAGAAGGAGGAAATGGACTTTGAAGTAGACAGTCATCTCTAGTATAGAATATATTTCAAAATATAAAATAAATATGCTATTCTGACTTGTAAAATAGTATATGCCTTTTCTGTCTCAGCCATTCTCCTTTCCCCTGCCCTTGCCACCCACCACCCAGCCTATAGGCCTTACCACAAATGTTCAAGCTTCTCTATAATTTTGTAATATGTGGCTCATCCAAAGAAGTATGAGTTATATATTTACTGTATTTTGAAATGAGCACTTTTTACCTAGAGTTCTCATTCTGAGTACCAAAATATGAGTGATTCTCACTTGGGTCTAACAAATCACAATCTGTTAAAAACATTACTCAAAGAGGTTCATTTTATTGATGCTAAATTCATATAACACAAAATTTACCATTTAAACCATTTTATGGACACTGCCTTTTAGTATATTTACAATGCTGTGCAACCATTACCACTATCTAATTTCTGAACATTTTCATCATCTCAAAAAGAAGCCCTGAACCCATGTAACAATTACTCCACATTTCTCCCTTCCACCAAACCCTAGCAACCAGTAATTTGCTTTCTGTCTCTATGGATTTACCTCATTCTACACATTTAGTATAAATGGAATCATGCAATATGTGGCCTTTTGTGTTTTGCTTATTTCGCTTTGCATAGTGTTTTCAAAACTCATCCATGTTGTATGGTATAACAGTACTTCATTCCTTTTTATGGCCAAATTTATTCCATTATTTGAATATACGACATATTGTCTACCCATTCATCAATTAATGGACACTTGGTTTTTTTCTGTTTTTTGGCTATTATTGGTAATGTTGCTATTAACATTCACATATAGATTTTTGTTCGGATATATGTTTTTATTTTTCTTGGGTATAAATACGTCGGAGTGGAATTGCTGGGTTATAATTCTATATTTAACATTCTGAAAAACAGCCAAACTGTTTCCCACAGTGCCTAAACTATTTTACATCTCCACCAACAAACAAGGTTTACAACTTATATACATTTTCACCAACAGTTATTTTCTGGTTGCTTTTCTGTTTTTTAAATATTTTATTTATTTATTTTTAGAGAGAAGGAAAGGATGGGAGAAAGAAAGGGAGAGACACATCCATGTGAGAGAGAAACATCGATCGATTCCTTCTTGTACATGCCCTGACCAGGGAGAGAACCCACAACCCAGGCATGTACCCTGACCAGGAATCGAACCGGTGACCTTTCACTTTGTGGGACCTTGCCCAACTGACTGAGCCATGCCTGTCAAGGTGTTTGTCTGTTTTTTAATTATAGCATCTCAGAGGGTGTCAAGTAGTATCTCATTGTGATTTCAATTTACGTTTTTCTAAATATTAATGGTGTTGAGCATCTTTTGATGTATTTGTTGACCATTTATATATCTTCTGTGGCAAAACGTCTGTTTGAGTCAGCCCATTTTTAATTGGGTTGTTTGTATTTTTGTGGTTGAGCAGTAAGTTTTTGTATATTCTGGATATTAATACTTTATCAGATAGATGATTTGCAAATGTTTCTTCCCATTCTGTGAACTGTCTTCTCAATTTTTTGATAAGTCCTTTGATGGACAAAAGTTTTAATTTTGAAGGAGTCCAATTTATCTTCTTTTCTTTTTGTTTCTTGTGCTTTTGTTGTCATATTTAAGAAACCACTGTCGAATTCATGGTCACAAAGATTTACACATGTCTTCTTCTAAGATTTTTTATGGTTTTAGCTCTTGTGTTTACATATTTGATCCATTCTGAATTGATTTTTGTATGGTATGAAATAGAGTTACAAATTCCCTTTTTTTTTTTTTCATGTTGGTATCCAGTTAACGCAACATCATTTGCTGAAAAGGCTGTCCTTTCCCTTATTGAATAGTCTTGGCACCCTTGCCAAAAACCAGTTGACCATAGATATAAGGGTTTATCCCTGGAATCTCACTATATATATATTCTTATGTTAGTACTTCATTGTTTTGGTTACAATGGCTTTGTAGTAAGTTTTGAAATAAAGAAGTGTGAAGTCATTTATTTAGTACTTTTCTTCTCCAGATTGTTTTGGCTATTTGTGCTTCTTTGTAATTCCATATGAATTTTAGAATTAGTTTGTTCGTTTCTGGAAAAAAAGTGTTGGAATTTTGATAGGGTTTTCATTGAATCTTTAGAAGGATTTTAAGAGTATTGCCATCTTAATGATATTAAATCTTCTAATCCATAAACACAGGATGTCTTGTCATTTATTTAGGTCATCTTTAATTTCTTTCAACAATGCTTTATAAATTTTGGTGTACAAGTCTCATACCTCTTTGGTCAAATTTATACCTAGGTATTTTATTTTTATACTATTATAAGTGGAAATGCTTTCCTAATTTTATGTTCAGATTTTTTTTACTTTAATGCATAAAATAGACTTACAATACTTTATAAAGTCAATTCATATTCACATTTTTACTGGTTTATAGAAATACAAGAGATTATTGTATGTTGAGCTTGAATTGTGCAATTTTACTGACCTCGTTTATCAGCACAAGTAGCTTTTTTATAATTCTTTAGGCTTTTTATACATAAGATTATATCACTGTGAATAGAGATAATTTTATCTTTCCTCTCAAATTTTGATACCTTTCATTACTTTTTCTTGTCCAATTGTTCTGGGTAGAACTTCCAGTACACTATTGAAAGAAAATGGTGAGAATAGATATGTTTGGCTTGTTCCTGATCTGACAGTGAAGTCTTTCAGCCTTTCAGTATTATACACGATGTTAGTTGTGGGTTTTTCATAGATGTTTTTATCTGATTGAGGTAGTTCCCCCTATATTCCTAGTTTGTTGAGTGTTTTTAATCATAAAATGTTACTAGGTTTTGTCAAATGCTGTTTCTGCATCAGTTAAGGTGATCATGTCTCTTTTTTCCTTCATTCTATTTATATTATATATTATATTAATTGATTTTCATGTGTTAAACCACCCTTACATTCCTGGGATAAATCCTACTGGGTATGGTGTATCATCCTTTTAATGTGTCTTTGCTCTTACTCATGGGTGACTGGACAACCCAAAATGGTTTAGAATAATGGCAGTCAACAGAAATTATTTTTGAGAAAAGATGATATGTAGAGTATAAATAATTAAATATTTAATGGTCAGAATTTTCTGTTTTGGAACGTCAATGAGAAAATGTTTGTAGATAGGAAAATAGATGGGCAATAGTACACTGTATGTACTCAATGATACATTATTACATTTTACTATAGGAGAAATCCTACACCTTTCTATCACTTACTTATGCAAAAGAAATGGTGGTGACCATTACATTTGAAGGGTTGATGCAGCCATTATATTTTAAAATTCACCTCAATGGTTTTTTTTCTAACAGAAATTCAGAATGAGTTTTAAACAAATATTTACAGTGATTGAAGGGGTTCACAGCAAGTATGTTTCCAAGTGATATTTGATTATTTCCAAAATTCAGATATATCAATGTATTTACTATCAAAGATTAATGAAAGGAAGAGAGGGAGGGAAGGAGGGAACAAAAGAAGGAAGAAAGGAAGGAAGGAAGGAAGGAAGGAAGGAAGGAAGGAAAGAAGGAAGGAAGGAAGAAAGGAAGGCAGGAAAGAAGGAAAGAAGGAAGGAAATGAGGAAACCCCTATCCCTGAAGTCAATTCTAAGAGATAAATCACACACAGTCTTTGAAAAATTTAAATAAGTTTTTTAACTCCCAGGTCAACTGTGAAGAGTATGTTGAGATATGTTGTTGGTGTTGTTACTTAAATATTTGTTATTCTATATGTACATGTATGCTGTTAAAATCCAATGACCCAAAGATTACAAGAGACAAGCCTGTAGTCTGACAGAATCATATTTATTGCTTCAATAAAGTGAGAGAGGTGAACTGCAGAGGGACTGTGGATTGCTGCTCTCAACAAAGGGAAGGATAGAGACATCTTTTGTAAGGTTTTGATTCCTATTGAAGGATTCAATGGAAAATCTCAGTGAAGTGGGAGCAGTTCTGAACGGATGAGTGTCTCTGAGGTCTGATCAGGAAAACCAGGCATTAACTAAGAATTGGGTGTTGTCTTGACCTAATGGCAGTTTGGCAACTAAGTATCCACAGTAATAGAAAGGAATAGCAGAGTGTACTTGGGAGCATCATTGGTAGGAAATCAACAAACATTCAAACTGGGGCAGAGGGTGGGAGAGTGGTACACAGCCTTGAGTGAATCGGTGTTTTCTGTTAATTTTGCAACTACTATTATTTGTGTCTATCCTTCCAGCATGATTTACAACAGACTTGCTTTTCTTCTGTTTTAATCCAAGACAGCTTTTTAAAGTGTCAGGCAGATTTTTACTGTTACAGTGCATATACTCTAGCATCTGTTGAGTGTCATATATAGTTAAGAGCTTCTTTTGGGTTTTAAATGACATTAAGTCTTTAAAGGTACTCTTTCGTCGTCGGTAGCCGTCCATCTCGAGAGACGATGGTGTAGCTTCTTAAGAGTCTATCTGCACCGCCGAGAATGGCTGTGCAGTCCGACTCGGGAGTGACATGGTATCTGTCTCCTCCCGTGTTGAATCGACATCATGCGATGACGCTGAAGCTACAGAGCCTGGGCAGGGTAATATGGAGGGTCTGCTGTTGCCCATGCAGCAGACCCCCCCTCTCTTCGCAGCTGAAGGGTCCAAGGGAAAGACAGAGTCAATACAGCTTGGGTTCAGGTGCGCCGCAGGAGTTGCCGGTGTTGACTACAACGTCAAACCGCCTTAGGGACTCCGGCTCCAGATTTTCTGTCGGGGTTTACTCCCTTAGCCTTTCCCCTGAAGAGGTATGCCGCAAGGCAGCGGAGGTTTTTTGGAGTCAGAGTTTTCCTTCTCTGATGTACCCTGACTGGAAGATCGAACCAGCGACACTTAGCTCGCAGGCCGACGCTCAATCCACTGAGCTAAACCAGCCAGGGCAGAAAGGTACTCTTTAGTACAAAAGCATGAGTATTTTCTATTCTTTGGGTTAAATTTAAATTCTCTTAAAAACTGAATAGGAAGTAAAAATCTCAAGGATCTACTTTTCTCTATTTTGATCACTGACACTTGTTTTTTTAATCAGAGAAAATTATTATTGTTTGATCATTGACTCTTGAGGGACATAAAACAGGAGGGTTAATCGAGTTTTGCCTCCAGCAGCTATGCCATGGATTTTTCTATAAAGACTAGTTTTATGCAAATCTTGATTGTAAGTAAATTGTTCCAGGGTATCTACAAACTCCTTGAGGGCAAGGATATTGTTTTATTCACATTTACACCCCCTCATATCTTAACACAGGCCTTTTACATATTACTCTCAATAAATATTTGTTGGATTGAATCCTATTTGTAAAAGAACTTTGAAAGCACTACGTAAAAGATTGAGTGTATTTATAAGATGAGAAAGAGAGAATTGTTTATCCTAAGTGTACCTGAAAGTGTGTATGTCATTTTAATGCTTTCCCGAAGGCTAAGGGATAATCAATCTTGACAGGCAAAACTATGCTCCTTTTTCCAAAGGAAAAGAGATTTTCCACATATATTTAGTAAAAGAATGTCCTATCCTTTACTGAATACCTTAAAATCATGGCTTAGTCATGTTTTATTTTTTCACCAATTTATCTAAAATTTGTTAAATATAAAAGTATCTAAAAATTTTAGAATTATAATAATGGCATTCATATTTATTAAACATATTAACCATTAACATATAACATAGTGTTTATTTTAGAAACAAAGTTTTCCCTGAACACAATAAAGTCTATTGATAATAATAGACTTTTGTTATTTTTCTGTCATGAGAAGCCATGTCTCTGCTCTGCAGAACAATAGATGATAGTTTGTATTTGTTTTGTTTCATTTTTTTTTTCAGATTTAATGTGTTTTATTGATTAAAATATTACATTTGTGCCAATTTCCCTTCCCTCTGCTCCCCTCCACCCAGTGGCCCCCCTCCCTCCAGTTGTCCCCCCCTTTTAGATTATGTCCATTAGTTGTGCATACGACGACGACGACAGTTCCTCCCAACCTCTCTCTGTCTATTCCATTCCCTCCTACCTTGATCCCCAATTCCTATATCATCTCCCTCCCTTTCCCCATTCCCCCTCCCTGTTGACCTCCCCCCAATATGCTTCCCGTACCCACGGTTCCTTTTCCACTCTCGTTGCCTATTTAGTTTGCCTTTGTTTCATCTCCTTAGCTTCTGTTTTTTTAAACCAGTCCCTTTAACATCTCATATAACAGTGGTTTGGATCTAATGAACTCTTTCTGTTTTATTTTGTCCTGGAAACACTTTCTCTGTCCTTCTATTCTGAATGACAGTTTCGCTGGATAGAGTATTCGTGGTTGTAGGTTTTGGATTTTCATTACTTTGAATATTTCTTGCCAGTCCCTTCTTGCCTGTAGGGTTTCCCTTGAGAAGTCTGCTGATAGTCTAATTGGGACCCCTTTGTACATAATTCTTTTCTTCTCTCTTGCTGCTTTTAAGATTCTCTCTTTATCTTTAATTTTTGACATTTTGATTATAATGTGTCTTGGAGTGGTTCTCCCTGGGTCCAGTCTCTTGGGAACTCTCCTTGCTTCCTGGACCTGCAAGTCTATTCCCTTCCCCAAGTCTGGGAAGTTCTCCTTTATTATATTTTCACTCAATTTTTCAAGTTCTAGTTCATCTTCCTCATTCTCTGGCAAACCAATGATTCTTATGTTGGGCCTTTTATAGCTGTCCCAGAGGTTTCTGATCCTCTCATTGTTGCTTCCCATTTCCTCTCGCTGCATTGGTTGACTGCTTGTTCCTTCTCCATATTCCAGTTTGTTGAAATGAACTCTGGATTTTTCTTCCTCACCATCTGTCTCGTATGCGGTTTTGTTCCTTTCGTTATGAAAGTTTTTCGCTTCTTTCTTATCTTTTTCCTACTCTTTTGTGAATTCTGTAAGCCACCTGATAACAATGGCCCAGAACTGAGCCTCTGACAGGTTTCTTATCTGTTCATCTGTCAGGTTCTCTATCTGCTGCCTGGTGAGTTGTGTCACCGGGATTTCTATAGTTGTCTGCCACATTTTGACAGATGCGTTTTGTTTTCTTGGGCCGGCTGTCGGGAGCAGTGCCTGTGTACGCGTCACAATTCAGCGACCGGCGCCTGTCCGCGACCTATTTCGCAGCCCTGTGGTGCTTTCTTTCTTTGGGGGCAGGGGTCCAAAATGGATTCACACAGTTATTCCGCTAGGAGACTGGGATCCGTCCTCCCACCCCCCTGGGCCTCACTGTTCAGGGCGATGCGGTGGCCGCTCTCCCCAGCGCTGGGGTCGCGCACCGCCAGGGGCTTGCGCAGCCGGAATTTTTCACCGCCCCGCCGCTGTCCCAGGTGCGACCGCAAACAGCACTGCCCTCTTTAACTCTTACCTGCCCAAATGGCACCGCTGGTTTATAACTTCATATGTTGGACTTCCGTGTAGTTTTATTTTCTGGAATTTCTAGTTATCCTTTGTTTTGAAGTAGATGTATTCCTCTCTAGTTGTAGAGGGAGACCTAGCGTGTCCGTCTAAGCCTCCATCTTGGCCGGAAGTCCCTGTTTTGTTTCATTTTTTAAAATTCAGTTTTTCTTCAAACCTGCTTGTTGAAATAGTGGGAAAGCTTTGTTCTGAATCAAGCCTAAATCCACAGTTTGAGCAACACATTTACATTGTAATTCCATTTATGATTTATGCATATATTTTATGCTATGAGAGTTCAGACAATCCAGAGATCTTTTTTGTCTTGAGAACACTGGACATGATTTCATGGAGGCTGAAATGTGAGCAGGGTATTGAGGAAGGGGATCCTCTTTTAATGGGCAGCAAGGATTTTCTAAGGATGATGTGAATTGAACAGTAGATGAGGATGAAAAAGTTATCTGTGAATTTTAAGTTTTCAAGTTTGTTGTGGAGTAGGTTGAAGGATAATTTGGATCAGACATAGTAAAAGACAATTTTAGTTTGGATTCCCTTCAAAGTAATTCTGCAACAAGAACTTGGGTGCATGCATGTGGCTTTTTAAGGAATTACTCCCAAGAAGAGTAAATGAGGAGGTGAGAGAGTGAAGGGAGAAAAGCCCCTCAGAAGGGTTCATTGATGAGCAAGTTACCTCTATGGGCAGCTGGGGCCCAATCCCTTTAGAGAATCCCCTGGTAACCAATGTGGAAAACAATGAAGAATTACTCCACTGAAGGAGGGGAAAGATGGAGTATTTATTTTTGAAAACTTATTCCCCATTTGTTGAGAGTAGAGGAATAAGCGTTACTATACCACCATACTTCTGAGTTGTTATTGCAGGCAGCTAGTCAGACTCTGAGGTTGCTCAGGAGATCCCTCAGATAAATAAGAAAAACAGGAACCCAAGATGCAAATTTGACAACAGGTTGGATACTGTCTCCACACGCAGCTTTATGTGAATTCATGAGAATTGAGAGCATATAGGAAGGGCCGACAAAAGAGTCTACTACAGTGCCCTTCAATGTCAAAGTATTTTTCAATAAATGATGGAACTCTCAAAATTAGCTGAGAAATTGAGTAATATGAAGATGAGTGTATCAGGAAGATGCATATAGAATTCTTTGGAGGATAAACATGGGAGGGCAGGACAACCAGATGTAGACCTATTGATATAATTTATGCATTAATTAATCAGGTTTTGAATTACTTGTGGTGTAGGCAGAATGGGTCACAGTGGAAATGGAGAGAAGGAATATTCTGGATAAAGTTTGAAAAAGCATGTCAAATGAGGGGGCTGCAGAGTAATAGGAAATTAGAAACTTTCTATTAGTCATGAGGAAGTAAAGTATAGCATAGAAAATCTAGTCAATAATATTGTAATAGCTATGTATGATAACATTTGGATACTGAAAATATAGGGGGACCACTCGGTAAAGCATATGATTGTCTAACCACTATGCTGTACACCTGAAACTAATACACAATAATATTGAATGTAAACTGTGGTTGAAACAATTTTAAAAAATAAGTAGGCAACTTTTTGAGTCTAAATCATTCGGAGATTCTTAGAAAGCCAAAAATATGCAGCTGGGGGCAGATAATGCAGAGAAATTATGAAGTTAGTGGATTTATACAGTCAATTCAATATTATAAGGACACTCAGAACTCCCTATTCCCTCCAGTTTCATTTCTACCTCTGAAACAGATTCTGGTTTGAGTCATGGTTTTGAATTTTTCTACCCATTAGAATGATCTAAGGAGGCTTGTAAAAATCCTGATGTTCAGGCTTCTTCCCAGGCCAATTAAATCAGACTAGTGACATCTAGGGTTTAATGGTTTTCAAAGCTCCATAGATGATTATAATGTGCAGCCATGATCAAGAACCATTGAATTGTAGCTATAAAATATTTAATAAGTTATACTTTCATACTTAACATCAAGTCACCTGTTCTAATTCTGGCTTTGTCCTGGTCACTGGGCTTTTTGCTTTTTCCTGGAAAAAATTAATTATCTTTCTTATTCAGCCACTGTGGTAACTGCATTCTCTTCTTTGTTAATATTTCCAGCACCCATGACCTCTATTTTTGCTAAGCTTCTCCAGCCTTGATCAATATCTGAACTTTAATCCAAAGGGTAAAAGTTTGTTGGCTGGCGCTTCTGATACCAACAACCTGCCAGCCTCATTGTCTTCATCACTGTCCCATGCTTCATCCCTAGCCAAATGAAGTCTCTAAGCCTAATAGAGCTGAGATTCCTCTGAAGTTCACAGCTACAGTAAGGTTTGCTTTTACTAATTATTTCCTATTATCTTTTTTTTTCTATTATGTAATAAGAATCCATTATGCTTCCCTTTTCTGAAAGAGCTGAGTGAAGCTCTAGTTTAGATTTTGGAAATGTGAAATTAAAACGTTGAAACACTTGCTATCAAGAAATTGAAGCGAATCAGTAACTATTGACTTCTGGCCAAGATGGAGGCATAGATAGAAACAGTGTCTCTACCACAACTAAGAAGGAATTTACAACCACTTCAAAACTAAAAAACAAGAACAAACAAACAAACAAACAAAAAAAGCCAGAAAATCCAGAAAATTGAAACTACAAGGAAGTTCAGCAAAGAAATAAAGAATAAATATTCAGCCAGAAAGATAGAAGGGGCAGAGCCATGACAGAGAAAATGAGGTTCTGTGCAGCAGCTACGGGGGTGGTGCTTGGCCACACAGCAAGCGGCACAGCGATTGAAGCTGTGACGAAAAGTGCTCATACATTTTAAACCTGGGAAGCTATCCCAGCCCCAGACCAGACTGATCACAGCTCCAGATCAGACTGCCCAGCTTGAGGTTCCAGCACCAGGGAAAATAGAGCCACATTCCTTCTGACTGTGAAAGCCAGTGGGGGGTTGGGGCAGAGGAAGAAACTGCTGGTCTCTCAATGGAGGCAACTCGTTTAGTAGGGAAGTGGGAGAAGTGCCGGAAAAGGGGCGAATGCAGGGCAAGTGGCACAGTTCCCTCTCAGACCCCTCCCCACATACAGTGCCACAGCACGGTGAAATAGGTCACCAGCACTGATGAATACTTAAGGCTCTGTCCCTTACAATGTAACATGTGTGACAGCTCTACTTACAACACAGAAAGCTGTCAAGATGAGACAAGAGAAGTATGGCCCAAAAGCGGGGCCAGATCAAGGTTCCAGTGGGAGAACTGACTGATGAGATAGCAAACCTAACAGACACAGAGTTCAAAGTTCTGGGGATAAAGGTGCTCACAAACTTGACAGAAAAAATATTAATCATGATAAGGAAGAAATGAAGGCTATTCCAAGTGAAATGAAGGAAAATCCACATAAAACTAGATGTGAAGGAAAGGAAACCATAGTTCAAATAAATGATTTGGAACACAAGGAAGAAATAAACAGTCAACCAGTATAGAAGGAGGAAACGAGAATTTTTTTAAAATGAGGACAGGCTTAGAAACCTCTGGGATAGCTTTAAATATGCAAACATCCAAATCATAGAGGTGCCAGAAGGAGAAGAGGAGGAGCAAGAAATTGAAAAACTATGTGAAAAAATAATGAAGGAAAACTACCCTAATTTGGGGGAGAAATGAACAATATGGGTCCAGGTAGCACAGAGAGTCCCAAACAAACTAGACTCAGGGAGGACCACACCAAGACACATCATCATCAAAATGCCAAAGGTTAATGATAAAGAGAGAATTTTAAAAGCAGCAAGAGAAAAGAAGGAAATTACCTACAAAGGGGTACCTATAAGACTGTCAGCTGATTTCTCAAAAGAAACTTTGCAAGCAAGAAGAAACTGTCAAGAAGTATTCAAAGTGATGAAAAGCAAGGACCTACATCCAAGATTACTCCAGCCAGCAAAGCTATCATTTAGAACGGAAGGGCACATAAAGTGCTTCCCAGACAAAGTAAAGCTGAAAGAGCTCATTATTACCAAGCCATTATTATATAAAGTGTTAAAGGGACTTATTTAAGAAAAAGGAGACCAAAACTATGAACATTAAATGACAAGAAAACCACAACTATCAACAACAGAAGCTAAAAAATAAAAAATAAATAAAAACTACGCAGACAACCAGAGTGGGAACAGAATCATGGGTATGGGGACATGTGGAGGAGTGTCAGCTGGGAAGGGAGAGAAGGAGAAGAACAGAAATGGTGCAGGGATTAAGAAGCATAGTAGGAGGGTGCAGAATGGACAGGGGGATGTAGAGAAGAGCTTATACATATGATCCATAGACATGGACTGAGGAGGGTGGGACTGCTGGAGAGAGAGGGGTGCTGGGTCGAGGGAGGCAAAGAGAAAATAAATTAGGACAACTATAACAGCATAACGAATAAAACATTAAAATAAAAAAATAAAATAAAGAAATTGAAGCAAGTTGACAAAGGAGACCATTTCTTCTGGCCTGCTCCCCCACTGTCACAGACGATAATGAACACAAAAGATATGGCCTCCCACAATGTCATTATTCTTCTTATCAACAAATGTATCCACTTATACTGCATCTGTGTCCAATTTGCTTCTTCCTTGCAACTTCAGGTTAGGAGGTGTTTCTCTCCTGCTCCTTGTGCTGTGGCTTTCATACTTTCCTCTTTAGTACTTTTATTTTTACTTCATTAATTCACTTCCCCCTCCAATTACTTGGATCTCTAAAAGGTATTTATATCTTCCATCTTTGAAACAAATAAAGAAATCAAAAAACAATAATCTCTTCTTTGGCCTTAAATTTTCCTCAAGGCAATATTATTCTCTTGCCTTCCTTTTGCTGCAATAATAAGTAAAAGTAGTCTATACTCAGTGAATTCACTTTCTCAACAAATTGAAGTCTGACTTATGACAACTCTTCTTTATTAAAACTGCTATTTCAGAGGTTCTCAATGACCTTCCAGTTGCTAAAATTAAATAAATGTTTCACTATTGTCTGGTGGCCTTCTTACATCTAACAATTTTACTTTCTCTCCCTTTGAAACCTCTTCTCCACCACATGGAGTGATGTCATTCCCTGACCTCTCTAGCCACTCTGTATCAGTCTCCTTTACAGGCTTAATTCTCTCCATTCTGGCCTTAAGCACAATTTTCACTACAATCCAAATCTTCACACGCTTCTAAAACTCACATTTCCTATGAGTTAGTTCTTGCATTTTTTAATTCTACGATCTTTATATCTCACATAAATATCTTGTCTAAATTCCAGGCATGTATGTATTTTCAGGCTCCATCTGCATGTACCATAAACACCTCAAATTCAACCTATTACTTTCCAAGGCATTGTCACTTGGCTGCTACCTCTACCACTCTACTGAATATGCTGGGGAGAATATCTCCAATGTTTTCCTAGTTGAAAAATCTAATTGAAATTCCCTCCCTAAGAAATATTTTTGACTTCCAGACTTCTGTATTCTCCTGTGTCTTATACTTCCTCTCTGAACACTTCTTCTCTCTCTTTTACATATTTCTCTTCTCCAGTTTGCTCTGTAGGTCTTGTTATTCTTCTAGATTCTGAGGTGGTAGAGTTAACAGGTAGCACCTACTGGGTGAGTAGAATCCTCATGCCAGGTATAGTGGAGAAGGAGTATGCATAATAGAGAATGGATGCAGGCCGTATCCCCAAAGACCTCCTCTACGGCGAGCTAGCAGAAGGCCAGAGGATGACAGGGCGCCCAAAACTGCGGTTCAAAGACACCTGCAAAAAGGACATGACACAATGCTCCATCAATCTCAACACATGGGAAGTTCAAGCAGACGACCGCCTAGCCTGGAGGCTCGCGGTCAGGCAAGGTACGTCACGCGCGGAGGCTGCGCGCAACGAGGAGGCGGTCCAGAAAAGATCGAGGCAGAAGCAGCGTCAGCAGCAGCAACAACAGCCATCTGCCTTCACCTGTACCAAGTGCGGCAGGGATTGTCACTCCCGAGTCGGACTGCACAGCCATTCTCGGCGGTGCAGATAGACTCTCAAGAAGCTACGCCATCGTCTCTCGAGACGGACGGCTGCCGATGACGATGATAGTTTATTTTTATCTATTCAGCACTCTACGTCTTTTGATTCAAAAGTTATGTTTCAAGATATTAATTAAGGAAGAGGTAAGAGAACGATGTTGGCATGACCATTCATTAAGGGATGTAGAGTGCTCTCTACATCCAAGTATAATGGCAAAGTCACTGCTTCCAATCCTTAAGTTTTTCTGAACCACACTAAGTCATGGCTATTGAGAGAAGACCAGGGCAATAACCAAATATATAACTTACTATTTATTTGTGAGTAAAATAAAGATAGAACTCATTCTTTCATCTCTGAATTTTCAATATCTAACACACAATCTTATCATTGTAAAAACAAAAATATTTTTTTGAAAACAAATGAATACCACAAAAGCCCTCAGTATCCAACTAATGAGACATTTGTGCTTTTTGACCTACACAGCTTTCAGAAACTCAGTAGCAATTGGAAGAGAAATAGAGTGGTCGGTAAGTTCAGTGGTTGGTAATTTACCAGGTGAGCCCAGTGGAAGATGAAGCAAGAAGAACCAGAAGGGATATTTTTAAACAAGATGGGTTGAGTTTTAGTGACAGAGAAAAATATGCATCTGATAGGAACATGAGTGGAATATAGGTAATAAGAGAGTTGGCTGTGGTGAGAAGGGGAAATTCAGAATTTCCACTCTTGGATGAGGATAAAGCTGAGTGAAGATAAGCCTCAGTTTGTGACTGTTCCAGGGTCAATTGAAGTTATGAGGAGATGAGGCAGGGCAAAAATCTATGATACCAAGTATTTGATGATAGAGTGGCAACAAAGGTGGGGAAGATCACTGCAACCCAAGTACTAAAGAAAGTGAGAGAAGTTTCTGTCTGAGAAAGGTAGTATGGCACAGTGTTTAAGAGTACAGAGTCTGGATTCAGAACTGTGATTTAACTCATACTTACATTGTTTACCAACTGTGTTACCTTAAACAAGTGACCTTGGGCAAGTTATTTGACCTAGCCAAACCTAAATATTATCTGTAAGGCTGAGAAAATAGCATCTATTTCATAAGGTTGCTGTCGTGATTAAATGAGATAATGCAAGTAAAGTGCTTTAACACACAGTAGCTAATATATAGTAATTCCTCAGTAACTGTTAACTGAAAAACATGAACATTGGCCATGAAGACAGGGCAATAACAATATGAGAGTTGGTTTGATTTTCAGAAAATCAAAAGTGAGAGTAGGTATTTAAATTCACTCCAGTTATTGAGTCCACATACATTCTTTCCAGGGAGCTGAAAAAAAAAATCTACCAATGTAATCATGGAACTATTTTTAGTAATCTTTGAAGAGCAGCTTAATTTAGCCTGGGTTCCACAGAAAATAAATCATAAGGCAAATGCTTAATGCTAATATTTTATAGAAGCGCGCAATCTCAAGAACGAAGAACGAGAGAAAGGGGTAGTGAGGCAGAAAGTGAACGCAGATATAAAGAAGCATTCTACCAAATTGATCCTTGTTCCATGATAAGTTCTCTGCTTCATCTTGCCAGATAGCTTGAGATCAGTACTGTCCTTAGGCCCAGGTAACAGGAGATCTTTGCCTGGAGCCATGAATAATGCACACAGACAGACACACACACACACACACACACACACACTCTCTCTCTCTCTCTCTCTCTCTCAAAGAATACATGTATTCCTCTTTCACTAGAGATATAGCACTCAGTAGTTCTGGAACAGCCATGGTATGTGTTGAAAACATTGGTTTTCATGACTAACACCATCCAGGTCTCAGGAAAATGTTTCTCAACATCTCTTGCCTTGTACTCTGATGCCAATGATGGGTTGTCCCTCAATGTCCCATTATTGGAGATGGAGTTGTTCCCTACCCTAGACTGCAGGAAAGATTTGAGTTTCAGAAGAACTTAGGCAAGGCAAAAATAATTATAATTTACTTGTATACATTTCCTTGGCCTGAGTGAAATAGATTCTTGCATTCTGTAATTGGGAAGAGGGCTGCTAGATATTTATTTTAACCTCACTCCTGTCTTCCTATAGTTGTTCTATCCTCCTTTTGGAATCCCCAGAAAACTTGCCTCTTACCTTCTCCAGTACCTCATACTTTAGAGAAGAAGTGTGTTTCTGCTTAGAAGAGATGACTAATGGAAGCAGGTGTTTCCATCACTCATATCCTCAATTCAACATCCCCACCAGTGAGAACCTCATGATTTTCCAAAGAAGGAAGCTGCTCTCACCAAAAAGAGCACTAACGTTTTTGTTCCCTGAGGGTCACTAGGGCAAATATCGTAGGAATAAAGCATTTTCTTCTTGTTGCTATAACTCTGTTCCTAGCAAAATAATAAGAATGATAAAGTAGTGTTTGTTGGCATACGGTTCTTCTAGAACTAGATTTATATAACAGGATCCACCACATTAGCTGTAAATGGCTCCCTCACGCTGATCCTGGATGGGTGTTACCAGCCTCAAATGAATTCTTAATAGCACTTATACATTATGCAGACATCTTAATATAAAAGAAATGCAGATTTCCACAACAAATATTTTCATTTACGTACTAGATATAACCCTCCAAAGCAAGATAGAGTATATTTTCTCAAGAAGGTTCTAGAAGAGATTCATCTTCTTGTTTGTTTTGTTCAAAGCAAGTATATCTAAATTAAATAACTGTAATAACTGTAGGTTGTTTCCATTTGTACAAAAATAAATTTAGATTTATGAAAAATTATATATAATTCTTAACTACAAATGAACAAATTGTTAAGAATTTCTTTATGCCTATGATTTTCCAATTCATTAATCCATTAAACCCCTTGTTCAAATGAAATTTTGTATGGAAACCCAATATATAAAACTGGTAAAAAGCATATTGCTGTGGTTGAAAAAGGGTTGTAACTCTGATAACTGCTCATTACATCTGCCATTGAGGCAATTGGGGTTGGAGATGGATTCCAAATTCCCTAGGGTTTCACCCAGTGCAGCTGAACCATATCTCTCATAATGTCTTTATCTGTTCTTTTGGAGGGCCCACGAAGCAGTCAAATTGTTGAAAAGTGGATACACTATTTCCTAACTAATCATTTGGTAACATGTCATTTTTCTCCTGATTGCACAAAGAAGTGAAATATAAAATTCAATCTTAGCATCAGAATCTAAGTTTCTAAAACACACTGACATTTCAACCTTTTTGTGAGGATAATTCATGTGGTTCAACAAGCATGTTAATCTATCCTATAGTTTTCTAATAATGAGATTTCATGAAAAGGAAGAAAATTGTAAGTTTTTAAAGCCTGCAAAGAATAAATGTTATTCAAGTTTAGAAATTATTCTGCCTGCCACAGACCCTCATTTTCTCTTCCTACATAATTAGATTACATTATCAACTTTTATCCTTGTCTTCTGACTCTTTCCCCCACCAAACCATCCTTCACCCATTGCTTGAGTAATCTTGAATAACCATTCTAATTGTATAATTTTACTGCTATAAACACCTATACGGATTGCCCCCTTTTGCCAGCAGAATTTTTAAAACCCAGAAATAAGTGAAAAATGAGTCATCAACGCATGTAATATAAGACCAAAAACACGAAGCAAGATTATCAAAGATATGTGAGCTCTGTCTTGTCTGTGTTTCAGGTCAAAATTTAATGACTGTCATGATGGACTTTTCCCTATGGAAAGGAACCAACAATCACCTAAGATTTCCTTTATTCTCTAAATGTACAATTTGTATTTAGAGTCCAAAATATGGTACATTCTGAGAGGAAGAAAGAGTGTGAAGGTAGAAGAATTTTCTGTGCATTATTAAGAGGGAAACTGCTACCAGGTCAGGGTAGACTCAGGTTTTGTAGCACCTAAAATGGGAGTAGGGTTTGAAAGGGGCTTATGATGTGTGGGGCACTAGAGCTGAAATTTCATTATCTTAATGGTAAATCTACATGATAAAGGTTTGTCAGGAGAAAGCCAACCTTTATAGCTATGATCTGTCTATGGTACCCTTTTCTAGTTATTTTGCTGTACGGGGCTTTTATAATGTTTTTTAATCCCTTAGTACCCTCCCCTTTCTGAATATCATGTTAGTTTCTATGCTTTAATTATGTCCTAGAAATATATGGCTGTAACTCATGGTCCCAAACTATTTAGGTACCACAAATTTTAGGTGGTTTACACTTGGAAGTCTTTTCTTCCTGTTAACCATAGAGTAGCTTTGCTGTTTCCCATTCCCCGGTTCTTTATTAATGCAGAAACTGTATGACTCAATTTTCTGAGATAGTCCAGTTTATGCCTGTTCTGCAAGCATAGTTATTAAGACTGCCTCCTTTCTGGAGCTCTGGGGAACCAGAATATAGTAGGACAACAGCAGAGAGGGAGGAGCTTGTATAAGAGTCCAATACCATTTGCAACATTGTGGACGAACCTAGAGGGTGTTATGCTAAGTGAAATGAGTCAGACAGAGAAGGAAGTGAAATGAATCAGACAGAGAAAGACAAGTACCATATGATTTCACTTACATGTGGAAGTGGAAGAACAATATAAATGAACAAACAAAACAGAAACAGACTCATAGATAAGAGAACAGACCGATGGTTGCCAGAGGGATGGGGTATTGGGGGACTGGGTGAAAAAGGTGAAGGGATTGAGAAGTACAGATTAGTAGTTACAAAATAGTCATGGGGTGTAAAGTAAGCCTAGGAAATATAGTGGTTAATATTTTAATAACTATGTATGGTGCCACCTGGATACTCAAAATATCAGGGGAGAATACTTTGTAAAGTATGTGATTGTCTAACCACCATGCTGTACATCTGGAACTAATACAAAATAATTTTGAATGTCAACTGTAATTGAAAATAAAACTAAAGCACAAAAATAAAAAAGAGCTCCGATAAAGCTGTTTTTGAACTCCTAGGTTCACCCTCAACCTGTGCACGCATGGACCTGATCTTAGGTACCAGAGACCTTACAGAATGAGTTCAAACAGATAGACCTTCACCCGGTTCCCAAACTGATCACTGGGTGGTGTATGTGAGGGACAGTTCCAAATAACCTGCAAAGCCTTCAACAACGGAACTGGTATTGATTGGTACCAAAACTCACAGAAGATAGGTTGAAATTCGCAACCTGAATCAAATCAAGTACATGCTATCACAAATATATTTGGACTTATTCAAGTACCTACTAAAAAAATATCAATAGCCTTTGTAGAATTTAAGCAAGACCCAGTCTCACAATATAATATTCAAAATGTCCAAGAAACAATCCAAATTTACTCAGCATATGAAGAATCCCAACAATTTCAACTCGCATGGAAAAAGACAATCAACAGGTGCCAACAAGATGACACAGATAACGAAATTTTCTGACACAGATGTTAAAGCAGTTATAATACAAATGTCAGGAAGAGCTATCACAAACACCCCTGAAATGCAAGTTAAAACTAAACGTATCTGCAAAGAAATAGATTATATAAAGAAAAATCAAATGGAAATTTTAGGAATGAAAAACACAACTGAAATTTTAAAGCCATACTTAATATCATCAATAGCAAGATGGAGGTGACAGAAGAGAGTTAGTGAATGTAAGGCTATATCAATAGAAATTTTCAAGTATGAACAAATAGAATTAAATTGAAAAATAAACAGAACCGAAAGGACCAATGAGATTACAATAAAATGTTTAATCTTCATGTCATTGGAATCTTACAAGAAAAGTAGAAAGAGTGTGGTGCCAGAAAATACTTGAAGAAATAATGGTTTAAAACTTCCACGGTTCTATAATGGACCTACAAAATCAAGAAACTGAATGAACCCCAAACAGAATAAACCTAAAGTATTCAAGTGGAGAAACATTATTATCAAACTGCTAAAACTATAGACAAAGAAAAATCTTGAAAGCAGCTGGAGAAAAATGATGCATTACTTACAGTACAGCAATTATTTAAATGACAATGGATTTCTCATCAGAAACCATGGTGGCCAGAAAAGGTGGATAGAACATTTTTAAAGTGCTGAAAGAAAAGAACTATCAACTCAGAATTCTATATTCAGAGAAAATATCCTTCAAGACAGAGGAAGACTAGACTTTGGGTGGTGACTACACAATGCAATATACAGATGATGTGTTATATCATTGTACACTTGAAATTTTATAATGTGCTAACCAATTACATGCCAATAAATTTAGTAAAAAGTAAAATAGACATTCTCAGTTGAGGGAAAACTAAGGTAACATAGAGCCAAAAGACCTGCTCTAAAAGAATTGTTAAAGAAAGTCATTTAGAAAAAAGAGATATCATACCAAAGAAAATATGGAACATCAGGAATGAAGGAGGACACCATAAATTCTGAATTTCTTGGGGGAAATAAGGCAGAATACACAAATTACCAATATCATAAATTAAAGAGAGACTATCACTGAAGACCACACAGACATGAGGAGGATAGTAAGAGAATATTATTAACTTCAGGCAGATAAATTGAAAAATTTAGATGAAAAAAAAAAGAAAAATTTAGATGAACTAGACCAATTCTTTGCAAATCCCAAACCATCAGAATTCATCCAATATGAACTATATAACCTGAATAACCCTATAACTATTAAATAGATCCAACAAAACATGTACATAAATCTGTATGTTGAAAACTACAAAAATCTAAGAAAGAAATCAGAGAAGACCAATATCCATGGAAAGACACACTGTTGTCATGGATTATAAGACTTAATATAGTAAGGGTATATTCTCCCCAAATTGCTCAATAGTTTTAAAATAATACCAATATAAATTCCAGTAGTAGTTTTGTAAATATAGGCAAACTGATTCTAAAATTTACATGGAAGGAAAAATAAAGTAAAATAGCTCAAACAATTTTGAAAAAATAAAGTGAGAGGAATTATTATAATTGATATTAAAGCTTAACTATATAGTTACAATAATCAAGGAAGTATGGCATTGGAAGAGAGGTAGACATATAGAACACTAGACAGAATACAAAATACAGAAAAAGATAAGTTTGGCTCTTTAGTTTTGACAAAAATGTAAAAGGAACACATTAGAGAAAACATAGTCTTTTCAACAAATGGTTTTGGGACATTAATCAGTCATATGCAAAAAAACTTAACTTTAACCTATTTTGCACTTTATACAAGACTTATTTTAAAATAGATCATAGACTTAAATATAAACATAAAATCATAAAACTATTAGAAGAAAACATAGGAGAAATCTTTGTGACAGAAGTTTAGGCAAAGAGTTCCTTAGACATGACACCAAGAATACAATCCATAAAAGAAAAATTGATAAATTGAAGTGTACCCAAAATTTTTTTTTAAATTGCTCTGTGAAAGACACTGTTAAGAGAAAGAAAAGACAAGTTATAGACTGGGACACCATATTTGCAAATCTTATATCTGACAAGGGATCTGTGTCCACAACATACAAAGAATTCTCAAAACTTATCAATTAGAAAATGTACAATCTAATTCAAAATGGGCAAAGGACTTGAGCAGACTTCACCAAGAAAGGTGTAAGGACAGCAAATAAGCATATGAAAAGATGTTCAATGTCATTAGTAATTAGGGAAATGCAAATTACACCATAATGAGATACATTATACAACTATTAGAATGGTTGAAAGAAAAAATACATTCCTTGAGTAGTGGGTACACAGTGCAATATACAGATCTTGTGTCATAGAAATGTACACTTGAAACCTATATGACCTTATTAACCAATGTCACCCCAATAAAAGTTGAAAAATACTGCCATTATCAAGTACTGATGAGGATACAAAGCAACTAGAATTCTCACACACTCTTTGTGGAAATACAAAATGGTATAACACTCTGAAAAGTTTGACAGTTTCTTAAAAAGTTAAAGTTACCATATGATCCAGCTATACCGTTCCAGGGTATTTACCCCATGGCAGGAATTGGCAATCTTTTTCTGTGAAGAGGTGTATAGTCAATACTTTAGGCTTTGCAGGTCATACAGTCTCTGTCAACCCCAGTTTAGATAATAAATTATTTGGTCAGCCTATTTATCAACTCTTTCACAACAATATCTACTTCTAATTTTATTCACCATTTACAGATGAGGATACTGAGGGCCACAGTTATTTGATTACTGGATGATTGTGCTAAGAGCTGAAACTATGACATATAAATGCAAAGCTTGAGCTTTATACAGCCTTCCATCATATGGCTATTCTTCAGATTAGCTGCCACTCAGTTAATTTGATTACATCAGGTCATCCTTTATAATGAAATTTATCAATGAGTTCTGAGATAGGTTGGGCAAGAAGGATCCCTCTGAGGAGTGAATATTTCACTTCTCATAAATGAAGAGAGGAAGTGAACCATGTAAACTTCAATGGTAATGGGCATTACAAATACAAGGTATATCAAGTGAAACATTTGAGGTAAGATCAAATCTATGTGTTCACAGAGTAGCAAGGTTAGTGTGTCTCAGGAAAAGAGAGTGAAAGGGATAGTAGTAGGATACAAACTCAAAGAAGTAGACATTACCCAGATCATGTGGAGCTTTGCAATTCATAGTGGGGGCTTTGGATTTTAATTTAGGTATATTAGAAGACCAATGGAGAGTTCTAAATAGGGAACTAATTCATGTGACTCAGGCTTTTGAAATTGCACTGTTGGAAGGCCAGTATGAAAGTGAAGCTGGGGGACCAGTTAGGAGGTTATGGAAATGAAGATGACTTTGGCTAGGGTGGTAACTGTAGTTATGAGAAACAGTGGGGTTCAGGATATATTCTGAAGTAAGGTTGCCAGGATTTGCTAATAGGTTAGATAAAAAGTCTGAGAGAAAGAGATATTTTCCAGGTTCTGTGCTAAGCACAGTGAGAGCAATGAGAAGTGGTCAATTCAAGAATGCATTTTGAAGAAAGAGACCACAGGGATTGATAATAAACTGGAAAAACAGTGGAAGAAAAGGGGAAGAATTAAAGATGACTCCTAAGTTTTAAGTCTGAGCAAATGGGTAAACAAAATTACTATATAATAAGGTAGGAAACTGAGGAAGCAGTAGGTTTGGGAAGGAAATTAAAAGTTATGGTCTTTTTAAAAAATACTATTTTATTTGCTTATTTTTGGAGAGAGAAAGACAGGGAGAAAAACATCAATGTGTGGTTGCCTCTTGCATGTCCCCAACCGGGGACCCGGCCTGCAATCCAAATCAAACCCTTTGGTTTGCAGACCGGTGCTCAATCCACTGAGCCACACCAGCCACGGCTAAAAGTTACGCTTCTTAACCCAAGTAGAACTATAAAGCAGGTTGGTTCATATATGAATCTGGTATTCAGGAAAGAGATCAGGGCAGGATATATAAATTTTGAAATTGTCACCATCTAGATAGTATTTAGAAATCACCAGGGTGTGTGAGATCACCTAAGGATAGAGTGTGGATTTTACAAAGAGGGGCAAAGGTTGTGCTCTAGGGTACTCTATTCTTTAGAAGTCAGAAAGAGGAGGATGGATTAGCAAGTGAAATTGAGAAGGAAGCAAGCCAATGAGGTAGGAGGAAAATCTGGAAACCCAAGTGAAGAAAGAGTTTCAAGGAAGAGAATATCATCAACTGTGTCAAGTTGAGGGGTAAAGGATGGCCGGGACTGAAATTGATCATAGGGCTTAGTATTAAGTAAGTTGGCCACTGGTGACCTTGATAAAAACCTTTTCAGAGTAGCAGGAATAAAATCTGAGAGTCGGAGGTGAGAATGTGGTGACTAAATATTTTGTGCTATTTCTCTTTTATAGGGAGTAGAATAAGAGGGGCATGACTTCAAGTGGATGATTTTTAAGTGGGTCCAAATATATAGTTCATAGCTGATAAGAGTGTCTAGATAATTACCATGTTCCAAGGACATATTGTTAGGGAGCTCTATTGTAATTACAGTTTGAAAATCAATAAAAGTTATTTTCTATCTTGAAATATAAATGTTGTGTATTAAATAATGGAGCAGAACCAAGTTAATATTTAATTCAATATGAGAATAATCTTTGAGGTCAATTCCATACATTTAAATGAAGCAAAAGACTAGCTCCGGAGATGGCTTAATAACTTTACGTCTTTGAGAGGCATCTCTAAAATCACAATAGCTGATATAGCTATCTTCGGAGATAGTCATTTAATACATGGCATTGACCTACTTTCTATTTCAATGATTTAAGTTAGCTGTTTAGTTGAATCTTCTCCTTGCAATGTGAAGAAAAGGACTGTAATTTGTTGTACACTTTGTTAGTCAAAATTGTAGAATTCATTTAACAAGGGGATTAATTGCAAATAAATTTAAAATAAATTAAAGGATACCAAACTCATTTTTTTAAATATTAATTTTCCAGTATAAAGAAATTTAGATTACCATTTTATAAGTTTTTTGATGTTATACAAATCATCTTCCAAGTTATTTACCTGAGTATTAATTTACATCTAGCACATACAAAGGCAATTGTGGGGATTGAGATGTTTCTTATTTTACTTTTCCTCAATAAATATAATACAAAGTGGTTTTGTGGTAAAAGGGGAATCAACAGAAAGGCTGTGGTACCTATCCAAATATGACAGCTCTGCTGTATGGTATTAAGTGCTATGGTTTTCATACTGTACATCAGCCTGATTTCCCTCCCTTTCCACTGGTGATTATCTGCTTCTTGATTCACTGACAGATAATGACAAAACATTGCCCGTACTGCCAAAGTGCGACTAGAGCAAGAGTTCCACTAGGACAGCAAGCACCTTCTCTCCTTTTAACCAACACCGAGTCATTCTCTTATAAATTATTATAACAAATGACTGATATTATTCCAAGAGAGAAACACAATTTTCATAAATCCCAGAAATAAAGTAACTGATTAAAATTTTTGCAAAGCATCGGGAACTCTGACCCAGAAACCACATAATAAATGTTTTCAAGTTGTTTCTAGTTTGGCTGTGAAGACAAACCAAAGTAGAGATGGATTGGAGGAGGAGGAGGAGGAGGAGGAGGAGAATCATAAAATAAATTTAACTCAGGACATGCGAACAATAGTTAATTTTAATTAATGATCACTGAGTTACAGACTCACGGGTGTTGTGAAGATTCATTTTGAAGCCACTCTTGAACATTTTCTGAAACGGTTCCTTTTCTAAAACAAACATCCATGATCTTAACCCTGAGGGACATGCTAACTTCTCTAGTATAATTCAAGGTCTTCATAAATGTAAATTTATATGAAACTTTCATAATAATATCAAAAATTTTACTAACACAGCTAGTATAACATTGAAATGAGTAAATTGTAATCTAATTTGAATTATATACAATATTATTTTGTTTTTATTCTTTCATTTCTATCTCTAACATGTTTTGGGTGCCCTAGGATTAGTATGGAGTCAACAATTGACAAAAAACATAGAATTTGAAGATAATTTAGAGAAGAGGAAAAATAAGAAGAAGAAGAATGCGGTCTTAGGAAGTCAGCATTTTGATGAAATTGAGTGTGTTTCTCCTGTCCCCCTCCCCTGCCAAAAAAGACAAGATTTTAATTTACTTTTATTCTGCTTGTTTGTGGAATACAAAATTGAATATCATACCACCAGACATTTTAAATAAGCAAGAAAATCAGCAAAGAGGGTATAAGGACAGAAAAGGTAAGACAAACAGACCAAAAGTAAAATATACAACACAACGTAGACCAAGAGGTTTAATATAGTATGTGCTTGTAAGCAACGCACCACCCACTTGACTCTGTGCTCCCCCAAAGCAAATGCAAAGATGTAACGCAGTAAATTACATCATACAGACAAGCTTTTTAGAACAGCCACACGTTTTCCTAGTATTGAGGCCAGAGTAATAGGATGCTGTGTACACTCTTGTCCTGCGACTTTGTGTAGCCTAGATAGAGAATATTTCTAACAATGTAGAAAACGGACAGTGCTGATTTAGCCTTATAGAAAAGAATGCACTGAATATTTTTAGATGAGCTTGTCAAACTTGTGATAGTAACTGAGCAATTCTGAGTTCAAGGCTATGCTCTCACAACCACCAGTAGGGCAACAGTTTACATTGTTTGTTAAAGCCAGTACCATAGTTTTAACAGGTAATGCAAAGGTCTTGCCGATTTCCTCCCAGGACAGGAATGAATGGTGGTGGGACTTAATGCTTATTGAACAAGGCTGGAGAAAGGCAGGTTATAGTAATAAAAAGAACAAGGTGAGACAATAAGGTGCACTTCAAAGAGTTGGGGAGAGTATTACATAGTTGTTTAAATACGTGAGGATACAAAGAATAATTATCTTTGTATCATGAATAAGTGTCTCTTCCTGCCCTTTGAAATGCTATGAGCTTGAAGATTTGATTATATACCAAATAATAGTTCAAACAGTGATCATTATCTTCATTTCTGAAAGTTTTATCAGCTTAAGCAGAATATTTTTGGAATATTGAGATAGGAGATCTATTACAACTGATGTTATTAAAAACTCACCAGCATTTCTAAACATAGGTAATATTTGAAATTATTCACATTTTGCAACATGCTCTCCACAAAACACTGTTGCAGTAACAGCTTCATAAACATTTTACAAAATACATAAGCAAAAAGTGGCATAGTCTCACTGCTTCTACCTTTGTTCTCCTGTAAATATTTTCAACATAGCAACCAGAGTGATCCTCTATAAATGTAAGTTAGATCATAGCACTTCTCCACTCAAAACTTTGCAATGGCTCCCATCTCACTTGGAATAAGTGCCAAAGTCCTTACAATGGCCCACCAGGCCTTCCATGATCAGCTTGTTATCTCTCTCACCTATTCTCTTACCACTTGCTCTAAGCTCAGTCAGCTCCAGCCACACTGGCATCTCTGCTGTTTCTCAATCAAGGGTCTTTGCTTTAGCTGCGCACTTTGTCTGAACTATTCTCCCACAAGACATCATTTGGTAAACTCCCTGATCCCCTTCAAGTTTTTGTATAAGCCTCACCTTCTTAATGAGATCAGCCCTGACCATTTTATTTAATACTGTCACCTGCCCACCCCTTTCTAACCCACTAACCACTGTACTTCCCATGCTCCATATCTAACTTTTATTTTTCCATTGTCCTCGCTCTGTAGTATATTATATTACTATATAATTGACTTATTTCTTGCATTCATTGTCTAGTTTCTATCTTGTCCATCTAGAATTTAACTTCCACAAAGACAGAGCCCTTCATTCTGTTCTCTAAGAAGAGTGCCTGGCACACAGGAGACACTCAAAGTTTTGTTGATTGAATGAATGACTTTATAAGAATTTCTATTTCTAAACATATAAAATGATATTTCTCCAGATCCTAAAAATTATCATAAAATGGTATAATTTTATAGTTTAAAGGCCTTTGGCAGTAATGTAGCACAATTATGCCTTTGTGTATATAAGTAAACCATGACCCAGAGACATTAAGTGACAGCATAAGGTCAACCAGCTAATTTACAGCAAAGCCATAAGACAAGAGATTCTCAATCCATCTACAAAATATGATTTTCCAACACTGGTTATATTCTAAAATACACCATTGTCTCAGAGTTATACCAGAAAAAGGGATGCTAACATAATATCAGCTAATGCAGCATCATCGCAATAAGTGTATATCCCCGCGAGCAGCATAAACTTGAATGAGTAAATTTAAGAATCTTTCTTTAAACTAGAATCACACACCTTAGCAATACCTCATATAACCCCTCACCAAATTATAGTTTTAAAATATAATGCTTTACATGGAGTAAAAATTAAGTGTTTCAAGAAAAATTAGGATCCAATCATAAATACATAAATTGAACCTTCATCATTTTCTATTTCCTTTATACTTTCTGTCACCTGGGCTCTACTGTAGTCCCTTGCTGAAAGCTATAGTCTTAATATGCATTTTTGAGAAAATAGGTGTTTTTTGGTCCAAACCACTTTTATCTTTGGCTCATGAGAAGCATCCATATATCATAGCCTGGGGAAAGAAAATAAAATAGGGCATCTTTCTTGCATATAAATCATGGCTTGTAGATCATCGCTGTTAATTAAAAATCCTTGCAAGGATAAATTCAACATGATGGAAGCTTAGGACATCCTTGCTAAAGGACAAACCTGAAAGAAAAAGTATCTTCAAATTTCTATGAGAAAGAAAGTCGGATAGGGTCATTAAGGATTCTGCCTCTGTATATTTTACTGCACCATAATTTGTTGCTGACTGGATGTAAACATGCTAATTCCTTGGTGTAATTGGGTTACATGTTTTGTTTTACTGATGTTTGCTTGTTTCACTATTGTTTGAAAACTTAATAATCTTAGTATTAACTGGAGATAGAAAATGCACGGCCTTGCTCAAATAATGTGTGAATTTTACAAGGTCAGAACAAAAATAAGCAAAGTTTTCACCATCCCATTTTAGTGACATATTCAAAATATAAGCCCATTAGCCTTGAGTCTGGTTTGCATGGTTATTTGATACCCTTAATGCATAAAGGAGAATGGTTAGTATCAGTGTCTTTTCAAGGTATGAATGGATATTTATTTTAGGGTCGTGATTACTTGTGCTCCTGGTCGGTGCCAGTCAGGTCAATAGGATTATATTCCAGAAATTGATTTTCGCCCAATGAGTAAATAATGAAGTAATTTAACCTCATCTGCTTTCTAATCTAAAACCTTTCACTTGTACTGTGAGGAAAGGTAGCTGTCTTTGCTTGAGATGTGCTCATGTACAAGGCCAGTAAATACCTTTGGGTTTTATACGAAGGTCATGCAAAGCTGATCATTTGGGAAATGTGTGCAGCTGAAATGCATCTTCTATTCTTTGTTGCCATCAATCCTGGCTTTCAGAGGTGTCTTCACCTATGTTAAAGGGTGAACATGATACTGCATTAATCATGGACATGGTTGCTGCCCTGAGAATTTCTCTTTCATTTATATTAAGTGTTTATTCAAATGCTAGCATGGAAAGACAACATCACTTAGCTGGAAATGAAATTTGAAAGGCAGGTGGAAAACAGTGATTGTTCAGATTATGAAATATCTGGGCTTGCTTTATGCTGTACCTGTTATTTTAGCACTGCACAAACTGTGGCTTCCTGAAGGATCCTAACACTCCTTGGAACTCACAACCAGACTTAAATATTTGACTCTATCATCATAGATGAAATCACAGAGTGGTCAAAGTAGTCCCACTTTTTTTCCGTGATTCATGTGATTCACAGTATCCAACATTGACACATATTTACTCCGAGCCAGGCAGGACACTATACTTTACTTGCATTATCTCATTTAATCCTTTTAAAATAAAAAATCTAGCTCATATTGGGCACTGGACTTCACATACTCCTGTGCCCATAGTTACTGGCAAGCAACAAAAGTTATTATCCTCCAAGGCATTCATTAGCTGGTTATGCCTCCTGAGGAGATATAAGATTATATCAGAGAGGTACCTGTGAGGAGTTTCCCATTCATTTGAGGAAATAAAAGATAAAATGTGCATTATAAATGGTGCTAACTTAATTGAAAATTATTTTTCTTATCATTCCCTGATGTTTTAAAAATTGGCACTCTTTATTTGTTAAAATTTAGAATTTTGATACAAGTTTGATTATCTCATTTCATTTTTAGCTGTGATTGTTGATGAAAAAGATGTTTATGGCACTAAAATAAAAAGTAGATAAAATCTGTTTTTTCTTAAAGACAACATTTCAATATATGGGGTTGTGGTTAAGTGATTTTCATGAGGAAACTGAAAATTCTGAGAGGAGATATGTGTAAGTGGTCTTAAAGATATTTCTCTCATTTATTGAGAGAACATTTCTTGAGTTCCTTCTGTATACCAGGCAATGTGCTAAGCACTAAGTCCCATCAGTTATAGGTTAATTGCCCTTCTTATCTACTCCTGGAAATCATTAGACTGGCCTGCTGGAAAGAGAGACTCCCATTCATAAGGCGAGCAGCTGGGTGAAGTCAATGATTGTTCCCTGTTCCAGGAGTGAGTGGAATTGTAGTGACACATCAGCCTCAGTTTCTAAGTTCTCACTGAGGAAGTGATCTCAAGAAAAATCACACTGGAAAACATTTACTAAATGGGAAGGCTCTATGAAAAGCACAGGGTTCTCTACTAGAAAGGGAGACTCCATGAGGATGAGTAACCATCCTGGGAATAAGAAAAGCAATGTAAGAAGCTAAAATGAATGAAGCCCTGCCTTGCTTTTAGTTTTTCCCTAGTTTATTCTTTTGGTATTTTGGTTGGAATATTAAAGTATCCAGAGATTGGGAGAATAGTCTGTCCAATATTCACCCGGATATTGCATAAGTAGTATTCGCATTGTCTACAACTTCCCATGCCCTATTTACCAAGTTCAGGAGCCAAGAACACCCTCCCTATGTACTTTCTGTAGATTTCCCCAAGGTTTCCTGACATACTGGACAGTGATTCTTAAAGTCAGTCCTCTTCTCTCCACCTCCACAAGTTAAGTAACTCCTGTCAGCCAGTATGGATTTTGGAAATGTCAGAGGAGGAGTTCCAACTTTAACTGTCTATGAGATTGTATCAGTCCTTTTGAAATACTGACCTGGCAGTTTGTGGGTAATGACCCAGTTATGGTATTATTGGATACAGTTTTAACACAAAGCTTTTGAAAGACATATAGGAAAGACTAACTCTGTAAAGCAAAGTTCACTCCTTCCATGGCCTTGTTCACTCCTAGGTCATTAAACTTTTTGTTACTTTAATAGATGTCTTTTGTTGTTGTTGTTGTTGTTGTTGTTGTTGCTGCTGTTCTGTTCCTATAGGCAGTATGCCAAAAAGTACAAGAGAAAAAAATTGCTTTTCTCCATAACTTAGAGCCCTATACTGGAATCCACAGTGGAGGGAAAGATCTATTGAAACAAGTTGATATGTTGCAGTGAGATGGTTCTCAACCTGATTTCACTCCAGGAGTGATCTATAGACATAATTGGGTTAGGGTTACTTGAGTACTAAAAAACTATAACTTTAAAACATCTCTTATTTCACCATGCTATAGCCAAACATTGTCTGACAATACTAGTATCTCTGTGTGTTGACTTAATATGTTAAAGTTGATGATGATTTTTAAAAGGTTCCCTTCTGAGTAATGTGTCAAAGGGGTGGTTCTAATTAAATTCCTTTATATAAATTGGAGCACAGAAAATTTATAAGTTTTGACATTCCCTGGAAAAATGAGGAATAGAATTCATACTTTAATCCATAAAAAGCAGGTGGTTACCTTGACTTCCCTCGACAGGTTTTCTCCTAACTTACTGAATTGCCTACATCTCCATTTTACCTGTTATGTAGAGTAGAGCCCAACCAACGTTTAACACTCTTGAATATCTGAATTTCCCAGCTTTGTATCATTTACATGGCACAGTGAGGGAAGATGGAGAAAAAAATGGGACGTGGGTCAGGCTTACTGCCCTCACTGCTTTACTCCAATGTTGTTATGTATGGCTATTCAATGTGTGCACTGTACAAAGGTGCCAAGCCCAAAAATCCAGTCCACACTTCTTTTGCCAAGCCATGCACCCTATCATGGAATTACATTTGTCCAGAGGAAAGGGTGTTTGTTTCTCCACAAAAAGGCGACTACAGTTTACTAATCCAGATGCCAGTTGGATTGTTTTAGAGTAGAGGGGTGCCTTCTTCTCACTCACAGAAGAGTAACCTATGGGCTACTGCAATCCTGCCTGGTTCCTAGTGCCAGACCACCAAACTCACTGTCTACTAGGTTACAGCACACTAACAACCCTCTCTTATTCATCATGTAAGCTGAGGACTTAGGTCAGATTCCTTAGAGGCAGAGCCTGAGACAGAGATTCTTGTTCAAGTGTAGAGTCACCAACTGTCCCAGGACCAAGGGCTGCCCAGGATGTGATGAGACTTTCAGCGCTAAAACTTTGAAATTCCTGGGAAAATCAGGATAATTTGGTCATCCTATCAAGTGACATTGAGAGAGTATTTTCAGGAGAAAGGAATTAAGGGAAGTAGAAGCAAGGGAAGAAAGCTAAACAAGGAAGTAGTCTCAGCTAGAGAATTGTTTCAACCTGGTCCATGGGGAAATTCTTTTTTTTTTTTTTTAATGTTTTTTATTGATTATATTGTTACAACAGTTCCAATTTTCTCCCCCTTGTTCCCCTCCCCCCAGCACCCCCCTCCCCCAGCAATCCCCCCCAAGTCCATACCCCTGGTTCATAAAAATTAACTATCCCTCCCTTCTCAAATATTAGGACCCTTTGTAATCTTGTAAAGGACAATGGGCGAAGGTCTCAAGCTCCTCTAGCTGCTTCAAGCTGGACATGGTCGTCGTCCTACCTACCCTTGGGTCCAGAAGACCTTAATAAGAGTGGGGGTGTGGAGGGGAGGGTGGCCTTCCCACATGGGGAAGGATCGTGCAGACTCCAGGTCAGTTGGCTGCCTCCGGTCAACGGCGTGCTTGGTTCAACAGGCTGGTGTCCTTGTTGTGTTCTGAGGGCAACAGATTTGGCGAAAAGGGTTAAAAGACATCATTCAATCCATAACTACTAGATGACAAAAGGCAGGGATTAATTTTTCAATGTTCCATATTAGGGAAAAAAAAAAGTTTCTTTGTAAGAAGGTGTGCTAGGCACATCTCGCCTCTCCAAAACCCTTCTGCCCATTATACTTAGTTTGGGCTGAGGTAAATAGTTTAGGTTTTTCCCCCTCTCAGACCTCTGGGCCTTTTCTGTCCAAGCCATTAGGATAGAAAAGAGAAACCCGTTTTAAAGTGAAGCCCACAGACCACCCCATTCTTCCCCAACCCAGACATTTAGTTCAGCCAAACCGTTGAGTCTCAGGAGGCAGCGCTGCAGAGAGGATTAAGTGAGGCTTATGCGTACAGATAATCACTCAGGTAATGCGATCATAGGCTTATGTCCTTTGAAAACAAAAAACACGTATTAATTTATGTAACATAACCCGCAAACAAGTCTCTAAATCTGGAGAAGAAACTTTTAAGACGGTTAGTTGCCCTGTTTTATATTCTACTACTGATCATTGTGATTTTCCTTGAATAATAATTTTTCTCCCTAAGGTCACCCTCCTTGTCTTTAAAGGGACTACATTAAGTCCATTTTTAATTTATCCTGTTCGTTTGCATAAACATAACAAGAGCAGCAAATGATCACTTATGATCTTTAGTTCTGCTTTGCTGGAACTTACCCAAGGAATATTTGGGGTGACCTTCAGTCCCATGGGGAAATTCTTAAGCACAAATTGGTTCGGTCCACCTTGAGGCAAGAAGGCTGATTACTATAATTTGTGTCAGTCAGTCATTGGCCCCTTGCTGTTCCTACAGGGTGGAAAATATGTTACTTCCTGCCTGGGGCAGCTCTCCTTAGGCAGAGAGCAATAAGGGCAATTCTTCAGAGAAGGGGACAGCTGTAGGCTGACACTGAGAGCAACTGGGGAATGGGTGCAGCAACACAGTGAAAGAAATACATGCGGGGCCTAGCATCCACTATAACCTGTCATTCATACCGACAGTGTTTGCCTAACTTTGAACTCCAAGGAGAGTAATAGATGTTAACACAGAATCCATATCACTTACTGCCAAAGAGAAGGAAAACTTTGGCAAAGCAGGTAGTTCCTGATGATTAGATTAGGAGTAAAAAATATCAATGGCAACAAAGCCTCCATTTCCTTTCATGGAGAAAGTATGGTGATGTCATCTTCTCAAGAACCAGAACTCTCTACTCTACACCTACTATGTCTATCATTGTCTTCTCTATCTGAGGAAGGGAGCAGGAAGGGTTTACAATGCTTTCCCAGTGTCTTGGAAACCCTGAAAGCAGCATCCTTAGTCGTGTCCTACATAGAGTGGCCAACTCACCCTGGTTTGCCTGGGATTTCTTACTTTTAGCAAAGAAAGTCCCACATCCTGCAAAATCCCTCAGTCCCAGGAAAACCAGTACTATTTGGTCACTCTAGTTCCCAGGAGTTAAACAGCAGAATTGTTACACAGGGAGAGGATTTTCATCACCTAGATGGTCTCTAAGGTTAAAAAGTCAACTGACCACATTAGGATCTGGAATCCTTTAAAAATTGTAGTACTAATTCATGTTGAATACCAGTAAAACATTATTGTAGTTCCTGAAGGGTAGAATGAAGAGGGAAAACTACAAATAAGTAATACAAGAAGCATAGGACAATGAATTGCAAGATGGGGTGTTTAGAGTCAATGTAGCAAATAAGTAAAAGATCTTTGGGAAACTAATCAATATGACTGCAGATACACTTTAGGAAGATTCATCTTAAGGTAGTGTGTAGAATGTAGGAGAAAACAGAAGTCTCAAATTAAATAAAGTATTATTTTCTTTTTGGGTGATGTTTGTCTAATGGGTTGGCAGGAGTAGTAGTCAAGCTCTGTTTCTCTTGGCCTCACTTCTGAACTTATCTCTGGAATTCCAGTTATATTCTAGAAGCTGGATGCATTTACGTATCACTGGAAAGATATATGGGAAATTGGAGAGACTTCTGGCCAAGATGGAGGCCTAGACTGACACGCTCCATCTCCCTCCACAACTAAGAAGGAATACAACTACCGCAACACCAGAAATAACCAGAAGTTCCAGAAAATAAATTGAAGTCCAACGTATAAATTTATAAAAAACTGGTGCTCGTCTGGACAGGTAGAAGGGGCGAAGCTGGGGCTGAGATCTCAAGTTGTGCTGCCAGCAGCAGCAGTGCTGATGGCGATGGGACAGCTGTAAGCACAGACACCCATATTTAAAGGGAGGCGAGAAGCACCTGGGGAGCACCCCCAGCTGCAGACCAGACCCGTCAGCTTGCGATTCCAATGCCAGGGAAGGCAGAACCTCATTGCCTTAGACTATGAGGCCCGGAGGAGGTGGAAACAGAGGAGGAGGCTCCCGGTCTCTCAGCAGAGAAGGAATGGCAGGAATCTATCTTGAAATCCAACCCTCACAGAAAATGCCCCTGCATGGTGAGAAGGGTCACCAGTTGTGATGAGTGCATGGGACTCTGCCCCCAATAGCGTAGGAGGTGTGACAGCCCCACCCAGGAAACAAAGATAAACACAAAACTGTCAGAAGGGAATAGATCATGATAGAGATTCCATTGACACAGATGACCAGTCAGCAAATATCTAATCTAATGAAGCAGCAGATAGGAAATCTTTCTGAGGCACAGTTCATAACTTTGGTTTTAAGAATGCTTACAGACCTAATAGCAGATCTTAAACAAGATGGGGAAGGAATGAAGGTTAATCCTGCTGAAATGAACAAAAACACATACTAAACTAATGGTGAAGGCAAGAAAACCAGGGATCAAATCAACAAATTGGAACATAGGGAAGGAACAAACAGTCAACCAGTGCAGAAAGAGGAAATGAAAAGTGAGGAAAATGAGGAGAGGCTCAGAATCCTATGAGACAGCTATAAGTGGGCCAAAATCTGAATCATAGCATTGCCAAAAGGTGAAGAAGAAGAACTAGAAATTGAAAAATTATGTGAAAAAATAATGAAGCAGAAGTTCTTAACTTGGGGAAGGAAATAGACTTACAGGTCCAGGAAGCACAGAGAGTTCCAAAACAACTGGACCCAGGGAGAACCACACCAAGACACATTATAATCAAAATGTCAAAAATTAAGGATAAAGAGAGAATCTTAAAGGAGTAAGAGAGAAAAAGAGAATTATGTACAAAGGGGTCCCAATAAGACTATCAGCTGATTTCTCAAAAGAAACTCTGCAGGCAAGAAGGCACTGACAAGAAATATTCAAAGTAATGCAAAGCAAAAACCTACAACCACAATTACTCTATCCAGCGAAGCTGTCATTCAAAATAGAAGGGCAGAGAAAGTGCTTCCAGGACAAAGTAAAACTGAAGGAGTTCATCAGATCCAAACCACTATTATATGAAATGTTATAGGGACTCGTTTAGGAGAAAGAGGATCAAAACTATGAATAATTAAAATGAAAACTGCATCACAGCAACCAACAACAGAAGCTAGGAAATCCAAACAAAGGCAAACTAAGTGGGCAACGAGAGTGGAAAAAGAACTATAGGTATGGAGAACATACTGGGAGGAGGTCAGCAGGGAGGGGGAAGGGGGAGAGGAAGGAAGATGGTACAGGAATTAAGAAGCATAGTAGGAAGGAATGGAGTAGACAGGAAGAGGTTGAAAAGAACTATATGCACAACCAATGAGCATGGACTAAGGTGGGGGACAACAGGAGGGAGGGGTACACTTGGTGGAGGGGAACAAAGAGAAAAGAAATTGGGACAACTGGAACAGCATAATCAATAAAGCATATTTAAAAAATAAAAAAATAAAAAAAGAGAAATTGGAAAATAACTTATTTCCTCTGGGGAGAACTGGATGGCTGGAGAACAAATGGTAATGAGATAGTTGATTACATGACCTTTGAAACTTTGGAATTTTCAAAAATGTGAATGTATTACCAACTCACAAGTTAATTATACAATTTAAATTAAATAAGCAAAATTAAAAAGAACCTAGGTAGAAGGAAAGACTTATGATCAATTAGACTGAGCTACATTTTACAATTCTGTATCCAGTTTTCCAGAGCTGAATTGACTGATTCTGGGTGCAACTTTTTTATTTTTATTTTATTTTTTGATTTTTCAATTACAGTTGTCTCATTTTTCCCCCATTGCTCTCCCCAACCCAGCCCACCCCTTCTCCCACAATCATATCCCTCCCCGTTGTCCAGGTCCATGAGTCATTTATACATGTTCCTTGGCTAAACCCTTCCCTTACTTATCCCCCTTCTCTCCCTCCCCCTCGCCCCTATTAACTGCTACTCTGCTCCTTGTGCTATTTAGTTTGATTGTTTATGTTGTTCTTTAGTTTCCTGTATTAGGTGATATCATATGGTATTTTGCTTTCTTTGCCTGGCTTATTTCATTAAGCATAATTCTCTCTAGTTCCATCCATGTTGTCGCAAATGGCAGGAGTTCCTTGTTTCTCTCTGCTTCTGGGTGTAACTTAATTCTATCTGTGTATATTAATCCACAAATGGATTTAATTTGATTTTGTTAATAATGAAAATGTGAACTTACTTACAGTTACAATATTCCCTCACTTATCGTGGGTATTACGTTCTAGACCTCCCCCACGATAGATGAAAATCCGTGAAGTAGGAACCTTACATTTAATTTAGTATTTATATATTTTTAAGGCTTTATAAACCCTTCCCACACACTTATAAACCATTTCCAGTCTCTTATTAACCTTTCCCACTCCCTTATTAACCTTTTCCACACTTTTATAAACACTACTTATGTTCTTAAACATATTCTACACTCTTAAACCTACGTTACTTTAACAACATACATATACAGTACCGCAAAACCCCATGATAGAGTGAAAAATCTGTGATAAATAATTAAATATAATATTTTTTAAAAGCCCGCGATACAGGGAGGCCGCGATAAGTGAACCGTGATATAGAGAGGGACTACTGTATTCTCTCGCTATTTTTCCTGTATAAAACAAACAACAAAACAGCTATAAGAGGGGAAGAGGGATGTGGGGACTGTTTGAAAGAAGGTGAAAGAATTAGTCAAAGAGCATATATGAAGGAGCCATGGACATAGACAATGGTGTGGGAAATGACTATGGAAGTGGGGGGTGGGTTGGGTGGAGAGGCGCGAAGGGGGCGGTGAAATTGAAACAATGTAATAGCATAAACAGTAAAAAATAAAATAAACCACACACCACATGGAAGTTAAAAATTGATTCAAGCTTCATAATAGAGTAGGAAGTGCATGGATTTGGAAGTGGATCAACTGGTTTCAAATCCTAGTTGTACCACTTAGTAGCTATCTGATCTTTAGGCAGGTTCGTTAATTTCCCTGCGCCAATTTTCTAGCCTGTAAGTGATAAAAAGAGCTACCTCAAAGGGCCACCATAGAAATTAAATGAGAATCTATATTGGAAAATTCATAAATGGGGAAAGGAAAGTTTGCATTCCTCTGCTAAAGAATCTACTATAAATATGACTGGAGTATAAAGTATGATTCATTCTTTGATGATAATTAAATTGGCACCAATATTGTAGTATATTATAAAGAAAATCAACTTGGATTTAGGATATCTGAGTTCTAGCCTCAACACTCTTTAACCGTAAAAGACTAACTTAACTTCTTTAATATTGGGTTCATTTTCCCTGACATCCTTCAAATCTTAATTGAAGGCTTATCAATGAGGACTTCCCAGAATAACGTTTAAATCTGCAAACCTTCTCTTCCCTAGCTCTCTAGATTACTTTTCACCATCTGCCATGCTATTCATTTTACTTGTTTATTTAATATATATTCCACTCCCTCCTTTATAATAATATAAGCCCATGAGAGCAGAGATTTTTGTTTATTGTGTTTCTTGCTCTATCTTGAGCATCTAGAGCAGTGCCAATATATGGAAGGTATTAAAATTTTGTTGAAAGACTGTATGTATAAGTGTGTAAATTAAGGGGCTGGGCTATGAGCACTCTACAGTCCTCTCTAGTTCTACAATATCATGACAAATGCTTCAAATTATTATTTTGTTTCAATTTTAAGTTATAAGATTTTAGGTCTGTGTTTCTAGGAAATCCACCGTTAGCAATAATAACACTCTCCATGACTAAAAAATATGAGACTAATAAATACACGAGTATCCTTTAATAGGGTCACATTTAATTGGCAAAGGGTTTCATTTTTTGAAAATCAGAGAAACACTGAAAACATGAAAAAAGCAACCTAAAGTAATCTAATGTGATTATTAAATTATAAAAGTAAGATGGGAACTTTTCCATTTACTCATCAAAAACATAATAAACATAGTAATTTAATTTTTCTTAAGAATTATTACTTTGATGGTTTCTTTTATTTAAATTTAATTTATTACATAATAATTCCCAGCTAACAAAGTTGTTTGTTGACTTTTGTGTAACCATCTTGGAAAGTTAAGTCAGTGAAAAGTCAATTATTAAGCTAGATGACCAGAATGCTAGTAACTCTAGTCCAGTATCTATTAGTGGATCTAATATGTAACTTTGGTTTTGTCATACAATCCCTTTGATTTCTTATTCCTTAACTGTAATAAATAATAAGTGACTATTTTAGAGAATGGCCTTCTTTGTGTATTCATTATCTGGCCATCTGTCAGCAACAGAGGTCATACCTTGGTTTGTCCTGACTTTTTCTCTAGAGTCCTGAGTTTTAAATCAGAAGAAAAACATGGCTGACCCTGGAGTGGTATTCTGGGACCAATTAAGCACAATAGAAGCATAGACAATAAGTCATGATTTCAACTCTACATATTTGCTTCCTGTGGCAGAAACAATTGTATGTTTCTGTCATCAATCTATTTCATTTTTTCCCTGGGTATACAGAAAGACTACATTTTCCCATCATTTTTGCATTTAGATAGACATGTGACCAGTTCTATACAATGGATCATATGCAGGGTAATATAACTTCATGTAATCTGATAAACTCTCTTTAATTGTCTCCTTCTTGATATAAAGCATCCAGTGGAGGATTCCACAGTTAATCTGTGAAAAAGAAGATAGCTTGACCCTGGAGTCCCTTCTTAGAGGAAAGTTGCCCAGAATAACTGCTTAGCCAGAAATAGGTACTCTGAAGTTTGTATTGGCAAGAACTGAACGTTTAGAATTTATTTTTATAGCACTATCCTAAATAATATACTTCCTTCCAATTCTACAATTAACCAGCAAGTAATTATTTTGCATGATTTGATTTCCTTTCTAAATGAAGGAACTAGACAATATTACATCGTAACAACTGATTTGAAATAGCTAGATTTGGGGCATGTAGAAACATGGACAGAAACTTATCTTTAGGATTCATGTTCTTACACCTTTATAGGTAGATAAGAAAAAGAAAATATTAAAGAGCCACTGCATGTTATTAAAGATGTCTCATATTTCATCCAGAGGCACCTAGGCACGTATTTTAAATATAAATTCACTAGGCCAGCTTACTAATTTACATATAAGTTTGAAAATGAAAAGTTAGTGTTGCCCTATTAATGTGAACTCTTCTAAATTGTGTATTACCTCTGGGCTAAGGTCAAGTGGATGTAGCTAAGCCTCAAAGAAGAAATTTCCATAAAATAATGAGAAACTGAAATAGTGTTTTATAATAGATGCCTGCAAAAACTTAAATTATGGTTTTAACTTTTTTACAGAAAGGGAAAATAGTTTTTAACCATTAGAGGAAATGTGTTTCATTCCTAAGGAACTGAATCATGGAATTGTATATTTAAATACCATTAGTATTTATTTTCCTGTTACAGTATGAGAATGTTTATTTTTAGAAGTATGTTGTGTAGTCTCCAAATGTTTTGGAATTTTCCAGCTAAGCTTCTATTATTGATTTCCAGTTTAATTCTATTGTGGTCTGAGAGCATACTTTCTCTGATTTCTGCTTTTTTAATTTGTTAAGCTGTATTTTATGGCCCAGAATATGATCTATTTTGGTAAATGCTCCATATGAGCTTGAGAAGAACATGTATTCTGCTGTTATTGGGTCCCATATTCTATAAATGTCAATTAAATCCAGTTGGTTGATGGTGCCCTGTATTTCAATTATATCCTCACTGATTTTCTATCTGTTGAAACTGTCAATTACTGACAGAGAAGTGTTGATGTCTCCATCTGTAGTTATGGATTTGTTGATATCTTCTTGTTTAGTTTAATCAATTTTTGTTTCATGTACTTTGATGCTCTTTTGTTAGGTATATACATATTAAGGATTTTTATTTCTTCTTAGAAAACAGACGCCTTCAGTTATGTAAGGCCCCTTTTTATCTTTGATAAATGTCCTCGCTCTGAAGTCTACTATGTTTGAAATTAATGTACCTACTCCAGCTTTCTCTTGATTAGTTTTAGCATTGTATATTTTTCTCCATCCTTTCACTTTTAATCTTTCTGTGTCTTAATATTTAAAGCTAATTTATTGTAGACAACATCTAGTTGGGCTTTTTTAAATCCATTCTGACCAGTCTGTTTTCACTGATATATTTAGATCATTGACATTTAAAGTGATTATTGATATAGTTAGATTAATATCTACCATATTTAATTGTTTTTTATTGTCCTTATTCTTTGTTTCCTTGTATGTGTGTTCCACTCTTTTCCTATATTTTGGGGTTTTAATTGAGCATTTTATGTGATTTCATTTCTCTCTTCTCCTAGTGTATCAGTTATAGTTCATTTCTTTTGTTTAGTAGTTGCTCGAGAGTTTGCAGTATAAATTTACAACTAATCTAACATACTTTTAAATAACACTGTCACTATGGATAGTGCAGATACTTTTTAACAGTATACTAAATTTCTCCATCTTATTCTTTATTACATGGCTGCTGTTCATTTCAGTTAATAAGATACAGTCACCAAACACAATTTTTACTGTTATCATCTTTGAACCAACTGTTATCTGTTAGATCAATTAGATCAATTAAGACTAAAAGAAAAGATTAAATGTTAGAATACTGTTATATATCTTTCCAATTATTTTTCTATCTATATATTTGTTTTAGGTAACTTTTTAAATATACTTAAAAAGCTGATAATACTATAATTACCCATACACCCATGTTGATTGTTTGCTCAATTTTTTTCTGGGCCCTTTCTTTTTAAGAAATACAGTTTAACAAGAGTTGATGCCTCCCTTTGTGCCCTTCTCAATTCAAGTCTTTTCCCTCACTCTGTAGATATAACCACCATCCTGATTTGAACTTTTTTCCTGATACTCTTTTTGTTTCTTTTTATAATATATAAATGTTATTAAACATTACATAAATGAAATCTTTTTGTATATAATCTACAAGTTGCTATTCTCAACATTTTGCTTTGGCAATTTTTCCCATTAAAATATATATATCTAGTTGATTTATTTTAACTATTTATTTTAACTGTTTCCAATTCTTATAATACTAGAAAGCTAGATTATTCACAGGTTTTTACTCTTGCAGGCAATGCTGCAATGGGCATTCTTATACATGTCTCTATGTGTGCATGTACGTTTCACATAATAGACTATATGTTATAGCAGCGAGTTTCAACCAATATGATGCAAGAGGCACACTTGTGTGTCACAAGAAATTTTAAAACATGCAGTACCTGACTGTTTAGTCAGGGGAGGTGACCTCTTTTCCCTTGGACTGTCAAATAAAAAATGACAACAATCAACACAATAGCCATCTCATATGAATGAATCAAAATTATACCTATTTTTGCCAGGTCATCAAAAAATATAATATATTTTCTGATGTGCCTCAGAATTTCAGTAATTAGTTTATGGGTGCAATAGGATGAAAAAGGTTGAAAACTGCTGTGCTATAGCATGAAAGAGCACAGGCTTCAAAGGCAACACTGCCTCCATTCAAATCCCATGTTAATACTTACCAGTAATATATTCATAGGCAATCTGTATGTTGATATCATATTATTCAGTGCCCAGAATGCCAGAGTGAGGATTTAATACTTAATTGAATAGGAAATAAGGAGAATTTGAAGATTTTGAGCAGGGGTAGATAAGATCAAATTGACAGATTTATCTGGAAATAGTGTGAACTATGAATTAACCTAGAAAGTTGAGAGATTGGGAAACCAGCACACTCTACCTGTATTACTGAATGTGTCACCTAAGTTCTCAAACCATGAACTATTTTAAACCAGATGGAATTTTAAACCAGAAGGAAACGTTCTGAGTAAATAAAATAAGAATTTTTATTTACCATTTATTTTCAACCTGGTGGCAATTCTTTTTGTCTTAATCTTCCCCAACTTCTGGATCCCATAATGCATCTTCATTCTCACGGTTCTCTCCTTTGTTTTTCCTCTCTCCAAAGTAGAAGCTGAAATCATTAATACCAAGAAGATTAGAGTTGATCATCTCCCCAAATAATTCTTACTTTTAAAACTCCATACTTTCATATCAAAGTAATACATACACATGGTAAACAATTAAGCAGTGCAAAAGTGATTACAAAGAAAAAAAATAATCTCTAAGCCTAGCCCTTAGGGGCATTCTCCAAGGGCAACCCCTTTGACTTTTTTTAGTTCTTTGGATATTTATATTAATAACTAATTAATTAATATGCTTATGTACCTACTTCTTGATTTATTAACTTTAAATTATACCTATTTACAACCTTCTATGAAAAAATGTAAATGTCATTCAATATTAACCCCAATTTTCCATCCCTTACTTCTATTTTTGCTCAATTATGCTAACTTTAGGGTGTTCTGATGATTGCTATAATAACTTTATGTAATATACATAAAGGCCCATTTTCCCCATATTTTCCTTCTAACTTATCTAAATTATATTATTGTTTGATTTTTATATTGTTTGTTTTAATAGCTTTAAATAATGCACATTAAACTCTATTTCATGTTCTGTTACCTTCTAACTGTCATTTCTCTACTCCCCACCATTGTGAGATGAAGATATCCCTCTTTTTCCATTTTTCCTTCTACCTCTTACCTTTGATCAGTTTCCCTTTATTTTACATTGTGAAAGCTGCTGTATTTGAGTATCTCATGCTTTATCTAAAGAGTGTAAAGATGAACACCAAATATATTACTTTTTTAAATATGTTTTTATTGATTATGTTATTACAGTTACCCAATTACCCACTTTGGCCCCCCCCACCCAGTAACCCATTTCCCTTCAGCAATCTACCCCCCTTAGTTCATGCCTATGGGTCATGTATATAAGTTCTTGGGCTTCTCCATTTCCTATACTACTCTTAACATCCGCCTGTCTATTTTGTTCCTACTAATTATGCTTCTTAATCCCTGCTCCTTTTTCCCCATTCTCCCCCTTACCCCTCCCAGTTAATAACCTTCCAAATGGTCTCTATATCTATGATTCTATTCCTGTTCTGCTTGTTTGCTTAGTTTGTATTTTAGATTCAGTTGTGAAGTTCTTGCTATTTTAATGTTCATACTTTTGATCTTCTTCTTTTTCTTAAATAAGTCCATTCAACATTTCATGTAATAATGGCTGGGTGATAATGAACTTTTTTAGCTTTACCTTGTCTGGGAAGCACTTTATCTGCCCTTCCATTCTAAATGATAGATTTGCTGGATAGAGTAATCTTAGTTGCCAGTCCTCACTTTTCATTACTTTGAATACTTCTTGCCAGTCCCTTCTTGCCTGCAAAGTTTCTTTTGAGAAATCAGCTGACAGTCTCATGAGAATTCTTTTGTAGGTAACTCTCTTTTTTTCTCTTGCTGCTTTTAAGATTCTCTATCTATGACCTTTGGCATTTTAATTATGATATGTCTTAGTGTGGTCCTCTTTGTGTCCAACTTGTTCAGGACTCTGTGCTTCTTGGACTTGTATATGATATGTCTTAGTGTGGTCCTCTTTGTGTCCAACTTGTTCAGGACTCTGTGCTTCTTGGACTTGTATTCTATTTCCTTCTCCAAATTAGGGAAGATTTATTTCATTATTTTTTAAAATAAGTTTTTAATTTCTTTCTCTTCCTCTTCTCATTCTGGCCATCCCTATGATTTGGATGTTGGTATGTTTGGAGATGTTCCAGATGCTCTTTATACTATCCTCATTTTTTTAAATTATTTTTTCTTCTTCCTGTTCTTGATTTGAGTCCCGGTTTCATCCTATTCACTGTTGGTTCCCTATGAATGTTTCTTTACTTCACTTAGTGTTACCTTCATTTCTTTCTGGGTATTTTTTACGTTATTGCTGTACTCAATGAATTCTTTGAGCATCTTGATCAAGAGTTTTTTTTAACTCTGCATCTGATAGGTTGGTTATCTCTGTTTTGTTTAGTTCCCTTTCTTGGATTTTGTTCTGTTCTTTCATTTGGGCCATATTTTTTTGTCTCCTTGATTTGGCAGCCACCCTGTGTTTGTTTCTGTGTATTAGGTAGAGCTGCTTTGACTCCTTGTCTTAGTAGTGTGGCCTATTTTAGAAAAGGCACCTGTAAATTGTTTGGATCAAAGCCTTATGTTATTGCCAGGGCAGGTTAACCCAATTTGCTGCTTTGTGGCTTTGTATGGAGGAGGGCTCAGAAGAGGGACAATGCCTCTGCCTGGCTTCTGGAGGTTTTTCTGACACTTGCCTTGCCCTGTTTCCAGTCACTTCACTTACTTCTTGTATGCAACTGGTGCCCTTCCAGATGTTGCCTGGGTACTGAATTCCAGAGGGGTGTGGGTCTGCATATGTTCTAAGCCCATACAGTCCCTTTAAGAGGAGTCTCCTGAAAATCCAGCACTTTCTTCGGCCACCCCAGCCTCCACTGTTTTTTATAGCTAGAAGTTATGGGGATTTTTTTTCTGGTGCTGGAACCCTGGGCTATGTGGTTTGGCCAGGGACTGGGATCACTTGCTCCCAAAGTATCCCTCCCCATTTTTATCCACCACACGTGAATGTGGGACTACCCATTCCAATGCTGCTGCCTCTCTGCTCCATATTGTCTCTGTGCCTCTATGCCCATCTCCACATCTCTGCTCCTCCTACCCATCTGGGTGAACGTGGCTTCTTTAAATCCTTGCTGTTGGACTTCCATACAGCTGGATTTTCTGATGGTTCTGGATGTTATTTACTTTGAGGTCTAGTTGTAATTCTTTTTGTGGTTGCGCGAGGAGGCGAAGTGTGTTTACCTATGCCTCCATCTTGACGGGAAGTGCCAACTATATTATTATGATGATGAAATATTCATTTTTTTTGTGTCAACTAGGTTACTCTTCCATGGATTGAAAGTCATCAACTCTGGGCCCCTTAAAGAAGAGTGTTCTTATCATCAAGGTAAACTATAGTCTCATTTGTTACAATTCATCAATTGTTTCAAATCATATTATAATTTCTTTAGTTTACTACTAGACTGTCTAAAATTAGAAAGTGTAACAATACCAAGAGCTGTAAAATGTGCAAAACAACTAGAGTTCTCAAACACTGCTGGTGAGAGTGTTAACTGGTACAACCACTTTAGAAATAGTTTAGCAATATCTATTAAAACTAAACATATATATATATATATATCCTATAATTTAACTTTTCCACTCTCACATATATACCCCAAAGAAATGTGAATGTGTATGTGCCATAGACATATACAAGAATGTCCACAGCAGCACTATTCATAATAGCCAAATCTGGAAGCAATCCAAGTATCTATCAGCAGTAGAATGGTTTAATAAATTGTGGTACACTCATGCAGTAAAATACTAAACAGCAATAAGAAGATCTCCACTTGTAGCACATGAATTATAATATTGAATAAAAGAAGACACACACAAAAGAGTAATGTGCTATATTATTCATTTATTTAGAATTAAAAGACAGAAAGAAATATTGTATAGAGTGTTAAAAATCAAGATTGTGATTACCCTCAGGGAGGCAAGTAGTGTCTAGGATCACAAGAAGGATTTTGGGGTGCTGATGGTATCCAATTACTTAATATGGATGTGGTTTACATGAATGTATTAACTTTGTGAAAATTGATCAAGCAGTACAGTTACAAAGTATTGACTTTGGTTATGTATAGTATACTTCAACTTTTTAAATTAACCCTAATATTGTTCTTTTAGCAGTAAATAAAAATGACTTCTATTGGGCTCAAAAATAATTTAAAATCATCAAATCTCATATTTTATTTTCTTCTTTTTACTTCCATTTTCTGTTTTCTTAAACTAAAAATTAGCTAATTTATGATTGGAAAGATTTAGTTTATCAACTCACTCCAAAACAATATGAGTCCATATCATACCTCTCAAATTTAAACTACTTTTAGATGCTATTTGTCCTGGATTGAATTAGATCCCCCCCAAAGATATATTTAAGTTCTAACCCTCATTACCTGTGAATGTGACCTTATTTGAAAAGAGTCTGCAGATATAATTAAATTAAGGATCTCAAGATGGGGTCATCTTCGATTTAGAGTGGGACCTCTTTATTAGAGAAAAAAGAGAGAGATTTGAGACTTGGAGAGACACGTGGAAGAAAGCCATGTGAAGATGGAGATAATTTTTACAGCAACCTTAGAAAACTAATATACCAGCCTCCATCACACACATATTTAGATTAAAGTGTCCTTATAGTAATGGCCCATTTTATTCTCAATGGTCCTTACTTGAGTGCTAAATTTTCCATAAAGTCATGTTAGCAGACTTTTATTGTTTTTATAATACTTAACCCATGGTGACTGGAAAGTTTGTACCTGCTTCCTACTTCACCTCTCCCAGTTTTCCATAGCTTTTTAGACTATGAATCAGCATCAAGCTAAGTTTGTCAAAGTAACAGCTGTGTTTCAACTTTTCCATGCCCATGACACATTTCATCATTTTCTTTCTTTTTCATGGCAGTTGATAAGGCCAATCAACAGAGTATATTATATCTCTTCTTGTAATTTGTGTTTTATTTAGGGTCCTAATTAACATAAAGGGAGTTGAAGAGTCATTCCTCTATAGAATACTTATTACCAATGTTAAGAGACACTAGCTTTACATTTAATTGGTTTATAGTGCTGTGAAGCTAGTCATCAAGGTCATAAAAATCTCACTTATGAACATAAAAAGAAAATGCTAACAACTGTTTTAAAAACATCCAAGTTGCATTTTTCTTGAGAAATGAGGAGTTGTACCTTGCACAAAACACCAACTTTAATATATCTTTAAGTGTTCTTTTGATTAATGAAAGTAAACTCGATCCTGTCCTAAGAACAAATGAGTGGTCTGCAAATGTGGCTTCTTTTTACGCCCCTAACATTGTCACATACACAAACCAATTTGTCAATCATTCAGATTATACTGACAGGGAAGTAAGACCCACTGGTGAATCTACCACAGTATATATCATGGCCTCCCCCCATGCAAAAACTTGGTGGTTCAGTTCTGCATTGCCACTAAAAGTGACAAGGTTATGGTTAGGCCCTGTTGAGTGGACTAACCCCATACTGTCTCCTAGTTTTTTCTCTTTTCCTAACCTCACATCCACCACAATCTATTTTTTATACAGAAGCAAGAATGATCATTTAAACATTTAAAATGGAGTGTTCTACTATCTGTTTAAACTCTCTGAGGGCTTTCTACTACCTTTAGAATAAGATCCAAACATTCTACCTACATGATCCAACTTCTACCTACATACTATTCTTATTCCCAGCTCAGCATTGTCATTCCTTCTGCCTATAATATTCTGCCCACAGATTTTTACATTGCTGGGTCTTATAAATCAGAATTCAAGTCAGGGGTTACAAATTCCAAGAGGCCTTCAAAAGAGATGCCCCACCCCTATGGCCAGTCTGTGTATATATAATAGCATAACCTGGTTTTATTTTTTTCCCATTATTTTTACTGTTGTTCTATTACAGTTGTCCCATTTTTTCCCATTGCCCTCCCATACCCCACCCACCTTCCCTATCTCCCACCGTCAATCCCCACCCTGCTGTCCATGGGTCATTCATACTAGTTCCTTGATTAGACCCTTTCCCTTCCTTCCACCCTTATCAACCCACCTCTTCTCTGATCACTGTCAGTGTGTTCCTTGTTTCTATGCCTCTGGTTCTATCTTGCTTGTTTGTTTGTTTTGTTCATTAGGCTCCTGTTATAAATGAGATCATATGGTATTTGTCTTTCACCACTTGGCTTATTACACTAAGCATACTACTCTCCAGTCTCATTCATGCTGTCGCAAAAAGCAGGAGTTTATTCTTTCTGCATGCTGTGTAGTATTTCATTGTGTAAAAGATACTACAATTTTTTGATCCACTCATCCACTGATGGGCACTTGGGCTGTTTTCAGCATTTAGCTACTGTAAATAGCACTAATATAAACATATTAGGGGGGAGATGAGAGAGGAGAGGGAACTGGGGAAAGGGAGGGAGATGGTATAGGAATTAAGAAGCATAGTACAAAAAAAAAGAAGAAACATAGTAGGAGGGAGTGGAGTAGATAGGAAGATATTGAGAAAAACTATATGCACAACCAAGGGGCATGGAGTAATGGGGAGGGCGCTGATGTTTGTTCCCATAACTCTTACCCAACACTAGGTTATAAACTCCATTAAAGTAGACACTTTTTCTACTTTGAATTCTGCCTGTCACTGAGTTGGTTCTCAATGAAATATTTGTGGAATGAATGAGTAAATATAACCAGTTTGATAAATGCTACTATGAACATGGGTCCTCACTCAAAATTGTCACTCTTTTATCACATTGTTACCTTAAAAAGATACTCTTGTATATAATTATACATTTTACTATTTGACCATTGTATTCATTATTGGTTATTGAGTAAGAAATTATCCCCACCCCAAAATTGGTGATTTAAAACAACAAATATTAATTATCTCATAGTTTTTTTAGGTTAGGAAACTAGGAATAGCTTACCTGGGTCCTCTGGCTCAGGATATCTCAAGCTTCAATCAAGATATTGGCCAGGGTAGCAGTCATCTCAAGGTTCCAAAGGGATTATGTCTTAGCTACAGTGGAACAACCAAGTAGCACACTATATCCTCTCTCTTTGTCTTTAACACTTATCACTATATCCTCATTGAGAAGATGCCCTTTGTAGAACAACCTGCAACTATCTGGGGGAAAACCATTGAGGAAGGTGAAATAGCAGACACAAAGGAGAGATCAGGACTAGTGTGTTCAAGGAAATTAAAATATTCAATGTATCTGAAATGAGCAAATAAGGGAAAGTGTAGAAGGAGATAAAGTTGGAAAGGAAATCAAGATCATGCTAGGTCATGCAGACAATCATTAGAACTTTGATTTTTTCCTTTGAGTGATGTGGGAAGCCTTCTGGAGGATTTTGAACACCTGAGTGGTTATGATCTTTCTTAATATGTTAACAAAGTCATGTCGCCTGCCATGTTGAAAATAGATGGAAGGGGACTCGAGAAGAAAGAAATATACCATTTATGTGGCTATCGCAATAAACCAGGTCAATGCTGGAGGCTCAGACTGGAGTAGTCTGAGGTGGATGAGAAGTGATCAAATCTTATGTATATTTTGAAGGCAAAGTTGAGATGGTTCATTGGAAGGTTGGATGGTATATGTGGGAAAAGGGGAAATCAAGTATGACTCCAAGAACTTTGACCTAAACCAAAAAAAAAAAAATGAAGTTGCCATAAACTGAGATGGAGGAGTCAGTCTATGGGAGGATAATATTTGGAGGAACACTATCAGGGTATCAGTTTTAGAAACATAAACTTTGAAAACCCTACTAATCATCTAAATGAAGATATTGGGTAGGTAATAGTTTAAAGTCAGAAGAGAAGTTCAATCTAGAGATATATATTTGCAAGGATAATTAGCATATAGAAGGCATTTAACGCAACAAGACTGGATTAGATCACCTAGGGAATAAAGGTACCCAGAAAAGACAAGAGGTGAAAATGAAAACATCACAGTGAAAAGCATGACTGTTGAATGAGCTCTGTGCTCAAACTAGGTCCAATGAAGGAGCATGAAAGGGCTTTGTTGCTTAATAGACAGCTAGGGTGCTCCCAGTAGGGTCACACTTGTTGAGATTTCTTCTGGCCAGGACAAACATGACTCACATCAGATCTTCTTCTTGCCTTCTACCAGGCAAACCTCAAGGCAAGCTGTACCCTACAACTGGGTTTCAAAAAAGCCTATTATTTCCTTTTCCCAGCATTGAGCATCTTCTTCCTCTGTGTCAACAATTCTAAAACATCAGTGCAAAAATTTCCAGAAGAGTTTGTAGTTTACTGCCTCCAGAGTCTCATTCTGTAGGTAGGACTGGAAATATTCATTCTTAGCAAGTACTCTGGTTAATCTTGATGAGGGTGTTTCACTTTGAGAAAGCTACCTCATCATAAAAAAAAATAGAACATAGTCTACTACTCTAGAAAGATAAGTTTAAACACTCATGTGGCTATTGACCTTAGCTTTCTGATCATCATGTGGTTAGTTCCTAAAAGCTTAAAATTATATGTAACCAGTTAATTAACTGCTTGAAAATTTATATAGAAAAGTTAAACACTCTAACTCTATTATTTTTTAATTGGGAAAGAGTACCAATCCACTATTATTGATTCAAAGAGTGAAGTCTTTGAGTACACAAAAAGACATTTCTATCTAAAGACTGGTGTGGTAGGGACATCTGCATTCCCCCATATCCAGTTTTCGTCTCCTTCCGGACACAGGGGAGTACCATGCCTTGGAAGGACCATGTAGTTAGTTCTGGCCAATGGACTGAGAGCAGAAATATTTTCACACCAAAGCATTTTAAAGCTATTGTTGAACCTTTCAGTATTTTCTTCCTTTGTCACAGCAATTGTGGAGGAAGTCTCATGTTGAGTTAATGGAGTTGGAAGATCAAAACAGCCTAAATCTCTGGTCATCTCATGGCAGTATTTACCTTGAAAAGTCTCTGGACTCACAGCAGACTTTTTGAGTGAAAAATAAATTTTGTGTTGAACCATTGAGATTTTTATTTGTTTTTTGTTACTGTGGCATAAGTCTATCCTATCCTGATTCATCACTTGCGAATATGTCATAAGATCTTTATAAAAATATAGCTCTGAGGGTGATTTTATTATTGTAAGTTTGGAAATGATTTTCACATATTGAAATGCTTTCCTCACTATAAAAACAAGCAAATCAACTCTACCATAACAGCTCTTTGTCTCTCTCATGTATACAATTTCAAATTATTTGCTAAATGTAACTAACATGAAGTTTTGCTGCCTGCATGTTCCAAATTAATTGCACTTACTTTATTTATATTTATATTAAGAAACTGAAACAGAGTACACCCAATTTTTCAAACACTGCCTCCTTTAGAATCCATTCCCTGTCCTTTGCTCCTCTCCCACCCCTCAATAACCTCATCACCACCTCATCTTTCTTCTCACTTTCCCTTGTACACAGGCTGTCCTGATATGCTTGCATTATATCCTGTACATACCTCTCCCCACATAATCTTAAAATTTGCTGTTTACATATTAGACTTGAGCTCTTTATCCACAGGGGCTGTATCTTATTTGTTCCCAGTCCCTAGCACACAGAAGGCACTCAAACAATCTTTTTGTTACCAAAATCTTGTTGTTACCAAAAAGCCCTGAGGAACTGGGATTGACTTTCGAGGGTAATAAAATCCCATGAGAAAAAAGGCCTGATACCTTGGTTGGTTGTGTGGTCCATGGCAATCTTTTCAGGGAAGGAACAAAGGTTCCTTTCCTGAAAGATGGCTAGAAGTCTCCTTAAAGCACAACTGAAAACCCGATGGACTTCGAAAAGACAGATGTTTACAGGCAAAGCTGAATGGCAGGTATGTGGCTCACTGACTGTGCTCTGAAGGGCAGACTGAAATTCACCCTAAATGTTCCTTGTGTAAGTTCCAGCAAAGCAGACATAAAGATCATATGCAATCATTTGCTGCTCTTGTTGTGTTTATGCAAATGAACAGGATAAATTAAAACTGGACTTAATGCAGTCCCTTTAATGACAAGGAAGGTAATCTTAAGGAGAAAAATCGTGATTCAAGGAAAATCACAATCCTCAGTGGTATACTGTAAAGTAGTGCAGCTAATGGTCTTTAAAGTTGATTTTCACTTAAAGGTTGTTTTCATTTGAAAGTTAAACTGTGGCATCATCAAAGATGCTTAATTTACAGGCAAGAAGAATGTCCAATGCCTTGCAACTGGATATATTTCCAATAAGACAGTCTTGCAGATATAGAGACTGGTTTGTGGGTTATGTTGTGCAAATTAACATGTGTGTTCTGTTTTCATAGGGCATAAGCCTATGATCTCATTACCTGAGTGATTGTCTGCACATAATGTCTCACTCAATCCTGTCTGCATCACTGCCTCCTGAGATTCAACGGTTTGGCTGAACCAAGTGGCTGGGTTGGTGAAGCATGGGGTGGTCTGTGGCTTCACTTTAAAACTGGTTTCCCTTTCCTATCCTAAAGGCTTGGACAGAAAGGGCCCAGAGGTCTGAGAGGGGGGAAACCTAAAATATTCCCCTCAGCCCAAACTAAGTACAGTGGGCAAAAGGGTTTTGGACAGGTGAGATGTGCCTAGCACACCTTCCTTCAAAGAGCCTTTTATTCCCCCCCCTAATATGGGACATTGAAAAATTAATACCTGCCTTTTCTCATCTAGTGGTTATGGATTGAATGATGCCTTTTAACCCTGTTGCCAAATCTGTTGCCCCCAGAATACAAGGATGCCAGCCTGTTAAACCAAGCACACCGTTGTCCAAGGACAGCCAAATGACCTGGAGTCTACAAGATTGTTCCCCATGTGGGAAGGCCACCCTCCCCTCCACACCCCCACTCTTGTTAGGGATTTCTGGACGATGACCATGTCCAGCTTGAAGCAGCTAGAGGAGCACAAGACCTCCACTCATTGTCCTTTATAAGATTATAAAGGGTCTTAAGTCTGAGAGTGGGGAATTGTTATTTTTTATTGTTATAAAAAATAAATAAATAAAATTTTAAAAAAGAAGAATATAGGAAAGGGTGAAGCCAAAGAACTTATATGCATGACCCATGGACATGAACTAAGGGGGGTGGGATTGCTGAGGTAAGGGGGGTACTGAGCAGAGGGGAGCAAAGGGGAAAAAATTTGGAACTATTGTACAACATAATAAAATATACTTTAAAATACTTAAGGATATTGGAAAATAGCTATAATGTTATATAAAATGCAGATAAAACTACTGCACAAAACTATTGTAACAATATAATCAATAAAATATACTTTAAAAAAGCTACTGCACAGATTTGTGCCTACGTGTATATATGTATATGTATATGCTTCAAAATGTTAACAGTGCTTATCACCAATTAATGTTATTACAGGTGGCATTTTTCTTTTTATACTTTGCCATAGTCTAAATGTTGTGCCCCTCCAAAATTTATATGTTGAAATTCTAACCCCCAAAGGCAATGGTATTAGAAAGTGGGGTCTGGGGAGGTGAAGTCCCAAGGGTGGAATTCTCACAAATGGGATTAGTGCTTTATAAAAGCTCAGAGTGCCTCCTCCCTTTCCAACATGTGAGGATCCAATGAGAAGTCTTCATTCTGGAAGAGAGGCTTCACCTGACCATGCTGGTGCCTTGATCTCAGACTTGCAGCCTCCAAAACTGTAAGAAATAAATTTCTGTTGTTTATAAGCTACACAGTCTACGGTATTTTGTTACAGCAGCCTGAATGGACTAAGAGAATAATGAATAAGTACTACATTTATAATCAGGAAAGCAAGATTACATTTTGAAAGGAAAAACAGTTTAGCACTGTCAAAGACAAAGCAAAATCTGGTTACTTAAGACTGGAAAATGTATATTAGATTTGTTAATTAGGTCATTATATACCTTAGGGAAATTTGTTTAGTAGAGGAATGAAGAAGGCAGATTTCAGAGCTCATGAGTATAATGGAGTTGAAAAGCCCAAGAAAGCAAATTTTTCTACACTTTCAAAAGTTCTGAAAGTGGAAGAACAGAGAGAAGCTGCATGGTAGTTAAATAGGATACAGTTGTAAGGACTCTTTAAAATGAAAAGCTCTTCAGGTGCTTATAGGCTGAGGGGAGAATCCAATAAAGGGGTTGAGAAAGCGATGACCACAGAGCAAGGACAGGGCAAAAACAGGAGATTGAGTTGGGTCACCTGCATGGGTTGGCCTTGAGCTGGTAAGGGACACTGCATACTTCTAGAATGAAGGAAAGAAAGCAAAACACAATGAATATAGAAATGTTTACAGAGAAATTGAGTAAGACCTCCCTGATGACCTCAATCTTCACTGATGTAAAGGCAAGGTCATCTGCAGAGAGTGAAATCAGCAGTTGTTTGGAGGAAGGACTTAGGTAAGTTTTGATGTTTGGAACAGTCATGGAGGGCAATGGAAAAGAGAGGTGACCAATATCAAGTAAAATGACTGGAAGATTTATTGGGAAGCCAACCAAATTTGGAGACCATAAATGTGTGTGGAACCATCGTGTGTGAATATTTTAAAATTTCTTTAACAGAGTAAAGCTACCAGGTGGGAATAAGGTGGTGAGAAAGATGCAAAGTAGGAAACTGTGGTCAGAAATTGGGGAGCTAAAGTGGAACAATTTCTAAACCATGAGAAGATTCAGTGCATGAGCTTTTGAATAGGAAGTTAAAGAATTGCAGAGCCATTAAGTTAGATAAGCTACCTCCATGAATATTAAAATCTCCTAGAATTATGCCAGGAGAGGAAGGTTGGGAGTCTGGTTTTTTGGTGAGGGAATGGATAACCAGGTGGCAAGTGAATTGGACACAATTAAAAGGGATTGAGGGTGAAACACTTATTGTAGAGAATCTGCAAGGAGAATGAGAGTTTACTAGAGGAATGAAAAATAATGTCTGAAAGCAACATTGATAATGCATTGAAATGCCAACTCATATCTTGGATTCATGGATCACACTGTTTGGGAGACCTAACAGACTCTACTAAAATGAGCTAAAGGCAAGGGAGTAGAGGACTGAGGAAGGAGCTGGTTACAGTTAAGGCAATAATAGAGACAGTTTTCTTCCCTGTAACTTAAAATGAATAAAAGTTTGTTAACAGTGTAGTCAAGTTTGCAAAACAATCCACAGTTGAACACGGCCAGTAGTTAAAAGGATCAGTAGAAGAAAACATAGCATGGTAAGAGGGTAAAGATATGAGAGAATAAAACAGGCTTCTTGTTCAGATGTTAACCAAGGAATATATAAGGTCAAAGAACTGGCCTTTGGTGCTGTAAATTTCTACCAACTGGTTTTGGGGCCAAAACTAGGTGACTCCCTGGCAGTAGTATCTGCCTCAGTAAGGTGGTGAGGAAGACCATGTATGCACATATCCATAATGTGCTGACAGTAAATCAAACAGGGGACAGACTAATAGGTATGGTATGCTACCGCTTGTATAAAAGTTGAAAATCTTTGTATGTGTGCATGCGCATTTATATATTTTCTCTTATAAGTATTAAATATCTCTGGAAGGGTCCTCAAGAAACTGGTTAGGGGGCTGGGTGAAAAAGGTAAAGAGACGGAGTACAAATTTGTAGTTACAAAATAGTCATGGGGGTGTAAAGTACAGCATAGGACTATATAGTCAATAATATTGTAATAACTATGTATGGTGCCAGGTGAGTACTGGAAATATCAGGAGATTGCTTTGTAAATTATGTAATTGTCTAGCCATTATGCTGTACATCTGAAACTAATACAAAATAATACAGAATGTCAATTGTAATTGAAAAATAAAATAAAAACTGGTAACACATTGCCTCTGGGAAGGTAAACAGGATGATTGAGGGAAAAAGTTAGAAGAGAGAATTTTACTTTACTCTTCAAGTCATTTAAATTTTGAAACATGAAGATGTGTCATGTATTATAAAAATACATTTAGAATCTTAATTTTACCTACAACCAAAGATAGAGCTCCCCAGAGTAGTATATGAGCAGTGCTTAGAGGTAAAGAAATCGGGATTTGGGGGTGCCTCAGTTTATGTGTTCCTTTTGGGTGAAACTTATTTGACTTGTGTTTCAGGTTCTTAATCTTGTAATGAAGTAAAAATATTTTTCGCTTCTCCTTGGCACTTTTGGAAATGGCATAATAGGTGAGTGTGAAAAGCTATTATTTTTTATTATTAAAAGCACTTCTTCCACATGGCATATCATTAGAACATGATCCTTTTTTACAACCTTTATTTCTCCCCTTTCTAATTAAATGTATCCACTGATTTTCCATGTCTAATTTTTCTTTTTTCAAGACCTCCCAAGAGCTTCGGCTACATTCAAGGTGTGCAGCCCTAGGCCTAAAATTTTGTGTGCACATCCAAATGTGAAAATATTTACAGAGTGGGTCACAGGGCCTTAATATGTTTGTAAAGAAAGAGAATTAATTATGTAAAGTACAGAATCCCTTTCTTAGGAGAAATTCCTTAACAGAATTCTAAACATCATGAATGAATGGACTGAGTGAAATAAGGAACCCTTTATATAAACATTCAGTATTTGGAAGGAGTCTTGCTTTATTTTGTCTAGACATTGTTCCCCAGTGCTATCAGAGCCAGAAAGTTAATCTCTGGACAGCCTATCTTATTATGGAACTCGAGGAATGGCCCATACTTTGGAAAGCTCAGTAGGCATTATTTTGACTTTTCAAGACACTAGTTCATACAACAACAATATATGTGGAAGCAAACAATTAGCACCATCTACAAAATGATCATTTTTTTTTGATAAATGAGTAAGTTTATTTAGTACTTACTACATACAAGTCTCTTCTATATAAAGATGAATGAAAAAAATTGTCCAAACTCAAAAATACTTGGAACCTACCAGGGAAGACACATAAACAAGCACAAGTAGCTGTCATTTTGTTACAGTAGATGCTATGTTACAGAATCCAGTCTTCAGTATCAATCAGTCCATCAGTGTTTACTTCTTCAAACATAGTCAGTGCAGTAATAAAATCATTTTTTATTAGCAGGGACAGAAAAGGAGTCATGAGACTTAATCATTTTGCAGTTGTTGCGTTTTTTTTTTTATGCTGCTAAGACCAAACTAAACTGACCCCTTTTTTGACAGGTGAGCTAGCACTCCAATACTTAATAACATTTTATTTCTGCATTTCAAGTTGCTGCCCCAGCACTGGAGCTCAAAGGGAGTAATTCCATGCATTGGCCTTTTAAGAGGAATTGCCTGTGATTCCAGGAACACTTTGTCTCCCTCAGCCTCAATCCCCACTGGTTTTTACAGCCAGAAGTCATTGGGACTTCTCTTCCTGGCACTGGAAACCTGGGTTTGGCCCCTTGCTCCTCAGGGGAAATCTCTACAGATGAGATATCCCTCCTGATTTTTATCTGCCCCACTTGGGTGTGAGACTAGCCTATTATGCATCTCTGCCCATCCTACCAGTCTCGATGTGGTTTCTTCTTTAATTCCCTAGTTGTAGGACTTCCATTCAGCCAGATTGCAGGTGGTTCTGAATGATGGTTGTTCTGTTGTTTAGTTGTGATTTCCATGCGGTTGTGGGAGGAGGCAAGTACCGCATTTACCTGCACTGCCATCTTGCCTGGAAATCTACAAATTAATCATTCTCATTAAGCATTTGGGCATCAGCTAGTTCACAGATTACTCTGTGTCCTAATTGCATCAGGCTTCCAGTATCCATCGGCAGCCGTCCGTCTCGAGAGACGATGGTGTAAGCTTCTTAAGAGTCTATCTGCACCGCCGAGAATGGCTGTGCAGTCCGACTCGGGAGTGACACGGTATCTGTCTCCTCCCGTGTTGAATAGACATCTTGCGATGACGCTGGAGTGTCCTCTCCAGTGGAGCTGAAGCTACAGAGCCTGGGCAGGGTGATATGGAGGGTCTGCTGTTGCCCATGCAGCAGACCCCCCCTCTCTTCGCAGCTGAAGGGTCCAAGGGAAAGACGGAGTCAATACAGCTTGGCTTCAGGTGCGCCGCAGGAGTTGCCGGTGTTGACTACAACGTCAAACTGCCTTAGGGACTACGGCTCCGGATTTTCTGTCGGGGTTTACTCCCTTAGCCTTTCCCCTGAAGAGGTATGCCGCAAGGCAGCGGAGGTTTTTTGGAGTCAGAGTTTTCCTTCTCTGATGTGCCCTGACTGGAAGATTGAACCAGCGACACTTAGCTCGCAGGCCGACGCTCAATCCACTGAGCCAAACCAGCCAGGGGGAAGGCTTCCAGTATACAAAAAGGATTTTCCACCTTGTAGTTTTGTTTATAGCTTTTTAAAAAATTCAATAATCCTGCACTCACATAGGTTTACAAAATTGAATACAGCATACAGACATAAAAAATGCTTGGAGAGAAACCAGAATACTCATTTTTTAAATGATGTTAAGTGGGAACTGAAATGTTTCAAGGACATCAGAAGCAGATGCCAAGTGTACTTTAATTGATGAAGTTTGTGTGGAAAACTATGTCAAGATGGAACCATCATATTGACAGAGTTTTAAAACTATACTGCCATATCATTTTGAGTATTGCTTTGACATGTTTTAGTATGGCTCGATGATATTGCTGGAAATTTCAATTCTTTGTTAATATTTGCACTTTGTAAGAAATAATTTTGTGCTTTTAAAGATGCATTTATTTTTTTAAAATTTTTACTGAGGTATAAGATACATACAGTAAAACCCACAAATCTTTTTTATTGAATTTATTGGGGTGACACCGGTTAATACGAATTATACAGGTTTCAAGTACACAATTCCACAACACATCATCTGTACACTGTATTGTGTGTTCACCCCAAGTCAAGTTTCCATCCATCACCATTCATCCCCCTGTAACATAAATCTTAAATTCATAACTCAGTGAACTTTTGCACACATACATACACTACCCAGATAAAGATATAGAGCATTTCCAATACTCCAGAGAGTTCCCTTAAGACCTTGCTACTTATACCTTACTCCCAAAGGGAACCACTCTTTTGACTTCCCTCACCATATATTTGGTTTGCCTATTATTGAAACTCATATAAATGGAAGCTACTCTTTTGGGTCTGGATTTTTGGGCTCATTGTTATGTCCATGAAAGGAATCTACATTGTTGTGTTACGGCTACATAGGCGAGATTGAACACTCTGAAGCAGTGTATAAAGTTAAGCAAAGGATTTTTAATAATGGCCAGGAGTTGGGCAGACCCTGAGCAGGTCTCTAACATGCTCCAACCTACAATGGAGTCTAAACGCTGGGCTTTTATACTAGTGCAGTCTCTTTGTTTCTTCTTTGGCGGGAAACAGCCTTAGGAAGAGGGGGCTGGGCAGGACTGCAGGAATGTCTTGGCAGTAACAGGAACAGAAATTCACAAGGCTAAAGGTTATCTTCGACGGCAGCATAGCTCTTCAGCCAGGGACGAACTCCCTGTGAGGCAATTTATTTTCAAAGGGCTAGACATTCTGCAAAGCACAACCTTCACAAATGTTATAAACCAGACACAAGCAAGCAAATGGGAGGTGATAGAGGCTGAAGTCCTTTTAGCTTGTAAATCACTAATTGCTATAACACTCCTTCTTACATTCCTTTTTCCAAGGCCTTTTAGCAAGTCCTTGCTACTTCTTACAAAGAACATTTAAAGCCCTTACGTACTTACATATTGAAACTTTTTACAGGGACTATTTGGTGCCCCTACATAATCCCCCCTCTAGTCCCTGGACTAAACCTATTAGGGACGTCTAGGGACTATAAGTAGGGTTTTTAAACCCTGGTTTTCAGGAGGGGCTTAGTAGCAAGGATAAGGAGTTGGGTATTTATAATGCTAGCTTTCAGGAGCTGCAAGGAAGAAATTAAGTTTTCAGAAACAAATGACAATGAGTATACAACATCCCAAAACTAAAAGGGACACAGCAAAAGCAGTTTTGAGAGGAAAGTCCATAGCAATACAGGCCTACCCAAAGAGGATAGAAGAACTCCACACAAAAATTTAACCCCACAGCTACAAAAACTAGAAAAACAATAATAAACAAAGCCCAGAGCAAGCAGAAGGAAGGAAATTATTAAGGTTAGAGCAGAATTAAATGACACTGAGACTAAACAAACAACTTAAAAGATTAACAAAAGCAGGGGCTGGTTCTAGGCTTATAAAGAAAAAAAGAATCCAAATAAACAAAATTAGAAACAAAAGAGGAGATATTATGACCGATAACACAGAAATACAAAAAATTGTAAGAAATTACTATAAACAACTATATGGCAAGAAACTTGACAACCTAGATGAAATGGACAAATTTCTAGAAACATATAATTTTCCAAAACAGAATTAAGAAGTAGAAAGTCTTAACAGACCAATAACAAAGAAGGAAATTGAAACAGTAATCAAAAATTTCCCGGCACACAAAAGCCCTGGACCGGATGGCTTTACAGGCGAATTTTACAAAATATTTAGGGAAGAACTAACTTCTACCCTTCTCAAACTATTCCAAAAATTCAAGAAAAGGGAAAAATTCCAAACTTTTTCTATGAAGCCAGTATTACCTTAATTTCAAAACCAGTTCAAGACATAACAAAGAAAGAAAACTACAGGCCAATATCACTAATGAACATAGATGCTAAAATTCTCAACAAAATATTGGCAAACAGGATCCAGCAATACATCAAAAAGATTATACACTACGATCAAGTGGAATTCATCCCAGGGACACAAGGATGGTTTAATATTCGCAAATCAATAAATATAATACATCACCTAAACAAAATGAATGACGAAAATTACATGATCATATTAATAGATGCAGAAAAAGCATTTGATAAAGTACAACACCCATTTATGATGAAAACCCTTAGCAAAATGGGAATAGAGGGAGCATACCTTAACACAATTAAGGCTATATATGAGAAACCTGAAGCCAACATTCTACTCAATGGACAAAAAATGAAAACATTCCTTCTGAGATTAGGAACAAGACAAGGATGTCCACTTTTTTTCCTTTTCTTTTTTTTTTTTAAACAGTGTTGGAAGTTCTAACTACAGCAATTAGACAAGAAGAAATTAAAGACATTCAAATTGGTAAGGAAGACAAAACTGTTACCACTTGCAGAAGACACGATAGTATACATAGAAAACCTTACAGACTTTACGAAAAAACTACTTGACCTAATAAGTGAATTTGACAAAACAGCAGGGCACGAAGTTAATATTCAGAAATTAAAAGCGTTTCTATATACCAACAAAACATTAGAGATAGAAACCAGAAAAAAATTCCATTTACTATAGCAACAAGGAAAACAACAGTATTCAGGGATAAACTTAACCAAAGAGGCAAAAGACCTGCACTCGGAAAGCTACACAACCCTGAAGAAAGAAATTAAGAAAGACACAAATAAGTGGAAGCATACACCACATCCACGGATGGGAAGAATTAACATTTCCAAAATGTCCACATTATTTAAAGCAATTCATAGATTCAATGCAATTTCTATTAAAATACCAGCAACATATCTCACAAACCTAAAGCAAACACTTACAATTTAATTTAGCAGACATTTGTTAAGCACTTGCTATGTGCCATGCATTGTAGATTCAATGATTAATAAGAAGAGCAAATGGAATGTTAGCAAGATGATGGAAAACAAATTTCCAGACCCTTATGGAAACATTAAATTAACAACTAGGAACTGACTAAAATAAGTTTTTACAGCTTTGAAAACTAGTCAAGGATTAATAGCAATTAAGGAAATGCCCAACAAAGAAAGCACTACATTCAAAATGATAGAAAATTTTATGGCACTGTACTTATTTTTGCCTTACCCTTTTTTTTCAGTGTAGTGCAGTATACTTGGGAGGAATTAGCCTAATTCCCAGTTTTTTTTTCTTATAAGGAATGGCTGAAGCCCCTGTATAATTCCCCTCCTTAGACTTAAGACCTTTTATTTTATGAGGACAATGGGCGAAGGTCTCGTGCTCTTCTAGCTGCTTCAAGCTGAACATGGTCGTCGTCCTACCTACCCTAGGGTCTAGGAATTTCTAATAAGAGTGGGGGTGGAGGGGAGTGCGGCCCTCCCTTATGGGGAAGGATTTTGCAGAGTCCAGGTCAGTTGGCTGTCCCCGGGCAGCGGCATTCTTGGTTTCCAAGGGCTGGCACTGTTGGACAAATTGACATCCTTGTCATATTCTGGAGGCAACAGATTTGGCAACAGGGTTAAAAGGCATCATTTAACCCACAACCACTAGATGACAAAAGACAGAGATTAATTTTTCAATGTCCCACATTAGGAAAAGAAATGGCTTCTTTGGAGGAAGGTGTGCAGGGCATGTCACACCTGTCCAAAATTCTTTTGCTCACTATACTTAGCTGGGGCTGAGGGAAATATTTTAGGTTTTTCCCCCCTCTCAGACCTTTAGGCCCTTTTTGTCCAAGTCATTAGGATAGATAAGAGAAATAAGTTTTTAAAGTGAAGCTCACAGACTACCCCATACTTTACCAACCCAACCACTTAGTTCAGCCAAACCGTTGAGTCTTAGGAGGCACACTGCAGATGGGCTTCTTAAGTGAGGCCTATAAGTACAGACAATTACTCAGGTAATGAGATCATAGACTTATGCCCTATGAAAACAGAAAGAACACACATGTTAATTCACACAACACAATTCACAAACTAGTCTTTAAATTGGAGAGACTGTCTTATTGGGAAGACATTCAGTTGCAAGGCACTTGACATTCTTCTTGCCTGTAAATTAAGCATCCTTGATAATGTCACAGACCTGGTTTAACATTTAAGTGAAGATAAACTTTATAGACAGTTAGCTGCACTGAGCATTGCAATTTTCCTTGAGTCACGATTTTTCTCCTTAAGATTACCCTCCTTGTTATTAAAGGAACTGCATTAAATACAGTTTTAATTTAGCCTGTTCATTTGCATAAACACAACAAGAGCAGTGATTGACCACATATGATTTTTAAGTCTACTTTGCTGGAACTTATACAAGGAACCTTCATGCTGACTATTAGTCTGCCCACTAGGGCACAGAAGCTGAGCCACACACCTGCCATTCAGCCTTGCCTGTAAACACCTGCTTTTCCCAAATCCTTTGGATTTTTCATTGTGCCTTGAGGTTCCTTCTAGCCATTTTTCAGGAAAGCAACCTTCGTTCCTTCCCTGGAAAGACTGCCATGAACCGCACAACCAACCAAGGTGTCAGGCCTTTTTTCTCATGGGCTTTTCTTAGCTTCAAAAGTTAAATCCAGTTCCTTAGGGCTTCCTGGTAACAACCAGAGCCTAAGCATGCCTCTTTCAGGCATATTATTCCAGTCAATGTCTTGGTTAACAATACCTTTATTAACAACTGGTCTTTTTAGTTTTATGCAAAGAAACCTAATGTCATTACTTACTTCTTTAAATTGCCAAATTCTGGAGGGATCAGGTAGGGAGAAAAATATACAGTGTGAAGGAAAATCCTTGTCCTTCTAATATTTACTAAAACTGCATTTCCATGCCTTATACTTTCTTTTGTTCACTTTCCTACATGTGAAGTTTTCTTTTTTTTTCCTTTTTAACTCTCTCTGGGAAACCTCAATTTTCCTTTCAGATTATATGGCTAATACCAATACAGAGAATTCTAGACCTTTTCTACGTCCCCAATGGCTAATGTCAATTCCAACACTGGGAATTCCAAATGACCTTTCATAGGTCCCAAGGCTAAATGCCAATACAGAGGTACAGTAACCATACAATTAGACCACAAGTAGTTGAGGTTTCCTTTCCCCAGGTTTAAAAACTTTCACAACCTTTTTATACATTTTTATGACTTTCCACAGACCTTCTGCAACATTCACAAACTTTCCATATATTTACCCATTCAGATTTAACCATAATCCATTTCCAATTCTTGTTCTTTTCCACACTGTAAAGGACTCTACTCAAACTCAGTATTTAGCAGCTAAAATTTCCCTAGATTTGTAGATATTCTGCAGTTTTCTGAAGCTTCCTGCTTCTTCTTCTTCTTCTTTTCTAACATACACTTTTGAGCTTTCCTGAGAAGTTTTTCAATTGTTTTATTTGACCTATTACTATTCTATTTAGGATTTTATTGGGAACCTTTTGTTTGGCCAGGACAATTCCCTGACCAGAAGGATGCTTGCATTTTTTTATATTCTTATAGCAGCCCACCTGATTATTCCTCTTTCTTTCCTATTGAAGAGGATGTCTAGAATGGACATTAGTTTTATTCATGTGTAACAACACTTTTCCTTAAGATACAGGCACATTCCCCCTGCTGAAGCAGTGAGGAGATTGAAGGCTCTTTAGTTACAGCTTTAGAGGTGTTGCTGATTGGCACCCAAGCAGCTTGCACCAGTTTGAAGAGCGGCCTGAGTTTTAAAAGTGTCACTTTTTTTTTTTCCTCCATCTTGGAGAGACAGACATTCTGCTGTTTCTGTAACCTGTAGCAAGGGGATTAGACGGCTGCTTCGCTAGCAAATTTAACATTGTCCCTCCTTGCAGCTCCAGCAGGGAGTATTCAGATGCAAACTGTATTGCTAGAAGTTACCTGGGGTGGAAAGAAATGCTGCAAGCAAGTTCTCTGGGGAAATTTTTAAGGAGCCTCATCCCTCTGGCCAGGGCTACAAGGCAGCGGGAGACAGCACAGAGGGTCCTAGGCTTATTTTTTTTGGGACACTGCCCATATTGATAGCCTTGGTTTTCATGTTCCCCACCCCCCTCTCCTTTCTGCTTGTTGCATTTTTGCTTCCCGAGAGACACCATTTTACACTTATAATATTTAGATTTAAAGTACTCCCAAGGGGGGGTGGGACTATCCGACCCCAAAAGCAGGCCACTCTGACCTACAGAATGTTTCCAGGGTGCCAGAGTTTATGGAGGGATTTTGTCCCCGGTACTTGGGGAAATTCTGGAGCACACAGTCAAGAACTGTGGGTGCAGGCTTAGACTGGCGTCCCCTTATGTTGGCTAAGGTGACTGCTACAAACATGCACTTAATTTGGATTACAATTAGGAGCTGGAACACAAGGCACAGGAGCAATTCCCCCCTCACGGCGCAGACAAACACGGGATGGGAGCTCCCAAAGGAAGCCAAACAAATGCCCGCTTGACCTCTCCTCCTGCGAGGCTAGAGCCCACTCAGACTCCATAGACCGAAGTTTGTGGAGGCACACAAAAAGGAGGAAATAACTTTTTTTTACTTTAACCTTAACATTCACCCACACATTCACTCAGAGGTTAAACAATCCCACCCAAACCCCGCCTAGGCTTCTGAGATTAGATGAACAGCATCGGCTACAGGCAGCAGAACCCCAAAACCAAAAGAGCTCTATACAATCCAAATGAAGCTAGCCAAGCCGGCTTCAACAAATTCCCTGTTCGGGAATATGTACCTCTGCGTCCAGAGGACAAAAGAGACCAAGTCTCAGTGGCAGTGGCCCAAGTCCGCTGCCCAAATGGGTTGCCACTCACCTGTCGCCGAGGCTGTCCTCTGTCCTTTGCTTACTCTAGACTGGGCCGTCAGGGCTTCTAGCAGCTCCCGAGTGTCTCCTGAAGGCGCAGGGAATTGCTCCCAATCAGAGCTTGCGGCCGCTGTCCTGCCACACGTCAGCTAGACACACGGGACCGCACGAAGCCCCGGGGGCTCACCGAAGGCGGCACCGCTTTACAGAGGCATCTCGCTGGGGCCTCCAAAATGTTACGGCTACATAGGCGAGATTGAACACTCTGAAGCAGTGTATAAAGTTAAGCAAAGGATTTTTAATAATGGCCAGGAGTTGGGCAGACCCTGAGCAGGTCTCTAACATGCTCCAACCTACAATGGAGTCTAAACGCTGGGCTTTTATACTAGTGCAGTCTCTTTGTTTCTTCTTTGGCGGGAAACAGCCTTAGGAAGAGGGGGCTGGGCAGGACTGCAGGAATGTCTTGGCAGTAACAGGAACAGAAATTCACAAGGCTAAAGGTTATCTTCGACGGCAGCATAGCTCTTCAGCCAGGGACGAACTCCCTGTGAGGCAATTTATTTTCAAAGGGCTAGACATTCTGCAAAGCACAACCTTCACAAATGTTATAAACCAGACACAAGCAAGCAAATGGGAGGTGATAGAGGCTGAAGTCCTTTTAGCTTGTAAATCACTAATTGCTATAACACTCCTTCTTACATTCCTTTTTCCAAGGCCTTTTAGCAAGTCCTTGCTACTTCTTACAAAGAACATTTAAAGCCCTTACGTACTTACATATTGAAACTTTTTACAGGGACTATTTGGTGCCCCTACAGTTGAGTGTAGTAGGAGTTCATTCTTGTTCATTGCAAAGTAGTTATCTACTGAATGAACATACCACTATTTGTTTATTCACTTCACTGTTGATAGGCATCTGAGGTGTTTCTAGTTTGGGGCTACTATGAATAAAGTTCCTAAGGACATTCTCATACTTGAATTTTACACTCTTTTTCTTGAGTATGAATCTAAGACAATAATGATCAGCATTATATTTAGCTTCAGTAGTTACTGACAAATATTTTTCCAAAGTGGTTGTTTCAATTTGCACTCCTTGCTCCAATGTATGAGACTTCCACTTGTTCCCCATCTTTGCCAATACTGGGTGTTGTCAGTGTCTTTAATTTTAGGTAGGTGTTTAATGGTATATTATTAAGGTTAATTTGCATTTCTCTGAGAACAATAATAATGTTAATGATTTTTATATATGCTTGTTAACCATTTGGGTATCCCATTTTGTGAAGTAATTATTCAAATCTATTGCTTGTTTTCAAAATTGCTGTTTCTTTTTTTTAAGTATAGTTTATTGATTTTGTTGTTACAGTAGTCCCAATTTCTTTTCCCTTTGCTCCCCTCTGCCCTTTGTTCCCCTCTAGGAATCTCGCCCCCCTTAGTTCATGTCTATGGGTTGTGCATATAAGTTCTTTGTCTTCACCCTTTCCCACATTATTCTTAACTTCCCCCTATCTATTTTGTACTAACCAATTATGATTCTTAATCCCTGCACCATTTCCCCATTTCTCCCCCTTCCCCATCTCAGCTGATAACCCTCCAAGTGATCCCCATACCTATGATTCTGTTTCCGTTCTGGTGTGCTTCATTTAATTTTGTATTTATTTTTTAGATTCAGCTGTTGATAGTTGTGAGTTTGTTATCAATTTAATGTTAATAATTTTGATCTTCTTTTTCTTAAGTAAGTTCCTTTGACATTTCATATAATAATGGCTTGGTGATGATGAACTCTTTTAGCTTTATCTTATCTGGGAAGCACTTGATCTGCCCTTCTATTCTAAATGATAGCTTTGCTGGATAGAGTAATCTTGGTTGTAGGTACTTGCTTTTCATCATATTGAATACTTCTTGCCAGTCCCTTTTTGCTGGTCACTTCTTGCCTGCAAAGTTTCTTTTGAGAAATCAGCTGACAGTCTTATAGGCACCCCTTTGTAGGTAACTCTCTGCTTCTCTCTTGCTGCTTTTAAGATTCTCCCTTTATCTTGAACCTTTGGCATTGTAATTATGATGTGTCTTGGCGTGGTTCTTCTTAGGTCTAGCTTGTTTGGGATTCTCTATGCTTCCTGGACTTGTATGTCTATTTCACTCACCAAATTTGGAAAGTTTCCCTTCATTATTTTTTCACTTAAGTTTTCAATTTCTTGCTCTTCCTCTTCTCCTTCTGCCACCCCTATGATTCAGATGTTGGTATGTTTAAAGTTGTTCCAGAGGTTCCTAAGCCTCTCCTCATTTTTTTCAATCCTTGTTTCCTTGTTCTGTACTGGTTGACTGATTTTTTCTTCCTTATGTTCCAAATCATTGATTTGAACCCTGGTTTCCTTCCCTTCACCATTGGTTTTGTGTGGATTTTCCTTCGTTTTATTTAGCATAGCCTTCACTCCTTCCCTTATGCGTTTGCCATACTTAAGTATATCTGTCAAGCCTGTGAGCATCTTTATCACGAGTGTTTTGAACTCTGTGTATGTAAGGTTAGCTATCTCCTCCTTGCTTACTTCTCCCACTGGAACCTTGATCCATTCCATCTTTTGGGCCATACTTCTCTGTCTCCTCATCTTGACAGGTTCCTGTGTTTGTTTGCCTCTGTGTCTTAGGTAGAGCTTTCACACCTCTTACATTGTAAGGGGCAGAGCCTTGGAGATTCGTCAGTACAGGGTGACCTGTTTTACCATGTTGTGGTGCTGTGTGTGTATGGGGGGTCTGGGAGAACAATGCTGCTTGCTCAGCACTTGCTCCTTTTCCAGAAACTTCTCCCACTTCCGTATGGGACTGGTGTCCCTCTAGTTGTTGCTCTGGCCATTGTTCCCAGAGTGGATGGGTCTGCAGATGTTCTAGGACCGTGGGGCCCTTTAAAAGAGCAGACCCTGCTGAGAGACCGGCAGTTTCTTCCTCTGCCACAACCCCCACTGGTTTGCACAGTCAAAAGCAATGAGGCTTTGTTTTCCCTGGTGCTGGGACCGTGAGCTATGTGGTCTAGTCTGGTGCTGGGAACACTCCCCAGGTGTCCCTCCCACTTTTTAAAACTTGTGACTGCACCTTCTGTGGGCCTGCCGCTGCTGCAGCTGCCGCCACCACATCGTGTCCTCTCTGCCCCAGCTCCACCCCTCCTACCTGTCTGGATGAGTTTTTCTTCTTTATATCTTTGTTTGTTGTACTTCCATACAGCTCAATTTTCTGGAACTTCTGGTTGTCTCTAGTTCTGAGGTAGTTATATTCCTTCTTAGTTGTGGAGGGAGACTCAGCATTTCTGTCTAAGCCTCCATCTTGGCTAGAAATCAGAATTGCTGTATTCTTAATGTGCTTTATTACATTAGTAATCCAGTAGGTTTTTCTGGAAGCCATAGAGATCAATTAAGAAAAAAAATGATTTTGAAGTACATTCACTTTGTAGCAACTTTGCTGAGCTACATCACTTTCTTTATAAAATATTTGTATGTATGTATATATGTGAGGTAACATGAGAGTATGTGAACCACATAGAAAATATCTGTCAAAGAACTTGCATTGTCAACTATAATTATTTGTTTCTTTTAACTAAAAGCCTCTTATACCATTGTAAAAATATGTCATATTCACTGATAACACCAAATGCTAGTGAAGATATAGAGCCACAGAAACCCTCATTCATTGCTGCTGGGAATGCAAAATGTCACAGCCACTTTGGGAGAAAGTTTCTTGAAAAACTAAACATACTCTTACCATACAATCCAGTAATTGTGCTCCTTGGTATTTACCCAAAGGAATTAAAAATTTATATTCACACAAAACCTGCATACAGGTGTTTATAGCAGCCTTATTCATAATTTCCAAAATTTGGGAGCAACCAAGATCTTCCTCAGCAGGTAAATGGATAAATAAACTGTGATACATACAGACAATGGAATATTATTCAGTACCAAAAAGATATGAGGTACTAAGTCATTAGAAAGATATGGAGGAACCCTAAATGCATATTACTAAGTAAAAGAAGCTAATTATACTGTATGAGTCCAATTGTATGCCATTCTGTAGAAGACAAAACTATGGAGACAGTAAAAAGATGAGTGGTTTTCAAAGGCTTGGGGTGAGGGAAGAATGGGCAGAGCACAGAGGATTTTTAGGGCAGTGTAAATACTTTGTATGATATCGTCGTCGTCGGCAGCCGTCCGTCTCGAGAGACGATGGTGTAGCTTCCTAAGAGTCTATCTGCACCTCCGAGAATGGCTGTGCAGTCCAACTCGGGAGTGACACGGTATCTGTCTCCTCCCGTGTTGAATCGACATCTTGTGATGACGCTGGAGTGTCCTCTCCAGTGAAGCTGAAGCTACAGAGCCTGGGCAGGGTGATATGGAGGGTCTGCTGTTGCCCATGCAGCAGACCCCCACCTCTCTTCTCCGTCCAAGGGAAAGACGGAGTCAATACAGCTTGGCTTCAGGTGCGCCGCAGGAGTTGCCGGTGTTGACTACAACGTCAAACCGCCTTAGGGACTCCAGCTCCGGATTTTCTGTCGGGGTTTACTCCCTTAGCCTTTCCCCTGAAGAGGTATGCTGCAAGGCAGCGGAGGTTTTTTGGAGTCAGAGTTTTCCTTCTCTGTATGATATACAATGATGGATATATATCATTACACTTTTGTCCAAACCCATAGAATGCACAACACCAATAGCTGTAAGTAATAATAAAATGTCGATGTAGGTTCATCCCTGGTTTAAAAGAAGATCTGGTCAGTGATGTTGATAATAGGAAGCCTATTTGTGTGTGGGGGCAAAGGGTATAGAGGAAATCTTTGTACCTTCCTCTAACTTGAGTGTGTAAACCTAAAACTGCTGTAAAAAATAGTCTTTAAAAGTGAGTCAAATTCTTCCAAAATATCCTGCTTCTTGCATTTTACTTCTAGAGCCTGAGATCAAGACATAAAACCTTAATTTGGTAAATAATCATTACACATATTGGAATAACTAACAAACTCTGCTACATGACTTTGTTAATTGTGTATTCTTGCCTCACCAAATGTATGAAAGATGCAAATATATACAATTTACAAAGTAAACTTTACAAAATGATTCTTAGTTACACTGTGAAGTAACAATAATGGTAATAACAACATGAAAACACTTAATTCCTCAAGGTCCATTTATGTATATTATTTTCACCAAGACTGGCCATGACTTGTGATAAGAGTGAGGTGGGTATATTATTTACAATAAAAAATTGAACAAAGTAAGTATAGAAAGCTTAAGTGTGGTTGTATAAAGACATGTTTCTCCATTTCAAAAGTACTTATACATGTCAATAATGAGATATTGATCTGCCAATGAACCATTCTCCTTTGCCATCTTAATTTGCTTCTCTATTAAACAATAGCAGAATATGGAGGCATAGGTAAACATGGCTTGCCACTTTGCACAACCGCATCAAAATTAGAACTGAACAATAGGAAAAACCATCACTCAGAACTGGCAGAAATCAAACTGAATGGAAGTCTGACAACCATGCAATTAAAGAAACCATATCTATCCAGACTGGTAGGAGAAGCAGAGATACAGAATGGGCTGGCCCCACATCCACATATGGTGGGTAAAAATTCAGGAGGGATAACTCAGGAGTGAGGAGTTCCAGCCCTATACCAGCACCCCCAGCTCAGGGCTGCAGTGCCAGGAAGATAAATCCCCATAATTATAGCTGCAAAATCAAGTGTGGACTGAGTTGGTGGAAGAAACTTCTGGAGTTCCAAGCAGTTCCTCTTAAAGAACCCACACACTGACATACTCAGACTCACTCCCTCCGAGCTCCAGCACTGGGGTAGCAGCTTGAAAGGCACCAGTGATATGCAGGGAGGAACTGAAGTGTCCACATCAAGGTGAGAGCTGGGAGACAGCTTTCTCCTAGACAGAAAGCAGGCAGAGGCCATTGTCCCTTTTCTGAACCCTCCCCACACAGGGCAACAGAGCTGGCAGGTTGATGCCATATCTGAGACTCCATCGACCTGACTAACACTGTTTGCCTGGCCCTGGAGATCCCTTGAGACTCTCCGTCCCACCCAACTTACGGCTCACCCAAGCTGTTAACAGTGACTTTTCCATATGAACGGCTGGTCTTGGCTCATGCATTACAACTTCTTAAATTCTCTCAAACAAGCAGCAGCCAGCTTCAGCAGGCTTCCAGCCCCCATACCCCTTGCTAAGTGGCCCCAGACCTGGCACTAGCAGCAGCTAGCTTAGATTCAGAGCTTGGCTTTGCCTAGGAATATCCAAGCAAAATATAAGTAGCAGCCATCTCATATTTCTTTATAGGCCATTCAAGGTGGCCCCAGGCAGAACATAGGTGGAGGCTGACTTGGCCTGCACACCCACTGGATAGCTATAGACCATGTCAGAGCACCACCACTCTGCCCTTGCATAGCTGATCCTTCACAGAGGGTGGAGGTTGGTGGTCAGTGGTCACAGCCAGTTCTTGCAGCTGACTAACCTGGGTAAATCCCTCTCATTGATCTGCCAACATCAATCAAGGCTCCACTATAAGAGGAATGTGTACTCAGCCCACACAAAGGGCACACCTCAAGTACCCAGCTTTGTTGATAGTGGAGGCTGTGCCCCTGGACTATGTAGGACACCTACTACATTAGGTCATGCTACCAAAACAGGGAGTCATAGGACCTCTACCTAATACACACACACACACACAAAGCAAGGAATCTGCCAAAATGAGGAGACAAATAAACATGTTCCAAATGAAAGAATAGATAAAAACTCTAGAAAAAGAACTAAACACAATGGATATAAGCAATCTATCAGATGCAGAGTTCAAAACACTGGTTCTGAGGATGCTCAAGGAACTTAGTGAGAACCTCAACAGCAAAAAAAAAAAAAAAAAAGATCCAGTCAGAAATGAAGGATACACTAATTGAAATAAAGAACAATTTACAGGGGAACAATAGTAGAGTGGATAAAGCTGAGAATCACATCAACAATTTGGAACATAAGGAAGCAAAAAATAATCAATCAGAACAACAAGAATAACAAAGAATCCAGCAGCCTCTGGGACAACTTCAAGTGTTCCATCATTGATATTATAGGGGTGCCAGGAGAAGAGAAAGAGCAAGAAATTGGCAATCTGCTTGAAAAAATAATGAAAGAAAACTTCTCTAATTTGGTGAAGAAAATAGAAATACAAGTCCAGGAAGCACAGAGTCCCATACAAGATGGATGCAGAGGCCCACTCTAACATACATCATAATTAAACTGCCAAAGTTTAAAGGTAGAAAATCTTTTTTTTTTTAAGATTCATTTATTTATTTTTAGAGAGAGGGGAAGGAAGGGAGAAAGAGGGACGGAAGCATCAATGTGTGGTTGCCTCTTGCATGGCCCCAACTGGGGACCTGGCCCACAACCCAGGCATGTGACCTGGCAGGGAATTGAACTGGTGACCCTCTGGTTCATAGACCAGCACCCAATCCACTGAGCCACACCAGCCAGGGCAAAGAGAGAATCTTAAAAGCAGTGAAAGAAAATAACTTAGTTACCTATAAGGGAGTTCCCATGAGACTGATTTCTCAAAAGAAATTTTGCAGGCAAGAAATGATTGGCAAGAAATATTCAAAGTCATGAAAAGCAGGGACCTACAACCAAGATTGCTCTATCCAGCAAAGATATTTAGAATTGAAGGGCAGATAAAGAGCTTCCCAGACAAGAAAAAACAGAGGGAGTTCATCATTACCAAACCATTATTATATGAAATGTTAAAGGGACTTAGTTAAGAAAAAGATAATCAAAACTATGAACAATAAAATGTCAATAACTACATATCTATTAACAATTTAATCTAAAAAACACACTAACAAGAAGAACTGAGACAGAATCATGGATACTGAGAGCATTTTGATGGTTGCCAGATAGGAGGGGGGTTTGGAGGAATGGGTGAAGAGATGAGGGGATTAAGAAGTGTAAATAGGTAGTTACAGAATAGCAATGGGATATAAAGTACAGTGTAGGAAATAGAGTAGCCAAAGAACTTATACACATGACCCATGGACATGAACAATTGTGTAGGGATTTCCTAAAGGAGTGAGGGGTGCCAGGTGGAGGGGGGAAAAGGGGAAAGAATTAAGACAATTATAATAGCATAATCAATAAAATATAATAAAAAAGAAACAATAGCAAATGTTCTTTCTTTTACTCACCCCTCGTACTCAAAGCAACAAATCAATGGACAATTGATCTAAGTATTTTCTTGAGTTAAATCCAACCATCTCAAAATGAGCACAAGATTGAATATTCTTTGGTAGCTTGTGATATCAACTGAACAACATGAGTGATTTACAGCTGCCATGTACCCTCTAGGGCTATCTATTATCCAATATGTCTTGTTTAATTTTAAGTTTCAGGCAGGCAAATTGACCATGTATACTTGCTTGTGTTAGTAGCTAATTTTAGATCACGAATATAATTGAAAATGACATGCCTCTTTAGCTTGTCATGTAAAAATTCACATTTTCTGATTAATGTGAATCATTTATATTAGATTTGATTTGACAGAATGGCAATGGATAACATAGGAGGCAAGTATGATAGGATTTCTCTCTCTTACTCAGTCACACTCTCTATAAATGACCCAGTCAAGACATCATATTACAGTGTTTTTCCTTTAATGAGATAAATTTTGAAGTTGCACCTATTTTATTTTATTTTTATATTTTATTTATTTACTTTTAGAGAGAGGGGAAGGGGGGAAGAGAAGGAAAGAAACATTGATATGCAAGGGAAACATCCATTGGTTGCCTCTCACATGCCACTAACTGGGGACATGGCCCACAGCCCAGGCATGTGCCCTGATTGGGAATCGAACCGGTGACTTTTTGGTTCGCAGGTCAACACTCAATCCATTGAGCCACACCAGCCAGAGCATGAACTTACACCTATTTTAATGTGATATTTTTGGTGTTTTCTCCCAAGCAAGGCAACCTTTATCAGAGGGGTGACAGTTTTTCCATAGCCTATGTTTACTTTCATTTATGACAAATGGACAATCTGCTATGATAGAAATATTGCTCTTTCATTACTGTTGTGCATTTGTGTTTGTGTCTAAACTGCTTGCAGGTTAGATAAAACTGGATATTCATGCATTATTGTTTTGGTACTTCAATTGGAAGCATGTTTAGTTAGGACAAGATCTCTTTGGAATATTATTTTTAATTGAATTTATTGGGGTGACATTGGTTCACAAAACCATACAGGTTTCAAGTGTACTACTCGACTAAACATCATCTGCACATTGCATCATGTGCCCATCACCCAAAGTCAAGTGTCTTTCCATTCCCATTTTCCCCTCTTTGCATACCTCTACCTCCCCCATCGCCCTTTTCCTCTGGCTATCACCACACTATTGACTGTGTCTATATGTGTGTATGTATATATATTTTGCTTGATCCTTTCACCTGCTTTTGTTCAGCCCCAAAACATCCTCCCCTCTGTTCCTTGTGTCCATGCCTCTGTTTCTATTTTCTATTTTTTGTCCATTTATTTTGTTCATTAGATTCCACATGTAAGTGAGAGCATATGGTACTTTTCTTTCTCTGACTGGCTGGCTTATTTTACTTAGCATAATATTCTCCAGGTCTATCCATGCTGTCACAAAAGGTAAAACTTCTTTCTTTTTTTACAGCCATTTAGTATTCCATTGTATAAATGTACCACAGCTTTTTTATCCACTCATTTACTGATGGGCACTTGGGCTGCTTCCAGATTTTTGCTGCTATAAATAATGTTATAATGAACATAGGGTGCATAAATTCTTTCAAATCAGTGTTTCATGTTTTTAAAATATATTTCAAATAGAATCTCTGGGCCAAAAGGCAGTTCCATTTTTAATTTTTTTTTTTTTTTTTTTAGGAAACTCCATACTGTTTTCCACTGGGGCTACATAGGTAATAAAATTTCAGACATTTCTCATAGCAATATTTCTGCCAATATATCTCCTTGGGAGAGGTAAACAGGAAAAAAATAAACAAATGGGACTACATGAAATTAAAAAGTTTTTTCACAGCAAAAGAAACCATCAACAAAAGGAAAAAGGAACCAACTAAATAGAACATATTTGCCATATTACATCTGATAAGAGGTTAATTTCTAAAATATGTAAAGAACTTATACAACTCAACACCAAGAAGACACAAAACCCAATTTAAAAAAATGAGCTAGGACTCGGGTCTCCAAAGAGAACATAGAGATGGCTAATAGAAACATGAAAAAATGTTCAACATCACTAATCTTCAGAGAGATACAAATTAAAATCACAATGAGATATCACCCCATACCTGTCAGAATGGCTGTCATCAATAAATCAACACACAGCAAGTACTGGCAAGGATATGGAGAAAAGGCAACCCTCATGGACGGTCATGTTTTAAGTAAAATTTAAAGATAGTAACAGGACTACCAGTCAAGATGAAAGCACAGGTAGACACACTTTGCCTCCTATACAACCATAGAAAGAATTACAACCAGATCTCAAAACTAACAATACCCAGAACCATGAGAAAATCAAGCTGTATGAAAGTCTGACAATCAAGGATTTAAAGAAGCCACATTCATCTAGAAGAGTAAGAGGGGCAGAGTTGCAGAGACAGCGGAGAGATGGTGTGGTGTAGAGAGGCAGTGGCAGCAGTGGAACAGACAATCCCACATTCATGTATGTTGGAAAAAAATTGGGAGGGCTACCTTGGGAGTGAGCAATCCCAGGCCAGACCACACAGGCCAGGGTTCCAGTGCCAGGAAGATAAATCCCTGTTACCTCTGGCTGTAAAAAGCAGTGGGGGTTGGGGCAGCAGAAGAAACTGCTGGATTTTTGCCACCTAAAGGGCCTTCACAGACTTAGAATGTAGGCAAACCCACCCACTCGGGGTTTCACCACCATGGCAACAACTGGAGGGGGACTATTTGCACACAGGGAGTAGATAAATGGTAGCAAGTACCAGACAAACCACCAGAAGCCAGGCAGGAGCATTTTCCCCTCTCCAGATCTCCTCCCATGACACACAGCCTCAAAGCAATGAAGCAGGTGGCCCTGTCCTGGCAACTACCTAAGGCTCTGCCCCACACAATTTATAGGTGCCTTTTCTAGAATAGATCATGCTACTAAGACAGGGAATCAAAGCAACTCTACCTAATACACAAAAACAAAAACAGGGAGGCTGCCAAGTTGAGGAGACAAAAAAAATATGGCCCAAATGAAAGAAGAGAACAAAACCCCAGAAAAAGAACTAAATAAAACAGAGATAGCCAACCTATCAGATGAAGAGTTCAAAACACTGGTGATTAGGAGGCTCAGAGAACTCACTGAGTACAGCAAAAACATAAAGAAAGAAATGATGGTTACACAAAATAAAGAAGCACCCACAGGGAATCAACAGTGAAGGGAAGGAAACCAGGATTCAAATCAATGATTTGGAACATAAGGAAGAAATAAACATTCAATGAGAACAGAAAAAAGAAACAAGAATTAAAAAAAAAAAATGAGGAAAAGTGTAGGAACCTCTGGGACCTCTCCAAACATGCCAACATCTGTCTTAGGTTCAGTAAGAGCCTCAAAAACCCCCACCCAATAAGTTGATTAGCAGGAAGTAAAAACCACAAACAATGACTATTGAGCAGTCCAGTGAAAAGTTCCTCAAATCTTGCAAAGCACCAGTAGGGGGTAGAAAATTTTTTACTCCCTTATTCTATTCTTCTCCCCAGCAACATGCCCAATAAATCACCAAGTACCTTCTCCTGAACAACATACCCAGCAGAACACCAAGTGCCTCGTTGTTCCCACCATTGTTCGCGCCGTTACCCCCAGGCCCAACCCATTGTTCCTACCGTTACCCCCAGGCCAAACCAATCACTAGGCGCCCCATACCCTGTTCCAGTCATCCTCTATCCCTCCCTTTAAAACCTTGTCAGCCTGTACGCCAGCTGTTGTTCTCTCCTTTGAGACAGCCTGGCAGGTTCCTCTTAATAAATCTTGCATCTCAGCTTCCTTGGTTTCAGTTTTTACTATTTCTAACAATTTGAATCATAGGAATGTCAGGAGAAAAGAGCAAGAAACTGAAAACTTATTTGAAAAAATAATGAAAGAAAACTTCTCTAATTTGAAGAAAATAGACGTACAAGTCCAGGAAGCACAGAGAGTCCCAAACAAGTTGGACACAAAGAGGACCACACGAAGGCATATCATAGTTAAAATGCTAAAGGTTAAAGATAAAGAGAGAATCTTAAAAGCAGCAAGAGAAAAGCAGAGAGTTGCCTACAAAGACTATCAGCTGATTTCTCAAAAGAAACTTTGCAGGCAAGAAGGGACTGGCAAGAAGTATTCAATGTGATGAAAAGCAAGGATTTTAAGTCTGATTTTTTTAAAACTCTAAACCCCAAAATGTACCATAATTATTCATTGCACTTTACCCCTAGTGACCTAAGCTGAAAATACTAAATGGAAATTAGAACATAAATATTCTCTAATATAGCTAGTTGTTCTTATAAATCTGGAGGGATTTCATCACTCATTATAAAATTAGGTGTTGCTTTAAGCATTCTTCACAATTGTGTATTTCCATGAAGGCAGATAATGATGGAATTCTGTAATTTTGTTGGATAATAACTGATGTTAGTTGACAATTGATGGTTAGTGAAATGATTTCAGTTGTTCGCTCAATAAAAGAAAAATTATCCTTGGCCAATAATAATATGTATTATATCATATCATTCAGTGTTTCCTGTCTGTTTGAGAAATTTGTCTGTCATATTCACTACTAGACTTTGGAGCTGTCAATACTATTAATACTGTGGTTGTATGTGTGTGTGTCTGTTGACATAAACTAAGTACTGACCGCTTACCCTGAGATTGGAAAGTATATCTTCCCTGTATTGTGTGTAAGTTAGTGCATTTATTTAATTTGAATTATTACTGACAATATAAGAATAAAATAGTATCATTGGTTTATAACACCAGAGAGGGTACTTATTCATCTACTTTTAAGAATAGTCTTTACACAAGGTAGATTTCATATGCTATTAAAATATCCACAATGAAGAAATTTTAAAAAGACAGCAAATATTCCAGAACTTAGAGTCCAACCCTTTGTCACCATTCCTTTGCTATTGCCATAATGCATAATTTGATGTATCAGCCTTCTACAGTAGTTTCCTCACTAGCTTTCCTGAGTCTGGTCTTCATTCAGCCAGTTTGTCTTGACTGTCGTTACCAAGAGTAATTTTTCTTAAGGCTGTTACAGAAACAGGGGAGTCCAAAAATCCCCAGAGTTTGCTGCTGGGGGATGGGGAGAAGTAAGCAGCTTTTCAAATGCTTCCACATGCCTGAGGCTGGTGGCTACTGTCTTTTTTTATGCAAAATGGCTTTAATGCATCCAAAGCCTCAGGTAGATGGGAGGAGTCTTGAACCGGGGGACGGTATGGAAAGCACACAGAGCCTACGTAAGGGTCTGTGAATGGTCAGAACGGTTTGCAACGCCCACTGCGTCAGATGACGCAGTCAGGGATATATAAGCAGCTGTGGACATTTTAGCTCTCTCTCTTTCACGCTCACGCGCTCGGTCTGGGGCTCTCGCTCTCTCGCTCTCTTGTGTGCTCCCTCCACGTGGCTTGGTAAAGAGGCCTTCTCCATGTGACTCGGAGAGGGGGTCTCCAGGCTGCTTTAAGAGGCTCTTGCCATGCGGTTTTGAGGAGAGGAGATCCATGCGATTTGCAGGAAGAAGGCAGTTTGCAAGGAGGCTGAGAATCCAGGCGGTCCTGCATTGAGAGCTGGAGGGCACCACAGCACAGAAAGGACCTCCCCAATCAGAATTGAGTGATTGGCAGCTGCTGGTAAAGCTGAACTGTGTTTGGAAAGTAGGGAAGCGGTTTCTCTAACTTTTCTAAAACTAGCCTGGTTTGGAAGTGGGGGAGGCAAGGATATGTGTTTGTGGGTATTTTAAAGAGCATAAGACTTAACAACAGAAATCTGCAAATAACTAAATCTATATAACTGTTAAATAAACAATTCTTTTTCTTTTCACCAAACTCTGGTATTGAGAGTTATAATTTTGGCGGCGGGCAATCGGGCCCCTAACTAAAGAGCCCGTGGGTTTGTTTTCAACTGTAGTGGCCCAGGGGTTCTGTAACAATTTGGCGACGCAGACGGGACGTTAATAATTGCCCGTGGCAGGTCGACCCCCTTGAGAGACACCCTCTGAGGACGCCGACCGCCTAAGCACGCCAGTGTGGTGAAAAGAAAATTGAACCGAGAAGGGATTAGAGAAGTAAGATTGTTTGCTAAAACTTATTTCTGAAGTATTTCTGAAATAATGGCATCGTGGATACTAGATTTGTTTGTCCAATTAGGAGAATTCCTGGAAGTAACAGAACTATGGATGCCTGAGTGGTATATATGCTTTCTGGTCTTTGGGGTTTTTCTGGTTATAGCCATTGTCATGTATGTCTGGGTCAATAAAAGCAGTTCTGGGCAAGCCCCTGAGTGCAGTCCACTGAAGAGAATTTTGGAAAATTGGGATATGTACTGTCGTTATCCTATGACTAAGAAAATGTTAATTTATTATTGTAACACTGTTTGGCCTGAGTACATTCTGGATGGTAAGAAAAGGTGGCCTGTGAATGGTTCTCTGAATTACCTTATGGTTAATCAATTAAAGAGGTACTGTCTGCAATCGGGAAATTGGGAAGATGTTTATTATCTAGATGCATCTGTAAAGTTGTATAATGAAGCCTTGGTGAAGGTAGAGGACCAAATAATGGTGCAGAGGGAAGAAGAGGCCAAAAAGCCTTTTCCTGAAAGTCAAACGCCAGAGGAGGAAAATGAAGAAGTAGCCCTCTTTAACTCTCTAAATCCGGGAGACAAAGGAACTGTTTTGGCGCCAAACTGCGCCCAGGTAAAGGCGCCTCCCATGGCACCACCCCTTCCACAGGTAGGGGCGGCTCCCGCGGCACAGCCCTCTCCCCAGGTGGGGGCGGTTCCCGCCGCAGCATGGGAGGCTCCTGGGGCGCAGCCCCCTCTGCAGGTGAGCGTGGCTTCTGCAGTGCCCACCCGTCTGCAGATTCAAGGGACTTCCCTCTCAGCACGCCTTTTGGTTATGGCCTCTGAAGTGACTACAAAGCCAATGACTCCACCTCTTCAGGAGGAGAAATGGGTCTCTCCCTCCAGAGCCCGCATGAAGGTTGTGAATTGGACACTGAGCTTCATAGGTATACTGCCATTTTGGGTAAGCCACGTGAGTGCTCCACCATGGTGGATGAGTCACGTGGGTTTGCCACCATCTTGTGGGTGTTACTTATGGGTGCCACCGTCTTCAAAGATGCTGCATGTAATGCTGCCACCATCTTTGAAGTGGGCAAAATGGTGGGTTAGGTATGCTCTTAAGGTAATGTGCTTTGATTGCAAAATGGTATATGTCTAAACATTCAAGTCATTGTTGCATGAGAGGTATTTGCAAGGTCTAAGCTTCAGAAAACTGCAGAATATCTACAAATCTAGGGAAATTTTAGCTGCCAAATACTGAGTTTGGGTAGAGTCCTTTACAGTGTGGAAAAGAATTGGAAATGGGTTATGGTTAAATCTGAATGGGTAAATGTGTAAAAAGGTTGTGAAAGTTTTAAACCTGGGAAAAGGGAAACCTCAACTACTTGTGGTCTAATTGTATGGTTACTGTACCTCTGTATTGGCATGTAGCCATTGGGGACCTATGAAAGGTCATTTGGAATTCCCTGTGTTGGCATTTAGCCTTGGGACCTATGAAAGGTCATTTGGAATTCCCTGTGTTGGCATTTAGCCTTGGGACCTATGAAAGGTCATTTGGAATTCCCTGTGTTGGGATTGGCATTAGCCATTGGTGACCTAGGAAAGGTCGTCTGGAATTCCCTGGATTGGCATTTAGCCTTTGGGGACCTATGAAAGGTCATTTGGAATTCCCTGTGTTGGTTTGGCATTAGCCATTGGGGACCTATGTAAGGTCTAGAATTCTTGGGGACCTAAGGAAGGTCTGGAATTCTCTGTATTGGTACTGGCCATATAATCTGAAAGGAAAATTAAGGTTTCCCAGAGAAAGTTAAAACTTCACATGTAGGAAAATGAACAAAAGAAAGTATAAGGCATGGAAATGCAATTTTAGGGAATATTAGAAGGACAAGGATTTTCCTTCACACTGTATATTTTTCTCTCTACCTGACCCCTCCAGAATTTGGCAATTTAAAGGAGTAAGTAATTACATTAGGTTTCTTTGCATAAAACTAAAAAGACCAGTTGTTAATAAAGGTATTGTTAACCAAGACTTTGACTGGAATGACATGCCTGAAGGAGGCATGCTTAGGCTCTGGTTGATACCAGAAAGCCCTGAGGAACTGGACTTGACTTTTGAAGCTGAGGAAAGCCCAGAAGGAAAAAGGCCTGACACCTTGGTTGGTTGTGTGGTTCATGGCAGTCTTTCCAGGGAAGGAACGAAGGTTGCTTTCCTGAAGGATGGCTAGAAAGAACCTAAGACACAATGGAAAACCCAAAGGACTTGGGAAAGCAGGTGTTTGCAGGCAAGGCTGAATGGCAGGTGTGTGGCTCAGCTTCTGTGCCCTGATGGGCAGACTAAAGTCAACATGAAGTTTCCTTGTATAAGTTCCAGCAAAGTAGACTTACGGATCATATGTGATCAATCACTGCTGCTCTTGTTGTTTTTATGCAAATGAACAGGCTAAATTATAAATGGACTTAATGTAGTCCCTTTACTGACAAGGAGGGTGATCTTAAGGAGAAAAATTGTGACTCAAGGAAAATCACAATGCTCAGTGCAGCTGTCTATAAAGTTTGTTTTTCATTTGAAAGTTAAACCAGGTCTGTGACATTATAAAGGATGTTTAATTTACAGGCAAGAAGAATGTCAAGTGCCTTGCAACTGGATGTCTTCCCCATAAGACAGTCTCTCAGGTTTGAAGACTGGTTTGTCAATTGTGTTGTGTGATTTAATATGCATGTTCTTTCTGTTTTCATAGGGCGTAAGCCTATGATCTCTACCTGAGTGATTATCTGTACATATAGGCCTCACCTAAGAAGCCCATCTGCATCGCCACCTCCTGAGACTCAACGGTTTGGCTGAACTAAGTGGTTGAGTTCGTGAAGTATGGGGTGGTCTGTGGGCTTCACTTTAAAACTGGTTTCTTTTCTGTCCTAATGGCTTGGACAGAAAGGGCCCAGAGGTCTGAGAGGGGGGAAATCCAAAATTTATACCCCTCAGCCCAAGCTAAGTGAAGTGGGCAAAAAGGCTTTGGACAGGTGTGACATGCCCTGCACACCTTCCTCCAAAGAAGCCATTTCTTTTTTTCTAATGTGGGACATTGAAAAATTAACTCCTGCCTTTTGTATATAGTGGTTGTAGGTTGAATTGTGTTTTTTTTTAACCCTGTTGCCAAATCTGTTGCCCTCAGAATACGACAAGGATGCCAGCTTGTCCAGCAGTGCCAGCCCTTGGAAACTGAGCATGCTGCTACCCAGGAACAGCCAACTGACCTGGACTCTACAAGATCCTTCCCCATGTGGGAAGGCCACCCTCCCCTACATCCCCACTCTTATTAGGGATTTCTAGACCCAAGGGTAGGCAGGACAACGACCACGTCCAGCAGGAAGCAGTTAGAGGAGCATGAGACCTTCGCCCATTGTCCTTTATAAGATTATAAAGGGTCTAAGTCTGAGAGGGGGGAAACTGTTACAGAAACAGGGGAGTCCAAAAATCCCCAGAGTTTGCTGCTGGGGGATGGGGAGAAGTAAGCAGCTTTTCAAATGCTTCCACATGCCTGAGGCTGGTGGCTACTGTCTTTTTTTATGCAAAATGGCTTTAATGCATCCAAAGCCTCAGGTAGATGGGAGGAGTCTTGAACCGGGGGACGGTATGGAAAGCACACAGAGCCTACGTAAGGGTCTGTGAATGGTCAGAACGGTTTGCAACGCCCACTGCGTCAGATGACGCAGTCAGGGATATATAAGCAGCTGTGGACATTTTAGCTCTCTCTCTTTCACGCTCACGCGCTCGGTCTGGGGCTCTCGCTCTCTCGCTCTCTTGTGTGCTCCCTCCACGTGGCTTGGTAAAGAGGCCTTCTCCATGTGACTCGGAGAGGGGGTCTCCAGGCTGCTTTAAGAGGCTCTTGCCATGCGGTTTTGAGGAGAGGAGATCCATGCGATTTGCAGGAAGAAGGCAGTTTGCAAGGAGGCTGAGAATCCAGGCGGTCCTGCATTGAGAGCTGGAGGGCACCACAGCACAGAAAGGACCTCCCCAATCAGAATTGAGTGATTGGCAGCTGCTGGTAAAGCTGAACTGTGTTTGGAAAGTAGGGAAGCGGTTTCTCTAACTTTTCTAAAACTAGCCTGGTTTGGAAGTGGGGGAGGCAAGGATATGTGTTTGTGGGTATTTTAAAGAGCATAAGACTTAACAACAGAAATCTGCAAATAACTAAATCTATATAACTGTTAAATAAACAATTCTTTTTCTTTTCACCAAACTCTGGTATTGAGAGTTATAATTTTGGCGGCGGGCAATCGGGCCCCTAACTAAAGAGCCCGTGGGTTTGTTTTCAACTGGAGCAGCCCAGGGGTTCTGTAACAAGGCTACAGTAATTTTGTTGCTTTCCTGCTCAACAAATGTCTTACTACATAGAGTCTCAGTACTTTGGCTCTAATGCCATTTTTCCATAATCATAATAATTATGCAAACACTTACAAGCTCACACGTTTTTATTTAATCCTCATCAATCATGTAATTTTACAGATGGGAAAACTGAGACTCGGAGTGGGCAATGACTCATAAAACATCACAACCAGCCTGTATTTGGCAGTCTGGGTGTGACTTCAGGTTATGAGTTTCTAATCACTGTCGTGTTCTCTTTCAGCTGATTCGTATTGCCTGAACTTACCTTACTAACCTTAATGTCTCCTTACTTTTCTACAAATATGGTTGACAATGGTGGTTCATCTGTTTACACTAGCTCCACAACTACAATGTTTGTACTTTGTTTATCCTAGCCCTTTATTAGAAATCCCTTTCTTCTTCCTTTAGAGACTCAAATTCCACCCATCTTCCAGGGCAGCACAAGCCCCATTTCCTCTGTCTTCAATGACTTCTGTCTACTTTGAATTTCTATAGCATATCATGCAATTCCCAATATTAACATAGTCATCATCATTTTGTAGATGTTAAACATTTCTACCAAAACTTATTGTGAGATGCAAAAGGACAAGCACCATGTTTTATATACCTTCAGTATTTCTTGGCACAGTCATAAACCCATTGTAAATAACAATAACTGTTATTTTTGCTTTAAATGAGCCTTTCCTTTTTTGGCCTTTTCTCAATGGAAATAAAAAGGATTTGTTCAAAGACTATGATTGAACTTTAACCATCAGTCATTCGGCATTTTAGTTTTGCAATATAAGAACAGTAATGCTTATTCAGTTAATTTTTTCCCATTTAACATAAAACAGCAAATGGAAATCATGGGAAATAAATTACTTTAAGAAGTATTCTGAATGCCATTTGGAATTTCCAGATTGACCTTAATAAATAATTTGAGAATGCTGGTGTCATGCATTTCAATGCCCCCCAAATGGTTTATTAAAGTGAAATACTTAATCATTTATTAAAGACAAACACATATCATTTAGACCCAGAAAATGTAGCAGACAATATAAGATTATGTGGGAGACACAGGCATGAGGAGATGTGGGAAACAGACAGGCTTGGTTTAAGAGGCTCTGACCGCTGTGAGGAGCCGCCCCCACGCTGGGCCCTTAGGGCAGGTTGTCTCCCAGGCGTGCTCTGAATCCCACCCTCCAGGGGATTTTAAAGATAGAATAGAAATCCAAAGTGGCTTTTAAGGAAAAGGGAACCTGCTCTGTGTTTCTCTATAAAGCCTTAAATCCTTGTCAGTAAAATGTGAAGAACACAATAATTAAGAGGAAGTGCTTTTGACCTTGTGTAAAATACCTGGATGTTTCAACCCTGTATTGATCTGCACTTCCCTTTCACTCCCTACCATTTGGGGAAGTGCTGCATATTTTCCTTAAGTACTTCCGCATGTGGAAAGTGGATAAAAACCCTGGCTAATAAAGAAACGGGGCAATTTTCCACTAGAGAAAACCCCCTCCCTTCCTTCCTTAGATGGAGAATGTCTGAGTAGTTAGTTTCTTCATCCACTCCGAGGGACCCAGAGTCTCTCACAAGATTAGCCCCTTTAGGGGACTGGTTTAAATAACAGAAGATAGGGAGATGAAACAAAGGCAAACGAAACAGGCAACGAGAGTGGAAAAGGAACTGTGGGTAAGGGAAGCATAGTGGGGGGAGGTCAACAGGGAGGGGGAGTGGGGAGAGGGAGGGAGATGATATAGGAATTGGGGATCATGGTAGGAGGGAATGGAATAGACAGAGGTTGGGAGGAACTGTATGCACAACTAATGGACATAATCTAAAAGGGGGGGACAACTGGAGGGAGGGGGCCACCGGGTGGAGGGGAGCAGAGGGAAGGGAAATTGGCACAAATGTAATATTTTAATCAATAAAACACATTAAATCTGAAAAAAAAAAAAAAAAAAAAAAAAAAAGATTAGCCCCTTTAGTACCTAATGTCACATCACACTATCTCAACAACATAGCAATGAGAAATAACTGATGTGGTGCTGGCTAGGGTGTACACCCCAACTTGCTGCTTCCTCCTTTACCAGGAGCCACACACTTCCCCAAGTCCTCTTCCTCTGCCTTGCACTTCTTCCTACTTCCCCTCTCCCTGCTCTGCCAAATCTGAACATTTCTTAGGACTAATCTAGTCTAAAAATTTGCATTTTCATTTTCATAAAGTGATGTTAAGAAGTTATTTTGCTTTGAATAATTTTCTCTGAATTGGTATAGATATCAAAGGCATAAAAGAAAGTTAAAGAGAGAAAATCTCTGTACTAGCATGATAGAATATTTGTGTAAAAATACCTAGTGATGATTTCTTAGATATAAACTTGTATCCTTTTTGTATCTTTTTTTATTCCTGCATCAACCTTTTCTCAACTTTCTCACACGTTAATGAATCTGGTAGAGGCATTTTCCAAGATTGATGGATGACTAGCTAAAAGGTTTCATAGCCCAAGGCAAGGGAGAGGTCCATTAACTTCACATGGTCAATAATTTCCCTGGATAATGCCCTCTTCTGAAATTTTATTGCTCATAAAACCCGTGTTTTAATGTTCAGAAAAATTAAATATCATTGTAAGTTGCTCATTCTTAAAATTATACCTGTCCTTGCTTTTTTGCTGTGTCTTCAATCCTCAGATATGTTCAAATACTCTTTTTATATACTTCTTTATAACTTAAATTTTGTTTGCTTTTCATAAGAATTCCACACTTAGAAATGAGTATTCATTTTCAAGGGATACATTTATATAATTCCCTTAACTAAAGAAATTAAGCACATTATTTTGAAATGGCATATCCGTTAGTAATAGCTTTAGTCAGACTATCTGATGGGTCTACTAGGATGCCAAATCACCAGCTGAAAAAATCAAAATTAAAAAAGGAAACTCACCATCATTGGGGGCGGGGGGGACAACATAACTGTTTTGTTGCTGGGTTGTTTAATGAATTGACTGACTCAGACTTAATGTAAGGCCATCTTTCCAGCAGACCTTCCTTTTTCATCCAAAAAAACCTTCTGGGGGCTATTACCGGCTTTTTTAGTTTAATTTGTCAACCCATCTGAAATCATTAACTGTTTTCATGGTTTTTAATTTTTTAATTTCCTCAGATTAAAAAAGGGGTCCTTTGTATTTTCTGAAATATATCCAAATGAGTTTTCACGTTTATTAAAGACAGCTAACTGTATTAAGTGGTCAATTAAAAGTGAGAACATTTACTTAAGTATTTTTAACCCATTTGGGGAAATTACCAGTAACCTATAATCTTGGGTGCATGAAATCTCATCCAGATTGTGTGAGTGCAGATTTTCCACTCCCAGTTTACTTTCTTTCAATCATGAAATTAAAAAGCACAGAGAAAGTGGGTTGGGATTCAGAAAATTTTATATTTTGAGCTCACCCTGACCAGCCAAGTGACCTCTGGAAATCACTTAACCTGCTAGTGCATTAGTTGTACATCACCTCTTGGAAACAATGTTTGCTGGCAATATTTGCCCTGACTTTCATGGCTGTCCTGAGAAGCAATGGAGGCAGTGCGGGTGAAAGCACTTTATAAAATTTAAAGCCCCAAACAAATAAAAGGTGCTATTGAGATCATCTACCAAATGGGAATATATTTATCTGCATTTCAACCTTGCTATTTCTCTTGGCATGAAATGTTTCTCTATAGATAACTTTGTTTGCCATTGGAAACTTGTGAAAGAAAAAAATGAGGGTCAAGAAAATATGCTCATGAGTTATTCTTCTGCATGTTAATAAGTGAAAATGGTACCCATTATGGCCCTATAAGTTGTAAAAGCTGAGGGAGCCAAGTTGGCTAATTATGTTAATGGTTAAATGCTGGAGGATGCTGAAGATTAATCCGTATATAGAATTTGTCTAATCATCCATTTCTTACCTGCCAATCTGTTCCAACTACTAATCAATAGCCAGAAAGCACAGAACTCCAGCCATTAGAAAACAAATGGTCACACATATTTAACTACCAATGTGCCTGAATCCTTCATTTTTTAAAATTCTTTTTCTGTTACAGTTGTCACATTTTTCCCCCATTGCTCTCCCCTGCCCGGCCCATCCCCCCCTCTCCCACAGTCAATCCCCACACCATTGTCCATGTCCATGGGTCCTTTATACTTGTTCCTTGAGTAGGCCCTTCCCCTTCTTTCCCCCATGACCCCCCTCTCCCCGCCCCTCTGGTCACTGCCAGTTTCTTCCTTATTTCCATGTCTCTGGTTCTGTTTTGCTCATTTGTTCGTTTTGTTCATTAGTTTGCTGTATTAGGTGAGTTTATATGGCATTTGTCCTTTGCTACCTGATTTGTTCCACTAAGCATAATACTTTCCAGTTCCATCCATGTTGTTGCAAAAGGTAGAAATTCCTTCTTTCTTTCTGCTACATAGTACTCCATTGTGTAAATGTACCACAGGTTTTTGATTCACTCATCTACAGATGGGCACTTAGGCTGTTTCCAGCACTTAGTAGGATGTTTAGCAGCCAGGCCCTTGCCTTCTAATGACCCTACCCACTGTCATTTTGACAAATGGCTTTTAGTATATAAATAGTCCAGTATTGAGGACCACTGGAAGGAAAATTCTACATGTTATGGTTGTCAGGAACTCTAGACTTTTGTGAGGGGGTGGAGCCTAGAAACAAATAGAAAGAATAATAAAAAATGACAGATAAATGGAATTTTGGAGATAATTTTAATCAACAGTAGTAAAGAAAGCAATTTTAATAGTACTTTATTATTATATTCCTAGATCGGTAGCTTCCATTGAAACCAATATTTAAGTCATTCTTCTTAATCGCTTTATCAAATGAATCATTAATTTTATTCATAAAATTACAATTTCCCATCACTGGCTTTAATTTTTTCAGTAAAAACAATTTGTTCAAATTCTCCCAAGAACTCCAGCTCTGCTGTCACAACTGCTAATACACATCACCCTGTCCACACATGGCATTGACTCCAGGCAGTTTCCTATTGAATTCTTCTCCAGACATTTGTAGACTGGCTAATAAATGTCATACACTTTCCTTAAAATATACAGTCAACTAAAAGCTACAAATGTCACCACTACTTCATTTATTGTTATTATTTTTTGTATCCATCACTACTTTAGATAAAACCTTTATCGTGGCCTGTAGGTTTAGTGTGATTTTGCCCCTGACCACCTCTGAGACTTGATTTCCTGCTCTTCAGCTGCTCACTTTCCCTTAGCTGCACTGGCTTCCTGAAACCCTTTCTGCCTGCTGCCACTTTAGGAATCTTGCACTGATGGATCCATGCACCGTACACACTCCTCATCTTCACAGGACCCTCTCCTTTTCTTCTTTCAGATACCTACTCATCTCCTCAGAGAAATCTTCCATGACCAACATATCTAAATGTGTTTCCCCTCTCTATATACCCCTTTGCCTGCTTTACTTTTCTTCAGAGAGCTTACTGCCACCTGCCATCTTCTCCATAGTAATTATTCAATAAATCCTTCATCAATAACATATTGAGATAGACAAGGGTAGGCTACGTCAGTGTGAATTCAGTGCTGTGCCTTACTAATGAGGTTAATTTTGGCAGGTTACTTAAACTTTCATGGCCTCAGTATCCTCAGCATCCACTTCATAGTGCTGTTGTCCCATCTCCTTCCTTGGCATTAGGATATACTGTACACAAATTAGGAAAAACCTCAGAGAATGTTTATTTCAATTTTTCATCCCAGGCACAACTTCCTTCTCTCTTCTGGTCCTGTATCCCCTCTTATTTCTTAATTTTATCTTTTTCATGTTATTCAAAATCTCAGAATGGTAAGAAATGAGAGTCACCTTAAGAGTTCTTAGCCATTTTGTATATGTCCCTTTTCCTAAGACTCCTACATGGAAGTTTTCAATGGTCCTAATTGCATATCAAATTTGATTTTCAACAAACACAGCTCTTCAACTGAACTGATTTTCTATATCATGCACTGCAGTGATAATTATCATTTGGTTATTTGACTAATTTTCATCTCCACAAATATCTGCATCTTATGTCCTGATAGGAGGTGGTAGGTATTTGGAATAGGAGGAGATTGCAGGGAAAGTGTAGATATAGCCTATGTCCTTACAAAACTTGCAATATAATTAAGAATATAAAAATTAATGCCCATCAAACAGGGAATCTTATTTTATTGAGTATATCAAACATATGAGGGTATTTTGTTGGTGGTGGTGGTATTCTCAAAAGAAAAGTTTCGCTGTTGCCTATGTTTTAATGAATATTTTAGTAAAGTTACAAAATTCAAAGCCCAAATTTTCTCAACCATTTAAATTCAATTACAAATCTTGTTATATTGCTTACAGATATAGGGCTTTTAATTTAAAATTTAAAATAATCACTTAGACTTATTCATTGATTGATGTTCACTAGTTCACATTTAATAGATTAAATTACCCTAAACAATTAACCTCAAATTTACTTAAGTTCCCTTAAGAATCATGATCGACATTTACAAATTTAATATATATGATTCTTACAAGGTCTTCAAAAACCTCCCAGGACAGTACTACAAACCCAAGAAACAAAATCCTTCTGTTCACTTAAGTGACTCCTATGACTCAAAAGAGAAGAAACATTAATATAGTAAATCAGGACCACCTATACATTTAAATACTTATAAACTCAATAATAAATTCTCTTATACCTTTAAATTCAAAGTTACAAGTTAATATTAATTAACTATTTCTGATTAAAATTGATTCATATGTCAGATTCTCCAATACATCAGATTCTTTTAAATATGTTAAGCATCTTAAAAGAAAACATGAAGAGATCATCACTGAACTGGCAAAAGGTAATCCTAAATTTAGTACAAAGTAATATTACTATGATTTTGATTTCAATTATTTCTTTCTGTTTTTATAGCTGCAATTACACAAATAAAAAGTCTAAGACTTAGGACCGCTCCTGTCTCATAGTATTGGGTTTCTGCCACCTGAGTCAGCTCAGCTAATCTCCTTACCACCTGATTGGATGCCATATTGTTTTCATACTTTTTCCATGCTAGTTCTCATCAGCCACTCTTTTTTAAATATAAGACTATATAGCATATAAGAGTTGTTGTATAATATCTAATAGTTACACTGTGCCATAGACACTGTGCAGAAAAATAAACTATTACCATTTTATTTTGAGAATTTCTATGAGTAAATATATGCTAGTATTAAAAGGTAAGATTCTGTTTTAGCTCATGCTCAGGTTTTTTTCTTTTTAGAAATACGCAATTGTTTATTAGCAGATCTTAAACCAAACTGCATAGCAAAACAAACAAACAGTATTTTAAGTTTGAGCAAATTTTTAGAGCGAATGAAAGAAGTTTATTAAAAAGTAAAGAAGGAACTAATTGGTGTTTGTGGGTATTTCACATATAACTTTCCAAGCTTTTTAAAAAGCTGTTTTTAAAGTACAATCCACGTGTGACCTATTACACAAGAAAATATAGCTGATGGCCAACCTCAATGGATAGAAATGTGTATTCAAATCAATTTCATTTATAGTCCCCCTCCTTTTCTTTTAAACTGACTCAATATATTGTATTAATGGCATTTTAAACCCAGAACTAATAGAACATGAGAAAAGGCAAAAAAGTCAGTGAACTTTAGTCTTCACATTATCCTTTAAAATCTCTACCTCTCCAAAAAAAAAAAAAAAAGTATTCAAAGTATGATATTATTTAAAGGAAATTTTCAAGTGCAGGCATTTGCCAAACTGACTGAAGAAACTATAAGCAATGAAGTAGCTGAAGGAAGAATGTCAGAATGAGTCTCAGGTTTCCATGGGAAGGCCTTGCTTCCTAATTGTTATTATGCTTACAAGGACACCCTGTAAAAAGAAAAATGAATGCCTTGTTCAACACCTGCTGTAAAAAGATGCTGGGATTCTGTAGCTTGCTTAAATCATTTTTTTCCCTGAAACAAATTGCCGAACAAGCCCTAGGCCATTTAATTTCCAAATACTAGTAATTAAAATGAGTAACATCATCAGAATTTGGCAGGGCCACAGCTTTCTTCTCCCTTTTCATTTTCACATAAATTTCAGTGAAGGTCAGATTTGTTGAAGGGAGGAGTAGGGGCCGAAACCTGCCGGAGGTGTACTCATGGGAGGTTAAAATATGACTTGTTCACAGTGTCCCTCATAGTTCAGGACTTAATGGTCCTTGACGGGGATAACCTAGAAGTTAATTTTACTCTGTGTCCCAAAAGCAGTCATTGTCAGTGCAATCTTTCTTGTGGGCTGAAGGGTATCGTCAACAAATGATCTGACTTTCAATAGCAATTGACCAGCAATGTCTTGGACCCAGAGACTCATGGATGTGACTCCCTATAGATCTATTTCTTACTCATAGTGGTAAAAATATTTCTACCTTCTTTCTTTTGCTTTGTCTCTTATATAGTCCAGTTTTCAATATTTCTCCCTAAGAATTAATTCATAATAGTTCTGGCATTATTTTTTTTTTTACTTAAGGCCATAGTATATCCAATTCATAAACTGTAAAATGCTTCAAAATACAGTTAACACTTATATCAAGAAAGAAACCAAACTTCAAAAATATTTGGCCAGCTCTTCATTGGGGAGAACTGAGGTGGCACAGTGCAGAGAATATATGCTTCGGTCTCAGTCTTGGTTTCTCAGCTTAGGTCTTTACTTTGTTACTTCCTGGATGGGCAAACTGGTTTGAGTTGTTTCACCTCTTGTGGTCTCGATTTCCTGATCTGTAAATTAGAAAGATTAAATCTTGCCTCAGTAAAAGTTCACTGAAATGAACCATGAAAGGCAGATTAACTTTCTGAGCTAATTCTAAAATTAGGTTGTAGTGATAGTTGCACAGTTCTGTAAATATACTAAAAACTGTTTAATTGTCAACTTAAAATAGGTGAATTTTATGATATGTAAATTATATTCCCATTTAGGCTTTTTAAAAAAAATGCCTAGTTTCTCTTTTGTTTTGCTAGGGTCATGCTAAGAAAGCAAGTGTTCTATGGTAAAAAGACCGAAAAAAGTCTATCTGCCGATTGTCACAAGTGAGTGACAAGATCTGATACCCTTCATGGTGATATTGGAAAGATAGCATTGTAGAGGGAGAAGCAGTGACAATCAAGGAGTGAGTTTTCTTATCCTGCTCATTCTCTAATGAGCCTGGTGACCTCTCTGAGCCTTACTATTGCCTGGGGAAAGGAGGGATTGAAGTGGATAAATTCCCAGTCACTAACAATTGTACATATTCTATGTAGCCTGATAATGTATACAAAAATTATCACAAAAATTACATTTGAAGTATCCAGCTGTACCAAGATATCACTGAAAATGTTCTTATCTTAACTGTTTTAAACCAAAAAATTTATTTAAATTCAAAAGTGTAACCAAGAATAACCTCGTGTTTCATATCACTTCTTCTGTGTTCCTTATTGTTGATTTTTAAAAATAATTTCTTTATTTATTTGCTTATTTTATTTTTAGAGAGAGGGAAAAGGAGAAAGGGAGGGAGAAAAAGATCACTGTGTGGTTGTTTCTCACTCGCGCCCCGAACTGGAGACCTGACGTACAACCTAGTCATGTGCCCTGACTGGGAATTGAACCAGCGATACTTGTCTTGCAGGCTGATGCTCAATCCACTGAGCCACAGCAGCCAGGGCCCCTTAGTGTTGATTTTAATGTTAATTTAAGGTAAAGATTTCATACAAATTGCCATTTATGTCTGAAGCACAATTATTTGTCTTGGGTTTCCTGGTACTATTTTTTGCTCTTATTTTTTAATCAAACTATTTTCAAAACTTTTTAAATTTAACTATTTTAAAAGTTTGGAAATAAAAGGAAAGAAAGGAACACAAACTGGTTGAATTAATGAAAAAAAATATATTTTGGTTCCACTTAGAACATTCTAGTGGCTTCCCACTTTCCTTGGTCACTAAATACTCACAAGGTCTTATTCTATTATTGGTTACTAAGGTAACCCAAAGCTGGCAGCATGTTGACGTACCTTTCAAGGCCAAGAGGTTTTGCAGTATTTCATAGATAATGTCACATTAACCTCAAACTTGTCCTTTTTACAGAACAATAATTGTTTGAATGAATCTGTTATCATTTTATTCTTTGTTTTTTCAAGGGACTTTCTGTTGCACTTTCCTTCAGTTCAGGTACTATTTATCCCATATTTTAAATAATGTAGTAACAGAAGTCAGATATCTTTACTGATTACTGCATTAATCCACTCATTCGTACCTTGTGCAGGTTACTCACAGCCTGGGTCAGAATCTGTGTAGTCATCCAAATATTTCTCAAAAAGATATCCTTCAATTTTCCTTTATAGCCCCATAAAGAAATACCTAGTGAAAATCAAGGCAAAGAGGATGTAGTGGAGATAAAAAGATAAAAATGGAGTCTTTTTGCCTTTTTGGTCATTAATTACAATACATAAACTCAAATAACAGAACCAAGACTTTCTGTCCTCATGTTAAGAATGAGGAGTTGTAGCCAGGAATCAAGTGTATTTCTGCCATTGTCCATCATCACAATGTGAAAGTAGGTGTGCTACAGATTTCATCTAAGAATCAGCTACTTTTTAAAATCTAGCATAGTGCTGAGAGTTCATTAGTCTTTTCCAGTAACCCAAAGTAAGAGTTAATTTGGATAAATACAAATTTGAGTAAATATATTAAATATTAACAAAATCAAATACACTGGTACCAGATTATTTCCCTAACAATTATATACCTAAGAAAAAAATTGAGATAATTCACATATAATAAATCTGATTAAAAAAATGCCTGAATTTAAAATTGTGGTAGGGTTCAACTATTTGCAAACTCTCCCCACAAATCAATCACTAACATTTGTGGGTGGTGAATTCCTACCTCTTCTAAAGTTCTTCAAGTTCTTATACATTCGATAGTTCTTGGGAACTATTAAATTTATTTGCTTTCAGTTTAGTTTGTATTCAGGCATCCTTAAATATGACCTTATTTACTTAGATTCTATAAAAAAGATAATTACTATTTCTAGACATTGCCAATTATATCAAGGTCATATTGAATTGATCAAAGAGTTTAATAAAATGACATAGAATAAAATATTTTCTCTAAAGTGATAGCACTCCATTCAATTTAGCAAACATTTAGTACATCCCTATACTAGTTAAGATGCTAAACTAAGCACTGCAATTAATTCAGTGGTTTATTTTCTTTACTTGTGTAAATGTCCATTTAAAGTTTTTCTTTCATTAAGGCAAATTTTTATTATTTCCCTGTGGCAATCTAACCTTTATCTAAAGAGTGGGGAAAAGTACCCACCATATGCATATTTTGTACATTATTAACATTCAATTATGTTCTGATTAATTTGAAAGCGTTGGGAAACAAAAGACATGTTTTCCTTACTGAAGAGAACCTTGTCATTGAAAATTCAAAATTCGTAAATACCTCATTTCTTTATTCATGATTATAAGAATACCAATTTGCATGGCATTTATAACTAATGAGCAGTGTGAGATTAGAATTTGGGGCTTACTTTATATCATACTACTTCTCAAGAAATATTCTATAGCTAATAATTCTGTATTTTATGCTTAAAGTTGCTAAGAGAATAAATCTTAAATGTTCTCATACAAAAAAGAAATGGCAATTATATGAATGAAGGTGTTAGCTAATGCTGTGGTGGTAATCATTTTCCAACCTGTAAATGTATCAAATCAACATGTTGTTCACCTTAAACATACACAATGCTGTGCATCAATTATATCTTGATAAAGCTGGGGAAAAAATACTTTATTCATTGGAATTCATTATGAAGAATATACAGTTTGAAACTGAATAAAAAGCTGTAAGACAATTAGGTGCATTTTGCATAGTTGCGTATTTGGATTTGTCTAGGTAAAAATACGTCTCTTGGTCTTTTCCCTTGTTTTAATTGTTTTCTCTGTTCAATTATAGTTTGTATTGTCTCACTATGTTAATTAAATCCTGAAAGGGCACGGTCAAGTGACATGAAGTTTTATTTCATCAACTAGCCCTTGGTTTTTAAAAAATAGATTCAAAATTCAATTAAGATCACATAGACTATTAACATATAAGCTGCCCTAAATAGAATAAAACATTGACAGACTTCCGGCCAAGATGGAGGCTTAGACGGACTCGCTCGGTCTCCCTCTACAACTAGAGAGGAATACAACTACTTCAAAACAAAAGATAACTAGAAATTCCAGAAAATAAAACTACATGGAAGCCCAACATACAAAGTTATAAACCAGCGGCGCTCTTTGGCAGGTAAGAGCGAAAGTAGATGGTGCTGTTTGCGGTAGCACCAGGGACAGCGGCAGGGAGAGCAATCCCAGCGGCAGGGAGGACGATCCGGCTGCAGTCAAACCCCAGCAGCTCGCGACCCCAATGCTGGGAGAAGCAGCCACCACATCGCCTCGAACCGTGAGGCCCAGGGGACGGGAGGACGGATCCCGGTCTCCTAGCGGAATAACGGCAGGAATCCATCTTGGACCCCCGCCCCCACACAAAGCGCCACAGCGCTGCGAAATAGGTTGTGGATCGCCACTGGTCACTGGGCAGTGATGACAAAGCGCCACAGCGCAGCGAAAAAGGTTGCTGGTCTGCCGCCGATTACCGGGTAGTGACCACAAAGGGCCACAGCGCAGCGAAAAAGGTTGCGGATTGCCACCGGTCACTGGGTTGTGACGAGTACACAAGCACTGCCCCCAACAGCCGGCCCAAGAAAACAAAACGCATCTGTCAAAATGAGGCAGACAACTATAGAAATCCCGGTGGCACAGCTCACCAGGCAACAGATGGAGAACCTGACAGATGAACAAATAAGAAACCTGTCAGAGGCTCAGTTCAGGGCCATTGTTATCAGGTGGCTTACAGAATTAATAAAAGATCTGGAAAAAGATGAGAAAGAATTGAAAAACACTCATACTGAAAGGAACAAAACCACATACGAGACAGATGGTGAGGAAATAAAATCCAGAGTTCAAATCAACAAACCAGAACATAGAGAAGGAACAAACAGTCAACCAGTGCAGAGAGAAAAAACGGGAAGCAAGGAAAATGATGAGAGGATCAGAAACCTCTGGGACAGCTATAAAAGCTCCAACATACAGATGATCGGATTACCAGAGGGCGAAGAAGAAGAACTAGAAATTGAAAAATTAAGTGAAAATATAATAAAGCAGAACTTCCCAAACTTGGGGAAGGAAATAAACTTACAGGTCCAGGAAGCACAGAGAGTTCCAAAACAACTGGACCCAGGGAGAACCACTCCAAGACACATTATAATCAAAATGTCAAAAGTTAAAGATAAAGAGAGAATCTTAAAAGCAGCAAGAGAGAAGAAAAGAATCATGTACAAAGGGGTCCCAATTAGACTATCAGCTGACTTCTCAAGGGAGACCCTGCAGGCAAGAAGGGACTGGCAAGAAATATTCAAAGTAATGAAAAGCAAAAACCTACAACCACGAATACTCTATCCAGTGAAGCTGTCATTCAGAATAGAAGGGCAGAGAAAGTATTTCTAGGACAAAATAAAACTGAAAGAGTTCATTAGATCCAAACCACTGTTATATGAGATGTTAAAAGGACTGGTTTAGAAAAAGGAGGATCAAAGCTATGAACACTAAAATGAAAACTGAATCACAAGAAACAACAACAGAAGCTAGGGAATTGAAGCAAAGGCAAACTAAACAGGCAACGAGAGTGGAAAAAGAACTATAGGTGTGGGGAACATATTGGGGGGAGGTCAGCAGGGAGGGGGAAGGGGGAGAGGAAGGGAGATGATATAGGAATTAAGGAGAATGGTAGGAGGGAATGGAATAGACAGAGAGAGGTTGAGAAGAACTATATGCACAACCAATGGACATGGATTAAAAGAGGGGACAAGGGGAGGGAGGGGGCCACTGGGTGGAGGGGAGCAGAGGGAAGGGAAATTGGAACAAATGTAACACTGTAATCAATAAAACACATTAAAAAAAAAAGAATAAAACATTGACCATAACACAGGCAGATGTAAAAACATTTGGAAAGGAGCATTTGCTCGTAAGAATTCTGAAATTTAAGGAAAAAAATAGTCTTATAGTAGGATTGAGATTATATTTTCAGACAATAAAAAGGTTGCCTTTTCCTTGGGTTTTGTTGAAGAGGTGATACACTGAGAGTTTTGTTTTCTCCATTTTTGAGCTCCATGTGAGTAACTTTTCTGATTCTTTTTTAAAAATTGAATGTATTTGACATATAATATTTTGTAAATTTAAGGTGTATAATGGGTTACTTTGATACATTTATGTATTGTAATATGATCGCTGTGGTAGCAATATTTATCAAATTACATAATTATAGTACAATATTACTATTTATATTAATCATACCATGCATTAGATCACTATGGCTTATCTACTACTCATTGTAACTTTACAACTTTTTTATCGTTCTTCTATTACAGTTGTCCCAATTTTTCCCCCTTTGCCCTCCTCCACCCAGCCTATTCCCCTCCCCTGCTTCCACAGTCAATCCCCACACACATCAATGATATCCTCCTATCCCCCACACCCTGGTAACCACCACTTTATTCTTTTTTTTTTTAATTTGACTACTTTTGATTCCACATATAAATGGTATGCAGTACGTACTTGTCTTTCTCTGACTTATCTCATTTAGTATAATGTGCTCAAGGTTTATTACAAGTGGCAGGATTTCCTCCTCATGGTTGAATAATATTCCATTGCATATACACATCACATCATTTTTATCCATTCATTCATTGATGGACATTTAAGTTGTTTCCAATACATCTTGGTCTGATTCTTTTTAGTTTAAGAAAAATTCCCCTTAAGCATTTCATACCCGTTGCTTTACTGAAGAAGAATGAACACTGTACAATACAGAGGGGGACAAAAGTAGGTTTACACTTGTGAGTACACTGAATGAGTTAATTCTTACATTATCAGTTGTTAATTGTTGCATTATTTTCCATATGAAAGACTGTAAACCTACTTATTTATGCACTGACCTCTCATGATTTTTTAGCTCTTTATAGCATTTATGTGCTTTAATGAAGACCGATAGGCACATGATTTCCATTAAAACCATTTTCATGAAAGTATACTGAATATATAAAAAAGCACTTTCTAGTTGGTTTCCACCCCTGGAGTCCAGCCAATTTTAATGTTATAATAATTAAGATTCCTGATTCGAATTATTAAAAATTACACTTTTTTTAGTTAGCCTGTTTCAGGATAAAGTTCATCATTTCAGTTTTTGACCACTAAAAAATTTTATTCAGGACAACATGTAGTTTTACTCATAAAGCATTTTAAACCTTTGAGAAAGACAATGAGGGAAGATAGAAAAAAATGTTGATTTGTTTAGCTCTCATCAATTATTAAGATTATATGAATAAAGCAACTATGATTACCTAAGGTTTTGGGGGAAAAAACAAAACTGTTCAACCAACATGCCCAACTCAGAGATCTAGAAAAATTATTGTCTTTGACCTGAAGCCCAGCTTCATCCCTGACTTTCTGATTCCTAAAAGAGTCCAGTTGACCTTGGAACCTGTAAGCTGATTTAAGTATTGGATTGGCCAAAAAGTCGGTTTAGTTTTTTTCTGTAAAATAAAAGGCACATTTTTCATTTTCACCAATAACCTTATTGATTTGGATATTATGAGTATGCCGGCTATCTCCTGCTATTGGCTTCTACTGGGTAGAGGCCAGGGGTGCTGCTAACCATCTTCCAGTGCATAAGACAGCCCCACAGCAAAGAATTATCTGACCAAAATGTCAATAGTACCAAGAAACTTTGCAAACCATTTTTGACATGTTTGATCAGGCACAACACCTTCTCCATACTCTGCACAAATCTTTTTTGTGTGTTCCAGTTGTGTTTTTACCTTTCTTGAAATAATAAAGCATGATATGCTGAAAATGTTATGCATTTCTTTCATCTTCGGTATTAAAGTGGTTGCACAAATATTCACCAATTTTGATAACTTTTTAATGCATGCTGATATGACAGCCATCACAATGCAATCTAACAAAATTGTTTTGAATGAAGTTAAAGACAGCTAAGCACTACTAGAGCCATTGTATGGAAAAAACTAAAAGAACTTTTTGGCCAACCCAGTATCTTGTATCCACATACTGGCAAAACTCTTTACTACAACTTTTTTCTATTGATGTCTTCCCCTAAATTTTCTATCCAAATTTTCTGGATTTTACTAGAAATGACTGCAAGTCATAATTTACATAATATTGCCAATATGTAGTTTATAAGAGAAACTGGTTCACTTCCACTGTTGCTACTCTTCAAAAGACAACTGGTTAATATAAAACTATTAAAAATAGCTATCATTATTGTATCCCTAGTCTGTTCTAGGTACAATATTAGGCATTCTGTACATGTTTCTTAGTGGAGAAAATTGTTTCTTTTAATATATTATGTAGACATTGCTTCTGTAATAGGTTTTCTGGCCAGAGTGGTGAGAATCCTTAAACACTTGAAATTAAGAAAGGTTAAACACCTCTAATTTATTTTGTTTGCTTTTGCAATGATGGACCAGAGCATATACATTCCACAAGTATAGAATTTAAAGAAAGCCTTCTATCTGCTCTCACCAGTGGCTTTGGGCCCTGGTTTCACTCTTTATTTTAGCTGTAAGATGGTGCCCTGTGCAAAGTTATTTACTTAAATTAAAAATTGTAAAATTAAAAATTGAGAAGGAGTTACTGTTAGGTAAGTCCCCATCCCACAGAAGGTACAGATGGGACCTCAGTGAATGTCTTCCTTATCCAGTCTACTGAGTGACAGAGTATGTGTCCACATAGCATTTGTGTATCTACCATAGCAACCCAAAGGGCATGTGACCCCCACTGGCATCACTGCCTGCCTGGAAACAATGTTGGTATTATCAAGACAGTGTAGTGTGGTCTGGCACTTTGGCATCCAGAGTACTGTCACAGACTTACTGGGTAACCTCAGGCTGTTGCCTCCCTTTCTCAAGTCCATGGCTTCTTCATGTAAAACAAAAGACTTCTGTTCAAACTAAACAATGCATGAGTGGAACTCAGAGAAATTGTTTTACTAAATACATCACCGCTACTGTCACCATACCTCTATGCTGATCCCAATTGAAAAAGAGGCTAGCACACTACAGACTTATTAATGCAGGAAGACTTAAGAAAGCAAAAGGTGGTCCTGCATTCTGCAACTGTATCCCGTATCCAAGGAGTGGGCTCTCTGAACCAAACCATACCCCATCTCCAGAAGTTGGGCAGTGACTGTTCCCAGGCCCTAGAGCACATCACCAAAGACCAGCCATTCTCATGTCACAAAAGCACAGCAAGCTTCCCTCAGCATCTTTTTACAATATCTATCTTTTCCTCAAATTAGAAAAGAAATTTATATTTGCAGTTATTTGTAGTTTAAGTGATGATAAAATTTTGTCATTATCATTACAATATTCTCTCTTGTTTTAGCATAGGGGTACTCTTGCCCAAATCCTACAGTCCTGCCCTAGCAAAGGACGTATGTTTACCATTTCCTGTTTGTGAAATGTGAAAGAAGTGAAATGGTGTCCATTATTTAATAACTGTCTCCTCAACCCTGGAAAAAGTTTCTTTTGTAAAGAATCAATGGAACTGAACAGTAAATATCACGAATGGAGCCATATCAGGTCACTGACTGCACTGACTGCAGGGATTTGTCCCTTTAACCTCTTGAACACACACACACACACACATCAGGTGATGTGCCTAAGGTTTATAAGTAAAATCTGGTTTAATCCCCAAATACCATGATTTATGGAACATTTATCTTTCACATTGCTAATAGATAAAACTCACTTAACAATAATTTTATTTTTTCTAAAAATGAGATGATATATATTCATTGAAGGAAATCTTAAAAATATGGAAAAGTGCAAAGAATGCAAAGGTAGCAGATTATCCCTTTAACCAGATAAAGTTACTATTAACATTCTAATGCATTATTTTCTTTGTTCTGAATTGCCTTTAACATTTTTTAATTCATTCAATAACTATTTATCACAGTTCTCAACCTTAACTACACATTAGAATCACCTGGGCAATTTAAAAAATACTAATGTAAGGGGTTCCCCTTTGTGGATTCTAATTCTATTGGATGGGGTAAGGCCTGGGCATCAAGACTTTTTTTAAGATTCTCCCTAGGTGATTCTAAAGTGTAGCCAAGATTGAAAACCACCAATTGATCAGATTTCAATGATGTGTCAGACATTGCTTACTTAGCATGGAAATGCAATGACAAAAGATGTAGAGTCCCTCAAGAAGCTTACAGTCTTGTGGAGGAACAGACAAATGAGCCAACAATTACAGTAATCTAAAATAAATAATATTAAAATGGAAGATTCCACAAAGAATCCTGAAAGCGTAGAAAAGGGAACCCTTAAATCCGTCTTAGAGAATTAAGCAGCCAAATAAAATGAGCAATCTTGTTAGAGGGGCATAAGAGAGTACTGAGGACTTAGAAACTTCCAAGTGCTTCCACTGAGGGTGACAAGGGAGGCATCTAGGGATAATGCTAGCTATATAGGCAGCAAGCAGATCCTGAAGGACCTTGTAGGTATTGGACGTAATGGACACTTTTGACCAGAACAATGACATGATTCCCTCTGTATCTAATTCACTTTCCTCGAGCAACAGTATGAACTTAAAGACCTGGGTGAGATTCAATACAGTAAGACTAGAACTGAGCCTATAACAAAATCCCAAGTGAGCAAGTATGACTCTTTCTGACTCCCAGAGTCTCCTGGAGACTCATTGTTAACCTTACTTAGCGCAATAACTTGTATTTGAATAGTAGGCAATCATGTCAAAGTTCTGTTCTGTAGAAAACAAGATTCTTATAAGAGCCTAGTATTTTCTTCTTGGGAATTATAACACTTTTTAAAGAAGTTTAATCAGTCAGGATCCCAGTAGGAAATATAATTAACCCACACATGATTCAAAATTAAGAGATTTTAACACAGACTTAAAGGGCAGAAATTAGATACAACGAGGCACCCAGAGACTAGCAACAGTGGGAAGCAATTACCACCGTTAGGGTTAAAAGGGTAAGAGAAAGAAACAGAGCCCAGTGAGAACTGGAATCAAGGAAGAGATGCTGCCAACAGATGTGGAGGGATGCAGCTACTGCCAGAACCATGGCCTGAAGCAAGAATGTAGCAAAGAAGGAATGCCCTGACATTATTATCTTTCTTCTCCTAATCTTTGATCTGCTGATGACCCCCATTGGCCAAACACAACCTGAGGCCTCCAGCAAAAGAACCGAGGAGATTCATTTCATTCACACTGGTCAGACACCTGGGGCCATAAAGAAGGCCAGAAAAGGGCAGAAGGTGGATTTGAAGGCGCAACAGAAAATAACTAGCCAAAGATGAACACAATATCATAACAAAAATATCTTAGACATAATATCCATTGCCATTTTTAATAGATACCTAAAGAAAATAGTGTATCACACATTCACTGGCAATAAAATAGGAACCTTCTTTCCATGAACCTGACTAGCAGGAACGTCCTAACAGCCAATAAAGATTTTGTTTGGCAAAAATGTCACAGTTGACAAATCAAGTATATTTTAATTAAAAAACTAAAACTAGAAAATTAGGTATTTATCAGGTGTTAAATTTTTCCATACCTACTGAAACTTTTATATACTTCCAATTATTCATCTAAGGTATAGCAAAATAAAGAACTCATAAGAAATATAGATAAAGCTAGAGAGAAAGAAATATAAAGGGAGAGAGAAACTGATGATACCAGCAAGGGAAAGAAAAGGCTTTGGATCCTACCTCAGAAATGAAGAAAAGGACACAATACAAGTGAAAGTTTTCAACATTTTTGTTACAGAGTGGGGTTCTCTCCAAAAATCCCCAGAGCCTGTGGGTTGGGGGATGGGGAAAGGAAGCAGCTTTTTAAGAAGCCTTCACATGCCTGTGGCTAGTGGCTAGTCTCTTTGTTATGTAAATGGTTAGTTCTTCCAAGGCCCCAAGAAGACGGGCGGGGTTTGGGACCACAAAAAAAAAAAAGACTTAATGGCAGAAATCTGCAAATAATCTAAATCTATATAACTATTAAATAAACAATCCTTTTTCCTTTCACTGAACTCTGGTATTGAGAGTTATGCTTCTGGCGCTGGGCAATCGGGCCCCTAATAACTGAACAGCCTGTGGGTTCTGTTACATTTTCAGAAATAGCAGTAGAGAAGAAAGAAGAGAAAAAAAGAGAGGGTAATAATAAAAACAGAATTTCACATTTTGGAAAAAAAAAGAAATACAGGTAAGCAAAGTATGATATGTCAGATGCTGGATATATAGAATTAACTAAGTAAGAGGTATTCCTTGAGAACTTGTAATAACATTCTAAAAGGGGTACATAGTTACTGTGAGCTGATGACTGAAGACTATCCTTCCTCCAACTGGGAATACTGGCTTCTTTTATGCAGTTTACAGCTTTGGGAGGGCTCTGTGGTTCACAGAGAAATAGAATACCAATGTAGGCAACCAATCAGAAACTCAGCCCTGGAAATAAATTAAATATGATTTGCCACAAATATCCACTTGTTAAAACATCTGGTCCCTCCTCTCAGAGGGTTAACAATGATCAAATATCAGATGTTGAATTATAAATCTAAGTGTTTTGTTAGCCTACAATTCAGAGAAAAACTGAACCACTGGGGTGGGTGAAACAGTGTTCTTCACATGAAGTACTGCAACATTTCTGAGGTTCTGCAGCAGTGGTTTGCACATATTTTTATATATTTATTTTAAATATTTTTATTGTAGTTACCTGTGAACACATTTTTCTGCCCCATCAGATTGTGAAGGTCTTGTCCTTCTCTTTTTGTAGTTTTTACACAACCTAGTGCACTTTCCCTCATATTGTCATCGTCGTTGTCGTCGTCGGCAGCCGTCCGTCTCGAGAGACGATGGTGTTGCTTCCTAAGAGTCTATCTGCACCGCCGAGGATGGTTGTGCAGTCCGACTCGGGAGTGAAGATGCTCAGTAAATCTGTATTAAATGATGAAAGGAACTTCTACATCAAATCTGTCTTTAAAACGACAATTCTCTTTAACCAAATAATCTGTTAAATTGAAGGTACTATACTTTTACACCACACTTGGATCCTCATTTTTAAAAACATTTGAGCCTCAGCTGGTGTGGCTCAGTTGGTTGGGCATATTTTACAACCTAAAGGTCGCCAGTTCGATTCCCAGTTGGGACACATGCCAGGTTTGCAGGTTCGGTCCCCTGTCAGGGCATACACAAGAGAGAACCAATCAATATTTCTCTCTTATATCATGTTTCACTCCCTATTTTTCTCCCTCCTTTCCCCTGTCTCTAAAATCAAAAATTAAATTAAAAAAATTAAAAGTATTTGAATACTATAAAATGTTTGATATTCAAATAATACTAATGTAATTCCATATTTCTTTGATGATTTGGGAAAGCTTCCAGAATGTTTCAGGCCTCAGGGTCACTAGTGAAAATAATCAGTTTTCAAGGATCTGTGTAGAAGAACACATTCATAGGAATTTCTAGTTGACAGCATACCAGAAAAACTAGACTTTGCTGTATTTTATTATAGTTGGTCTTCATTGAAGTAACTGGAATTTGGCCTATTGACCTTTGTAGTTAAAATGCTGTAATCCTAATTATGTGAAGTTAGTTCTTGGTATTCAGAATTCCTTGCCTCATCCTGCTTCCCATAGTCCACTTTGTAAAGAGGGAAAAAGTGGATAAATTCTCCCAGGAAGACTGAAATTGGCCCCCAGCCTTGAATAAAAGAGACATCTATCAGGTCTATAGTGACTATTTCAATCCTTCTAAAGACCTGCCATTGTACTGCCAACAGCTGAAATAGAACTTTGTAACATTCAGTTGTCTAGCAGGGTTTAATGTTTCCACTAAGTAAAAGCTTTTATTTTGGATTTAAGCAAAATGCTCTATCACTCATGAGTATGCTACAAGACTATAAAATTCCTCATATGATTGCAACAAAGACAAAGTATGTTTAATAAAAAAATACTTTTTAATAATTGAAAGGACATCTTACAACATTCATTCCCACACATATCTACCCTTGATGAAAAGTTCTACAAAATTCAATTTCATAAAAGTTTCAACTTCACACACTTTTTACTTATTTCTTTCAACACAAAGCATTTTTCTGTATACCACCCCTTACACAAATCAGTTTTCATTACTTTATTTCTTGTTTTTTATATAAGTAAAAACTATTATTTGGGTTACAGTGCTGGCTGTAGGTCTCTTTCAGATTCTTTTATGTCAGGCTGTTACTTTGCAAAATAGAAGGATTCATACATTCACACACACACTCGCCTATTTTATAGCTATTCCCTTCACTAATTGGCAGGAGAAAGGAAGATCCTGGCTCTAATTTTACCTGACAATCTTGCTAGTATGGGTCGGTACATACTAATGAAGTAAGTGTCCTCTCCAGTATCTTACTTCCTCTGGAAAGCTGGTATATTCTCTATGGCCATGAGATGGAAATTCATTCCATCAGTTGGCCTCAGCAAGTGTGGGAGTATCTGTTTAGCCACTCCAGCGTCATCGCAAGATGTCGATTCAGCACGGGAGGAGACAGATACCGTGTCACTCCCGAGTCGGACTGCACAGCCATTCTTGGCGGTGCAGATAGACTCTTAAGAAGCTACACCATCGTCTCTCGAGACGGACGGCTGCCGACGACGATCTGTTTAGCCAAAGAGAGAGAATTTTAATGAAGTTAAGAGTAACTAAAATAGACAGAGGGATATTAAGAATAGTACAGGAAAGGGAGAAGCCAAAGAACTTATATGCACAACCCATGGACATGAACTAAGAGGGGGATTGCTGAAGGGAAGGAGGGTACTGGGTAGGAGGGGGAGGAGGAAAAACTGGGTACAACTGTAACAGCATAATCAATAAAATATACCTTAAAAATAAAAAAGAAATGAAAAGAAAGAGTAACTATAGCTTTTATCAATTGTCACAAGTTATATCCAGCTTTTCCACTTTCCACTCAGTCCCAACCCTCAAAAAAGCACATAAATTATCATCTAATTTAATGAATAGTCTGGGAACCACATAAAGGTAGTCTCATTATAAGATTCATATTAATGGCCATGGGGAAAATCCAAGACCAGAGATGTTTTGGGGATTTTCTCCAGTTAAACATGCCATTTACTGAAACTACTTCTATTTATACCATGTCAGCAAGTCTGTGGTCTTTAAAATATAGGAAAACCTTTAGATAGATTAAAATGATTAGTATTATCAACTTTTTAGAAATTAAAGCTGAGAGAAGATATGACCCAATTTTTAACTTAACTATGAATATGAATTTGTTGACCCGTTTCTAACATAGAACCCACTTGAAAGTTAAAAGATATAGTTCAGTGATAATAAAAGCACATAACAATTTTAAAGATATAGTACAGACCGAAAATCAGATCAGCTCCTGATCTTTCTGATGTCAGTGAGGTCAGGCATAATCTCATTGGTCCCTTTGTCACTGAAGACCTAACTGGTCATTTATAGCTCTGATCCAGTTGTAGAATCTCACTCTTTAGTTTTTCTTCTGTCAATCATATAGAATTTGCCCTGGTAAATCATCCCTGATTTCTTGAATATCTTGTAGACATTCTCCCTAATTGCTGGGAAAACAAGAGATTAAGGCTGTTCATGAAGTCAAGAAGAGCATAAGCACTAAAAACGGCAAGGGAACCACCACCCAAGATAGGTTAAGTGTGGAGTTAGGGGAATTTTTTAGAAGTCATACATAAGTAAAGTCTTGATGTGAGTCTAGGGATAAAGCAAGTAAAGAAACTAGGAAAGTTGTTGCAAATGATGAACAACAAAGGGAAAGGCACAGAGGCTTCACACAACATGGCTTGCATAGAGAATTATAGGAAGTCTGATGTGAATTCAGGAAGCATTAAGTAAGAAGTAGTAGGAAATCATTTACAGAGACATTTCTGGCCAAGGGCCAGATCATGCGCATGTATGAGTATGTCATGCTAAGAAGTTGTGTTTTACTAAGTTACTCAGCATAGAAGATGAGTTTGAATGATATAGGACAAGAATCAGGGTTGTTTCTTAGGGGTCTGTTACTTTAGTCAAGGCAGAAGCTTCTACCTCAAAATTGTCAGCATAAATCTGTCTCAGAATACTTCAATCACACTTGTAAATATGTTATCTCAAATATGAAGATGAACATACTGCATTAGAATTTAATCCTTAACCTAATTAATCTGAGGTAAAAATTTTGCACCAACAGTTAAATAAATTGACAAATAAATTCCAGTGGACTCTGGAACATTTGATGGAATAAAAGAAGAATTTAAGAGTGTTTTTCAGAGCCATTGGTTATGTAACCAAACCCTTTGGTTATACAATATGCCCTAGAAAGGAGACCACCTTCGGACAAATGGTTGGCTCTTTCTTCTTAGATATTTTGAATAAAGATTAAAGTAGAATAGGTTTAAGCAAAGGCTTACCTTTCTTGTTTATTTTTATTGTTGACACTATTACAGATGTCCCATTCCACCCCTCCCCAGCTTTGCCCACCTCCACCCAGCCCCCACCCCCCTTCCCTCTGGCCATCAGCACACTGTTGTCTGTGTCTATGGGTCAAGCATGAATGTTCTTTGGTTAATCCCTTCACCTTCTTTCATCCAGTCCCTCTTCCCTCTGACAGCTGTAAGTCTGTTTCATGTCAAAGGCTTATCTTTCTAGTTATGAATAAACACAGCAGTCTTGTGAGGGTATGTATATGTTTGCCATGATCATACCACATGACCTGTGCTTAGCACCTCAGTGGTGCAGATAGGTTCTATGTTCCTATTTTGAAGCTAGTTTCTATAAATGGCTTCTTCCTTATCAATAGTTATTTAGTTTGAAAAACAACTGACACAGATAGGCTTAACAATAGCCCAGTAATTGTGTGAGAAACAGCATGTTATGAGGAGCCTAGACCGAAGGACAAAACAGAGAATGGGAGGATGTCTGCAATAATGCATGGCTATTTGAAATTTGTCTGACTTGATTTGTTCACATTTACTCTAGAAAATTTGTTTCATGGCATTAACTTAATTAACAGTTATCCTATACAAATTGCCTAATAGTGCTCATTACTTCTGTCAATAGCATGTTTAGTAGGCAGAATACTGCCCCCACCCACCAAAGATATCTATGTCTTAATCTCTAGAATCTGTGAATACCTTATATTACAAGGCAAAGATAATTAAGTTTGCAGGTGAAATTATGGTTTCCTATCATCTGACTTTAAGATAAAGAAGTGATCCTGGATTATCTGGACAGGCCCAATATCATCACAGGGGCCTCTTAAATGAGGAAGTTGGAAACAGAGGAGTCAGAACCAGAGAAACAGCAACATGGAAAATACTTGACTTGTCATTTCTGGCTTTAAAGATAGAAGGATGCTACCAGCTAAAGAATTAGATGGCTTCTAGAATCTGTAAAAGGCAAAAAATCAGATTCTACCCGATGGCCTCCAGAAGGAAAACAACCCCACCAACACCTTGGTTTGAGTCCAGTAATACCCATTTTGGTCTTCTGACCTCCAGAACTGTAAGAGAATGAATTTTTGTTGACTTAAGCCAGTAAGTTTAGGGTAATTTGTTACAGTAGTAATAGGAAACTGATACACCATGTGTGTGACAGATTTCATTTAGGATTATTAGCTAAAACTAGACACTGATGCATAAAAAGTCATCTAAAATACTTATTTTCAGGTTGGTTTTAGCTCAAGTAGTTACTTCATCATGGAAGACTACAAAAATTCTTAGTTTCTACTCAACCAGCTCTCTTATTTATATTGCAAAGACTGCATTTTTGACAAAGCAATGGAGACACAGAACACAACAAACCTTGGAGAGATAGGAACAAACATGCTTTGTATTTTTTATTAGCTGATTAGATAAGGTTTCATACAATGTTTTATTTAAACTCCTTTGCTAAATACAATCACCTTTATCCCTTGAAGGATTTATCTGGAGCAATTTGGTGAGTGATTATGTGGATTGAGAATTATTTACAAAAAATAGGTCAGTGCTAAATTGATACCTGAGCTCTTTTTACTTTGACCAGAGTCAATGTTTCTCCTGCTACTTCTTTTCATCTTCATTCATTTTATTTCTTCTGTTGGCTGCAATTTGCATTCACTTTAAAAGAACAAATCGTAGAGTTAAGTCCCCATTTCCAGGTCATCAAAGGGGGCCTGGCCCTAAGGTCAGCACCTTGAAGCACTGATTAGAATTGACCTTTTATTTACTACCACCTTTTAAAAGTAGAAGCTTATTTTAAATGTTTCCTTCAGTATGGAATACAAAGTCTTATTTCATTAAAGTAAACTTTTTTTTTCCAAGTTCTTAAAAATATTATGTTCCTATATGGTATTTTGTTTATCTATTTTTTTGTTTTAATATAATTCTTTAACAAAGAAAGCACTTCTTTAAATATGTTTAATAAAAATTAATTAACAAACAAACGAACAAAAAAAGAATTGACCTTAGGTAGCAGTTGCTACAGCTCCACCGCTGGGAAGGCCTTGGCAGCTCTGTGACCCTGTCCCCTCCATAGACTCTCCTCCCTCCGCCTGTTGTGCTGCCACCTGAACAAAAACATCACATCAGCACTGTTTACCACAGGAACCCAGCCAAGAAAGTCATAACAGGACAATAGACATACAATCTGATAACCTTGTTAGCTCAAATCAAAGCTCCTAACAAGTAGAAGAGGTTAATGAATTAGAATAAAACTATTGCAGTACTTGCATTGGTTAAGTGGCTTTTCAGATTTTTTCTCTCTTAAAAAAAGAAGCATTTCTTGTCCCTTTCTTTAAGATTAAAACTAGGCACAAGGGCACTAAACAAAACAATGTGTACAAGGCTAAAGTAAACTTTTAAAAGAACACAAATGGAGAGAAATATACTAAGTTCATAATTATCTCCTAATAGAAAATAGCATAAAACTACTTTGTTTGTGTTGCCATATCTCTGCAAAACTAGTGAATGTGGAATAATGTTTATTATCCAGAAAAGGTTACAGAAGTGAGTTACTTTGTGTAAGTGATAACCAGTAATGAACTCATTTCAGAAAACAGGTCAAGGATGATTAAGGCTTTTTCTATTTTCTGTTCTATTTACTTCACATTACAGGATAGTATTTCAACATACAGTACTGAGATTTTGCCAGTTTTGATTTTGGCCTTTTATCGTCTCCCTCATACCCACCTCATGCTTCAGGGAGCATTTCAACGTTTAAAAATATAATTTTAATTCCACCGTTACCTCCCTGTTTTTTTGCAAAAATATTAACATATACTGTAGAACTGTCTAAAATGCAGTGCTTTACAGAGGATTTTATTTGCCCTCTTCCCACCTTCAGTTGCTGAGTTCTTGCCACTTCCATGATCCTGTAAAATAGCACTAACCTTGAAGTCAGAACTTGGCACTGTTCAGGCCCTGTGACTCAGTTTCTTCATCTGCAGCAAATGACAAAATAATACATCAGTTCAACAAGTGGGTGTTTAGATGCATTTGAACATGTCATTTTTATATTTTGTGTCATTTTAGAGTTAAAAATAGTGAAACTTTATGGTTTGGCATGGCTCCTGATTTATCTTTTGCTGTTGTGTTTCCCTGAAAGATTAATGAACCATAGCTAAGTCCATACTGGTTTAGTATTCTGAATTTGGTTACGGAGCTTCACTGTGAACATTTTATCCAGCCATATTTTACAGCCATGCTGAATGGAAGTCAAAGTAATGATTCAGTTTGTGTGAATGTGTGGATGTGTGCACCCTTCATCTGGGGAAAAAGTATTTCTTTTATAGCAGTTGGAAAATTGTCGTGATCAACATAAACCATTTTTCCTTTTTCACTACCCTTTATTTGTGAGGGATAATAAAGCAGCACTTCTCTAATTAATTATGACTTGGAAAATTTGAAAATAATAAAAAGTTTGGCATTGTTTCCTCTCCATCTTGTGTCTGACCTGAAACTTTTAAAAATCATAAAAATGAAATTTTCAGAAGAGAAAAATTATGATTTTTATGTACATGGTACATGTATAGTTTCCATCCACCAAGATGACAATGAGAGAGGAGAAAGAAAAAGCAGAATAAAAATAAATATATTTTCTATATATTTGGAAGTCACCTACATAAATATGTAATATATTGCAGGGTTTATCTAACAATTATGTTAAATGATTAGGTCTTGGCAGTGAGATGTTAAATATGGATTTTCTCATTCCTAGTTTTGAATGTTTTCAATTTTAAAATATTTATGTACAGTTCCAGGCAATCTATTACTTAGACATATTTTTGAAAGTATTCACTGCCCCAAATCTCTTCCCCACTGGTATCTTCTAGTACCTGAAATTTCTAGCACTTTTCCACCTTTGTGCTAGGTCGTTAAAAGATTATTACATAGTAAGCTGTTGGGGGATGGATACATCATTATTATTCATCAACAATAGTAGCATGAATTAGTTGAAAAGGTATGCCATTTCTTGAATTATTGCTCTTCATGAAGTCTTAAACTTTGGACCTTGTCATTAAGACCCAACTGATTCTAACCTTATTTTTGTACACCCAACTCAAATAAAGTCTTGGATTTGACAAGCATGCTTCTTGGGATTAGACCTAGTCTACCTATAATCACCAAATCATCTTTAGAAATATGTTGAAAGAAGAAGTTCTATTAGGGATATATATCTAAGTTTACTCACTGCCTCCAGTTCTTTTTGTAATTCAAAATAACAAGTGAAATTCAAATACCATATCATCCAAAAGTAAATACTATAAAACAACTACATACCATGGCTAAGAATTAGCCATTGCCTAAAGTATGGTAGGGTAATTAAGGTGTCCATGATTAGTTATCTCCTCTCGCTCAGTTCTCCCACTGGAACCTTGATCTGCCCCCCCACCTTTTGGGCCATACTTCTCTGTCTCTTCATCTTGACAGCTTTCTGTGTTTATCTCTGTGACTTAGGTAGAGCTGTCACACCTGTTACATTAAGAACAGTACAGGGAAGGGTAAAGTCAACGAACTTATATACACAACCCATGAACATCAACTAAGGGGGGGGTGGAACTGCTGTAGGGAGAGGGGCGCTGGATGTAGAGGAGCAAAGGGAAAAGAAATTGGGACAACTGTAATAACATAATCAATAAAACAGACAAAAAAAAGATGTCCATGAAATTAGTAATTACAAAAGTCATGGGGATGTAAAGTACAGCATAGGAAATATAGTCAATAATATTGTAATAACTATGTATGGTGCCAGGTGGGTACTGGAAATATTGAGGAGAACACTTTGCGAAGTATTTGATTGTCTAACCACTATGCTGTACACTTGAAACTAATATAAAATAATATTGAATGTAAGCTTTTATTGAAAAATACGATTTTAAAAAAGATATCTGTGATGTATGCTCCTATCCAAATTCCAACTCTAAACACATAATTCTAATGACCTATATGTTAAAATGAAAATAATGTATCAATATGAAAATACCGACTCAGTTTAGTTCACTGGAAACTTGTGAAATTCATGCACACTATGACAGTCCAATTTTTTTTCTAATAAACATTCTTACTGACCAGTAATCAAGGCATAGCCTGACATATAAACAATTAGCCTGAGTATTTGAAATGTAAACAGAAGACAATCTATTAGCTTGTTAACTGTTCATTCCTTACAACATGGACTATAATTTGATTTTTATCCATATCAGGGATATGCCAAGTAGTAATGCAGTTGAGAATGGGAAGAGAATGTCAGGATCCACCACTAGGTAAATGCATTCAGTTGAATTGACTATACATGTATTTGACCTTTCATCTTTGAAATTCTAGCAATTCAGAAAAACCAACTAAAAGATATTTCAAGACAGAGCTCAGTTTGTGTTTATCCTGTGTTTCCTAGGTCCCATTCAGATGTTGTGGAGGGCATTCAATTATTTGTATTTCTCCCCAAAGTTGATTCATTTTGCGCTTCAGTGGCTAGCATTGCCACATTCCATTTTCTGCATCAAAACATTCAGATTTTGTTGAAATGCCATAAGATCAAATTAGTTGTTTCTAGTATTGGTAATCATTACTTGGATTGGACTTGGACTTAGTTATTTTTTAGCCCAAGAAGAAAATATTGTGTTGATTTTATCCAACAGGTTATTTGAAACAACAGCTCATGTTTTTAAATGAGAAAATTACATGGTAGTGCAACAACTATAAAATATAGAAATAGTGGATATTTTATATGATGCTTAAATATAGTGTCTACTACTTTATAAATACAGTATTCAAATTGTGCCAGGTTTTTATTAGAGAAGTCACATGAACTAGAATGATAGGATCTAACTCCTTCGATTCAGATGCTAGCAAGAGAAGTTACATAACAGTAACTACTTTTCAGACAGCAAACTTACCTCCAAACTGAAGTACACACCATTAAAATAAAACATACTTTACATTTGTGGCTGTTTTTGCTTGCCTTTGGTTGATCTGCTTCAACACTAAATGTACAAATGCTGCATGTGTGTATGTGTCTATGTGTCCCTAGAAACACTGGTACCCTTAGAAAGCCTATAACCTTTCAAACTAAGTTGTTTGGGGTAGAAATTATAGAGTAATAACAAAAGTGATGCTGTACCTTTTTTTATTGTTGACACTATTACAGATGTCCCCCATTTACCGCCCCCCTTTGCATCCTTCCACCCAGTCCCCACTCCCACTGTTGTCTGTGTCCATGCGCTGTGCATATATGCATATATGTTCTTTGGCTGTATCTTGATTGAATTTCTTTTTAATTTAATTTATTTTATTTTTATTACAGTTGTCCCATTTTTCCCCCACTGCTCTCTCCTGCCCTGCCCACCTTCCCCCTCTCCCACAGTAAATCCCCATTTAGTTGTCCATGTCCATGGGTCATTCATACTTGTTCCTTGATTAGGCCCTTCCCCTCTTTTCCCCCTTCCCCTCCCCCCTCCCCTCTGGTCACTGTCAGTCTGTTCCTTGTTTAGAGTACAGTTAAAAAATAATGAACCAAATTTATTTAAAATCTGAGTTATGACCTTGTAAATAAAGTAGCTTTGGAAATGACATTAATTCTTTTAGGTTCTTCTTTTACTTCTAAATAGCTTTGCCTGTACTTCACAAATTGAAGTTAGCAGCTCCTTGTAATTTAACAAGTGACAGCAGTATCAAAACAACAACAGAAAAAGAGAAAAAAAAAACAAAAAACAAAAAAAACAACAACAACAGAAATAAGAACCGCATATCCACTCTGGAATTGGGGACTATCTCAGGGCTTTTCCATCATAACACTAACCACAGGGAAATGACACACCTTTTCGTGATGCCTTGTCATCTTCAATATTTTGGGTTCCCACTATGAGGATAAAATTTATGATGTCAGTGATGCCCAAGCCTCTTTAAATATTCTGTGAAGGCTAGAATGAGAGATCGGAATAAGAAATATAAGATTGCACAAAATCATAAAATTTCATGGAGGAAGGAACCTAAACAGTCATCTAATTCTGTTAATACAAGTTTCCTACACAATCATAGTTTTCCAGCATTTTTGCTTGTGACCCAGGATTAAAAAAAAAAAAAAGAAATACATAAAATACATGATCCAGTTTATACAAACTGGATCATAACTGAAATAGAACTTCCATTAAGGATACTTATTCTTACTGTGTGCAATGAATTCAGAAAGTTTCTTTTTATTTGAAATCTGTTTTTAATCTTTCTAACAACCCATTAAATTGATTTCATAACTATTAATAGGTTGAGACTTGCCCTTCATCCTTGCTACACAAGATGTGGCCTATGGACCACCGGCAGCAGCATCACCTAGGAGTTTCTTAAAATGTGGAGTCTCAAGGTCCCGGGTCAGACCTACTGAGTCAACATGCACATTTTTACAAGACCCCCAGGTAATTCCCAGCACCTTTAATTCAAGAATTGCTGTACGTCATCCCCAGTGGTGGTCAAATAATAAGCTTTTTCTCGAATCCTTTCAGTGGTGAGACATTTGCTTTCTTCCCAGGTGATACATTTTATTTTCAAAGGATTGTGCTTTACAAAACATCTTTGTTATATTATGTGGAAATTAATATACAAAGAATCAACTTGGAGGCCTGGACAGAAACTGCATTCCACACATATCAATCCTTTTCTTTGCCCACATCAGCTCCACCCACTGGCATTAGTATAGCTTTTGATGAGTTAATCTTCTTATAAAATTAATTTAAGCTTCTTTGCACATGGTAGTCTCTCAGCTAAAAATAGAAGAATTTTTGTGACTCTTCACCTCTCTCACCCTATACCTAAGCCATCAGCAGTCCTAATGAATTTTCCTTCCAAACATTTCTCCAAATAGGTGTTTATCAAATGAGCATCCATCAATCCTAGGACAAGGAAGGAACGTTCAATAAACACAAAGTCATGGCAAAAAAATTCAACAGTCTGTATTTTCATTTAGTGAGACATTTACTCCACAGTCTGTAAAAAGAAAAAGACAGTTCTGGGTCGTCGGCAGCAGCCGTCTGTCTCGAGAGACGATGGTGTAGTTTCTTAAGAGTCTATCTGCACCGCCGAGAATGGCTGTGCAGTCCGACTCGGGAGTGACACGGTATCTGTCTCCTCCCGTGTTGAATCGACATCTTGCGATGACGCTGGAGTGTCCTCTCCAGTGGAGCTGAAGCTACAGAGCCTGGGCAGGGTGATATGGAGGGTCTGCTGTTGCCCATGCAGCAGACCCCCCCTCTCTTCGCAGCTGAAGGGTCCAAGGGAAAGACGGAGTCAATACAGCTTGGCTTCAGGTGCGCCGCAGGAGTTGCCGGTGTTGACGACAACGTCAAACCGCCTTAGGGACTCCGGCTCCGGATTTTCTGTCGGGGTTTACTCCCTTAGCCTTTCCCCTGAAGAGGTATGCCGCAAGGCAGCGGAGGTTTTTTGGAGTCAGAGTTTTCCTTCTCTGATGTGCCCTGACTGGAAGATCGAACCAGCGACACTTAGCTCGCAGGCCGACGCTCAATCCACTGAGCCAAACCAGCCAAGGGCCAGTTCTGGGTACATTTTGTTAATAAAGAGCTATTGTTTGGACCTCAAGAGGCACTACTGCTCAGTGGAGTGCTATCACCTAGGGTACCCCACAATCACCCATTTCTTATCAGAATATTACCCACTTCTCTGTCTTCTGACTCATCCCTCTGGAAAATCTGGAACATCCTGCAATAATTCAAAATACAATGAATGTTTCTTCTCATGTTTTCCATTCCGCCCACCTGGAGCTGGATAACTATTCCCACTGTTCATTTCAAAGTGTGCCTTCCACTGTGTCAGCTGTTGAGTTGGGGAAAGGCTACTCAATTATCCAGCTGCCGTGTAAAATGTAATTGAGAATCCTCCCTGACCTGATGCATTTGCTCCTTTGAGACTCCACTGATTGAAGTTGGGTTACATACAAGTGTCAATATAAACATATTTCCCATATTTTTTTGACATTCAAAATGGCTTGTATTCTTATGAACAAGAAGAGGACTTGGTATTCAAAAGGATATCACTGGAATGACAAGATAAAGTCTTGAGAATAGTTTCCCATTCTTTGGAAAATGTCTGGGGTATACGTTGAGGGGTAAGAGGGTTGTCAGGCAACTTCTATGATCTAATTCCCTGAAGATGAAGTTTTCTTCTTAAAATCAGTTGTTGGCATTACTTATTACTTTGCTGCCGTTGGGTCAAGGAAAAATGCTTTTAAGTTTCTAAAGCTTTAGATCTAAGGCAGGGGGTTGTCTCACATGCAGCAAGGTGGAAGCAAGAACATTTCCCCACTTCTTTCTCCTTATGTAAATTCTTTTTTAAATTTTTTATTGTTATTCTGTTACAGTTGTCCCAGTTTTCCCCACTTTGCCCTCTTCTGCCCAGGCTACCCCCCTCTCCCACAGTCAATTCCCACACCGTTGTCCATTTCCATGGGTCATTCATACATGTTCCTTAACTAGACTCTTCCCATTCTTCCTCCCCTTATCTGCCTCCTCCCTCCCCTCTGGTCACTGTCGGTCTATTCCATGTTTCCGTGTCTCTGGTTCTATTTTTGTTTGTTTGTTTGTTCATTAGATTCCTCTTATAGGTGAGATTATATGTTATTTGTCTTTCACCACCTGGCTTATTTCACTTAGCATAATAGTCTGCAGTTTCATCCATGCTGTCATAAAAAGTAGGAGTTCCTTCTTTCTGCTGTGTAGTATTCCATTGTGTAAATGTATCGTGGTTTATTTAATCCACGCATCTACTGATGGACACTTAGGCTGTTTCCAACCCTTGGCTATTATAAATAATGCTGCTATAACATAGGGGTACATAGGTTCTTTTGAATTGGTGTTTTGGGATTCTTAGGGTATATCCCTAGCAGTGGAATTGCTAAGTCAAAAGGCAGTTCCATTTTTAGTTTTTTGAGGAAATTCCATACTGTTTTCCATAGTGGCTGCACCAGTCTGCATTCCCACCAGCAATGCACCAGGGTTCCCATTTCTCCACATCCTCGCCAGCCCTTGTTGTTTGTTGAGTTATTAATAATGGCCATTCTGACAGGTGTGAGGTGGTATCTCTATTCCCTTTCCCCTCAGAACCACATACACTAGCCCTCTTTTGATCCTCTACTCCAATCCCATCTAAACTTACCTTAACTCTGAAGGACTTCTTACATAGCTGATAAATATATTAATTCAGCAAGCCTATATTGAATACTTACTATGTGTCAGGCACTGTGCTAGGCTCATAGATGACTGTAACATAATCCAGGCCCTGTAGTAAAATGGAGAATTTCAACAAAAATGCCAGTGGTTATAAAACAGTATGAAAAGAATGGGATAGCAGATATGTCACAGATTTGCTAGGAGGATTAAGAAAGTTAATAATTGTGAAATACTTAGAACAGTGCCTGGCACATTATTGGTGTTATATGCATGTTTATTAAATAAATTAAATGCCAGGAGGTTTTTCCTAGGGGGCTATAGAAGCACATACTAAGACCCTCATTTCAACCTGAAGTACTTGAAAACTTAAGCTGGGTCTTGAAGATGGTTAGGGTTTAGCCAAATTAAGATGTGGAAGTAACGTGTTCTCTGTAGAGGGAACAGTATCTGAAAACATGACTATGAGACATGAGACAACATAACTATCTCACGAAGTCCAAAAGGTTCATTATGGCTAGAATATATGTAAAATGGGAAGGAACAAAAGAGGAGACTAAGTCTGTGGTCAATAAATTGCATTAATGGCTTCTATCAGCCTCTATTATGTAAGTTATGCTTTGTCAACAAGGAACACTAGGAAGGGGAATGGATGTTGGGTAGGTAAACAGTAGTATTTGCCATGGTAGAAACATCAGAAAAATTGCAGGGAAATAGTTTGAGACCTTAAGTACCCTTAAAGTTCACATTACAATCCATGTTTATAGTGATCTTTTTCTCAAATATAATTAAAATTAGATTAAACCACAGCATGTTTGAAATAATATAAAAGTTATTTAAATTTCTAGAACTTACAAGAAGTCTAGCAACTGTTCCAGTTGAGTGCTGGTTTTTTCCAGGTATTGAGGTCAATACTGTTGTTAGATCAAGGTGAAATACTGAATAACATATGATGAACTGGTTTACTACTCAATGAATTATGCTTGATTAGTTAATTAGCTTTCAGTGTCCTTTGGAGGGAAAAATCCTATTGGATGCTGTATAGGTGATGTTTCCAATATAAATAAGGCCGTTTTTCATTTAAGTTCCAAGGAAATACTTAAGGAATAATATGTATGTGTTAAAATGCTATAGATTTATTGTCTGTTCTCTGTATCTATGAGTTTGTTTCTATATTGTTTGTTAGTTTATTTTGTTCATTAGATGCCACATAAAAGTGAAATCATATAGTACTTTTCTTTCTCTGACTGCTTATTTTACTTAGCATAATGTTCTCCAGGTCCTAGTAGTATTCCATTGTGTAAATGTCCCATAGTTTTTTTATATTTTATATTTTATATTTTTATTGTTTTTCTATTACAATTGTCCCACTTCTTCCCTCATTGCTAGTCCCCACCCAGCGAACTACTTCTCCCACAGTCCATCCTGACCCGACCCCATTGTCCATGTTCATGGGTTATTTATATTAATTCCTTTGCTAAACCTTCCCCTACTTACTCCCCTCCATGGTTGTTTTATCCACTCATCTACTGATGGACACTTGGGCTGCTTCCTAATCTTGGCTATTTTAAATAACACTGCAATGAACATAGGGTGCTTATATTCTTTTGAATACATGTTTTGGGTTTCTTTGGCCATATTCCAAGAAGTGGAATCTCTGGGCCATAAGACAGTTCCATTTTTAATTTTTTGAGGTATCTCCATACTGCTTTCCCCAATGGCTGCACCAGTCTGCATTCCTATCAACAATATATGAGGGTTCCCTTTTCTCCACATCCTCTCCAGCACTTGTTGTTTGTTGATTTATTGATGATGGCCATTCTGACAGGTGTGAGGTCATCTCAACAGCACGGTAGTTACCAGAGGGAAACAGGGTGGAGGAGGTAGAAGAGGGTAAAGGGAGGATAAATGGTAATGGAAGGACATTTGACTTAGGGTGGTGAAAATGCAATACAATATACAAATGATGTAGAATTTGTGCACTTGAAACCTATATAATGTTATTAACCAATGTCACCCCCAATAAATCCAATTTAAAAAGAAATTAAAAATCAAAGATAAAATAAAAAAGACAAGAAATCAGAGGAGAGGGGAAAAGAGCTTCTGAAATTTGATTGTTCAGTCATGAAACTGAGCATAGTTAATAGTCAATTGAATAATTTGCATTTTTTCTACATGTGCTTTTTTGTCTCTAGCATTCTGTAATAGAAGTTTACAATAGTCACAAAAATGCTATAAATTTAAAGTCAGATTGTCAGCAAGAGTCATAGAAACATACACAGCAGTATCTTATTGTGGTAAGCAGTATAATTGACTTTTATAACCCCACCAGATGCTTTATGTGCCCTGTAAAAGGGCTTTAAAATCCATCAATTTTCCATTTAAAGGTGATTATGATTTGGGGGATGGTTAGCCAAACATTTGTTAATACAAAGCTGATATTTTATCTTATATTGATAATATTTTAAAAATAAATAAAATTTGCTAATGACTAATTCTTCATGACAAATTTAATTATTATTTTTAAATTTCTGTTGTATTACAAAAGGTTCTTGATCTGTCCCTAACCTACATTTCCAATCTTATGGGCCTCTAATCCCAAATATGTTCTCTCTCCTACAGTCAAACTGAAGTACTGACTCTCTTTTCACTCACCTACTTCTTTTTTGTGTGTGTGTTTTATTGATTATGTTGTTAAAGTTCTCCCAATCTTTTTTCCCCTTGCTCCCCTCCACCCAGCACCCACCTCCCTCCAGCAGTCCTATCCCCCTTAGTTCATGTCCATGGCTTGTGCATATAAGTTCTTTGGTTTCAACCCTTTCTGTACTATTCTTAACTTCCCCCTGTCTGTTCTGCACCCTCTTACCTTGCTTCTTAATTTCTGCACCATTTCCCTCCTTCTCCTGCTTCCCCCTCCCAGTTGAACTCCCTCCATATGTTCTCCATACCTATGATTCTGTTCCCGTTCTGGTTGTCTGCTTAGTTTGTTTTTGTTTTTTAGAGTCTGTTGTTGATAGTTGTGATTCCATTGTCATTTTAATGTTCATGGTTTTGATCTTCTTTTTCTTAAATAAGTTCCTTTGACATTTCATATAATAATGGCTTGGTGATGATGTACTCCTTTAGCTTTACCTTGTCTAGGAAGCACTTTATCTGCCCTTCTGTTCTAAATGATAGCTTTGCTGGATAGAGTAGTCTTGGTTGTAGGTCCTTGCCTCTCATCACTTTGAATATTTCTTGCTAGTCTCTTCTTGCCTGCAGTTTGTTTTGAGAAATCAGCTGATAGTCTTATAGGCATCCCTTTGTATGTAACTCTCTTCTTTTCTCTTGCTGCTTTTAAGATTCTCTCCTTATCCTTAACCTTTAGTATTTTAATTATGATGTGTCTTGGTGTGGTCACCCCTGGGTCTAGTTTTTGGGGGACTCTCTGTGCTTCCTGGACCTGTATGTCTCTTTCCTTCCCCAAATTAGGGAAGTTTTCCTTCATTATTTTTTTCACATAAGTTTTCAATTTCTTGTTCTTCCTCTTCTTCTTCTGTTACTCCTATGATTCAGATGTTGGCACGTTTAAAGCTATCCCAGAGGCTTCTAAGCCTCTCCTCATTTTTTTCAATTCTTGTTTCCTCATTCTGTACTGGTTGACTGTTTATTTCTTCCTTAAGTTACAATTTGTTTATTTGAACCCTGTTTTCCTTTCCTTCACCACTAGTTTCATGTATATTTTCCTTCATTTCACTTTGTATAGCCCTCATTTCTTCCCTGTCATGCTTAATCTTTTCTGTCAAGTCTGTGAGCATCTTTATCGCCTGTACTTTAAACTGTGTATCTACTAAATTGGCTATCTCCTCATACCTCAGTCCTCCTGCTGGAACCTTGATCTGCACCCCCTTTTTGGGCTGTACTTCTGTCTCTTCATCTTGGCAGCTTTCCGTGTTTGTTTCTGTGACTTAGGTAAAGTTATCATACCTGTTATGTTGTAAGGGACAGAGCCTTAGGTAATCATTAGTGTGGTGACCCGTTTCACCACATTGTGGAGCTGTACCATGGGGGAGGGATCTGAAAGTGAACAATGCTGCTTGCCCCACACTCACCCCTTTTCCAGGTACTTTTCCCCTTTCCCGTACTAAACAAGCCACCTCCCTTGAGAGGCTAGCAGTTTCTTCCACTGCCCCAATCCTCCACTGGTTTTCACAGTCAGAATCAATGTGGCTCTATTTTCCCTGGTGCTAGAACTGTGCACAGCGTGGTCTGGTCGAGGGCTGGAATCACTTCCCAGGTTTAAAATGTATCACTACACTTTTAGCTGCAGCTACAGTCCCTGTGCCGCTGTCACCAGCCATGCTACCACCCCCACAGCTTTCAAGCTCCACCCCAACAACTGCTGCCACAGCACCACACCTCATTCTCTCTGTCCTGGCTCTGCCCCTCCTATCTTTCTGGCTGAATATTTTTTCTTTCTTTCTTTGTCAAACTTTTATGTAGCTCAATTTTCTGGATCTTCTAGGGTTTTTGTTTGTTTGTTTGTTTATTTGTTTGTTTTGAAGTGGTTATAAATTTCTTCTTGGTTGTGAGAAGGTTGCAGCATGTCTACCTACGCCTCCATCTTGGCCAGAAGTCCTTCAGCTACATCTGTGTCTTTGTATTCTCTGTTCCTTTCTTCTCAGTTTTTTTCTTCCCTTTTCTAGTTATTGGAATTCTCAGTTTTTTAGTGTCCACTCTTTCTAGGAGGTTCCATGTTTCTTTCAGTCATAATTAAATTTACTCTTTTTTCTACTCCATAACTCTACTTATTTACTCCTTTATGATCTGTTACTTAGCTTTACATACTTTTCTGTTACTTCTCAAGCTACGGAATTCTGGTTTCTGCCTCTTCTACACCACTGAGCCTGGCCTTCAAAAATATTAACATTTTCCTACTTGTCAAATCCAGTAGAATTTTTTCAATCCCTATGATACTTAAATCATTCCTTCACTTAAAGTGTCTCTTACCATCTTCTGCTCAGCCCTTTGAATGAGGACTCAGTTTCAGAATTGCTGTTGTTCAACATTTAGACATTATATCTCCTTTGGGGGCTTCAAGGTGTTCTCCCATGGGTAGGTAGCAGATGACACAAGGTTATGGCCCACCCCAATCCTGCAGAAGCCCTAATTCCACCTGATGAGGTATGTTATGTGCTTATCACATTGGCAAAGTGGTGAGCAGCCCATTTGAAGAAAGGAAATGACAGAAAGTTTAGCTGACCTAGTTTATATGTTCTTCTTCTGAAATGTGAGAAAATAACTCTCACTTCTTATGAGTGCTATGAGGATTATTGTTATCTGACATATTATGCATCTCACTTATTTAACTTGTTTATTTTTGGCATTCCCTACTAAAATGTGAGCTTTATGTGGACAAGGAATTTTACCTGTCTGGTTCATTGTATTTCTAGCACGTAGAACTGGGCCTGGCACAAAAAAGATACTTAACAAATTTGTTGACTGAATAAATGAAAAGTAATTAATATATGACAGTCATTCAGTAAATTATAGCTCTACTGAACCTCAAGGAATTCTACACTGTTGTTAATTAGTATCATTTAGATAAAGAAGTTTTTCTGTCCCCCTGTGGTAGTTAATCTGTTTGAAATTTTATGCTTTTGCTGTAATAACTTTTGTTTTCTCTTTTATACTTTTAGTATGTGTATTTTTAGCTTGGCTTTATGATAAATTTCTGTTATCTTATATTCTAAATGGGACATATATAGGGTGGGCATCTTAGAGAAGACTTGAATCTTTAAAAATACTGTATATCTTCATCACTTCAAATTCCATTTGAAGGAAGGCAAAACATAAATAGGTAATAATATGTTGAACAAAATACAGAGGCACACGTTCCTGCCTATTTTTAATTCAGCACGTATCTTTGTCATTATTGAAAGGCTTTGAACTCCAAATACATTTTGGAAGGCAATTACATAGCAATTGAGTAATTCCTATGCTAACCACCTAATATATGAGATGAAGCTATCACCCCCCATCTTCAGTACATTTTAAAGTGTTAATCCTAGTAATGACACAACCTCTTCATGCATTGGCTTGTCACGTGAGACAGGTGAGGCTAAGGATGCCACTGTTGCCATAAAACAGAAATAAACCGAGTAAATCATATGGAAATAAAATCATGCTTTTGGCTTCATAAATGTTTTCTTAATTTCAGCCAACTGATCTGCTTTCACTGGTCACTTTCTGGCTGCTCATGTATTTATTCAATAGCTATTTACTGAGCATCTGCTATCAGTTTGAGTCCCATCTTCATACTTACAAACTGTATGTGCTTGGGCACTGTTCTTTACTTCAGTTTCTTTATCTGAAAAACAGAAATAACGATAGTACTTGCCACATAAAACTGTGTACAGATTAAATAAGCAAATCCGCTTAGAATAGGCTTCAGCAAACAAAGTTCTCAACACATGTTAGTTATCCTCAGATTATCCTAGAGACAATAAATTTCCTTTTTATTACACAACTTTACATTTAATTTCCATTACTTACAAGCAAGAGCCTTGAGTTAAAGAAACTGTAGCTCAGAGAGGTGACATAACCTGTCTGATATCCTACAGCAAAATAAGTGGCAGATATCTTGTGAGTCTGATGCCCCCAAATAGATTATTGACTTCAAGGTTCCTGTGCACAGCTGGAGCCTATGCAGCCCCTACTGGTCAAAGCAAATCCATCAGATGTGGGGAAAGTTGACACTGCTGGCAGTGCTGAGATCCACTTCCTCACTGATACTCCTTTTACAGCACTGCAAGCTCGAGGGCCCCAGCAGTCACACTCCTTACTCTCTCCTTCCCACCCCCTACAAAAACACGTTTAGACAAAAACACCACAGTAAGACAGTCCTTTCATGTCTCTTAAGTTGTCAAGAACAGAGGACAGTAGCATATGCCTGTTTCTCAGATGTTGGCCAAACAGTTACCTTGCATGATGCTGTGAGTGGCACCCTCTGTTGTGAGCTTGCATAAGTCAGTACTCCTGATGGAAGAAAACCTTCAATCTCCAGAAACAAATTTGCCTGACAGTTAAAACCATATTGTCTCTGGAGACACAGGTAAAGATGTAGATGTATTTATATATTTAGAGATGTACATGTAGAGAAAATGTAGATAAAGAGCTAATTATATCACCCTATTTCACTGTATATATTGTATATGCAATTGACATCAATTATGTATATTTATCATTGACACATGTGTATGTATGTCAAATATATGTCAATAATGACACATGTTGGTATTTTATACCAATTACATATATCTGGTCACAAATACATATATAAATCCCTGAGCCTCAGGACCTAGCACTTAAGTGCCAAAAAGCTATATATATATATGAAACAGTCAGAGAAGGAAAACTCTGACTCCAAAAAACCTCCGCTGCCTTGCGGCATACCTCTTCAGGGGAAAGGCTAAAGGAGTAAACCCCGACAGAAAATCCGGAGCCGGAGTCCCTAAGGCAGTTTGACGTTGTAGTCAACACCGGCAACTCCTGCGGCGCACCTGAAGCCAAGCTGTATTGACTCCGTCTTTCCCTTGGACCCTTCAGCTGCGAAGAGAGCGGGGGTCTGCTGCATGGGCAACAGCAGACCCTCCATATCACCCTGCCCGGGCTCTGTAGCTTCAGCTCCACTGGAGAGGACACTCCAGCGTCATCGCAAGATGTCGATTCAACACGGGAGGAGACAGATACCGTGTCACTCCCGAGTCGGACTGCAAAACCATTCTCGGCGGTGCAGATAGACTCTTAAGAAGCTACACCATCGTCTCTCGAGACGGACGGCTGCCGACGACAATATGTATATATATATATACATATATTTTCTTTTTTCATTTAACACACTCATATGTTAATCATGATTATATCTGTCTGGTGCCTCTACAGATGGTCCTAATCTATGCTTTTTTATCTATCAAGTTTTCTACATTGACCATATCTTATTTTAGGATCAGTAAAACAGTTAAGCACATGCTTTTTATTTCATAGAAAATAATCTATCTTGAGTTAAATGTTTATGAAATTCTTGATACGTTTCAGGCGCCAAGTTCTAATTATTTTGTACACATTATTTTCTTTATAAATTCCACAAGGTGTCAATTACTATCTCTAATTTTTAGGAGATGAGGTTCATTATAGTAACTCATTCAAGGACATGTGGTAGCAAGTAGAATAACCTCCTAGTCTTTGAACTACACAATATCCAAAACAGTAGGGAAAAGAAATAAAATTATAAAATTTAGATTCATTGTTGACAAATCTGGGAATGAAAGTTGAATATGTTTGCTAAAATTGTTGTTATAATATTACCTATAGCTTTAATAGCTCCACCTCCTGAAAACAGAAAATATAATAATAATGGTATCTGAAGGGGAACAGTCATGGTTAACAACACACATAAGCAATTCAAAAAATAATTTGAGTGGAGCTGAAACCAGTCTGAGTATACAGACATTATTCTATTAACCTTAGAGTTTGCTAGTCATGATTAATTGCAGAGGAAAAAATTTGAAGAATGTATCCTTTGAAAAAGTGGCAGAGATGAATAAACTCAAAAGAGAGCTAAAGATGATTCACATTATTGGAATATAAAGTTCTCATGATCCTCAAAGACAGAATTCAGTTCATTCCAAACAGGTCAGATACTACTACAGCTGGCTCCTGCCTGCTTAATTTACAACCAGTGCAGCCACAGACTCCACACTTGATAAATGTTTACTATGTTCAGGTATTCTTATAGTTCTAGAGATAATTTCTTGCAACTATTCATACTGAACTCTTAACAATGAAGGTAATCAAAAATAGGATTAATTAGTAAGATATTCAAACAGAAAGGGAAAATAACTCTGAGACAATCTCTTTTCCTCCTCAGCTGGAAACTCAAGGAAATTATTCATGTAAACACAATTAGTTACCCTCATATTTACTCAAAATTTAAGTTCTTTAGTGTTGTAATATTATTAGAGAATTTGAAACAATCACAAATATATTTACTTACAGCTTATTCACTCTAAGTGAAAAAGTATTTAGTGCTTTTGTGTGGTTAAATCATAGGAAAATGAAATTAATGAAATAGCCCCAGGATATTTGATATACCCCTCCAGAGAGAACTACTTGAACACTATCCCAGAGCTGCTAATATCTAATTGCACTGTTACCCCTGGGAAAGGATGCAAGTTCATAATCTTTGGTGTCTTGTACAATTTTGATTGTTATAATGGACACAAAGAGCTGCTCAGAGTGGCAAAATTTCTGATACTAACATAAACAATCAGGTTCTTCCTACTTCAGAAGAGAAAAAGATAATTTCCAGGACAAAATAGATAGCTATAGGGACTGATATATCACAGTTTAAAATTTTTTTTATGGTGAAGATACTGTCCTGCTCCTTCAGTTCTACTTTACTTTCCAGCTACTGCCCCACCTCTGTATCTTCCTTAACAGCCAAACTTCTCAATAGAGTCATCTATACTTGTTTCCCATATTTTCATCTCTCACTTTCTCCTTCACCCATTCCATACAGCTGTTGTCCCAAACTCTGCACCAAAATCCCTCTGGTGGGGTAACCAATGTCTTCCATTATTACAACCACTGACAATATTTCCACCCTCATCTTGATCTATCATTTCTCTCATTAATATTTTAACACCTACTATTTGCCAAGCTCCGTGCTAGGTGCTGGTGAGAAACACTCATCAAATAAACATGCATCATCAGCTAGGTGCTGGCGAGTAAGATGCTCACTGTCATTGTCTTCATAGAGCTTACATTCTAGTGGGGAGACAGAATTATTATTTAAGTAATCACGCTTAGAGTTACAAACAAAAATATAAGTATTATGAAAAAAAATGAAGTGGGCTGTAAATCCTTGCATGAGTACAAGACACGTCTTTCTCTTAGTAGTTTTTGGAAAAAAATATTTTAAGTTGGTTGATTATTTCATCTTTTTTGCAACACTCTTTTTTTTAAAGTATATTTTATTGATTGTATTGTTACAATAGTTCCAATTTTTTCCCCTTTGCTCCTTTCCACCCAGCACCCCCCTCCCCCAACAATCCCCCCACAAGTCCATGACCATGGGTCGTACATACAAGCTCTCCTGCCTCACCCTTTCATATATTGTTCTTCTTCTTTTTTAAAAAATAATTAATTAATTATTTTAACAATAAAAAGTAACAATCCCTCCCTCTCAGACTTAAGACCCTTTATAATCTTACAAAGGACAATGGGCGAAGGTCTCGAGCTCCTCTAGCTGCTTCAAGCTGGACATGGTCATCATCCTACCTACCCTTGGGTCCAGAAATCTCTAATAAGAGTGAGGGTGTGGAGGGGAGGGTGGCCTTCCCACATGGGAAAGGATCGTGCAGACTCCAGGTCAGTTGGCTGTCCCCGGACAATGGCATGCTTGATTTAACAGGCTGGCATCCTTGTTGTATTCTGGAGGCAACAGATTTGGCAACAGGGTTAAAGGACATCATTCAATCCATAACCACTAGATGACAAAAGACAGGTATTAATTTTTCAATGTCCCACATTAGGGAAAAGAAGGGCTTCTTTGGAGGAAGGTGTGCCAGGTACACCTCACCTGTCCAAAACCCTTTTGCCCATGATACTTAGTTTGGGGTGAGGGAAATATTTTAGGTTTCCCCCCTCTCAGGCCTCTGGGCTCTTTCTGTCCAAGCCTTTAGGACAGAAAAGAGAAACCAGTTTTAAAGTGAAGCCCACAGACCACCCCATTCTTCACCAACCCAGCCACTTAGTTCAGCAAAACCACTGAGTCTCAGGAGGCAGCAATGCAGACAAGATTAAGTGAGGCCTATACATACAGACAATCACTCAGGCAATGAGATCGTAAGCTTATGCACTCTGGTTCAATTTTGCTCATTTGTTTGTGTTGTTCATTAGTTTCCCGTAATAGGTGATAGCATAAGGTATTTTTCTTTCGTTGCCTGGCTTATTTCGCTAAACATAATTCTCTCTAGTTCCATCCATGTTGTTGCAAATGGTAGAAGTTCCTTCTTTCTTTCAGTACTTATTCATTGTCATTTTCCCCCTTTGTACTCGTGTTCCTCTCTGTTTCCTCATCTTCTTAAAGCAGACCCTTTAGCATCTCTTGCAATGCTGGTTTGCTGGAGATGTATTCTTTTAGCCTTCTTTTGTCTTGGAAACTCCTTATTTCACCTTCCATTTTGAATGAGAGCCTTGCTGGGTAGAGTATTCTTGGTTGGAGGCCTTTGTTTTTCATTGCTTGGAATATTTTTTGCCATTCCCTCCTGTCTTGTAGTGTTTCTGCTGAGAAATCTGATGATAGCCTTATTGGAGCTCCCTTGTATGTTATTAGTTGTTTCTCTCTTGCTGCTTTTAGGATTCTCTCTTTGTCTTTGAATGTTGCCATTTTAATTATGATGTGTTTTGAAGTGGGCCTTTTGGGGTTCATCTTCATTGGGACCCTCTGTGCTTCCTGGACTTGCGTGACTCTTTCTCTCCTCACGTTAGGGAAGTTTTCTGTCATTAGTTTTTCAAAGAGGTTTTCTATCCCTTGCTCTTCTTCTTCTCCTTCTGGAATTCCCATGATATGGATATTATTATGTTTCATGTTATCCTGCAGGTGTCTTAGAGCCTCTTCAGTCTTGTTCAGTCTTTTTTCATTTTGTTGCACTGTCTGGGAGTTTTTGTCTACATTGTCTTCCAGCTCGCTGATCCAATCTTCTGCTTCCTCTAGCCTGCTTTTAATTCCTTCTACTGTGTTCTTCAATTCAGAGATCGTATTCTTCATTTCCTACTGGCTCTTATTGATAGCTTCCCTGTCCTTTTTCATGCTGGTGTAATTCTCTGTAAGTTCCTTGTAGTTTTTCTGGAGTTCTTTGTAGTTTCTGCTGAGCTCATTGAGCTTCTCTATAATCCGTGTTTTGAATTCCATATCTGACAGTTTGCTCCCCTCTATTTCATTTAGCACTCTTTCTGAGGATTCTACCTTTCCTTTCGATGGGGGGTTGTTTCTCTGTCTCCCCATTTTTGTGACTCCTATTGTTTGTTGGTGCTTCTTAGAATGATCTGCACTTCCTTGCAACACTCCTTCTTTAGAGTTCATGGCAATGTAATCTCTTGATTTTATTCCTACTTCTATGAATATTTCTTTATATTATCCTTAGTTAACTTATTTTCTACCACCGATATTACAAATGTCCTTTCTCTGAGCCCAGTCTTAGACCCTCTTCCTATTTCACCCCATATTCTCTTCATTAGTGATCTCCCTCAATGCCCAGAGTCAGTTTCCATCTATTTGCTAATGACTTCTCAGTTATGAGTTTTTAGTATAGGTTTCATCTGTTAACTCCAGTTCTGTATATTCAATGGCCTTGCTGGCAATAAACCTATCTCAAATAAAGTGTCCAACTTGACCTCTCTGGCATCACCCAATCATTCTCTTACCTGAACTAATGAAGTAGCCTCCTAATTCATTTCTTTGTTTATACTCTCACCTTCCACAATCTGTTTACCATGCTTTAGGCAGAGTGATTTAAAAAAAAATAATGTCATTGTTCATTTTATAAGATATATTAGACATTAAATAAGATTAATGAAAAGCGCAAATTGTCAGACACATATGAAATATCATATATAGCTTTATTATTACCATGTAATTTGTAGTAGCAATACTGAAAGCAATGTTTTCACATATATCTATTAAGAGAGGATCAGCCTGACCAATGTGGTTCAGTTGGTTGGAGCTTCATCTTGTACATTAAAGGGTTTCTGATTTGATTCCTGGTCAGGACACATACGTAGGCTGCAGATTTGGTCCCTGGTTGGAGTGCATGTGGGAGGCAGCTGATTGGTGTTTCTCTCACATTAATGTATCTCGCTCTCTCTCTCTCCCTTTTCCTATTTCTTTCTCTCTCTCGTCAATAAATATATATTTTTAGATATTTTTAAAAAGAGGGGATTAGCAAAGGAAATTATGGTATATCCACCCAATGAAATGTAATAAAATCATTAGAAAAAATGGATCAACTCTATATGTAAAAGTGTGGGATGGATTGTAAGATATACAGTGAAGTGTAAAAATTAAAGCACAAAATAGTGTGTGTAGTATACTATCATTGTCTTTAGTAAGTGCAAATCTTCTAGAAGAAATTGATCTCACTTGTTGAGTGGTTCAAGAACAGAAAAGCTTTCCATTTTGTAACATTTTGTATTTTTGCAGTGTCTATTCCAAAGTATATTTTAAAAGTTTAGTTTTTTTTAAAGAAATCAAGAACTATACAAAAAAATCTATCCTTAGAATTTGTAAAGGCACACACATACACAGACAAATGAACAGATATACACACACACATGTTTAGCCTGTTAGGCAGATGCTATACGACTAGTTGTTCAAATTTTACTGCAGATTCAAGAAGCAAATCTAAAACCTTTTTAATGCTTTCACTGAATATTCATTACATGACTATCCCTGTGCTTTGGACATGGACATGCCAGAAAAATCCTCTACAAACTGCATTTTAAAAAAAATTTAAATTACCACTTGTAGACCATCTTGAAAACAGTAAGAGTATATATCTCCACATAACTCCTGATTCAAGTTATGCGTTTTTGCTGTACAGAGCCCACATTTGATCTGTTGGGTCCTGGTTCTTTTATTTTCCGTTTTGTGTTCAAGGAATTCTGACAAGGAATCTGCTAGAACTTACGGATCTTGCCCAAAATGTTCTTATGGAAGAACAATGCTATGCAAGATGGTAATGTAGAAACAAAGTTAAGTCTCTCAGTCAGAGAAGGCTTCTCTAAGGAAGTAAAATGTAAGCAGAAATTTGAAGGAGGAATAAGAGTGGATCAGGTGAGGGAGGTGAGGGATTCACATAATGTATGTACCACGTACATTTAACTTCCTCCCTCCTAAAACAGCACTGAAATGGCAATGAAGAGATTAAAGTGGCATAGTCCACAAGAACAAATGGAAAGGAAGAGAATACAATAAAAGGCAAACAACTGCAACCCAGTTTGGAAACTGGAAAGAAGATAATGAGTAATAACTGACTGAGAAGACCAGAGAAAGATAAATGTAGGCAATGGGTCGCAAGATCCAGAAACCAACTAATGCTACAAACTTCTAGAAATGTTCAGAAATTATAGGCCTGAGGTACTAATTAAGGCATAGATACAGGCAGGACTAAAAATGAGAGGATGTTCAGAAGCCATAGAGACACCTAGACCCCTTCACACTCCACACAGCCAGGACCCCTAGAAGACAGGAGCTTCACTTTCTGGTGAGGTTGAACCAGAAGGACTTCCTATTGCAATAATTCTCAACCTTGACTGCACATTAGACTCAGCTGGGGAAGATGATTCTAAGTCCACATTGAACTTAGAGGCAGTGAGAGATAAATCTTTGTTGTGTTGCATCACTGAGATTTCTAGATTTAATTGATGTCAACATGCCTGTACTATCCTGACAATATGCCATTTCAAATACATAGGTAATAGAAGAAACTACAAGAAAAGTTGAAAAGTGATTATTCTTCAGGAGCAAGAAATGAGGATGGAGAAGTTTGGAGCAGAAGGCTCCTGCTGTCTTTTAGACTTAGAACAATCTGACCTTTTCAAACTCAGAATGCTCACTTGGGTGTCAAATGGACTTCTCATACTTAATGTGTTTAAACTGGTATTTACCCACAAAGCTTCCCTACTTCATGTTAGATAATGGCAAGTAAAATCTTTGGCTGTTTAACTTCAATTCCCGCCCCCCACCCCACTGCCTTAACAATTTAGATCTGATCAGAATTTCCTTCAAAATATATCTAGAATCTGACCATTTCTGTTTCTCCATCATCTCTCACTTGGATTACTGCTAATTACCTCCTACAAGATCATGTCACTTGTTGGCCCATAACCCTTCAATGGTGCCCCATGTCCCACAAGACCTACATGAGCTGGCTCTTGTTATCTCTTTGACCTCCTGTCCAATACATAAAGGGCTGTCAAGTGGATGGTGGCATAGACCTAAATCTCAATGTCATCCCTTTAAGGGACAGAATTAGGACTAATGAGGGGACTAATTAGGTCTCAACCTAGGGAAGAACCATTAAATAATTAGAAATATCTTTCAGTAGACTAAGCTTTCCCCCGAAACAGTAGGTTCCAAATATTTTCTTCCCAAAGATTTTTCCCAGGCCTGTACTTTCACCTCAGAAATTAGATTAAAAATTGGACATTGCTTAGCAGTACACAATAGTATGATTAACTTGCCTTTAACTTTCTACCATTACTCCTTATCTCTTAAGCCACAGTACAGTTGGCCCTTGGTCAATGAGGGGTTTATGGGGTGCAAACCCCCACATAGTCAAAAATCCACATTTGGCTTTTGACTTCCCCAGAACTTAACTACTAATAGCCTACTGGTGACCAGGAGCCTTATTGATAACCAAAACAGTCAATTAACATATACTTTATATGTCATAGGTATTGTGTAATGTATTCTTACAATAAAGTAAGCTAGAAAAAATAAAACGTTATAAAGAAAATCGTAAGGAAGAGAAAATACATCTACAGTATTTATTGAAAAAATCCACATATAAGTGGACCCATGTAGTTCACACCTGTGTTGTTTCAGGGTCAACTACATTGATGTTTGATACCTTCCCATGCCCAAAGAGGAAGGATAATTCATCTGACACTCACAATCAAAAGAAATATTTCCCAAAACTAAAGTGAGGAGTAGAATAATAGTATTGGCTAGGTAATGTGTACCTTAAATCTGCTATCTCCATGAAGTATATATAAGGCTAGATCAATAAGAACAACCAGTCTGTGTACTTTGTTTTATAGTTCTGGCCCCCTTATAATCTAGCATGATCCTCTCAATGCTGAACTTAAGGAGCAAAGGTGATATTAGTTTCTCATTTCTATAGATGAGAAGACTGAGGCTCAAGATTATAAATAAATTGCCCAACAACATATTTAACAGGTGGAAAAACAGAGCAGTCCTCCAAAAAATTGAGCTTCAGAACACATTTTTTTCCTTCCACACCATGCTGCCTCTCACATGAAAATGTCTCCGTGGCTTGTGTTCCTCACTCTTGCGCTTAATTTTGGCAAAGAACAGTTGGCTGCACACTGCCGACTCAGTTGTCTAATAGTTTTTCTCTGGCTTGAACTCCTTTGTCAAAAGTAAAAATCTGTCAATTTACCTAAATTATATGAAAATCAGCTTATATAAATTTTCAAAATATGCACTCATGTGTTAACTCATATTTAATGGCTCATAGTTCAAAGATTTTCTTGTGGAAACTTCAGGATTTCCATGTGAAATTCTACAAAATAATCACTCTAACAATGTATATTTGAAAGACCAGTATCAGTCGTCGTCGGCAGCCGTCCGTCTCGAGAGACGATGGTGTAGCTTCTTAAGAGTCTATCTGCACCGCCGAGAATGGCTGTGCAGTCCGACTCGGGAGTGACATGGTATCTGTCTCCTCCCGTGTTGAATCGACATCATGCGATGACGCTGAAGCTACAGAGCCTGGGCAGGGTAATATGGAGGGTCTGCTGTTGCCCATGCAGCAGACCCCCCCTCTCTTCGCAGCTGAAGGGTCCAAGGGAAAGACGGAGTCGATACAGCTTGGGTTCAGGTGCGCCGCAGGAGTTGCCGGTGTTGACTACAACGTCAAACCGCCTTAGGGACTCCGGCTCCGGATTTTCTGTCGGGGTTTACTCCCTTAGCCTTTCCCCTAAAGAGGTATGCCGCAAGGCAGCGGAGGTTTTTTGGAGTCAGAGTTTTCCTTCTCTGATGTACCCTGACTGGAAGATCGAACCAGCGACACTTAGCTCGCAGGCCGACGCTCAATCCACTGAGCTAAACCAGCCAGGGCCACCAGTATCAGTAGCCTTTATTAATCATCTTAAATAACTGGTACTAGCCCTGTCTGGTGTGGCTCGGTTGGTTGGGTATCATCCCACAAAGTGAAAGGTCGCTGGTTTGATTCCCCGCCAGGGCACATGCCAGGGTTATGGGTTTGGTCCCCCATTGTGGAGCATATGGGAGGCAACTGATTGATGTTTCTCTCGCACATTGATGTTTCCCTCCCTCTCTTTCCCCCTCCCTTCCCCTTTCTCTAAAAAATAAATAAATAAAATATATATTTTTAAATTTTAAATTGCTACTAGTAAAATCCATGTGCTAAAATTTTATATACTTTATAATCTGTTTTTTCCAAACGTTGCTGTCCATTGGAATCACCTGAAACCTTTTTAAAAAATGCCTACCTGTAGATATTCTGATTTGATTATTATGACATGCGGCCTGGGCATCAACACCTTTAGAATCTCCCAAGTGATTTTAATGTACATTACATTTTGGAAAACATTGTTTTACTGTCTACATTTGGATAGTGAAATTTAGAGAACTCTTAAAGTAGCATATCTTAGGCTCTTTTTGATTTTAAAAGTAATTGATTGGTGCATGGTAATTTCTATTGATTTGTCCTCTGATTTCAGATGATTATATACAGTCCAAAAATAAAAATGTCACACATAACTATGCATGATTATACATTAACGTATAATCTGTTATCAGTGTGGCTTTACTATTCTCTTTGATTTCATGTTACATATAAAAATCTAACAATTACTGATGAGATTTGAGAGCTAAAGAATGTCTGCACGTTGCTTTATTTCATTTTAGCTGGTCTCATGGACCGTTTAGAAAAGAACTAGGTGACAGTGGTGTATTAGTAAAATCTATAAAATGTAATTATAAAACAGCATACTTGGATACCTGTATGCAAAAAAGGAAAGGACTAAATATTTAAGTAAACAAATTTCTCTGAAAGGCATATTCTTTCTTCACATTCCTATACTATTTCAGGGTTGGGCTTAAATTTAGGCATTTGTTAAATCACTATTTTCAATCTTATCAGTACTGCAAAGGACAATAAAGATGATAACAAAACAGTCAATTAACCTATGACACATTTATATGTCATAGGTATTATGTAATTTATTCTTACAATAAAGTAAGCTAGGAAAAAGACAATCAAGTCTTTTTGCACAGTTGGCATTTAGTATCTTGAAGTGTTGAATATGGTCAGGGATGCTGAGATAACTTCAGCAAGCAGGATGAATGGCCAGTACGCATGGAGGACTGTGGCTCGCTCAGACCATCAGCGGAGAGCGGGAAGCCTCATCCTCCCTTTATTAGGATTTCAAAAGTTACTAAAAATAGAACGAGGGGACTTCCGGCCAAGATGGAGGCTTAGACGGACACGCTAGGTCTCCCTCTACAACTAGAGAGGAATACAACTACTTCAAAACAAAGGATAACTAGAAATTCCAGAAAATAAAACTACACGGAAGCCCAACATATGAAGTTATAAACCAGCGGTGCCATTTGGGCAGGTAAGAGTTAAAGAGGGCATCGCTGTTTGCTATCGCACCTGAGACGGCGGCGGGGCGGCGAGAAATCCCAGCTGCGGTCGGGCCCCTGGCAGTGCGCGACCCCAGCGCTGGGGAGAGCAGCCACCGCATCGCCTTGAACAGTGAGGCCCAGAGGGCGGGAGGACGGATCCCGGTCTCCTGGCTGAATAACTGTGTGAATCCATCTTGGACCCCCGCCCCCAAAGAAAGCACCACAGGGCTGCGAAATAGGTCGCAGACAGGCGCCGGTCGCTGAATTGTGACGCGTACACAGGCACTGCTCCCGACAGCCGGCCCAAGAAAACAAAACGCATCTGTCAAAATGAGGCAGACAACTATAGAAATCCCGGTGGCACAGCTCACCAGGCAACAGATGGAGAACCTGACAGATGAACAGATAAGAAACCTGTCAGAGGCTCAGTTCTGGGCCATTGTTATCAGGTGGCTTACAGAATTCACAAAAGAGTAGGAAAAAGATAAGAAAGAAGCGAAAAAACATTCATAACGAAAGGAACAAAACCGCATACGAGACAGATGGTGAGGAAAAAAAATCCAGAGTTCATTTCAACAAACTGGAATATGGAGAAGGAACAAGCAGTCAACCAATGCAGAGAGAGGAAATGGGAAGCAACAATCAGAGGATCAGAAACCTCTGGGACAGCTATAAAAGGCCCAACATAAGAATCATTGGTTTGCCAGAGAGTGAGGAAGATGAACTAGAACTTGAAAAATTGAGTGAAAATATAATAAAGGAGAACTTCCCAGACTTGGGCAAGGGAATAGACTTGCAGGTCCAGGAAGCAAGGAGAGTTCCCAAGAGACTGGACCCAGGGAGAACCACTCCAAGACACATTATAATCAAAATGTCAAAAATTAAAGATAAAGAGAGAATCTTAAAAGCAGCAAGAGAGAAGAAAAGAATTATGTACAAAGGGGTCCCAATTAGACTATCAGCTGACTTCTCAAGGGAGACCCTGCAGGCAAGAAGGGACTGGCAAGAAATATTCAAAGTAATGAAAATCCAAAACCTACAACCACGAATACTCTATCCAGCGAAATTGTCATTCAGAATAGAAGGACAGAGAAAGTGTTTCCAGGACAAAATAAAACTGAGAGTTCATTAGATCCAAACCACTGTTATATGAGATGTTAAAGGGACTGGTTTAAAAAACAGAAGCTAGGGAGATGAAACAAAGGCAAACTAAACAGGCAACGAGAGTGGAAAAGGAACTGTGGGTACGGGAAGCATATTGGGGGGAGGTCAACAGGGAGGGGGAGTGGGGAGAGGGAGGGAGATGATATAGGAATTGGGGATCATGGTAGGAGGGAATGGAATAGACGGAGAGAGGTTGGGAGGAACTGTATGCACAACTAATGGACATAATCTAAAAGGGGGGGACAACTGGAGGGAGGGGGGCCACCGGGTGGAGGGGAGCAGAGGGAAGGGAAATTGGCACAAATGTAATATTTTAATCAATAAAACACATTAAATCTGAAAAAAAAAATAGAACAAGGGGTGTGAGCTTTACAGCCAACAATAAAAAAAATTTTACAAGTGAAAGAATTCTTACCAAGTATTATTAATATGTAAAATACAGTCAGGGTAACTTCTGGTTTTGATAACATCTATCAGGGAAACAAAGCCGATCTGCTAATCATCAAGGCCAGCCCCAATTTAAGACTTTATCTTCAAGGAGGCAGATGGAGTACTCAACAGACCTCTTTGTCCTCAGGATTCCATGACCCAGTGGCCTGAACAGCCTAAAGCTGCAGGCGGAGACAAGATTAGCTCATCATCTCCTGAGTCACAGGACACCTGGGCGGAGGGACATGGGAATGCCCCTCCCCAGAGATTTGTGTTCCTGCAACAGTATCTATTTTCATTTTATCAATCATCAAAGCAAAAATGAACTCAGCTCCTTTATTTATACGACAAATTTTTAAAGTAATGCCATGAATAATTTTACATATAAATAGAATAGAATATGTAACATATATTATATAAATATGTTATTGATTTCTGCTTACTTGTCCCATTAATGCTCACTTGACACAAATACCAGTTCTAAAGAAATGGGGCCATTATTCTCTAATGTCTGCCACCAGGCTTCTGACATTACTAAGAAAGTATTTAAAGTTGCTAAATATAAAAAGAGGTTATTGCTCCTACTCCCTATCCAAATATTTGTTCATTATTATGTCAAACCAGGTTCTATTAATCCGGAGCCCTTACTTTTTGGTTCTCATGACATAAGAGCTTTTCTGTAGGGCAAAATTATAAAATGGTAGAATCATTGGTGTGGCCTATTACATTGATTTATTAAGATTAAAGATTTCTAGTGAAATACTTTATTTTAATATAGTAATAAGCTCTTACATCTTCCTAAAGTATATTACCGACAGGATGTCGTATAAATATATCTCTTAGAAGAAATACAAAAAAACAATATGCAGTGGATATACAGGTGTTTTTCAAAATACAGAATTTTGAACATACAAAAGCAGGGAATTTTCCCAATTGTACCAGCTGAAAACCATCAAATTTTGATGTTTCTATTTCAGTTAAATCAATGTGTTTGATTATTATAGGAGATTCCCAAGTAGGTCATCAGTTATTTGCAGGCATTTATATTTCTTATTGCTGGGCTAAGGTAACAGACAGTATAATCAAATAGAAGCAAGAATTTGTGAGTGTAAGGGTGATGAAGAAATAGATGTAAGAGTTGGGAAGACGAATAGCAAGGAGCCAGATTAAAGAGAGAGCTGGGAGTATTGCAAAAGCAAATAAAACGCTTATCTGTGCATTCTATTCTCAGTTGAAGTACATATACAACTTTCCTCCAGTAACATTGAACCCTTCATGGGGTTCACCACTGTGACTGGGAATTGCATGAAGATGAAAAATATTAATCTTTGCCTATGTTTTAATCCAGAATTTTTTTTTTTTTTTTTTTGCTATTGAGTTGTAGGGGTTCCTTGTATATTTTGAATATTAGTAAACACTTTTTCAGGTATATGGTTGCAAATATTTTCTTTCATTCCTTACGTTGCCTTTTTATTTTGTTAACTGTTAGTTTTGCTGGGCAGAAAACTTTTTAGCTTTTTTTGTTGTTGTTTTCTTTTTTTGTCTGGGCATATCCAAGAAATTATTGCCAAGATCAATGTCAAGAATCTTTTGCCCCATGTTTCCTTCTAGGAGTTTAATGGTTTCAGGTCTTCCATTTAAGTCTTTGACCCATTTTGAATTAATTTATATGTATGACATAAGATAAGAGTCCTTTTTTTGCATGTAGATAACCAGTTTTCCCAATACCGTTTTTTAATGTATTTTATTGATTATATTGTTACAATAGTTCCAATTTTCTCCCCTTTATTACCCTCCACCCAGCATCTCCCTCCCCCAGCAATCCCCCCCAAGTCCGTACCCCTGGTTCATAAAAAATAACTATCCCTCCCTCTCAGATATTAAGACCCTTTTTAATCTTGTAAAGGACAATGGGCGAAGGTCTCAAGCTCCTCTAGCTGCTTCAAGCTGGACATGGTCGTCATCCTACCTACCCTTGGGTCCAGAAAACCCTAATAATAGTGGGGGTGTGGAGGGGAGGGTGGCCTGCCCACGTGGGGAAGGATTGTGCAGACTCCAGGTCATTTGGCTGTCCCCGGACAACGGCGTGCTTGGTTTAACAGGCTGGTGTCCTTGTTGTGTTCTGGGGGCAACAGATTTGGCGAAAAGGGTTAAAAGACATCATTCAATCCATAACTACTAGATGACAAAAAGCAGGGATTAATTTTTCAATGTTCCATATTAGGAGAAAGAAAAAAAGAAAGAAAAAAAGGGCTTCTTTGGAGGAAGGTGTGCTAGGCACATCTCATCTGTCCAAAACCCTTTTGCCCATTATACTTAGTTTTGGCTGAGGGAAATAGTTTAGGTTTCCCCCCTCTCAGACCTCTGGACCCTTTCTGTCCAAGCCATTAGGATAGAAAAGAGAAACCAGTTTTAAAGTGAAGCCCACAGACCACCCCATTCTTCACCAACCCAGCCATTTAATTCAGCCAAACCGTTGAGTCTCAGGAGGCAGCGCTGCAGAGAGGATTAAGTGAGGCTTATGCGTACAGACAATCACTCAGGTAATGCGATCATAGGCTTATGTCCTTTGAAAACAGAAAACACATGTTAATTTATATAACATAACCCACAAACAAGTCTCTAAATCTGTAAGACTGTCTTATTGGGAAGACATCCAGTTGCAAGGCACTTGACATTCTACTTGCCTGCAACTTGATTATCTTTGATGATATCACAGACATGGTTTAATTTTCAAGTGAAACCATATTTTAAATGAGAAGAAACTTTTAAGATGGTTAGTTGCCCTATTTTATAGTCTACTACTGATCATTGTAATTTTCCTTGAATAATGATTTTTCTCCCTAAGATTACCCTCCTTGTCTTTAAAGGGACTACATTAAGTCCATTTTTAATTTATCCTGTTCATTTGCATAAACATAACAAGAGCAGCAAATGATCACTTATGATCTTTAGTTCTGCTTTGCTGGAACTTACCCAAGGAATATTTAGGGTGACCCTCACTCTCTTCTTCAGGGCACAGAAGCTGAGCCACATACCTGGCATTCATCCTTGCCTGTACACACCTGTCCTTTCCAAGTCTTTCTGGTTTTTCATTGTGCCTTAAGGTCCCTTCTAGCCATCTTTCAGGAAAACAACCTTCGTTCCTTCCCTGGAAAGATTGCTGTGGACCGCACAACCAACCACGGTACCAGGCCTTTTATCTCGCGGGCTTTTATTACCTTTGAAAGTCATTCCCCGTTCCTCAGGGCTTTTTGGTAACAACCTGAGCCCAAGTATGTCTCCTTTAGGCTTGACATTCCAGTCAAAGACTTGGTCAAAAAAAAAAAAGAAGAAAAAAAAAAGGAACCTCTATTAACAACTGATCTTATTAGTTCTATGCAAAGAAACTTATGTCGTTACTTACTTGTTTAGAATGCCAAACTCTGGAGGGATCAAATAGGGAGAAAAACATACATCGTGAAGGAAAATCTTTGTCCTAATATTCACTTAACTGGCATTTCCATTCTTCATATTTTCATTTTTCCCCCACTAAAAAAAAAAAAAAATTTGTTTCTCCATTACAGTTGTCTCACTTTTTTCCCCCTCTTGCTTCCCTGCATTCTGCCCCTCCCTTCCCCCACCCAATACCATTTTTTGAGAAGACTATCACTTATCCATTGGTTGCATTGAATCTGTAAATTATACTGAATAATGTGGACATTTTAACAATATTAGTTCTTCTAATCCATGAACTGGGGATGTCTTTCCCTTTATTTGTATGGACATATGTTTTCATTTCTTTTGGGTATATATAAACCTAAGAATGAAATTTTTGGGTCACAAGGTAACTCTACATTTCATCATTTGAGGAACTGCCAGGATGTTTTTTAAAGTGGCTGGGAGGCTTTTTACAAATCACTGTAATCATTGCCATTAGTGAAACCAAGAGAAGATTCCAAACAGATGTGTAACCTGCTCTTTTCTGGCAGGAAAGAAAATTCTCAAATGGGAGATCATACTGTATTCACAGCCAGGAGACGTAGGTCACAATCTTGACCCTGCCTTTAATTATCTATATGACCTTGTGTCATTCATCTCCAGTGGGCACTGTTCCCGTGTCACTGTCTATAAATTAAGAAAGGGAACTGAATTAGATGGTATCCAACTGTAAATTCCAACCCTGAGAATTAAAGTGATGTGATGTTCTTCAATTAATCCTACAAACCATTTTATTAACATTTAAGATTTTGTCTGGCAAAGAAATAGGATATTATCTCTAGATTGTCTTATTACGAAAGAAAAGCAAATATTTTCTATTGTCGCCTTTTTTGTATGTTTTATTGATTATGCTGCTACAGTTGTCCCAATTTCTTTTCTCTTTGCTCCCCTCCATCCAGCAACCCCCTCCCTCCAACAGTGCCCCCCTTAGTCCATGTCCATGGGTTGTGCATAAAGCACTTCTCTACATCCCCCTGTCCACTCCCCACTCTCCTACTATGCTTCTTAATTCCTGCACCATTTCCCTCCCTCTCCTCCTTCCCCCTCCCTGCTGACCTGCCATCCCATGCTCCCCATACCTATGATTCTGTTCATGCTCTGGTTGTCTGATTAGTTTGCCTTTGTTTCCATTCCCTAGCTTCTGTTGATAGTTGTGATACTGTTATTTTAATGTTCATAGTTTTGATCTTCTTTTTCATAAATGTGTCTCTTTAACATTTCATATAATAAGAGCTTGGTGATGATGAACTCATTTAGCTTTACCTTGGCTGGGAATCACTTTATCTGTCTTTCCATTATGAATGATAGCTTTGCTGGGTAGAGTAATCTTGGTTGTAGGTCCTTGCTTTTCATCACTGTGAATATTTCCTGCCAGTCCCTTCTTGCCTGCAAAGTTTCTATTGAGAAATCAGCTGAGAGTCTTCTAGGTACCCATTTGTAGGTAATTCTCCTCTTCTCTCTTGTTGCTTTTAAGATTCTCTCTTTATCCTTAACCTTTGGCATTTTTATTACGATGTGTCTTGGTGTTGTCTGAGAGGGAACAGTGACAATTGCCACCCGCTTTTCCAGGCACTTCTCCCACTTCCCGTACCAAGAAAGCTGCCTCCTTCTCAAGACAGGTAGCTTCTTCCTCTGCCCCAGCCCCCATTTGCTTTCACAGTGAGAAGAATGTGGCTCTGTTTTCCCAAGCTCTGGAACTGCAAGCTACATGGTCTGGTTTGGGGCTGGGATCACTTCTCGGGTTTAAATGGTATGACTGTGTTTTTCACCACAGCTACTGCTAGCTGTGCCTGCCAGCCGCGGTCCCACCTGCCATGCAGGCTCTAGCCATGCTGCCTTCAAGCACTCCTACCACCACCACCACCACCACCCCGTAGCTGCTGCTCCGCTTCTCTTTCTCTCCATCCCGGCTCCGCCCCTCCTACCTTTCTGGATGATCATTTCTTCTTTATTTCTTTGCTGAATTCCCTGTAGTTTCAACTTTTTGTGTTTTCTGGGTTTTTTTTTTTTTTAGTTTTGAAGTGGTTGTAAGTTTCTTTTTAGTTGTGAGGAGACACAGTGCGTGTATTTACACCTCCATCTTGGCCAGAAGTCTATTGTTCCTTATTTTATTTTTTTCTTAGTTAGACCATATGCTGCTTAGTTCTACATAGAAAATAGACATAAACTAGAAGTATTTCAAACATATTTTTGGTTAGAAAAAAGACATCTTCATAGAACTGAAACTTGCTTATAAGGATGCCCAATTTGCATATATATCATATTGGGCAGAAAGCAGTTATTCATTATCTGTTTCTTATCTGTGCTATTCAATGTGTGGGTCACAGATGAGAAGCATTGGCATCACAGGGCAGCTGATTATAAAGGCAAATTCAAAGGCCCCACCTCAGGCCCAATGAGTCAGAGTCTCTGAGGCTGGGACCCAAGAATCTGAATTTTAACAAGATTTCTTGACTGAATCCTATTCACACTGAACTTTGAGGATCCCCAACTCTCAAAACTATTGCTTCAGACCCTATGCATTGAGGTGTTCCATCCTAATATAATTTCATATAATTATATTATATTTCCAACTTGTTTCTAGATTTAATTTCTAATCAGTTTTGAAACAGGAGATTTGGGTTTTACCTGAGTGTCTTTCATGAATGATTTGGAGCTAAATGTGCTTGATTTAGCAGCTGACACTTAATTTATGCCAAAGAGACAATGTCTAGTAGTGACAGCTGAATCAGTAAACCTTGGTTTACTTTCATCTGGCTCAGAAGAAATATCACTTCTTCACAACATAGCTTGTACAAGTCAGCCTGCCTATTTCTTTATCAGTTATTTTTAACAGCAATGAATTGTGAAAACTTCTAACAATCTGTTTCCTAATCGTTGTATTGTATTTGTTTCTCAATGAAGAAAATCTCTTTATACTACAAAAAAATATTTGAAAGATATTTTATAATTTCTAAGGTGTGTTTATGTGCATTTTGTCATTTAATTCTCATGGGGACTCTGTGAAGTAATATGATAATAGAATGACTTTCCATTTAACATGCTAAAAACTTCTAAGTGGAGATAGAGTAATTGAATACAATTGGGACAAAGAGAAATTGACTTAGGCAGTGGAAATGACCCCCAACTCTGACCCATTCACATTAGGGTTCATAGTCCAATTCAGGCCAAACATGAATACCCAAGAATTCCACTGGAGGTAACAGGTGAAAGCTCATCGTCTAAGCAGCCAACATGAGGTGATAGAGAACATACCTGAAGAAGACCGCAAATACGCTAAATGAGTCACCAAAATCCACATGGGAAGATATGACCTCCCAGTTTGACACCTGGAGACTCAGATCCGGGAAATGAGAAAACAGGGTCTTGGGAGTCATTTCTCCTTTCACTCCATAAATTGAGTTCTAATTCTATGCCAGGTACTGTATCCCTCCCTGTCTGGGAACACAATTGAGAGAAAAAGTACAGGGGATCCCTGCAACCATGGGACTTTCAATCTTGCGAGAGAGACAGAGATTAATGAATTAATTATGACAGTTAATGTATAATCATAATCACAAGTTAAGATAAGTGCTTGGGGCAAAAAAGGAATCACAGGTCTATGAAAGAAGAACTGACCTGGTTGGAAGAAGGAAGACTTCCAGAAAAGTGACTCTTGAGTTGAGAATTGAAGAACTGAGTAGGTGTCAACTAAGCTAATGTTCTTCAAAGTAATGTTTATTTTCTACCTCATCCTTTTGTAATGTCTAAATTTGTGGCTGCATTATATTATATATAACATATTAGCATAACTATACCTCTATGAAATTTATAATAAAATAACAAATATGCATATATTTGGAGGTATGTTCTTAGGCCTTCACAATCTGTGAAATGATTTAATAGGAATATGCATAGGTGGGTGGGGACAGAGGACAAAACAAGTATTATGACTTTCATATTTCTGCCTGTTAGAAAAACTGAATCAGCTAGAATTCCCAAGTAGCAAATACTGTTCTCACTAAAGGATCTTTAAAACCCTCCACTTCCACAACACACTCCAGAATGCTGAACATGTTAGGGAAACTGCTCCTTGAGTACTCAATATAGAGACAGAACTGCAGCCCCGTATTTGTTATCTGTTATGGCATAACAAATTATCCCAAAAGTTTGTGGATTAAGAAAACCATTTGTTATCTCATAGTTCCAATGGGTCAGGAATGGAGACATGATTTAGCTGGGTCTTTAGCTCTGGGTCTCCTACAAGGGTGAAGTCATCTCAACTACCCACATAGTTGGTAGCAAGATTCAGTTCCTCGTGGACTCTTGGACTGAGACCTCAGTTCCTCATGAGCTGTTGGTCAGGGGCCTCCCTTGGTTCCTTGCTACACAGGCCTCTCTTATAGAGCATTTCACAATATGACATCTGGTTTCATCAGAGAACTAACAAGCGATAGAGCAAGAGAGTACCAGCAAGAGGTGGTGTGCTAGCAAGACACAAATCACAGTCTTGTAACCTAATTACAGAAATTACATCCCATTACTTTTGCCATATTCTCCTCATTAGAATCATGTCACTAGTTCCAGTCTGAACTCAATATGGGGAGATTACATCAAAGTTTAAATACCAGGAGGCAGGGGTCATTGGGAGCCATGTTCAGAAGCTGCCTACCCCAGGTCCCAAAACAATACTGGGAAAACTCAGCAGAAATGAGGTAGCTAGTACAATAATGATTCCATTCACCATCTTGGATTAATATTGTCACCAAAAGTTCAAAGTCTACTTTAAACCATTCTTAACTTGATGCATACACGTGTGCACTGTATTCCATGCATAATTGTCATTCGAGGGCACTGAATCCTGGCCTCTTCACTTAGCACATTGCCTAAGAGTTCCCTCACTCAAGGCTTGCCAGCCACACTGGTAGTCTGCTCAGAATCTCATCTCATCTATCTAGAACATACTTCCTTTCAAATATGGGCCTGACTGTCCCCTGTCTTCATTCAGTTCTCTGCTCAAATGCCAGATCCTCAGAGAGGCCTTCCTTGACTAACCCCCACATCCCCACCCACTCTTCATTCTCCTTTACTCTGCTTCATGTTTCTCCATAATGCTTATTATTACCTGACATTCCATAATGTACTTTTCATTGATCTGTTTATTGTCTGTCTCCTCCAATAAACGTGTACTTTTGCTCATAAATTCTAGAACCTAGAGTGGTGCCTGGCGCAAAATAAGCACTCAGAAATGTTATCCAAGAAAAGGGATTAGAATTAGGTAAAGCTTCAAGAGACTGAAAACCTAAACTAACAGTAGCTTATATTGAAAAAGAAGGTTAAATTGCCCTCAGGTAAATGAAGTCCAATGTATGGTGTAATGACTGCTCATCAATCAGTCCAGTGCTGGTGTGGCCACTCAATACTCATCAGGAACCCTGATTCCTTCTATCAAATTATCCCCCTATGCTTAAAGTTTAACTATCAACCTTTGCCATGCACAGTGTAGGTGGTTTGGGATTTGGATAACAATCACATAACAAAAACAGACGACACCTTGGCTTTACTGAGAAGAATGATGATCTCACACAGTCTCACCAGCAGTATACGGGAGTGAAAGCTGCTCCACATCCTCACTAACACTTGGTGTTGTCAAGATTTACATGTTTTTTCCAATCTCGTGGCTATATTGTGGGACTTTATTATAGCCTAAGTTTGCATTTCCCTAAATGTAAAAACAATTAAGCAATTTTTCATACATTTATATCATTTGATTTCTTTTTTGTGCAGTGCCTCTTCACTACTATTTTACTGTTGGGTTGTTTGTATTTCCTTTAACTTATTTGTAAAAGTTCTTTATATATTCTCAATATTAATCCTTTACTGGCTATATGTATTGAAAATCTCTTCTCCCATGCTGTGCTCTTCCTTTTCCATGTTTGTAGTGACTTGATAAAATCCTTAATTTGTCAGTCTTTTCTTTACATTTAATGCTTTTAGTGTTCTGGTTAAAAAGTCTTTTTCTACACTAAGGTCATGAAGATATTCTTCTATATTAACTTCTAAAGTTTTATTATTTTGCTTTTCACATTTAACCTATGATACATCTGGAAATTAGTTTTATGTAAGGTTCAAGGTAAAATGTTGTTTTCTTTTTTCCCATATGTCTTAGTTGTCCCAGCTTTACCTCTGTCCTATTTGTCAAGAATCAAGTGTTCATTTGTGCGTTAGTCTTTATCTGGGTTTTCTAAACTGCTTCATTTTCTTACTCATCTATCTGTGTACTGATACAATAATTACTATAGCTTTATAAGTCTTGAAATTCAATAGCGAAAGCCCTCCCATCCTGTTAATACCTTTCAAAATAATTTTGTCTGTTTTTGGCTCTATGTATATAAATTGTAGTATAAGCCTATCATGTTCCACAAGAAAAATTGTTGAGTTTTTGATTGGCATTTTATTTAATCTATTGATCAATTTGGGATAATTTTATGTATTTTAAAATATAAATATTTGTGCACACACACCATATCTAGCTACACATCCATGAATGCTATATCATTTCATTTATTTGAATCTTCTTTTACTCTTCTCATTAAAATTAAAGAATGAAGGGTTAGATTTATTCTTAGGTAGGAGATAGTTTTTTGCCTTTTTTTATCGTTGTTCTTTTACAGTTGTCCCAATTTTTCCCCTGTTGCTCTCCCCAGCCCCACCCAGCCTGACTCCCATGGTCAACCCCCTCCCTGTTGGTACTAGATAATTTTAATTATAAATTGTATCTTTTTATTTTCTCTTAGTTACCAGTACAAAGAATAATTTGATTTTATAAGCAATAGAGTTGATTTTTAATGTTCATTTTATATCCAAAAGTCTTAAATTCTACCAATTTGTTAATTTTTTTGGATTTTCTATGTATGCACAATGATATTATTTGTGAATGGCACTTTTATTTCTTTCTTTTTAATCCAGCCTAAAGGATCCCAAGATCTCTATCCTTCCAAATACTTGTTATGTCTTTGTTTTTGTATACAAATGTATTTAATTTTTAAAGTAAGGCATTTTTTTACTTTTATTTTTCTTTTTTATTGACTTTATTGACGTGACATTGGTTACTAAAATTATGTAAATTTCAGGTGTACAAGTCTATAACAAATCATCTGTATATTGTATTGTGTGTTCACCACCCCAAGTCTCCGTCCATCATCATTTATCCTCCTTTACCCTCTCTTATCTCCCTATACACCCACTTCCCTCTGGTAATCACCATACTGTTATCTGTGTCTATGAGGTTTTTTTTCCTTTTTGTGTATTTCCATCACCTTTTTCACCCAGCCCAACAAAACTCCTCCCCTCTGATAGCTGTCAGTCTGCTCTCTATGAGTCTGTTTCTATTTTGCTTATTAGTTTACTTTGTCTATTTTGTTCATTAGATTCCATATATGAGTGAAATCACATGGTATTTGTCTTTCTCTGACTTGTTTCACTTGGCATAATGGCGTGATGACACATGCATAAAAACACATAAATCATAATTTTACAAGTTGATGAATAGTCACAAAAAAAAATACACTCATGTAACCACCACCCTAGCCAATGGACTGTGAGCAGAAGCGGTTATTTATGGGCTGAGGCAAATAAAAATTGTTCTGGGGCCCTCAGCATTCTCATCTTCTGTGATGATGATCTGGGATAGCAAGATGGCAGTGAACCACTTCTCTTACTCTTCCAGATTCCAGATAACGTGCAGATGCTTCTCACTGGTGAAAACTAATTGTAACCCTGTCCCCAAGAGAGTCTGGCAAATGTAGTTTCCAAGATCCCACCCTTGGACTATGAGAGAGAGCTTTAAAAGGCAAAATATTCGCCAACAAAAGCTTTTGCCCATGAGTGTTATCTTTCTTATAAAGACAAGAAGAGGTTTGAGTATCTTTCTATAGTAGCAGCATTCTCCTGCATTTGCATGCCAAACATCCCCGAGTGGGGAGAGAATAGTGCGATGTTATAGCAACTGAGCTAGAAACTCACATTAGAGAACGTTTATTCATGAGATCATTGTTGGGAGAGGAAAAAACTGAGAACAATTGAACTAGAGAATCTGGAAACACATCTTCAGGTTTTCTATCTGAGCTCTAAATTAACAGGAAAAGCATCATGTTCTCAATACATACTAATAAAATAAAATAAAATAAAATGACTGTACTTTAAAGATGAAAGTGAAAGCTCTGATTATCATTCCTAGCAAAATATTTTGGGCCTTGGAAATGAGGTCATTTGAGATTCTTGCAAAATGTGTGGCTTTCGGTTAATCTTAATTTAGTTTCTTGACTAAACGAACACTGAATTTGATTCCTTCAACTTATTTCAGAGTAATTTTTCACTACATCATGGCTTCTCAAGCCACCACCCTTAGTGTTAGCCATGTCAATAATAATACAATGGGTTCTTCACTTATTATAAGATGATAAGAATGCAATCAGTCATTTTCAGGTCTACATTGCCCTTCTTCTGGCTTCTGAAAGGCAGTATAGAGTTAAGCTTTCTTTCATTTTTCCCTTTCAAATGGATATTCACAAATTTATTTTTTCCCACAGCAGATGTATCACTTTTAAAAATTGCTTAAGCTGTTACAGTTGTTCCCATGTTTTCTCCCCTTTCCCCCCCTCAACTAGCACCACCCTAACCCTAACCCCCAGCCAATTCCCAAATTGTTCTCTGTGTCCATGAACTGTACATAAATGTTCCTTGGTTAATCCCTTCACCATCTTTCATCCCATCCCCTCACCTCTTTTCCAGCAGCTGTCAGTCTGTTTCATGTATCTAAGTTCCTGTTATTATTTTGTTCATTAGTTTATTGTGTTCATTAGATTCTACATATAAGTGAGATCATGTGGTATTTTTCTTTCAATGACTGGCTTAATTCACTTAGAATAATTTTCTCCAGGTCCATACATACAGTTGCAAAATGTAAGAGTTTCTTTTTCACTGCTGCATAGTATTCCATTGTGTAAATGTACCACAGCTTTTTTATCCACTCATCCACTGATGGACACTTAGGCTGTTTCCAAATGTTGGCTATAGTAAATAGAGGCTACGAACATAGGGGAGCACATATATTTTTTGTGTTGGTGTTTTGGGATCTTTGGGGTATATTCCCAGAAGTGAAATCGCTGGGGCAAAAAGGAGTCCCATTTTTAATTTTTAAAGGATAATCCATATTGTTTTCCACAGTGGCTGCACCAGTCTGCCTTTCCACCAACAGTGCACTAGGGTTCCCTTTTCTCCATCCATATCACTGCTTATTGTTTGCTGATTTATTGATGGTAGCAATTTGGACAAGTATGAGGTGATATCTCATTGTGGTTTTAATTTGCATTTCTCTGATGATTAGTGATGTTGAGCATTTTTTCATGTGTCCATGGGCTCTCCGTATGTCTTCTTTGGAGAAGTGTTTATTCAGGTCCCTTGACCATTTCTTAATCGGATTGTCTTGCTGGCATTGACTTATATAAGCTCTTCATATATTTTGGAGATTAAACCCTTGTCAGATGTATCATTGGAGAAAATGTTCTCCCATACAGTGGGTTCCCTATTGGTCCTGGTGGGTTTTTTTTTAAAGCTGTACAAAAGCTTTAGTACCTATTTTATATTATTATTGTGATGGCTGAATGAAATAACATGTATATAGTACTAAGAACAGAGCCGAGCAGGTACTAAGAGCTCAATAGGATTAGCAATTATTATTATTCAGTGATACATATCTCCTACTAGCTAATCAAAACTGCTGTAACCTCCATGTGAGGCTTCTTTACTCCATACCATGGCAGTGTCTCTAAGAATCTCTCTGAGTATCATAGTGTGATATATATATGCATGCCTGGTATGGATTGATTGCCAGGAAACATTGTTTTTAATGAAAAAGAAAGAAAGAAAACAGTCCCATTCACAACAGGATCAAAAACATAAGATACTCAGGAATAAAATTAACCAAGGAGGTAAAAGATCTCTACACTGAAAACTGTAAGATATTGATGGAAGAAATCGAAGAAGACACAAATAAATGGCAAGGTACCTTATGTTCATGGATTGGAAAAACTAGTATTGTTAAAATAGATTTAAGACCCAGAGCCATCTATAAATTTAATGTGATCTCTATCAAGATTCTAATGGCATTTTTTACAGAAGTAAAAAATAACAACAACAAAAAAAACAATCCTTAAATGTATATGGAACCACAAAAGACCCCAGAATAGCCAGAGCAACCCTGAAAATAAACAAAGCAGGAGGCACCACTCTTCCTGATTTCCAATATATCTTATGAACCCTCTGAAGGAGAAAATGCTTGGGAAGCACTTTAAAAACCAGATCATTTTCCCACACAAAATGGAGATCAAAGGCTTCCTGAATGACATGCATGCCAACCATTCTCTCTCCTTGGTGGCTTTACATGTGCTGTTCCTGTGTCCGGAATGTCCTTCAACCTTCTGCATCTGGATAACTCCTATTTATCCCTTAAGACATGGTTTAAACATGCCTCCTTCCAGAAACCTTTGCTAACATGCTACTACCCACCATCTGTACTGGGCAACTCAGTACCAAATCAAGTGAGCTAGCCATCACTGTCCTGCCTGGTCTCTGTGTATTCCTCTCTCATTGCATTTATCCACTAGCTTTACACCATTTTATTGCGTCCTTCCATCATCAGGCTATGCATTCTTGCAATGCAAGAACGGTAACTTTCACCTTTATCCCTTGAATCTAGGAAAATGATTTTATGGAACAAAGCAAGAGTTCAATAAACACAAATGAATCTCTACCAAATTATCATTTCTTCATTGTTATAGACGTGTGCATATAAAAAGAAGGAAAAAGAATGGTCAGTGTTCTGAAGAATATATAATCTAGTTAGAACAAAAAGGAACATGAAAATGTCGAAGTGAAAGATAGTGTGTCAGCGATTGCTACAATAAGTTTACATAATAAACAACCTCAAAATCTCACTGATAAAAAACAGCAGGCATTTTGTTTTTCACTCAAAGGTATGCTGTTCTGCTGGTCAGATTCAGAATTCATTGCAAACTGGTGTCATATCTGCCCTCCCAGCAGTTAGCTAAGGGGGATCTTCTGGTGAATCCCCAGACCACAAGAAGCTGGCAAAACCACCCACCTACACTTAAGCTTCTGCTCACATTGCATTGGCCAAAGCAAGTCACATGACCAAGGACAGCATGTGCAGGAAGCAAGTATTTTCTACCCACAGTTGGAGAGGTAGGGAGTAAACATTTGCTGAATGATAAATTATCATGCAGAGTATCAGAATATCCATTCTAAATGTTTGGGAATGGCACTAACTGTTCTGAATACACAGAGAAGAGAGATTGTAATGAGTTGGGGTAGTCTAAGAAGATTTGAGAGCAAAAATATTTCAGCTAGGTCTTTTAAAATAGGTAAAACCAAACGAGGGGAAAGGGAGCATTCCCTGGGGAAGGAACTGAATGAGCAGAGGTGAAAAAATGGGATATTCATAGTATAAATCACAGTATATTTAAGATCAGCTGAGTGCAGTTAAAAGAGGACCAGAAGAATAGACTACAGAAGTTAGAATTTACCCTTCAGCATTTGTTTAGCCGTTAAAGTATTTGAAGCAATTAGATGGTGTGACTCCTGACTCTACTTCTTTCCTCATTTTGCCTGGATAGCCTCCCTGCCCCCAAATATCCATCAGGATTCCTCTGTTGCAAGCACACAGAAAGTAGCCCTGGCAGGCTTAGCATAAATAGAATAACAAGGAAGGTAAACCAAGAGAGAAAAATGGAGGCTGTGTGGGAGCCATGGCCATAGTCATATCATATCATATCATATCCCATGAATCTAGCAAGAGCAGCACGTGTACTGTTAATACTGGACTCAGAATTCACACTGTCACCAGTACAGCATACTGGGACATAGGACCCCAGGCCTTAAAATCAGCATCACTGTTTCTATGGCCCTTCAACAGGGCTGGTATGACTGTTGCTGCTTCAGCCACTACTCATCTTCAAATATAGTCTCATGTGGTCAAATATATTGCATCTGTTCCAGATTTAAACTTTGGGCTGGGTGCACCTAATTGGTTGAGGTGACGTCACTCATCTGTATCCTAGCTGCAGAGGCTGCTGGGAAATCAAGTGTCAGTATATTTAGCATTTATACTGGGAGATAGGCCCCCACTTCCCATGTATAAGACAGAAGTCTTCAGAAACAGGAAGTGGATCTACCTCTAAAAACTTCACAGTTGTTGTTTTTTTTCACTATTAGCATTCCAGCCACACACTTTCTTCTTCTGAAGTACTATAGCAATTTGTACTGGAACTGCTCCTTTGATATTTGTCTCATGCATTTTTGAATTGTCAAAAGGCCTGTGTTTGTCTCTCTAGCTCCATTATAAGCAATAGGGAGGCAGCGACCATGGGTTATATTCCTATAAATCCGAAGTGCTTGTCCCAGGGAATTGCTCAGAGAGCCTCAGTGTGATTTTTACTAATTGACCGATAAAAGTGCTGAGTGAGTGCTGAGAAACAGAAGGGGCAAAGAAATCATAACATTCTAATATTACAGTGTTTTAGGCAAGTAGTAATAAAGGTCTGAATTGGGTGTTCAAGTGGAGGGAAAGAGAAAGATGCAATATATTAAGACAGTGGAGTGCTGGAGCTCCTAGCACCTCTACTGGGAGAGCTGACTGCACACGTCTTCCCACCTGCTCCAAACCCTAGGCTTCAGTGACATCTCATTAGTAGCTTGAAATAGGCCATGGTGGTAATATTTACACCACAGGATTCTGCAAATGCTTTAAAGCTGGACCTTTTTTTTTTTTTTTTTTCTGCTGTTTCCAAACTTTTTTTCCCAATTACAGTTTACATTCAGTGTTATTCTGTATTAGTTCCAGATGTACAGCATAGTGGTTAGACAGTCGTGTAACTTACAAAGTGATCCACCCATTGTCTCGAGTGCCCACCTGGCATCATGCATAGTTATTACAATATTATTGACTCTATTCCCCCTGGCTGGTTTGGCTCAGTGGATTGAGCGTCGGCCTGCGAGCTAAGTGTCGCTGGTTCGATCTTCCAGTCAGGGCACATCAGAGAAGGAAAACTCTGATTCCAAAAACCCTCCGCTGCCTTGCGGCATACCTCTTCAGGGGAAGGCTAAGGGAGTAAACCCCGACAGAAAATCCAGAGCCGGAGTCCCTAAGGCGGTTTGACGTTGTAGTCAACACCGGCAACTCCTGCGGCACACCTGAAGCCAAACTGTATTGACTCCGTCTTTCCCTTGGACCCTTCAGCTGCGAAGAGAGGGGGGGTCTGCTGCATGGGCAACAGCAGACCCTCCATATCACCCTGCCCAGGCTCTGTAGCTTCAGCTTCACCGGAGAGGACACTCCAGCGTCATCGCAAGATGTCAATTCAACACGGGAGGAGACAGATACCGTGTCACTCCCGAGTCGGACTGCACAGCCATTCTCGGTGGTGCAGATAGACTCTTAAGAAGCTACACCATCGTCTCTCGAGACGGACGGCTGCCGACGACGATTGACTCTATTCCCTGTGCTGCAATTTACATGTCTGTGACTATTCAGATTTATACTTCTTAATCCCTTCACCTTTTTCACCCAGTCCCCCAACCCTTTCTTCTGTAAACTGTCAGTCTGTTCTCTGTTTCTATGAGTTTGTTTCTATTTTTGTTTGTTTGTTTGTTTGTTTGTTTTGTTCTTTAGATTCCACATATAAGTGAAATCATGTGGTCTTTGTCTTTCTTTGTCTGACTTATTTCACTCAGCATAATACTTTCTAAGTCCGTCCATGCTGTCACAAAACATCAGATGTTTTTTTATGACTGAGTAATATTTCATTATATATACCACTTTTTAAAAATCCACTTATCTTTTGATAGGCACGTGGCTTGTTTTCATATCTTGGCTATTGTAAAAAATACTGCAATGAACATAAGGGTACACATGTTCTTTTGGATTAGTGTTTTGGGTTTTTCAGATATATTCCCAGAAATGAAATCACTGAGTCATAAGGCAATTCTAGTTTTAGATTTTTGAGGAACCCCCACACTGTTTTCCATAGTGCTTGCACCAATCTACATTCAGGCTTTTTTTTCTTCCCCAAAGGGAGCCAGTCATTATACATTGACTACGATGCCATGAAACTAAGGAAAAAAGAGACTCTCTGGTCCTCTTTCATTTGCAGCAATATGCAGCAATATATAGCAATTTAATACCTATTGCACATATGTTATTCATGTTTTGAATGTAATTCTTCCTGATGTGGAGCTCTAAGCATGAATAATTTTACTTGCCTGTAAGGAAATAATAAGAATGAATGAGAAGATGAGAGAGTTTGTATATTCCTATGTTTGATTAAAAAATCTTTTAGTTTAATTCTTAAGAGACGTATTGCATAACGTAAAATAATCAAATAACAATTTAATAAGTGTGATATAATTTTATGAGATTAGTTAGGTAATAATGCAGGAAAAAAAAGAGATTAACAATGAAGAATAAGTTCCCAACTCAATCTTCATTCACTGCCCTTTCACCCCACTCCACTAGACAGCTTCCATCCTTAATATGGGTATTCTCACCTTGGCAGGGAGGGAAAGTCATTTAATTCTGTGAGCAGAGGACAGCCATGACACTGCACCTTCAAATGAGCACTGGTACAAAACAATGGAAAACAGCTCCCCTTGAGTAGAAAATAATATATGCATTTCCATTTGGTGGCATGATTCTTTTATAGCCTCCTGCCCTTCTTGTTCAAATGTTAATGAAATGCTTTCAGCATGCTCTAATAGTCAGAATCTGCTCAATGACAGAAGAACCACTAACTGGTCCATCAGGCTGTGTTATTCTCCCTGGATTGTGTGGCCCCTGCTACCACGTGTCCTTCAAAGGGAACAATGAGGAGGGGTCTCCAGACAACAACTTGGGCCAGTGTTAAGAGTCAGAATGGCCACATTTCCTTTCTGAAATGAAGGATGCTTGCACTTAAAAGTCTTTAAGAAGAAGAAATATTGAGAGCAATTTCTGTAAAAACTTGAAGCTAAATGTGTGGTTTTTCACTATTGTGCTGTGTCTGGTGTCTGTAGAATGAATCTTGTTGATGCCAGTTTCAAGGTTGCTGTTCTTTGTGCTTTTAAACCAAGGTCAAGCGAGAAGCAGCTCAGAGGCCTTGAGATTGTCATTGACAAGGAAAATAGAAACTTTATAGCTGGACCATTAATTAATCACTTCCATAAAAATAGAAGTAGGAAAATATATGTATACACATAAAATTTTGCATGTCAACAGAAAATTGTGATATTCTGCATGTAATTATATATGTATAAACATACTTTAAAGCACATTAAAATATATGCTCTGTAACTAGATAGGTTTAGGGAAAAATATAAAGTAGTCTATATTACAATAACTTTCAAAATTGCTGTAGCGGAGGCTGCCCTTGAAGAAGTCTGAAGTTTAAGTTAACTGTCTCAGTTAAAATCAATTTGAATCTTTATTGCCAATGTGTTTTACTAGACTCCAACATCTCAAAAGTAAATTAATACAAAGAATATTATTGAGAGAATATTTAGCTCCCCTCACAAAATATGACAATTAACAACAAAACAATCCACATCTGAGGCATTTCTCAAAATAAGTGTTTAAAGTCAAAACTTGCACATGAAAATTTGTCTCAAATCATAGTTTACTAATTCTGAGCAGCCTTCAGTAAACCTTTCATGAGCACAGACAAAAGTATATTTCCGATAGTCTTCTGAAATATTTAACATGGTGTGGAGCTTCTTCCTAGTAGGTTCACAATGAACACTTTTTGTTAATTGCTAGTTTGAAAGTTCAATATTTTTTGTTTCTTGAAAATGTTTACCTTAAGTGGAAATTTAGAAATTGTTTTTAGGAAGAAATTATATTTTCTTTTAATACAAATAAGCAGCATCATACTTCTATAAGAAAGCAGACTCTTCTCATGCTTTTTTCAAATTCTTCCAAAAGACAATGTTAGTAAAGTAATAGTTCACTCTTCCACGATGTTAAGAAATCAAATATTATATAAAAGTCATTTCTTCATTATGCAAACAAACATTTAACATTTAAACATTGAAAAGTGACTGTGAACCAGGAATTTTATCAGGTTCTAAAGACAGAGCAATGATCAAAACATCCATCATTTCTGCTGCAGAAAGACTTAGGAAGGCCATTCATCCCAGAATGGTGGTTCATGCAGGGTTCCACACAGGAGGTAGCCTCTAAACAGAATACCAAAGGAGGGGAAAGGTTTAGCCAGGCTGAAGAAAATGGTGGCATTTCCAGTAGCAGAAGGAGCAAATGGTCAGGAGAGAGAAAAGATCTTGAAGGGATTAAAATTCATTTAATTGTGTCTAGATTTTAGCATTTGAATCAAAACTTGGTGAAGGACAAGTTTCTGAAAGGTGAGCCTGAGCAAAATCAGTGTGGTTCTCTGTGAGCCCTGACAAGGGCTAGGGATTTGCCATGAGGGCAACCCCATGCCATTAAAAGGTTTCAAGAAGGGATGAGGGTAAGATTTGAGTCTTAAGGAAAGTAAAAGGGAGATAGGTCTATGTCAAAATTTCTCAACCTGGGTACTATTTTGCATCAGATTGTTCTATATTGTTGGGGACTGTCCTGTGCATTGTAGTATGTTTAGTAGCATCCCTGGACTTTACCCATGAAATAACAAAAGCCCTCTCCCCCTGGCTGTGACAACCAAAAACGTCTCCAAACCTTATCAATGTCTGCGGAAGGAACAAATGACCCCTGGTTGATAACTACTTGCCTGTTCAAATGACAGTGTTTTACAGCCTTGGTTCCCCATTAGAATTACCTGGGATGCTTTTAAAACACACTGTTGCCCTGCCCTCTTCAGTTCCCCATTAGATCAGACTCATGGAGGGTAACACCTAAGCAGGGCTATTTTCTGAAATAAATTCTGATGCGCAGCTAAGCTCAGGAGCTGATGATATAGGTAACATTTAAACTCCTTCGCCCACTGTCCTTTACAAGATTACAAAGAGTACTAATATTTGAGGGGGAGGATAGTTATTTTTTACGAACCAGGGGTATGGACTTGGGGGGGGATTGCTGGGGGAGGGAGATGCTGGGTGGAGGGGAGCAAAGGGGAGAAAATTGGAACTGTTGTAACAATATAATCAACAAAAAACATTAAAAAAAAACAAAAAAAAAAACCAAAAAAAACCCTAAGAACCCATATACAGGGTGGGGCAAAAGTAGGTTTATAGTCATGAGTACCCAAAACAGTTTATTCTTATATTATTACTTATTAATTATTGTATTAGTTTCCATACAAACACCACACCTTCTGTTAAATTTTAACTTTGAAGTAAAATTTTTTTGCCTATTATTTTTTCCTTTTTATTGAATTTATTGGGGTGACCCTAATAGCAAAATTATACAGGTTTCAGGTGCACAATTTGACAACACGTCATTTGTACATTGTATTGTGTGTTCACCACCCAAGTCAAGTCTCCTTCCATCACCATTGATCCCCCCATAGCCTCCTCCACCTCCTTCCACCACTGTCCCCCAACCCACAATCACCACACTTGTTTTTGTCAGCCTGCTCTCTAATGAACAAACAAGCAAAATAATGACAGACTCATAGATAGAAAAGCATATCATTTAAAGTATGAAGATAATAATGAAGCTAATGGGTATTAAATAGTTGAAATATTGGTTATCTCTGAGAAGCAAGAAAGTTGGAGTGAGAACAAGGCAATGGTTTTTTTATTCTTTTTTTTTATTTTTCTATTTTTTATTGCTGAAAATGAAAAATGTTTTTTTCCCTTTTTTGATTTTTTTATTGTTGTTCTATTACAGTTGTCACAATTTTTCTCCCATTGCTCTCCACTGCCCTGTCCCCTACCACTCCCATAGTCAATCTCCACCCTGTTGTCCATGTTCATGGGTCATTTATACTAGTTTCTTGACTAGAACCACCCCCCCCCATTTTTCCTTTTTCCTCTCCCTCTCCCCTGTGGTCACTGTCAGTCTGTTCCTTGTTTCCATGCCTCTGGTTCTGTTTTGCTTATTTGTTTGTTTTGTTCATTAGGTTCCTGTATTAGGTGAGATCATATGGCATTTGTTTTTTGCCACCTGGTTTATTTCATTAAACATAATTCTCTCCAGTTCCATCTATGTTGTCGCAAAAGGTAGCAGTTCCTTCTTTCTTTCTGATGCATAGTATTCCATTGTGTAAATGTACCACAGGTTTTTGATCCACTCATCTACAGATGGGCATTTAGGCTGTTACCAGCACATGGTTATAGTAAATAGTGCTGTTATGAACATAGGGGTGCAGAGGTTCTTTTGAATTGTTATTTCAGGATTCTTCAGGTATAAGCCCAGCAGTAGAATCACTGGTTCAAAAGGCAGTTCCATTTTTAGTTTTTTGAGGAAACTCCATACTGTTTTCCACAGTGGCTGCACCAGTCTGCATTCCCACCAACAGTGCAGTAGGGTTCCCATTTCTCCACATCCTCGCCAGCACTTGTTTGTTGATTTGTTGATGATGTCCATTCTGTCTGGTGTGAGGTGGTATCTCATTGTGGTTTTAATTTGCATCTCTCTGATGGCCAGTGATGTTGAGCATTCTTTCATATGTCTATGGGCCCTCTGTATGTCCTCCTGGAGAAGTGTCTGTTCAGGCTCTTAGCCCATTTTTTAATTGCATTGTTTGTGTTCCTGGTGTTGAGTCATATGTGTTATTTATATATTTTGGAGCTCAAACCCTTGTCCTAGGTATCATTGGCGAGCATGTTTTTCCATATGATTGGTTCTCTTTTCATTTTGATGATGTTTTCTTTAGCTGAGTAGAAGCTTTTTAATTTGATATAATTCCATTTGTTTATTCTTTCCTTTATTTCCCTTGCCCTAGAGGATATGTCAGCAAAAAATATTGCTGTGTGGAATATCTGAGATTTTACTGCCTATGTTTTCCTCTAGGACTTTTATGGTATCATGACTTATGTTTAAGTCTTTTATCCATCTTGACTTTATTCTGATGTGTGGTGTAAGTTGGTGGTCTAGTTTCATTTTTTTTTTTTTTTTTGCATGTACCATTCCAGTTCTCTCAACACCATTTGTTGAAGAGGCTCTTCTCACTCCATTTATGCTCCTTCCCCCTTTGTCAAATAGTAGTGGCCCATATAGACTTGGATTTATTTCTGGTCTCTCTATTCTGTTCCACTGATCTATGTGTCTGTTCTTATGCCAGTACCAGACTGTTTTGACTACAGTGGTCTTGTAATATAGTTTGATATCAGGTATTATGATTCCTCCTACTTTGTTCTTCTTTCTTAAGATTGCTGAGGCTATTCAGGGTTGTTTTGGGTTCCATATAAATTTTTGAAATATTTGTTCCAGATCTGTGAAATATGTCATTGGTATTTTAATAGAGATTGTGTTGAATTTATAGATTGCTTTGGGTAGTATGGAGATCTTAATGATGTTAATTCTTCCAATCCATGAGCACGGTATATGCTTCCATTTATTTGTATCTTTCTTAATTTCTTCCTTCAGTGTTCTGTAGTCTTCCAAGTACAGGTCTTAACCTCTCCTTGGTTAAGTTTATTCCTAAGCACTTTATTTTTCTTGATGCTATAGTAAATAAGATTTTTCCTAGTTTCTGTTTCTGGTATTTCTTTGTTGGTGTAAAAAATGCCTTTGATTTATGAATATTGACTTTATATACCACTGTTTTGCCAAATTCACTTATTAGGTTGAGTAGTTTTGGGTAGAGCCTATAGGATTTTCTATGTACACTATCATGTCATCTGCAAATAATTACAGTTTTACTTGAAGTAAGCTTTTTAAATGTCCTACTCTTCATATTGAACATAATGTATATGTTCCCTTGTGAATCATATCCATAATTAGGAACATTTGAAAATATTTATATGCAAGTCAAGAAACTGCTATTAGGCATTATTGCACTGGATGGCATGCCTAACTCATCCACCAGATGGCCCAAGACTGTAATTCACTGTTGATTTTGTCTTTGTTTTGGATACCTCTAGGAAGTCCAAGAAATTATGAGATTCAAGGTTCCTTTCTTGTCAACATTTCTATGTCTATTTGTCCCTTTACTTGCCCTCACTGAATAACCCTTATTTACTATATTTTTACTCTAATTTGGAGATTTAATCAACTATAAACAGAAAACCTCTAAACCAGATTATTGTAACTGAGTTAAATAATAACCACTATGTCTTACAGGAAGAGTTAAGAGTGTCTTCAACAAAGTAATATAATAATATTTGGTATACAAGAAGCTTCCCAATTCATTCCCAACTCATCATTAGTGTAAAGCAAGTATCAAATTCAGACAAGATATCACACACATGCACTGAGCAGAGAGAGGGGAGCTCATCTATTAATATAGATGCAAAAATATAAATGAAACATTATCTAATAAATGTATTAAACTGATAATATATTTAGGTTCTGCAAAGTTTATGTCAAGAGCAAACTAATTCAACATTGGTAAGTATAAAAATGAAATATAATACATTAAAAAAAGGAGGAAAAGAACATCATATTTAACAGATAAAATTCAACAACCATTCTTTTTATGAAAAAAGATTAAAATGGGGCATCAGCAGTACAAGCATTTCCTAAACATATGAGACAATGAATACAGAAATCACAGAAAAAAGTTGATAGAATTTGCCATATAAAAATGGAAAATTTTTATATCACAAAAGAGTGTATAGAGTTAAAAGATAAGCAAAAGACTAAGGGAAAATATTTTCAAATAATTTTGAAATAACAAAGAATTATCCATAATATTATAGAATTCCTAAAAACTGAGATACAAACATGTAACAAAAAATCAGCAAAGGACATGAGTAGATGGCTTACAAAAGAAATCTAAATGGCCAATAAGTATATGGGAAAAGAAATATATCCTCACTAATAATTTTGACTATTGTTATAATATCATTTTCTCCAAAATATTATAAATACTAATAACTTGAGAATTTGCAAGGATATGGGGGAAAAGCAGCACTTTCTTACACATTGATGATGATGGTATTACAGCACTTTAAAAGGGCAATTTGGTAGAAGTTGCCAGGATTTTAAATAAATTTGATCCAGCAAAGTTCATTTCTAATATTCCCTACAGGATAATCATATAAGTACCCAAAGAAATATGGATTTTTTAAATAAATTGCTTTCCAAAGTGAAAATTTGGAACCTACCTACTTAAGAACATTAAGAAAGATTAAATAAGTCATGGCACATCTATATCATGGAATACTGAAAAACTGTGTAATTAGGTAGTAAAATGGAAAGAGCTCCAAGATACACAGTGTACAAAATTTAAAAAGATTATATTTTATACCTAGTTTCTTGCCCGTCTTTGTCCTGCTTCCCTCAGTATCTTATCAGTTTCCCCTGGAAGAGTCCCTTAATAAATCACTTGCACATGAATCTTCATCTCAAGGTCTGTTTCTAGGCCAATCAACCAAAGATAGACTCCTATAGGGATATGGTAGGATGGAAGGGAAATCTCTGCACTTACCCTTGAGGGCTACTGAACAGAACCAACATAAGATCTCCCTGTTAAATGAAACACTCCCTTGTGTCCATAGGGAAATAACCAAACATGTGTGAAAGATTACATAGCAAATCATTAAAAAATGACTATCCCTGGAAATTAGGGTTGAAGGAAGGTGAACAGGGATTTTTACCTTTTATTCTGCATATTTTTGTATCAACTGAATCTTGTTACAATGAGCATGAGTTCAAATATTACAACGGTGGTTAAAGTGAAGGGTCTTTGTCACTGCCATGCATGTACATAGCATACTATAACCGGAACTGTGTCCGGTTATAGTATGAATACACAGAGCCTTCCCAAGGAATATGTGGGCACCAGGAACTTTAAGAAAATCAGTATCACCTGATCTCACTTATATGTGGAATCTAATGAACAAAATAAACTAACAAACAAAACAGAAACAGAAGCATAGATAGATAAAACAACCTGACAGCTGTCAGTGTGAGGGAGACTGGGTGAAACATGGTAATGGGATTAGCCAAATAATATTTACGCATGGCCCACAGACAGGAACAACTGATGTAGGGGATGGCCTGGGGGGAGGGGACAAAGGGAGAAAAAGTGAGGACAACTGTAATAGCATAAACAATAAAATGTAAAAGAAGAAACAAAATCAATTGCTAGATCTTAACTTCCATATGTACTCTTACCTTAAACTAATTATATTGACCACTTTTTAGCCTGCCTTTGTAAAATTATACTTTTGTTACTTCTTCCCTATCCTAAATATTACTATAGTGTATTTCCCTCAGAGCATTAAAACATCTGGGGTGCCAAAAAGAATAGTTAGAAATAATTTGAACTATTGCTCTTGGGAAAGTAAATGAGTCTAATGACTAGGTAACAAAATCTTATTTTTGCTGATATATGACTACCTTATATTTGGCATATATTTCAGAAGGAGTTAAAAGAATTGAGTATTACCCATTGAAAAGAACTCCTTCTATTGCCATCTACTTATTTATGTGAAAGTTTATCAGTATTTAGATCTAAAAGAGCAGACAATGGGAATAGACTTGATGCTGAATTCTCTTTGTGTAATGAATTAACATTCATCCAGAAATATAAATGAATTAGAAAAAATCCCTAGCTGTTTTATCAAGAGATTCAATTTTAATAAGATTTTACTTTTAATGTTTAATAATTATTTATCAAATTATGTACTAGATTTCTAGCGTTTTTGGTTAATTGACAGACAATCCAAAAAAGAATTTTTAAAAACCTAACAATGAATTATCATAGCAGTTTTAAAAAATTAATTTTGACTAGTACATATTTCTGTAAGGGAGATATATAGTATAAAATTGTGTGATAGAAGTGGAATAAAAATTCAATTTCAAGAGAAAAAGGAGGGGTGGGGCTGGGTAGGGGTGGGTGAAGGGAGGTGAAATGGGGACGTCTGTAATAGTACTAATAATAAAAATAAAGACATTTTTTAAAAGAAAAAGAAAAAAGGAAACAGTAAAGCTCTGCTGTTAAAAAAGAGTTTGTGCATTTATTTTTAAATTGATAATTGTCGGTATCAAATAACTATGATACTGTACCTATTATGATATTCTTCAGGATACATTTGTCCTCAGAATGATGTAACAATTTTATTTCGAAAGGTATAGCTAATGGTAGCTAGAAAACTTTTGTTAAAGTAAGCATGTGTTCAGAGCCATGTTTCAGAATGTGGGCCTTGTAGTGCTCCAACCCCTACAGAAGTAACAATTGACCATGTGATGTTTTGAAAGAGAAAAAGAACCTCAAGTTATTTTAGTCAGTGCCAAGAAGGAACAGTGTCTTCTAGGTTGTGGGCTCTTCAGCTGATAGGCTTGGGTACCAGGGTGACCTTCCTAAGCTGTATTTGAAGTTGCAGATTGTTTCAGTGAAGGGACAGGAAATAGCTGAACAGGGTAAGAAGAAATATCTTCAGAGAAAATTCTGCTCTGGAAACAAGAAAAGAAGTCTGTTTTCTCTAACCAATAACTCATGACTTTAAGAATCTGCTTCTTGTAACTTAGATAACCTTCCACCGGGTGCTTTGAACCCACTCTTTATCTTGTTAACTCCTGAAAAGACTGTTACTGATATTTGGTAGAATGCTGAAATTAAGAATTTTTAAAAATGCATTTGTGTCTGTTTAAATAATTATATTAAGAAACCCAAATGGCCAATCTCTTACAAATCTAAAAATTGTCACACTGGTTCACTTGGTACCTGGACAGCCAACAGAGGAATTTCTTTCTTTTTTAAAAATTATTTTTATTTTTTAATTACAGTTGACATTTGATGTTATATTAGTATCACATGTACAGCATAGTGGTTAGACACTTGTATGACTTACATTATTCCCCTGATATTTCCAGTACCCACCTGACACCATACAGGGTTATTAAAATATTATTGACTCTATTCCGTAAGCTGTACTTTACATCTTCGTGACTATTCTGTAACTTCCAATTTATACTTCTTAATCCCTTCACCCAGCCCCCACTGATAGCTATTTCTAAAAATGTTCAGTAATCAAATATAAACACTTCAGTCCACACAATAACCTGGTTCCCCTCTATAATCCCTAATACTTAGCACTTAATATGTACCGGGCACTGTGCTAAGCACTTTAAATAGAATATAATGTTAATCCTCATAGCCCTATGTGAAAGGTACCATTTTATTGTCGTTTTACAGATAAGGAAACTTAGACCCAGAACACTTAACTTGCTCCAAGTCACATAACATTAATACCCAGTATGTCAACTTGTGTATCAATGACCTATCTGGGATTTGCTGGTGTTTGCCATGCTGTTACTGGTTGAAAGCAGGTCATTTCCATTTCCATTACAATTTATCATCCACTAGCAGCCCCCTGGATAATTTATTTTGTAATTTTATTCTCCAGGATTCATAATGTAAATGAATATTTTTTATTTAATCTTTATTATATCTTTTCCATTACCATTTAGTTCCCATACACCCCCTTCCCCCAACAATCATCACACCGTTGTCCATGACCATGAGCCCTTTCCCATTTTTCCTCAATCCCTCCACCCCTCACCTCCCCAACTAGCTGTCATCCTGCTCTCCATCTATGAGTCTGTCCCCATTTTCCTTGTTAGTTCAGTTTGTTCATTAGATTCCACATATGAGTGAAATCATATGGTATTTGTCTTTCTTTGACTGGCTTGTTTCACTTACATAATGTTCTCCAGATCTATCCATACTGTCACAAAGGGTAAAATTTTCTTTTTATGGCCGAGTAGTATTCCATTGTGTAGATGGTTATTTAAAAATAATTTATGTGGTAAATATTTGCATGTTTAAAATAGTAAGCTGAATTTCCTGTTTTGTAATTTTCATTTTTAAGCATATACTTCTGCAAATGAGTAGTCTTTTTCCTCTTTCTATTCCTCTTTTTTCCATGGGGGACAGGGTCATATTAGTACAAATGGAATAATTGATCAGAGATGCCTTAAAAACGCAACTTTAAAATTTTCTTTTAAAAATTTTCTTGGAAAAGGACAAATGAGGACTACTCCAAAATTATACCCTCAGGTCCGAAAATAAATACAAATCATCCAAGTTAGTTTAAAAATTGTCCTGAAAGCAGGAAGCCAAGAATTAATTATAATAAAGTTAATGAGGTTTATCAAGCATTTATGCTAACAGCAGTAAGGGGAAAATGCAGGGTTCATTCAAAACTGATTCTATATATTTCAGGGACTTCCTATCACAACATAAGCTTTGTAAGGGCCAAGGCTTATCTGTTTTTTACAGTGATGTATTTCTAGCTCTTAGGACAAGGTCTTGAATGTAATAGATGCTCAGTATATATTTGATGAGTTCATTAATTCCTCTCATATATTACCATAGTAAAAAATGATGATCATATTGGTTGCCCAAAGATGGTATTAATTGCATCATTTAATCATTCCTCCTTGCTGAATATTATTATATGTAATAGTGATATCCTCCAAACAATAACTTCTTGTTTACCACTCATCTGAGACAGTAAGATGGCTGTGGTATTGTCAAGGGAAACAATAAAACAGAGCCTGTCTCTAACATCCCCTCCCATCCAAAATGTCTCATTACAACACTACTCAAAGGCTGGTTCCAGGCTGTGAAATGTTTGCTGCCACTCCATGACAAGATTAGGTACAGAAACTGAGGAGTGAGCAAATAGAAACCTTTTCAGCAATTTTACATTGCTGCATTATCTATGAATTAATTTTTATTGTGATTTACAAAGATATCAGACCCTGATGAATTCAAAATTTAAAACGAACACACTCTCCTACTGGTTCTTGCATATCAGCAGGGCCAGTGTTAAAAGTAGGTTGGATTGGGGCCACCCATGGTTTTGTGGCTTGCACAGAAAAAAAGGCTGTCTATCCCAAAATATAAACCACTCTTCCTGCCAGAACAGTATTATACCATGAACTCCTTTGAATACTGAAGTCTTTTGATGTTTCAGAAACCCCCTGCTGAGTGCAAAGATCTCCAATGGAAATCTTGTTTACATTCATTACCTATGAGCACTTTAATGATCACCTCCCACCTTGGCTTACTAAAGGAAAAAGCAGACAAGTCAGCTGGTAGTGAAGGTGCTACTCAAGTAACAGTGATAGCAGCAATAGTGGTTTCCAGGAGGTGGACCAAATGACCTTTACTCCTAGAAATATGGTAACTGCAAAATTAAAAGCCACTGCTATGGCTCAGTTTCTGGTTGTTGCAGTGACCTGTGACTTTTGAGTGGTTATTTGAATACCTATTATTTTAGTTTGCCCTAATGTAAAAGTTTATTAATAGATTAAATTCAACCAGTAATTTACTACAATACATGACTTTGTTTCTTTAAAGGATACTGTTGAGCCCTGATGGGTGTGCCTCAGTGGGTTTGGCATTGGTCAGCAAAGCAAAAGGTTGCAGGTTTGATTCCCAGTCAGGGCACATGCCTGGGTTGCAGGTTTGGTCTCCAGTTGGGGTGCGTAGGAGAGGCAAGTGATTGATCTTCCTCTCTTCACATCAATGTTACTCTCCTTTTCTTTCTCCCTCCCTTCCCCTCTCTCTAAAAATAAACAAATAAAATCTTTTGAAAATAAAGAATACTATTGACTTAGCAATACCTTCAAATATCTCCACCTTATCAGCTACATATTGCCACAAAAATACAGCAAAACAAATCACTCTGAAATCCATTGGCATAAAACAATAATTTTTCCTTGCTCACACTTCTGTAGTTTGGCTGAGGGCTGGCTGATCTGGGTTTGTCTCAGACAGGCATGGGTGCCATACTGCAGATCGGGTCCAGGTGAGCTCTGTCTTTTTAAATTAAATTTATTGGGGTAACTTTGGTTAATAGGATTATATAGGTTACAGATGTACAATTCTGTGATACAAGATCTGTATATTGCATTGTGTGCCCACCACCCACAGTCAAATAATCTTTCATCACCATATATTTGGCCCCCAGTATCCTACCCCGCTATCCACTTCCCTCTGGTAACCACCATACTATTATTATCTGTCTGTGACTCTGAGTTTCAGGTTTATATCTCACATGTGAGTGAAATCATATGGTTCTTAGCTTTTTCTGACTGACTCATTTCACTTAGCATAAGATTCTCAAAATCCATCCATATTGTCATAAATGGCAGTATTTCATCTTTTCTTTTGGCTGAGTAGCATTCCATTGTATATATGTACCACATCTTCTTTATCTAGTCATACACTGAAGGATATTTTGGTGTCTCTATGTCTTAGCTACTGTGAATAATGCTGCAGTGAACATAAGGGTACATATATCTTTGTGAATAAATGTTTTTGAATTTTTCATGTAGAAACTAAGAAGATGGATTGCTGCTGGGTCATATAGTAACTCTATCCTTAATTTTTTGAGGAACCACCAGATTGCTTTCCATAGTGGCTGTACCAATTTACATTCCCACCAGCAGTGAATGAGGGTTCCCTTTTCTCCCCAGTCTCTCCAGCACTTGTTGTTACTTGTCTTGTTGATAATAGCCATTCTCTCTCCTTACGGTTCAGAAGCACAAGAGGGCAGGTGGAAACAAATGCCTCTTAAGGATGTGGCTTGACACAATCACTTTCCCTCCTATTTCGTGGGCCAAGGCAAAGGACGTGGCCAAGCCCAGAAAGAATTTTCTGCATCTAATGAGAATAACTAACTACACATGAAGAGGGGAATGCACATAAGTAGGGGTGACAAGTTGGAAAACTTACTACATCCATTAAGTTTTACTAGAATTTTTTTCAAGAGCCCAGGGACTGTGTCTCTAATATTATCAACTGTGACTTCTGCTGTATAAAAAGCCTCCCCAAACTTTAGTAGTTAAAGCAACAATTATTTATTAGCTTATGATCGCAAGATTTAAAAATTTGAATTGGGTTTCACTGAGCAGTTTTTCTGCTGCTTTCCTCTGGGCTCACTCTACAGTTATAGTCAGCTGGCAAGTTTGCTAGGGGCCAATTGGTCTAGGATGGCCTCACTAGCTGTCAGTGTGTGTTGGACTGTTAGCAAGAATGGCAACAGTGACAGGGCCACATACCTCCACAGCCTTATTCACAAGCTGGAGGCTCAGGGTTTCTAGTACCAGCAAGAGAGGTCAAGCCCTGGTGCACAGATGTTTTTCAAGCTCCTACCGGTGTCACATTTTCTATTATCCCATTGGCCAAAGGAAGGCATAGAGCCAGACTCAGATTCAGATATACAAAGGCACAGACAGAGAATGTGAACAAATTGTGATTTGTTACTGCAATAAGCTACCATACCCAGTACCATTCCTGACACATCACAGGCACTCAGAAACATCATTTGAATAAGTGAATACTTATTATTTTTCTATTATATGTTTTGTTATCAGACATTCAAAATCTTCCAAACTATTACTAACACATGACTACTATATTGATGTCTACCAGAGTAAGGTCTCCAGCGATGTGTTTTCCATATCAAGGAGATATAATGAACATGCTTTCAAATTTTCAGATTCCACAGTATTTGAAACTAATACATTGGATGATATAATTAAAATCCATAATGTTGAGTTGGAATAAACATGTAATATTTTAAAAGAATAAAGAGTATGTCCTGCATTTAGATACCAAAAAAAATTTTTTTTTGGTTGCTTCCCACATGCCCTCAACTGGGGACCCAGCCCACAACCCAGGCATGTGCCCTGACTGGGAATCGGACTGGTAATCTTTTGGTTCGCAGGCCAGCACTCAATCCACTGAGCCACACAAGCCAGGGCACCAAAATTTCTTTGTTTGTTTGTTTATTGTTTTTCTATTACAGTTGTCCCATTTCCCCCCCCTTTGCTCTTCCCTGTTATCTTTAAAGTTTAGAATGAAAAGCCACATTTGACCTCAAGTCATTTGAAAAAAATGTTAGATTTTGGATAATCCCAGGTTCAACTGAAACCCACAATATAAGTCCATTTAAAAAACCATACCTGGAGGCTGTGGCTCAGTGGATTGAGCATTGGCCTGCGAGCCAAGTGTCACTGGTTCGATTCCCAGTCAGGGCACATGACTAGGTTGCACGTCAGGTCCCCAGTTGGGGGCGCGAGTGAGAGGCAACCACACAGTGATGTTTCTCTCCCTCTCTTTCTCCTTTCCCCTCTCTCTATAAATAAACAAACAAACAAATAAATAAATAAAATTGTTTAAAAAAATTTTTTTAAACCATAAAAATACAACTTTTAGCCTACATGGATAGATATAGATATCATCATCAAGGATCCTAATAGTTCTGGTAAAAACATAAAACAAGCCTTTAGTGCATACCTAGATGCCTCATCTAAACAACTTCCACAAGTTAGAAAGTGTCTCAAGAAGAGCAGCCAAGACAGCGAATGATGTGGAAATCATTTTACATGAGGGAAAGCTGGGAAAAAGTGAGATATTTATCGTAAAAGATTCTTGGAGAAATATGATATTGACCTTCAAAATCTGAAGAGGTATGTCATGGAGAAGAAAGAACAATCAACCTGTGATGTTCCAGCAACTTCCTAGAACCAGTAATTAGAAAGTTACAGGGATGGGGGGAGGAGCCAAGGGGAGGGGGGAGGGGGACAACTGTAATAGAAAAACAATAAATAAGTAAATAATTTTAAAAAAGAAGAAAGTTACAGGGAGACGCATTTGTGTTCCATACAAGGTCTACCAACGAGACACAAATAAAATGGAACACCTGCTAAAGAACATGCTCCCCTCACTGAAAGTATGTAAAGATACTATTTGGCCATCTTTCAGGGATGCTGCAGAAATTTTTTTTAATTTGGCATGAGGTTGATCTAATGCATGAGGTTGATCTGACACCATAAAAGTATCATATGGTGCTTTGTATGTATGGGGGAAGGAGCAGGTCTGGAGAAGAACTGTTGGTAAGATTAGAAGAGACTCACTATTTTCACTTGGATACGAATTAGTTAGAATAATAATGTTGTAGAGTAGTGCATCAAAGTAGAAAACTAGTTGAGATTATTTTCTAATTGAAATTGAATTACTGACAACAGTTGGCAAAATGAGAGTCACAACTTCATTTCAAATAAGGAAAACAAAACTAGAAATGTACTACTTTAATTATTTTCTGTACATATTTATTGTTAGCACACCCATGAATTTTCCCTCCCATTCCGATAAAATGTATGTTTTCTTCTTTTTGCCTCTTCTCTCAATGTTGCAATTTTTGTCCTTTTGTTACTGATAGAAGCAAACATTTATTTTTAAGTTGTAAAACCATTATTATTAGCCTCCCACTAATTAATTATATCTCTGTGGCTGTGGTTTATGAAGTACTGCTTTTCTGCATATTGATATAAAAACAAAATGTTTTGAAACTGTTCCCTGTGATGTTAAGCACAAAGAATAAAATAAGTTCTGCTCACTGTCGAGATTTTTCCATTTCAAGTCTTTCCAAAGCACAAAGCATTATTAATGAAGCACTTAACATTAAACTCCCCAACAGCCTGGTATAAAAACGACAACAATAATCTACCAGATAAAGAGAAACATGGGAATTAGTTTTCAGTGAGAGCAGGGGAGAGATTTATGTACTTTTAATGGAATTTCATAGGTTCTGGTTCCTTATTGTGTCAGAGGTCTGAAGAAAGGAAAACTGAACAATCTTTTTAATTGATTCCAAAGAGTTTAGAAAACAATTGAGGATGTCTAGGGATGAGTAAGAGAGTAGATGAGAGCAAATTTTCTTATTAAATTTGCAAGCTGAATCCTAGAGATGCAAAGGAAGCTGAGCAATAAAAACCAGAGAGAGCATCTTACTCCTTACTGGCCCAACTGCAAGAGGGGACAGTGCCAGGAAAGAGGGCTGTCAGCAAACTCTGAATTAGGAACCCACTGGATAATCTTTGTTAGCAGAAGAAACAGACTTTGTGCCAAAACCTGCTAAAGAAGTATGGGAGGCTGCATTTTGAAACAATAATCAAGGCATTTGAGTTCCAAAGAATGTGAGTAAGAAGCTACGAGGGATGTTTTCACAAACAAGAAGCAACAGAATAAAGAATAAGAGTCTTTCGGTGTATATGATGTTAGAAGCACATCCAGGTTTTCAAAGATCACACATTTTATATTTATCCTTTTGCCTGTTTCATCGGTCTTTGTCTATATAGATGATGCCACTGATTTACCTGTCAGTGAGACACATATATGGAATCTTTACATTTTCGGAGATGGACTGCACTGAGCCAAATCTCAAATCGTATCCCCCTTGTGGCCAAGAACAGATATGTAGGAGGTGACTGGCTATGTCTTTTTTGTTTTTGATTTTATTTTTATTGTCTGTGCTGTGATAGTTCCCACCTTTTCTCCCTTTCCCCACCTCCACCCAGCTCCACCCTCTACCCTCCCCAAGCCAGTCCCCATATTGTTGACTGTGTTCATGAACTGTGCATAAATTTTCTTTGGTTAATCTCTTCACCATCTTTCATCCCATCCCACCCCCACTCCTTTCTGGCAGCTGTCAGTATGTTTTATGTATCTAAGCTTCTGTTACTGTTTTGTTCATTAGTTTATTGTGTTCATTAGTTTCCATATATATGTAAGATCTTTCACTGACTGGCTTAATTCATTTAGCATAATGTTCTCCAGGTCCATCCATGCTGTTTTCACTGCTACGTAGTATTCCATTGTGTAAATGTACCACAGCATTTTTATCCACTCATCTACTGATGGTCACTTAGGCTCTTTCCAAATCTTGGCTACAGTACATAGAACTTCTATAAACATAGGGGAGCACATATATTTTTTTTGTGTTGGTGTTTCAGGATCCTCGGGGTATATTCCCAGAAGCGGAATGTGCAAAGACCTTAATAGACACTTCTCCAAAGAGGACATACAGAGGGCCCACAGACATGTGAAAGAATGCTCAACATCACTAGCCATCAGAGAGATGCAAATTAAAACCACAATGAGATACCACCTCACTCCTATCAGAATGGCTATCATTAATAACTCAACAAACAACAAGTGCTGGCGAGGATGTGGAGAAAAGGGAACCCTAGTGCACTGTTGGTGGGAATGCAGACTGGTGCTGCCACTGTGGAAAACAATATGGAATATCCTTTAAAATTTTTAAATGGAACTCCTTTTTGACCCAGCTGTGGTTTAAAACAGGCTTTTTTTTTTTTTTTCCAAGAAACTATCTTCTTCATTTAAGAGACTTATTGAACCCAAGCAAAATCATGTGCCCTAACTGGGAATTGAACTGACAATGTTTTGGTTTCCAGGTTGGCACTCAACCCACTGAACCACACCAGCCAGGGCCTGAAAACTTCTTAAATCACAGTCCCATATTACAACAAATGAGATCATAATGATGACAAAGATAACACTGACAAAAACCTTGTCACCTTTTACCATATTTCAAGTTGGTTCTGTAGAATCTGGCAATGCTATCAGTTACTCTGAAATGGTTTTTCTGTTTAAGGCAAAAATCAAGTCAGTGTTCTTCATTTTCATAGCCAAATGTTAACTTTGCTAACACAGCTGGTATCTTCATTCAACAATTTTACACACTCCTTACGAAGTCCAATTTTAAATTGATAACTATTTCTTTTTGCCTTAAGTACAGTTTAGACAACTGGTAATTGAAAAACTCAGACTGTAGAACATTGGTGATGTGTAACATTTTTTTCCCTCTTAATAGGTGAATCCCTATCTTGTTTTCTAAGTGGTACAGATCCTGAATCTCTCAGGCACTGGACTAGAGCAGAAGAGGAATAAAATGTCTTCTTATCTTTTCTTTGGGTTGCTAGAAAGAAACCAAAGCATAGGTAAAGGAATTATTTTTTCTTTATCTAGTTTCATAAGCCATAGCATTGTGAGAAGTTCCTCCAAATTTTGCCAATAACCAACTGTTCATATTTACTCTAAGCTCTTTTTTAGTTGCTGTTATTATGTGTGAATATTCTTGAGAGATTTTTTGAGAGACATTAAGAGAATCTATAATCAGAGACACCTCTTTCAACTCCCACATTGCTTTTTCTATATTTTAAATTATAAGACTAAGAAAAGTAAGGAATAAAAGCAAAATCGGCACCAGGCAAGACATCAGGTCATATTATGATATCTAAAATGTTGTCAATTTTTTGTTTCGTACTATCATGTGGGACAATTTGCCTATTTCTAGAAACTTCTCAATTATCTAGAGTTATGTGGGTACTGTAGTCTTAATTAACAAATTTTAGAAGTGAAAAATTTCACTTTTATTTACATTTCTTTAGCTCCTCCAAACTCTGTTCATAATAACAAGTTAGCATTATATATAATGGCCTTGTAATATATAAACTCAGTTCTATAACTAGCTACATAATTTGTAGAGCCCAATGCAAAATTAATCTATGGGACCTCTGGTTCAAAAAAGTTTTTATATGCTTTATTGATTATGCTGTTACAGTTGTCCCAATTTCTTTTCCCTTTGATCCCCTCCACCCAGTGGCCCCCCTCCCTCCAGTTGTTCCCCCCCTCTTAGTCCATGCCCATTGGTTGTGCATATAATTCCTCTCAACATCTTCCTGTCTACTCCACTCCCTCCTACTACACTTCTTAATTCCTGTACCATCTCCCTCCCTTTCCCCCTTCCCCCTCCCCACTGATCTCCCCCCAAAATGTTCCCCATACCTATAATTCTTGTCCCACTCTCATTGCCTATTTAGTTTGCCTTTCTTTCAATTCCCTAGCTTCTGTTGTTGGTTGTTGTGATACAGTTTTCATTTTAATGTTCACAGTTTTGATCCTCTTTCTCCTAAACAAGTCCCTTTAACATTTCACATGACAGTGGTTTGAATCTGATGGACTCCTTTAGTCTTACTTTGTCCTGGAAGCACTTTCTCTGCCCTTCTATTCTGAATGACAGCTTCGCTGGATAGAGTAATTGTGGTTGTAAGTTTTTGCTTTTCATTACTTTGAATATTTCTTGCCAACCCCTTCTTGCCTACAGTTTCTTCTCAGAAATCAGCTGAGAGTCTTATTGGGATCCTTTTATACATAATTCTCTTCTTCTCTCTTGCTGCTTTTAAGGTTCTCTATCCTTAATTTTTGACATTTTGATTATAATGTGTGTTGGTGTGGTTCTCCCTGGGTCCAGTTCTTTTTGGAACTCTCTGTGCTTGCTGGACCTGTAAGTCTATTTCCTTTCCCAAGTTAGGGAAGTTCTGCTTCATTATTTTTTCACATAATTTTTCAATTTCTAGTTCTTCTTCTTCACCTTCTGGCAACCCTATGATTCAGATGTTGGTCCACTTACAGCTGTCCTATATGTTTCTGAGCCTCTCCTCATTTTCCTCACTTTTTGTTTCCTCTTTCTGCACTGGTCAACTTTGTATTCATTCCCTATGTTCCAATTTGTTGATTTGATCCCTGGTTTTCCGTCCCTCACCACTTGTTTCATATGTGTTTTCATTCATTTCAGCAGGACTAGCCTTTATTCCTTCACTGTCTTGTTTAAGATCTGCTGTTAGGTCTGTAAGCATTTGTATAACCAAAGCTCTGAACTGTGCCTCAGAAAGATTTCCTATCTGCCAAGCTGTTAGATCAGATATTTGCTGGCTGGTCAGCTGTGTTACTGGGATCTATATCATGATCTGTGCCATCCTGACATTTTTGTGTTTACATTTGCTTCCTCGGTGGGGCTGTCGCACCTCCTACGCTACAGAAGGCAGAGCCTTGTGCACTCATCACTACTGGGTGACCCTTCTCACCACGCTGTGGCATTTTGTGTGTGGGGGTGGGGGCCCAAGATGGATTCTTGCCATTTACTCTCCGCTGAGAGAGCAGGAGCTTCTTCCTCCATCCCCACCCCCTCCGACCTTCACAGTCCAAGGCAATGGGGGTCTACCTTTCCCAGCATTGGAATCACAAGCTGACGGGTCTGGTCTGCAGCCAGGGGTGCTCCCCAGGTTTTTCTCACCTCTTTTTAAATATGGGTGTCTGGGCTTACCGCCATACCACCACCTTCGCTGAAGCTGCCACCATGAGCACAGCTTGACCTCTCTGCCCTGGCTTCACCCCTCCTACCCTTCTGGACAAGCCCCACTTGTTTATTACTTCATACGTTGGACTTCCATGTAACTTTATTTTCTGGAACTTCTGGTTATTTCTTGTTTTGCAGTAGATATATTCCTTCTTAGTTGTGGAGGGAGATGGAGCATGTCAATCTAAGCCGCTATCTTGGCCGGAAGTCTCTCAAAATTTTAACAGTTTCAAAATGTCAACAACAAAACATTAAACCTAGCCCTTCTAAACATGGTACCCTGCTCAGCTTCCTCAATATATTTTCAGTGCATTAACATATTTTAATGTTGCAACCTTTTTGGACTATTTTAAAGCAAGAACCTATTTGACAAATGGCCAAAAGGAAGCTTCATTCCACATGAAAGCCATTAATTTGTGCACTTAATTCCTTGTATTTAAAAACTATGAAAAATTCCTAAAATTTTTCTTCTAGTATTTTATGTGGGAGGGGTAGTCTTCACAAACAAATACATGTGCTTTCTTTCATCATTCATTTCTTCATTTACAAATACTTATTGAGTAGCCACTCTGCAAGCACTGCTCCAGACATTGGGCTAAATTGGTGAACAGATGTACAGGGAAAAATCCCTGCCTTTATGCAGTTTATACTTAATGGATGGAGTTATGTCCAATTTCCTAACCTTTTCGGGGAAAGCTCTCCGGAATGCTGACGATGTTTTCAGTCTTTTCCTCCACCATATGTTAGCACATTTTGCACACTATATTAAAAAATCAAATAAGTATTTTAAATTTTACTTTTGGGCACAGTAGATGTGAAATGGGGAAACCTCATTCTAACATACAACTCTCCTATACTTCACAAGACTTTTTTAAATGTAAGAGCACATATAAACTTCTATATAACTTGTGTGGATTATTTAGCTATGAACTAAAAATGTTTCCACATAACTCTTTGATGATGGGTAATCAAGTTTTTATGGAAATTTTTAGGCTTATCTCAGCCACTTTCTTTCATAAGCAGGCATCAGTGTTGTGTCCAGTCCTGAGTTAAATAAAAAGGGAGAAAAGAGCAAAAAAAATCTAAACAAAATTTTTCATCAAATGTGAGCACAAAATAACAAAAATGGAAGATATATTTAAAGCTGGCACTCTGAGATTTTAAAAGATTATATTCAATAAGGGAACTAAATGGTAATGGAAAAAAAACACTAAAGATTAAATTTTTAAAATAAAATAAAAATTGAAATAAGAATAAAAGCTTCTATTCAAACCCTGGCCAAGTAGCTCAGTTTGTTGGAGTATCATCTCAATGTGCCAAAGGTGCAGGTTCAATCCCCAGTCAGAGCACATACAAGAGTCAACCAATGAATACATAGGTAAATGAAACAACAAATCAATGTTTCTCCCTCTTCATTCTTTCTCTCACTCTCTCTCAAAAAAAATCAGTTAAAAATATGTGTATATAAAACTTTATACTCGAACAAGTATAACTGAAATTCCTTGAACTGGCTACTGGGCAAGATAGTATTTATTGACAAAACAACAGCACATAGTTATTAGGGGATTTGAGCTTTGTATCAGACATTCTGTCATTCTGGTTCTGAATTTAAATCCCTAAATTTCCCCAAAATCAGGGCACAGAGTGATAAAGAGGCCGAGCACAGAGGACATCTACGGCAGTGTAATCATTCTCTGTGTGATGTCATGCTGGTACATGTCATTATATGTTTGTCCAAATTCCTAGAATTCACAACACCAAGAGTGACCTTAATGTAAACTGTGGACTTTGGGTGATAATGTGTCAGTGTAGGTTCATTGATTGTAATGAATGAACCATTCTGGTGCAGGAGATTGATAATGCTGGAGGCTGTACATATGTGAGGGCAAAGGGTATACAATAACTCTTGTGTTCAATACTGCTGTGGGCCTAACACTGGTCTAAAAATTGAAGTCTACTAAAACAACAGTGCACATAACTCTTTGAATCCATTATCTCCTTAGCCCAAACACCACTCTCATCTTTAGTTGAATTTTCAATAAAATACAGTTTGAGGTTTTCTACCCAGATGTATCAGGCCCAGCTCGACTCTTTGAAATTTAGAGTCTCCTAAAGCAGTGGTTCTCAACCTTCCTAATGCCGCGACCCTTTAATACAGTTTCTCATGTTGTGGTGACCCCCAACCATAAAATTATTTTTGTTGCTACTTCATAACTGTAATTTTGCTACTGTTATGAATCGTAATGTAAATATCTGATATGCAGGATGTATTTTCATTGTTACAAATTGAACATAATTAAGGCATAATGATTAATCACAAAAACAATATGTAATTATATATGTGTTTTCCAATGGTCTTAGGTGACTCCTGTGAAAGGGTCGTTTGACCCCCAAAGGGGTTGCAACCCACAGGTTGAGAACTGCTGTCTTACTGGCTTGAAATATCTCAAAAGAATAAGAAAATCCAGAGTCAGTAGAGAATGACAAGGAAATGAATAGCTAAAGAATTTTCTTTCATTCAGACAATGTAAAAATACAAATTATTGAGCTAGCTCCTTAAATTACCATATCTACCATTAAATCCTTAGGAGTGGAGGTAAGTGAGAATTGGGAGAGCTTTTCAAAACTGGACTTCACTGGGTCACTGTCTTAGTTCAGGCTGCCATAATAAAATACCACAGAATGTGTATCTTAAGCAATAGACAGTTATTTTTCTCACCATTCTAGAGGCAAGTTCAAGATCAAGGTGTTGGTAAGATAGGATTCATTCTGAGATCCCTTCTTTTGGCTTGTAGGTGGAAGCCATCTTGCCATGTGCTCACATGACCTCTTTTTTGAGGGCATACAGAAAGAGAAAGAGAGAGAGAGAGAGAGAGAGAGAGAGAGAGAGAGAGAGAGAGAGTACAAGCTCTCCACTATCTCTTTTTGCAAGGGCACTAATCCTATCATGAGAGCTCCACCCTCATTACTTCATCTAAATCTAATCACCTCTCAAAGTACCATCACACTGGGGTTAAAAGTTTCAACATATGGATTTTGGCATAGCACCATTGTTCAAAGTTTGGTTTCTCATCCCTACACATAGAAGATAAAGAAGAGAACTTTGTTTACAAAGCACTTATTATATTCTGGCACTGAGTTAAGGATTTTAATATACTTTTTCATTTAATAGAGCAAACTACATTGGGAGGCTCAGAGAGATGAAGTCACTTTCTCCAAGTCAAAAAACCGGTAAACTTTGAAGATTTAAACCCTGTCCCATTTAACCCCAGAGAGATAGCCTTTCTGCTAACCTCTGAGGGGCTTCTTACATTTCAATATTTGCTTCTTAGCTTATTTAAGAGTGGTTAGGCCCAAAGTAACAAGCTTATACCTCCAAGGTCACATAAAACCAGTTTAAATCAGAAAGTCAATGTTTTTATTTCATAGAGGAAGCTACTGTTGGTCAAAGAATATGTATTTGTGTTTGATTTTTAATCCATGAATGAGTTCAATAAATTGATTTTTTAAATGTCTTATTTAACATGAACTCAGAGAAAAGAGATTTGGATGGTGCAAATGTATTTCAATACTGGCTCTTGTTTAGTATTCCTATTCTGTTGGCCATGTGATTCCTTATGTCCCGTCACATCAATATCATCTAGCTTAGGAGGTAAGTACTATGTCAATCTAAATGATTGCATATAGCCAAGTATAGTAGCAAAAAGAAAGAAAGAGAAACACAATAACTGTTTGCTCATTATCTGTCAACATCATTCAGCACGCCTTCAGATACTTTGCTGCCAAGCCTAAAGAATCTACCAATGTTCTTTATTGGGTTTGAAACTTAGTGGATCTAGCCATCAGGATTCTTACCCCTTTTCCATGTTGACCCATACTTAACACCTCACTGCAACTCCCCTCTCCCTGCAAACAGCCCCAGTTTAGTTGTGCAGAGGTTTCCAGGGTTTTTTTCTTTTTTTCCTGTTAAGAGTCAGATAGCAAACACTTTCAACTTTTTAGGCTATATAATCTCTGTTTCAACTACCTAACTCTATAATTGTAACATAAAAGCAGCCACAGACAGTATGTAAATGAATGAGTGTGGCTATATTCGAATAAAATTGTATGTGTGAAAATAAGGCAGTAGCCTAGGTTTGGTCTACTAGCAATAGTTTGGCCTCTCCTGCACGAGGAAATAATATAATTTTATTAAAATTTGTATGATGAATGGAGAAGAGTTTTCATTTACACCACACTCTTCACTCAAAAACAATTAAAGCCCATTGAAATTCTCAGTTTTACCCTAACGTCTGTTTCTGGCCTCCAGTAGCCCCAGGTTTCCTCTCCCCTTTTCCACCACAAATTTTTCAAAAACCCAATATTCTCCAGAGCATTTAGCCTCCATGTGTTTATATGTTTTTTGTTTGTTTTCTTGTGATTGATTTCTAGTTTCATTCTGTGTGGTCAGAGAAGATGCATGATGTGATTTTAATCTTCTTAAATTTATCAAGACTTGTTTTGTGTCCTAACATGTGGTCTATCCTAGAAAATGTTCCGTGTGCACTTGAAAAGAAGGTATGTTCTGCTACTTTAGAATGTAATGCTCTGAAAATATCAATTAAATCCATCTGCTCTAGTGTGTCATTTAAGGCCGCTGTTTCCTCGTTGATTTTCTTTCTGGAAGATCTATCCATTGATGTTAATGGGGAGTTAAAATTCCCTACTATGACTGTGTTACTGTTGATCTCTCCCTTTATGTCCATCAGGATTTGCTTTATAGCCCTGACAGGTATGACTTTGTTGGTTGAGTGTCCTCCTGCAAAGCAAAAGTTTGCCAGTTTGATTCTGGGTAAGGGCACATGCCTGAGTTGCGGGTTTGGTCCCTGGTTGGGGCACATACAAGAGGCAAATGATTGATGTTTCTCACTCTCTTGCATCTGTGTCCCTCTCTCTCTCTCTCTCTCTCTCTCTCTCTCTCTCTCTCTCTCTCTCTCTCCCCTCCCTTCCCCTCTCTAAAAAATAAATAAATAAAATCCTTAAAATTTGTTGCTTTATATATTTATGTGCTCCTATGTTGGGTATATAAATGTTTGTAAGAGTTATATCCTCTTCTTGGGTTGATCCCTTTACCATTAGCTAATGTCCATCTTTGTCTCTAATTTCAGCCTTTGTTTTAAGGTCCGTTTTTGTCTCATATAAGTATTGCTACCTCAGATTTTTTTCTGTTTCCATTTGCATGAAATATCTTTCTCCATCCTTTAATTTCAACCTGTGAATGCCTTTTGCTCTGAGGTAGACAGCATATGTGTGGGTCTTGTTTTTTTTTCCATTCAGCTACACTGTGTCTTTTGATCAGGGCATTTAATCCATTTATTTATTTTTCAGCACAGTGACCATGGTGGTTGTCCCTTAAACTCTCTCCCCAGAGCCACATAATGCAGAATCTGATTCTCCCTGAGTTTGTCCCCAAGATCTTTTCATGAAAGTTTATACCACTGGCTCAGGCAGCAGACCCCTGTGCAAGGCATGAGCTCAGCAAGGCAGGACAAGAGAGAGTTGGGAGAGCAAGGTTATCGCATTCCTCCAGATTGATGCAGTATGGGAGTGTGAGAGGAGGGCTGAATCCAAGAATGACGGCATCTGTGGGTGGTATGGGAGAGAAACTCAGCACAGACACCCTGGAGTCTGTCCCTTCAGTTCTCTCCCATACCCCACACAACCCAGTCTCTCCTCACATGACTCTAGTCCTCTCCAAGCCTCTCTCCCTCTGTGAGAGCCCAGGGTGGATGGCTGCTAATGAAATTTTGTGCATTAGCCTTTTAAAAGGGCACCTGGGTTTCTAGCAGATACCCATCTCTCCCTGGCGGACAGAATCCCTGCTGACTTTCACAGCCAGATGTTATGTGGGCTGTTCTTCCTGGCTCTGGTGCTCTGCGCTAGGGAGCCTGGCATGGGGTTGAGACCTCTTGTTCCTCAGGGGGAAACATTACAGCTGAGATGTCCTTTCAGGTTCTCAGATGCAAAGGTTATGCAGGTTGTCTGCTCCATAATTTAGATGTAATTCCAGTCTGTTCCTGGGAGGAGATGAGTATATCTTCCACCTACTCTGCCACCATCTCGGATCTTCCCAAGTGACACTTAATTTTTAGTGGACAGCCCTAGCTGGAAGAGAGGTGGGAAAATAGGCACTTGAACTGTTTGACCAAGCACATTCCAGACAAAATAAAATCGGTGTCTGTGATAACAAGAACAAGGGGAGAATAGATATTAGCTATCCATAGGTAGGTTCAACCACACCACAAAAAACTGTGCATGCACACACATGCACACCCACAATTTCTTGCACAATTTCAAGGGATTCATGGGCCTTTACATGATCCCATTCTTTCTGAATTCTATTGCACAACTAGTTATTATTAAACACAATTAATGAAAAGTGTTTGAATGGCAAATGGCAATGGACATTTAAGAGACACCAGATTGCATAGAATATGTTATGCTCACCCACCTGGTCTAAATTCTGTTGCCTATGTTTCCCAAAGGCTGCAATTCATTAAATGGCCTGTTCTGAATTGAGCAGTATTTAATTCTGCTGCCCTTGTAAATACATATACAATATGTGAATGTAGGAAGATAGGCCACTTCACCAAAGTGCACATTCTACTTACATACTTGATTTGATGACATTAGCTTGCAGGTGTCTCTACTTCAATTAATTGCATATTGGTGAAATGCATAATTTAAGCTGAGTATAAGACTGAATCATTCAAATGATAGTCTCTTCAATATAATTATTCCACATAAGTTGGAGTACTGACAAAATGTTGTCCTTTATTTTCTTAAAATCATAGTTTCAAGTATGTTCAAGATTAGATAACACATAAAATGTCAACAAGGTACGACAAATATGATGAAAATAGTGAAATTAGAACTTTATATTTTTATCCAAGTTTCCTCCATAGACTCAAAAACTATGTTTCCTTCTGAAATCAGGTTACCTAATGTCCTGCATAGTTTTTCAGCTTGATTTGAAGAACAGGAAAGTTCACTCAAAAAGGCCACATAAAGACACAGTATTTTTGCTGATCAATGTTATATGTTGATACATAAAAATATGCTGTCTTCCTTTTATTCTAATACCAAAGAGAAAATGAAAATGATTCAATTCAATAGAAGAAATACGCAACTTATTCTAAACACTAAATAAATGGCTTTATTTTTCTTTTAATGGTCCTGTTCCCTGAAATTAAAAAAAGAATGCTTATGTCCTTTCACTCACTCCAGAATGTGAAAAATGTCATTTTACCATTGAGTCATTCACTGACACAGCACCATGCTGCTAAATTAACACTTCATGTCCTATCATAATAAACACCTAATCGGCAGTGTGACCTTTACATATAACATTTCTGTGGTTGGTTGAGTAACAGCTCCCTCGGGTCCTAATCCCTTGAACCTTTTGAATGTTATTCATATGGCAAAAGGGACTTTGCAGATTTGATTAAATTAATGATCTTAAAATGGGGAGATTATCTTGTATTATCTGGGTGGATCCAATGAAATCAAAAGAGTCCTTATAAAAGAAAGGGCAATGTGAAGCTTCAAATAGATTTGAAGATGCTCTGTTGCTGACTTTGAAGATGGAGGAAGAATTAAAAAACCAGAGATGGCAATCAATTCTGGCAGCCTCTAGCAGTGAAAAGAGTCAAGGAACCAATTTTGCCCTAGAATCTCGAGAAGGAATCAGGCCTTCCAACACCTTAGCTTTAGCCTAATTAAACTAATTTTGGACTTCTGGCCTCTAGAACTGTAAGAGGATAAATCTGTGTTCTTTTAAGCTGCTATATTTGTGGTAATTGGTTACAGTAGTAATAGGAGACTAACATAATTTTAATTTTAAAACTATTGTGGAAGAGTGGTATTATTGCTACACACGCTTACCAGATGAAGAATATGTGACATGAAGAGAGGTAAAAAAAAATAATCTTATTAATCAATGTCGCATCAACATATTTAATAAAGAAGGTGAAAGGATTAGCCAAGGAACATATGTGCATAACCCACAGACACAGACAACAGTGTGGTGATGGCCAGAGGGAAGGGGATGTTGTGCTGGATGGAAGCAGGCAAACAGGGGGATTTGGAGATATCTGAAATAGTGTCAACAATAGATATAAAGAGGAAAAATAGGCAAGTGTATAAAGCTTGGGAATGACAGAGAGAAATAAGGCATCTAGATCTGACTTGAAGCCCACAGACCATTCTTCTCTATCATACTAACTTGTAAGAACCATCAAGGCACATTTCACTGTGTCATATCAAAAATTTTTTCCTCTGTTTAGAAATAAGGAGCACCAAATCCAAGTGTCCCAAATTACATGCATTTCAAAGAGAAAGTATTTGTTCTGAACAGGGAGGTCATTGAATCAATTATTTGTAAAGCCCTAATCTGCTTCCATAAAGGGGCCTTTATACTCCAAATTAAACTCATTTGTGCCTCTAGGTCTGGGAAATATATTATAAAGCATGAAACCTACATGCAGAGGGACTATAAGCCTAAGAGTGGCCATCCTTAATGAAGTCATTGCACAGCTGTGAAGGAGTCCAGCCTTTGCCTGAAGGTTTAATAATTCCATGTAGCTTTTAGTAGTAGACATGTGATACACTCCTCATCCAGATTTCAAAAGAATCCCCCTTTTGTTAGCTAACTTGAAATTCAAAGGGAATTTCCAGAAACACACCATTTGGGGTTTGATTTCATAATATTTGAAAAGTGCTGAATAAAAACATGGCTTCATAGATCTTAAAAGCACAGAATAAAGGAAATAATGAAAAAGTAAAATATTTCGTTTAACCATGGGAATTGTATATATGCAATGTGTATGGGGTGGGGGTGTTTATTCAAAGTCCCTCTAAGGTTCTGGAGTCTGTGGAAAATGATCAGATAATTATTTGTGATTTGATATTTATTTGAGTAAAAGTTTGTAACTTTCTCTACTGTAAAAACTTTGGCAATTTTTTTTTTTTTTTCTTTTTTAATACGTGAGTGCCTGCACTACCATTTCTGTAAGAGAAGCTTCTGGAAGTGGAAAGACTAGGTTGTAGTGTGTGGGTTTAAAATGTCATTCAGGATTGCCAAATTTACCTTTCCAAAGGGTGAGCCAATTCCTCCACCCTCCAATAGTCTTTTTTTTTATTGTTTTCCTGTTACAGTCGTCCCACTTTTACCCCCACCCCCCCCCACCCAGCCCCCACTCCCTCTCCCACAGTCAGTCCCCACCCTGTTGTCCATGTCCATGGGTCATTTATACTAGTTCCTTGACTAGACCCTTCCCCTACCTCAGTGGATATGTTTCAGTAAGTTATTGAAACAGCAGCAAAGGAGGTATTTTTAAAAGGTTGCAGAAAAAACACTTAGATAATAGGCTGGTGATATAGTGACATCTCGTGGTAAAAATTAGCAACAAGATCCCTAAAGTTGGGAAAAGTTAAGGCAGGAGAGCCAAGTAAAATGAAAAAAACAAAAAAACAAAAACCCCGCCCAAAACAAACTTGACTAAACCTTTGCAGATAAAATGATTTTTTCTTATTCTGGCTTTTGGCTGTGAGAAAAAAAAAATTCTGGGTTTCAACCTTATATTGCCCATACCAACAGAGACAAAAGAGTTTAATTTAGAAAATAATACAACCCATATGGAACTAGACCAGGGCCCTGCAAATATTTCCTTCTATACATTTCTTGTTTGAAACAAAAATATTTTACATTTGAAATTTATGGAATATGAAAACCTTTGTTTCTTTTACACATTAACTGAAATAGAGGAAACATGTGTTCCCCCTGCCTGTAACAGATGCTCTTGGCAATTTTTCCAAGTTCCTCCTGCTGACCCCAGCAGTCACCTGCAACCTGAGTGGACATGCCTTCTATCTGCCTGAGGTCTATCTCTGGCTGCTGAAATGAGTCCAGTCTGTGCAGGGGACTCTGGAAATGCCTGGAAGTCAATGCCCCCATGAGCCACTTTCAATCAAGAGGGCAGGGTACAAAAGGGTAAATCCCTCAGCTTTCTAAACCATTGGTGGGACAATTCTGAGTGTGTTCTACATGGTCTTCAGGGGGTCCCCAGCAAGATTGAACGCCAGTTTTCCATAGTAATAACTCACTCATTAAGGAACCTTTTCTTTATTTTCCTAACTCCCTCGCCTGCTTCCTGGATTCACAACACAATAAACTACAGGCACCCAAATCATCATCTCAGGAACAACTTTTGGAGAAATCCAAATGAATATAGGGACCTACTCGTGCTGCATACACATGTACATGTGTTTCAAAAGGGAAGAAAAAAAGTTCTAAGCCTTTTTACTAGTTTCATTAGCAAAACACCAACATGAAAAAAAAAAAAAACAGAGACAAGTCTAGCACATTTTTGTTTAACTGCAACCTTAAAGCCTTTCACAGCTCCTTGCAGCCTGGCTGCCATTCCCCTGCAAGTTTTCTTTTTGTGGGAACGGAAGTTCAACTTAAAAGAATTGCCTCATTAGGGAAAGAGGGCACCTCCACTGCTGGGATTTTTATATCCATTCTCAAGTCCCTGCAAGAAAACTTGAACTGGGTGCTAAAAGCTGGTTGAACAAATTGATTTACTAATTGGTTAGGAAATAATGTATTAAAATTATATACTTGGAGACCCCAAAATTAGAAATGTATTTTACAAAACATATTATCCATTAGGAGTTGCCTTTTTCTTTTTAAACAATCAATTTAATCAGCTATTTTTCTTCACTCTCAAGGGCATGTAAGGGGCAGAGAGACCAGTGAGTATCTCAATATTTTACACAAGGCAGGTCCCAATCCAGGAGGTGATATATACAAGAAGGGGGGAGGATGCAGCTAATCAGCACTTTGACCATCAATCACATGTATATTTCAACCCCTGGCCACAACTTTGCATCAAGATTCTATTCCAACTTGATGGCAATGGAGAGGCAAAAAAAAAAAAAAAAAGCTGTTATATATTGGCATGTTGAAAATTACAAAATAAATCTCAAATGTATTCACCTGAAGTCTTGGTCACAAACAAGTCAAACTGCTACCAACAGCATGTGACTAATAGCACTTTGTATACCAAGTGATGTTGGTAAAGTCATGTTTTTATTTCCCTTTAAAAGAAAACTATCAACAAGCCAATTATTCAGCTCCCCAAGTAGTAAATTTATGAAGTTTAACAGGCATTAAACTATAGAAAAAGGACTTATCTGCCCCAAGTTTCAGAATAAATGATGTTTTTAGCCACCATATATTTTAATATCTAATCCATATCTTGAAATCCATGCATGTCTCCTACTTCATTGAATTTCTGAGTCCTGAAGTTTCTTTGTATCTATAAATATAATAATAGTAGTAGGGAGGCCCTGACTGGTGTGGCTCAATGGGTTGGGCATCATTCTGCAAGACTATAGGTTTCCAGTTCAATTCCCAGTTGGTAGGTTGCAGACCAGGTCCCCAGTTGGGGGCATGAGAGAGGCAACCAATCAATATTTTTCTCCCTCTCTTCCCTTCTGTCTAAAAATAAATAAATAAAATCTTAAAAAAAAATACTAATAGTCACTTTGCCTAGTATTTTACATATACTAATTTACTGTCTATAACACTGTGGTGAGAATACTGAATCTTTAGGGAGGTTGCCCAAATTCTGATCTGTCTGAAAACTCAAGTTCTTACCTATGTTATCAGCCACTTCTTGCTACCTAATAAGCAATCACAAAATCTCAATAGCATACATATAACTCTTTGCATTTTTCACATGTCTTCACATTAGGTGAGGCAGTTCAGGTGATCTTGGTTGGGCTTAACCAGATGGCTCCAAGATGCAGGTTGGATCCAGCTCCGCCCCACAAATCTCTCAACCTTCTTGGATCAACAGACTAGCTGGACCATTGTCTTCTCATGGTGATGACAGAGTGCAAAGGGTAAGTGGAACACACAAGGCCTCATAAGGTCTAAACTCAATTCTGGCACAGTGTTGTTTTCACCTGCATCCAACTGGCCAAAAAAGTTGTGTGTCCAAGTTCAAAGTTAAGGGGTATGGGAATATATTCCTTTTTTAGTAAAAGAACATGCAAAGTTACATGGCAAAGAGTGTGGATACAGGAAAGGATGAAAAATTGGAAACGAAATTTCAATATATCCTATTTACTTTGTCAGTGGACTCCCATAATCTTGTATAAATAATTGAGTTGTGTGTGTTTGTAGTGAGGTAAAAAAGAGCTATCATTCTGATACCCTCAGAGGTGCTGACAGAATATTAAATGTGATCAATTAAACAAGACCCAGGTGATCTGTCTCTAAGTTCTGAAAGGCTGAAGTCTAACATCATTGGCAGGACCCATCAAGGGTGAAATCATAAAGCAAGCATATTTGTCTTTTTTTTTTTTCCATTCTTCCACTCAATTGAATTCAGAGTACACAATGCAAACAGGCCTTTCAACTATTTTACATTTATCTATACACACACACACCCCAACAGCTATTATTTTCACTTTATAAATGAAAAGTTCAAGTTAGGTAACAGACCAAGGCCTCTAAGTGTTGGTGCTCTCTTGAACACTCTTTCTCAGGGGGGTTGGCAGAGAAGCCCCCAGTCTTTATACCTTAAACTCCTAAACTTGTTAGGCAGGTTTCTGACACAGGCAGAGGTGCCAAAGAACCTACACTCAGACCAGAAGACAAAAGCACTTGTGAGAATTTAATGAATTCCCCTCCATGTGGCTTCAAGCTACCAGCACACAAGCCCCACCAACACTTTTAATCTTCTCCTCAGCTCTTCTGCTGAAGAATTTGGCCTTCACAATGACAGGCTGCTTTGAGAGCTTTCCCTTCCCCAGAACTTTGTAGTAGCCGGATCGCACCACATCAATGATGGGAGCGACTCCAGTCTTGCATTTCGCAGCATTTACCCATGTCTGCTCACTAACCAAGGTCCACAGTTTGTCAAGGTTGACAGTGGGGCAGAAGCTCTGGTTCCTCTTTAAGTGGAAATGCCTCATACCAACTTTCCCAAAGTAACCTGGGTGAGGTTTGTTGAAGTTGATCCTGTGATGATTCAAGCCACCAGCATTACCTCGGCTTCCCGGGTGCTTCCTATGCTTGCCGATATGGCCATGGCCATGGCTCACGTGGCCCCTAAGTTTCCGGGTCTTCCTCAGTCTGGATGGCATGTTGATGGCCGAGATGGAAGAGTGCAAATTTGTCTTTGACAATCCTTAATCTTACCTCTAATCATCCCCACTTTCATGTCTTTGTCTTATCTATCTATTTCTCCTGTCTTCATAACAAAATATTGCATCCCTGTAGCCCATTCTCCCTAAACCTATCCTCTGCATTTCAAGGCTTCACTATCTGATAACTAACACCCCTAGATAGTTACAACTGAATAGGTTTTTGCTTAAAGACATTTTGACTGGGGATTCCTGGAGCATAGAGTATGTGAGCTTAAATAGCAGTTGTCAGAAAAATTTTGGAAGTTAAACTCTTTTATCTTCAAATAAACAATCAAAAACCCAATTTATTAGAAGATAATAGTGATACTATACAATTATCTTGTTAGTCAAATAATATTAATATAATTTTTAATAGTCAACTATTATTAGTTCACGCACAGAGCAGGAAAGAGACAAACCCACTTTGTTTATTCGGTCTCCCCATCATATCACCTTGGTGATCTCTGAAGGTCTTCCACAGAATCCCAAGGTACTGAGAAAAATAATTTGAAAACCCATAACATGAACTGTCATATTAGATCTGTCTTTTCTTTCAGATCACATGGAGTCTCCCACGTCTGTGAAAGCATAAAACTATCTTGATCCCAGGGCCTTTGTGATGTTGCCTGAGATGCATGTGAAATTTTCTTTTCCTTTAGTTTGCCACAGTACCTGAATATCTATGATTGGAGGTGCTACTCCTTTGGTGTAGGGCATTTTCTTGTCCAGGAGTCCTTTTAAAAGTGTAAAATCTCTTTAGAGAAATACAGTAGTCCCTCTCTATGTCATGGTTCACTTATTGTGGCCTCACTGTATCGCGGGATTTTTAAAAATATTATATTTAATTATTTATGATGGATTTTTTGCTGTATCGTGGGATTTTGGGTACTGTATATGTATGTTGTTAAAGTTACGTAGGTTTAAGAGTGTAGAATATGTTTAAGAACATAAGTAGTGTTTATAAAAGTGGAAAAGGTTAATAAGTGACTGGGAAAGGTTAATAAGTGTGTGGGAAGAGTTTATAAAGCCTTAAAATAGATATAAATACTAAAATAAATGTAAGGTTTCTACTTTGCAGATTTTCACCTACCGTGGGGCGAGGGGGAGGCTAGAACGTAATACCCATGATAAGTGAGGGAATACTGTAATCCATTAGTCCATGAAGACCTCGGCTTGAATAGGGTTTTTTGGATGGCCCATAAGCAGCACATGTAGACAGGGTAAGAACTATGAGACCTAGATATCCAAGCATGAAAAGGGGTCAGGAGAAGCTCTGAAAAAAAAATATCAGCAAAAGTAAAAAGGAAGATGAAATTGGAAAGATGAGGTGAATTCAAATCAGAAATAAGCTTCATTAAGTGAGCTCCAGCAAGTACCACATAAGAGATCATTTTCTCTGCATACAGAGCAATTATGAAGTTCACTTCCCCTTCCTTCTGTGGGGAAAACCAAGTAGGTGGGCTTCCTACGGATGCCACTCTTATTGTGGGATTTGCTAAAATTCTGATTGATTCAGAGCTCAAAACATCCACTTCAAGCCATACTTTTTTCAAATGAATTTCCCAAGGGTGAACAGCCTCAAAATTATTTCATATGTTTTATAGGTGCTGGGAAGGAGAAATAGGACAAAATTGACATAGATGGGGGTTATCTCTTGGTTATGTTAGATCTTCTAAATTCTATCATATAGTAAGTGGTCAACTGTGCCTCATCAAAAGCAAAAGGATACAGAATTCATTGAATTACCATAGGATGACATTATTTGGTCTTAGAATATACTATCAAGTACCAGGTAAGTTGCTGAAAAGGTACAAATTTATAAGACATAAAAAGTATTTAACGTTTCCTGAAAAATTCTTCCGGATCTTCTGGTGCATTTGTTTAATTCAATTCAGCAAATAATTATTGCCTGTTTTATGCCAGGCACCGTGCAAGGTGCTGGAAAGGCAAAGATAAATAGGACATTCCTTCCGCCCTTCAACATGTTCAAAATCTAAGCGAGGAAGACAGAAATGTAAATGACTGTATTACTGTGTAAAAGTGCTACATTGACTGTATAAAGAGGGTGGTATGAGAATAAGCAGGGGAAAGAATGACCTAGTTTCTGGCTGTCAGAGGAAGGGAAAAGGTCGAGTCTTAGGTGGTTCTGTGACTAAGGTGGGCCTTGGAAAGCCACTAGAGACTTAAGGCTGGAGAAAGGCATGGTTAGATCAGCTTTCTCAGAAACAGCTCTGAGGTGGAGGGAAAAAGGCAGTCAAACTAGGTAAGTAGTTCTTAAAATCAGTCAGACCCTGACCAGCATGGCTCAGTTGGTTGAGTGTCCTCTCGCACATGCCTGGGTTGTGGGTTCAGTCCCTGGTTGGAGTGCATGCAAGAGGTAACTAACTGATGAATGTTTCCCTCTCACATCAATGTTTCTTTCCCTCTCTTTCTCCCTCCCCACCCCTCTGTCTAAAAATAAATAAATAAAATCTTTTTAAAAATCAGTCAGTCAACAGCTATTAAGAGAATGAATAAAATGTGGAGTTTGGAGACAGAGGAGGGATTTCTTCCAGGTAACCTCAGGAGATAGAAATAATGGAAGCTCGGTACTCAGACAAGAAGCATATAAAAAACAACAACTTGTTCACATTAAAACACTAAAATGTGCCAATTCTTATCATGCATTGTGGCAGTTATATGAATAACCGTTCCCTCTAACTAAGAAAGAAACCAAGAACTCCTTTTTCATGACTGGTAAAGCAGCTGCTAGGGACAAGACATGAGTCCTGCCATAGGGAGACTCACATTCTCTACCGAAGCAGAACTACTGTGCTCTTCTTCATGGAAACCCTTACTTGAAATAGCTGCCCTCCTGGCATGGGAACGAGAAACTTACATTTGTATTAGGATTACATCTTCACACCATGATAAATTTCTGCAAATCACTTTGTCACACATGTACTAGGAAAAACAGTGTAAAAAAAATAGAAATTCATTGTTAGAACTCCGTAATCAGTGCCGGACATCATGTAGTGTGTAAAGATGACAGAAGAAGTGGGGGTGTCACCCCATAAAATAAGAACCCCCTATTAAGTGCCAGTACAGAAAACTCTATCTGGCATAGAGTGGTACTCAGAGAATACTTGATGGATAAATGAATGAAAAGAAACAAGAAAAGGAGCTATGAAGAAAACATGTGACTTTCTTGTGATACTTTTCTCTGAAATGCTAAGAAAATACTAATGACATCCCTCATATGATTGCAAAAAAAAAGAATAATAAATATCTTATCATATTCTCTGGGTTTTCTTTCCCATTTTCATTTCTGCAGTTCAAAGGACTATTCAGTTTCATCAGAAGTGGGAACATGTTTCAGTTCTTAAAAGAGCATATACATTGAGCCCCCCCCTTCCTGTACCTTAATGAGGAAGAAATATTTTTAATGAATAAACAAAATGTGGGATTAGATTCATGCACTCAGAAAAAAAATAAAGTGGGGGGAAAAAAACCCTGGGAAATTATGGCAAATCATGGTACAAGTGAGTGGTCATGAATACCCCCACTGCTAAGCAATGAGGTACAATCCCATCCACAGAAAGAGAGCTGAATCCCCAAATCCAGCAGATATAAAAGTAAAATGAGACCCAGTATGTCAAAACTCAGTGAACATTTTTACGACCCATCAACTGTATCATTGCAAGTCATTAGAGAGAAGATTTTGATGAACATCAATTTCTACAGCAAGAAAAATAAATGAGCCTCCATTTCCTTCCTTCTCTTTGTTCTCACCTTCAAGTAGTTAAGGTCTTTGAGAAGAATAAAAGATGACACTTCAGTAGCTCACAAATCAGACTTATCTGTTCCCATGTCAGTTTGAGTTTAGAAAAGATGACTTTCATCTAACAGCCCTCTCAGGTACAGAACTACAGCGGGCTACTGTGTCACCTCCAGAAATGATTTATACTGCATCGATCTGAATTTTAAAATATTAGAGAACACTGCCTCATATCGATCTTCATTCTTTTAAAACAGCTCCCAACAGTGAGTTAATAGCATGAAATGTTCCTATTTCTTAACTAACAATCCTAAATTAAGTTAGTGTGTAGAAAGAGGTTCAAAACACACAAACAGACACACATACAATTTTCCACTCACCATAAGAGAAATAATCCAAACCTAAGACCTAATAACTTTTCATTTAAAAAAAATGCAAAAACTAAATGTAAGGAGCCCTTCAATGACGCGGAGAAAAGGGAACCCTCGTGCACTGCTGGTGGGAATGCAGACTGGTGCAGTCACTGTGGAAAACAGTATGGAGGTTCCTCAAAAAACTAAAAATGGAACTGCCTTATGACCCAGTAATTCCACTTCTGGGATTATATCTGAAAAAACCCAAAACATTAATTAGAAAGAATATTTGGACCCTCTATGTTCATTGCAGCATTATTTACAGTAGCCCAAGTGCCCATTAGTAGATGAGTGAATAAAAAAGCTGTGGTACATTTATACATGGAGTATTGGCCATAAAAAAGAATGAAATCTTAGCATTTGGAACAAAATGGATGGACATAGAGGGTATTATGCTAAATGAAATAAGTCATTCAAAGGAAGACAAATACCATATGACTTCACTTACATGTGAAATCTAAAGAACAGTATAAATGAACAAATAAACCAGAAACAGACTCATAGATACAGAGAACAGACTTAGTGGTTGCCAGAGGGGAGGGGGTTTGGGGGTGGGTGAAAAATATAAAGGGATTGAAAAGCACAGATTGATAGTTACAAAATAGCCATGGGGATGTTAAGTACAGCATAGAGAATATAGTAAATAATATTGTAATAACTATGTATGGGGTCACATAGGTACTGGAAATATTCAGGGGGGAACACTTTGTAAAGTACCTAAGCTGAACACCTGAAACTAATGCAAATTAATACTGTATATAAACTGTAATTGAAACAATTTACTTAAAAATATAAAATATAAAAATTTAAAATAATATAAAAATATAAAAATAAGGGGCTCTTTTGAGGGTTGCAAATATAAATAATCCCTTTCCTCAGAGAAGTCCCAATATAGCAGGGACAATAAAAGATGTGCACAAATACTCATAATGTACAGAATGGTAAGATAACTGTCTTAGAAAGGTGTCAAAAGTGGCAGCAATGCTAAGAGAAAGAAGAAATAACTTCAAAACTAACCAGGACTGGGAACAAAAGAGCATTCTAATGAAATAAAATGGGATAAACATAGGACCAGAGATTTTCGAGGAGAGGCAAAGAGTCTAGTTCCCCTGGGAGTGAAGAGAGCAGTAGAAGACAGTCTTAAAAACAAAATTGAAAACAAATAACGGTTGACTTTGTGTGTCAGGGCCAATAATTGAGAGTTTATTAAATAATGATAATGCTTCAAAGCAAAAAAAATGACGTGGAAGAAACTTAAATGCATATTACTAAGTTAAAGAAGTCAATCTGAAAAAGTTACTCTATGATCCCAGCTATATGACATTCTGGAAAAGGAAAAACCAGGGAAACAGTGAAAACAAAAGTGAATTCAGGGAAGTGGAAGAGGATAAAGGAGAAGAGCAGAGAAGAGATGAACAGCAGAAAACAAAGAATTTGGGGCACAGTGGAAATACTCTGTATGATATTATAATGAGCATATAGCATTATACATTTGTACAAACCATAGAATGTACAACACCAGGAGTGAACCCTAAAGCAAGCTATGGACTTTAGATGATTGTGATGTGTTAATGTAGGTTCATCCTTGGTATTAAAAAAAGTACCCTTTTGGTGAGTGATATTGATAATGAGAGAGACTATGCATATGTAAGGACAGGGAATACCTGAGAAATCTATTTTTTAAAAGATTTTATTTATTTATAGAGAGAGGAGAAGGAAGAGAGAAAGAGACAGAGAGAAACATCAATGTGTGGTTGCCTCTCATGCACCGCCAACCAGGGACCTGGCCCACAACCCAGGCATATGTCCTGACCAGGAATCAAACCAGCGATGCTTTGGTTCACAGGCTGGTGCTCAATCCACTGAGCCACACCAACCAGGGCCTGAGAAATCTTGATACTTTTCTCTCAGTTTTGTTGTGAACCTAAAACTGATATTCTTTAAAAATAAGGTCTTTAAGGAAAAGAGAGATATATTCTCCAGGGTATCTTAAGTGCTGAGATGTGAAGACTAAATGAATACAGACAAATATGAATTCCTTCACTGTGAGGTCTGTGTGACTGGGAAAATGTCTTGGAATTAATAAAAGTCAAAACCAAGAAAGTAGGACATATGGAAAAAGAAAAATAACTAGTTCAAGTTAAACATGTTAAATTGAGACCCCTACAGAACAATCAGCTAGGAAGTCCCACTTAAGTTCAATGGCATGAACTTCAATAAACCCGTTCAGTTTTGTGACTTCTTCTTGTGTGTGATCAGAAACCCTAGACAGTAGAGTTTGTCACAGTCTGAGAATTGTCACCCACCTGTTAATGAGATCCACCTGGAATGAAGTACAGACCTCACTGAGTAACAAGACCCATCTGTAATGAGGTCAAGAAGAATATTTCAGATTACTAGCAAAAGTGGTATTGAAATGGCTTCTTTGAACATAGGCTGGGCAAGATAGATGGAAAAGACCTTGTAGTTTATTTCCCTATATCAAATTTCCTTACTTCCCCTGATTTCCATGGCTTTTTATTTGTTACCTAGAATCACTGCATCTTTTTCTTCAAACCTCTCAGATCTATTCTAGTTTGTCACCTTGCCACTAGCCCTTGTAGACTAGCATACCCAGTGGTGTAATTGAATCAGGGTTTCCAAAATGCAGTGTATAAAGTGGGCTTTTTGTTTTTAAGTTCACTTTTGTAAAACTTAAAGAATAGAATAAATTTCTGGCAAGTTATTAAAGCAGCATTTCCCTGCCCCACATAATCACCACAGATAGCAAAGAAAACGGGGAAAGAGCAGGACAGGGAGGAGAAGGAAGAGGAGGAGGTTGGAAAATGAAGAATAAGAACGAGCAGGGAAGGAAGGGAGAAAGGAAGAAGGGAAGGAAGAATGAAGGAAAGGATGTTTTTATTGAATTCATTGAGGTGCAGTAAAGTCACATAAAGATGATTGTTGTCAATAATTCAAGTCAAGCTAGATGCAAGAAGTCCACATATACCAGTCCTCAACACTCATTAATTAGATGAAGTTACACTCATTAAATCTGCTTTAGACATATCGACCCTATTTAGGTCTATTAGAAGCAGAAAACAAGGTAGAAAATAGAGGATCTTGAGTCCTGAAAATTTTTGTGTTAATCCAAGGTTTGCCTTGTATTAACTATGTGAACTACAATATCTTATTTAACCTTTAAGCCTTAATTTTCTTGTCTATAAGAGTTATAATAGCATTCACCTTATGGCATTACTTTAAATTGAAATATATTCATGTACGTGTGCTTATGCCTTGTGCACCATTGAATTCAACATAGTCTCAATAACTTCTAGTTCACTTCCTCACAGAATTTCTGTTAGAATTAAATGAAATAATGTGTTTGGAGGTTCCTGGAAAGCAGTGGGTTAGCTTGACAAACTTACAAAGTAATAAAATGATGCTTGAAAAAATAGCTATAGCTATGTACATATTCTCGTGATTCTTTTTAAGACAACATTGAAATGAACTTATTTTATTTTACTGAATAATACCTTGTAGCTTTATTGAAGTTCTAAGTATTCTACATGCTAAAATAAAGTTGTAGTACATTACCTGGAGCACTTTCAATCACTATAAAACACTATCCAACTGCAGTGCATATTTTTTAGATGCAAGCCATTTATCCTTGAATCTTCTGAGGTATCCAGGTTAGCTGCTTACAGAATGAGTTTATGAATTTTCCTAGTGCTAATTTGAAATTAGTTATACATTCTACATATGAAGGCTATTAATCTTTTAGTACTTTTTTCCATGAGATAGCTTAGCTCAAAGTAATTTATGAGATTGATCATTATAGTGCACTCTAAGTGAGCACAACTTTAATAATTATGTATTCATAAGTGGCAAGTGCACCCCTTCCACTTATGTACCCTTCTAGCTACCTGGATATTCATCTTTCCTTGGGAGGAACATTTATACTGTCATAACAGACTACTTCACAATTACTTTATACACAGGTTCTTTTTTTAAGTAAATTCTTGCATGATAAAGCACATTTTAATTATACATTCTTTCAGCAATGTGGAGCCCTGTGGTTTAAATCTCATATAATGCTACAGAAATGACAAAACTCCAATCTATTCATAAGATCATTCTGTCTCAATTACACTAAAATGCTTAGACTCCCCACATTCTCTTCTCCAACAAGTTGCAATTAAATAGTTTGTGTTAACAAAGATTCTGATACATTTTAACTTTTAACAAGTTGATTGTTCAAAACAATAATCTTTATGACATTTGCAAATAACCCAAATTCATTTTTGTTCTTCTCCCTTTCTTTCTTGTGTTTCACCAACTGCCCCTGAAATATTATTAACTTCCTTTTTTCTTTTTCAAATTTTATTTTACAGTTAACATTCTTTCTTGATACTTATCTTTGTACATTGTTATTCATGTATACAAGGTCTGTCTGGGAAAAGTCCAGCCATTGTTAATATAACAAGGATGGTTTGTGCGGCATTAATGTAACCTGGCAGCCAAGGAGAGTAGACTGGAATACGCATGCATGAACAATGATGAATTCACTGTACTAGTCAGTAGGAGCGGTAGATGCCATTGAGTGGGCATGTGTACTGTGTGGTTGTCGCATTCAAAATGACTGAGCAAATAGAGCAACAAATCTGCATCAAATTTTGTGTTAAGCTTGAACTATGTATTTAAATGATTCAGAAGGCCACAGCTACAGGCAACTAACTGGTGATTGGCAGCTTCATCACAATAATACACCCACTCTTTCATCATGTCTCATGCAGAGATTTTTTTACAAAACATCCAATCACCCAGGTGACTCAACCCCGCTAAAGCCCAGATTTGTTGCCCTGCAACGTCTGGCTTTTCCCAAAACTAAAATCACCTTTGAAAGAGAAGATATTTCAGAATGTCGATGAGATTCAGGAAAATACAATGGGATAAGTGATGGCAATTGGGAGAACTGTGTGAGGTCCCAAGGTGCCTACTTTGAAGGGAACTAAGGTTTTATTGTCCTGTGTACAATGTTTCTTATATCTTCTTCAATAAATGTCTCTATCTTTTATATTACATGGCTGTATACTTTCTGGACAGACATCATATATTTCCAAGATTTTCTTTGAAAGTCCAAAATTATGAATTCTGACTCCCAGTTAAAGTAATCCAAAAACCTTATTTTTCTCCCTTCTCACAATATTTTTAAATGCATTATTTCAAACATTCTCTGGACATGTAACATCTATTTTGTCATCTATCATCCTGATCTCCACATGTGTTTTAGTCTTATTTCTGCAGTTAAAATATATTTGGTGCTCACTGCTAGTCTTTTCTCCAGTCATCTATTGGTTGGCTAAAGTTTGCCCTCTCATAATTTTCTCAAGAAAAGCTCATGATAACAATACCCCCTTACTGTCTTGCATATTCATAATTATTTTCTGTTGCCTTTGTGCTAGCAGGACAGGTTGGTTAGATATAAAATCCTTGGCTCATTTGTTTGTTCCTTGAGTATTTTATAGGAAGTTCACCATTGTCTCTTAGCCTGGACTGATACTATGGAGAAATTTGAGGCCAGCATGAGTGACTTGATCTTTTTGCCTGGTTTCCCAATGTATTCTGTTTCATATATAACTAGTGTATTGAAAGAAAATTTTCATAATGTACTTACGCATTTTCATTTTAAAAAATATTTGGGGCACAGATATGTGTATATTAGTAAAAGCATTCAAATTTCATAAGTTTAATAATGTCAGGCTCGGAACATCCTCTATGGATAGTCATTATTTATCCATTCTGGCATCTTCTACTTTCCCTCTGTATTTCACTTTTGTCTCTAGTCATCAGTCTACACAGATCACTACTACCTCTTCTTTGGCCAATGGCAAGACCTTTCCAAGTGTGTTGGCTCTCTATCAAGTCGTCCTGGCCATAGTAGGTCCTGTGTGGTTGTACTTGAATGCTATAGAGATGTCTCAAGTGCATCTGCCTCTATCCCATTAAAAGGTGAATTATAAAAGTTGTCCCATCTCAGGCACACCTAAAGATTTGACCCATGGTCTAAATTCTTGCAACACTAACTGAAAGGATGTATAGAAGTGTACTAGACCCAAGGTAAACAAGGGTCTTATCGAGGTTGCTGAGTACTGAGCACTGCTGTATGGGCAAGCTACATATGGTGATTGAGATTGTTCATCAGTTAATTGTGTAACCTATGATTGATGAGATTCAGGAGCATTGGAGAATGGAAACCAGTCATGTACTCCTGAAGGTTTACAAAGCTATAAAAATATAAATGCTCATAAGACCCCTGAGCATCCTTAGTATGAGGTAGTCCATGTGTACTCAACCTTATCTCTTGTGACCTTGCAAGTCCCTGTAAAGACACTGGAATCCATGTCTGGGAGTTGTGCTGTCATTGTGTCTGCTGTTTTTCCTGTCCCGCATCCTTTGGTAAAGCTAGGTAAACTTGATGCTATGTGAAGCCAATAGTACCTTTTGAATATGATTGTCAATCTAAACCTAAACACCCTGTGGTAGTTTTGGAAATTTCAAGTCTCCCTGTACCACAAGGACTTGTCCCGATTTTGGCAAGGATGAACAGGACAAAGGGCCTGTTTTCAAGAACTGCATTGATGTTCAAGCTCCTTTCTGTTTTCTAAACTTACCTCCTTTTCCATCAGCCTACAAATCTCTATCTAGGCTCAGGGGTGAAAAAGCTGTCTATTACTGATTAAATAATATTCAAAATCTTTTCTCTTAAGTCATATCTTTGTTCTTTGTTCTGTTGGCTCTGTTGCCTGTGTGTCCTGGAATGTTAGTCCTTCTATGAAGGAGTAAAGGTAAAATGCCTTAGCTCTCTTGGTTCTGTAAGTATTATCCTGCCGTCAGATTATACTGAGTATTATATTGTGAGATGAAAATCAGCTTTGGTACCAAATATACCTTGGTTCGCCTTTCAGCTTCAGCTCTAGTGGCTGTATGATATGCAGCAAATCAATTAACCTCTCTAAGTCATTTAATAAAAGCTGACAGTTTTAATTACTCTTTGGTGATGCCCATTATTCTTTTGGATCCTCTTAATTCCTTTTCTCCGATGCCACAAAGATTTCACTTTCCTCGCATTAGAGTAAGATGCCATATTTAAGTAGCCATCCTTCCCTTCACCAATTTTTAAAATGAAATATCATATTTGTACATCCATCACCTCTGCTTCCTACTGTGACAGTTTTTAGGAGACTCAATGGCACAAGAAATGCAGGAAGGAAAAAAATCCACACCTGTATCGCTGAAACAATTCTCTCACTTTCCTAAACTTCTCCATTGTCTAGCAATGCCAGATCACAGATCATCTACCAGCGCACCTTTTCTTTAATCTCATTATTTCTTCAACCTCTGTCAGATTCTGCTTATCAGAAAATCAGTGCCTCTCTCTCTCTGCCCCTCTTTCTCTCATCTTACTTCTATTTTCTTCATATTTACTACCATCATAACAGCCTTGAAAGAGGAAACCAAAACTTCTCATAAAAGAGATGATAATACCTACCTCACAGGTTTTAGAAAATAGCAGGTGAGCTCACTGATTGAAATTTCCTTCTAAATTGTAAAATGCTATACACGTTTATGCATTATTGTATGGAGAATAGCCATAGCAGCCATAGTAGTAGTAGTCCTGGCACCAGATAAAACCAGTCAGGGATACAAACCTGTCTGGTCATGTCTGGCTAATTGTTGGAACAGATGGTCAGAAGTTTGTTTGCCTAAGTGACTGAGATGCTCCTGGGAATTACCTCATTTTGAGGATAGAAGCACAGTGAATTTGACACAGTAACAAAGCTACTGAAGATGATTAATTAATGTTGCAGCAGCTGGAGACCTTAGAAACCTAATCTCAATCATAAAGATCTGAAACAAACACCAAAAGCCTTGGTCACTGAGAGGCAGTAGTGATTCTGAGTACAGTGTGGTGGCAGTCATTTAAACTTACCCCTTCATCTGAAGGATTCTCGGGTCATTAGGAGGAAAGCTGGCTGTAATGAAAATCTAAATGACTATTTTTAATCCTAGAAAACATTGGGCCACCTGCGCCATGCTTTCTGTATCCCTCCAATGGAAAGCAAAACACACAGTGGAGATTAAAAAATGCCCAGAAGTATTGGTGCATTAGGGACTCCAGGAATATTGGGAGGGTAGTGGGGAAGTAACTTGGGGCACATACAATAATGGATGAGAGAGAGCCCCTGAATTAACAGGTATATACTTTAGTTTGGGAGATAGCATTAACATTGAAGAACCATTGAGAAAATAATAAACACAAACCAATTAAGGCAAACCTATACTAAGGGCCTGAACAAGCTGTAACTATTTTTGGACTAAAAATAATTTGCAGACCAGCAGAGGTTTGTAGGCTACAATTTGAGCAGCTATGAATTTGAAAATAAGTAATTCCTGTACACACACACACACACACACACACACAGACATGCGTGCATACAGTCCTGTCCTATGAATGTCCTTGTATTGCTACACTGAAGTTTCTAGATATTTATATCTAAAATACTTTCCAACCTTAGTGAGAAAACATAGGCAGTAAAATCTCGGACATTGCTTTATGACCCAGCAATTCCACTTCTGGGTATATATTGGAAGAAACCCAAAGTACTAGTTTGAAACAATGTAAGCACCCCTATGTTCATTACAGTGTTATTTACAATAGCCAATATTTGGAAGAAGCCCATGTGTCCATGAGTAGATGAGTGGATTAAAAAAGCTATGGTACATTTTTACAGTGGAATTCTATACAGCAGTAAAGAGGGAGAAAATTTTACCCTTTGCAACAGCATGGATGGACCTGGAGAATGCTATGCTAAGTGAAATAAGCCAGTCAAAGAAAGATAAATACTATATGATTTCACCTGTGTGTGGAATCTAATGAACAAACTGAACTAACAAGCAAAATAGAGACAGCTTGAGGGGGATTGGAGTGGAAGGATTGAGCAAAAAAGAAAAAGGACTCATGAACATGGATAACACTGTGGTGAGGCAGAGGAGTGGGAGGTGATGTGGAAGATGGTATATGGGGGATAAATGGTAATAGAAAATACGATAAAAATAAACTATTAAAAAAAGAAAGAAAATATTATGTTGCCTATGCTGAGTCACCTTACAATAACTCCTTTATTTTTTATAACTGTTATATTCTTCTTTACTCCACAACATAGAATAAAAATTAAGTTTTAGTCCAACCTGGTAAATTCCATTAAGTCTAATAATTTAAACAGGATTTTATTTGAATGAGCCCATGTTTCAGATTTTTTTTTTCATCTCCTATTGCTCCTACAAAGCCTGTAGGGCTTGCTCTACCTCATGGCACTAGAGGAAGAAGATGGAGGCCATAATATGGTATTGATCTGATTCCATCCATGTGTGTTCTACAGGCATCTATGGCTGAAACTTTGGCTGATGCCATTTGTGACCTGTTTTCCTGACAACCTGGCTCGATCTTAGTTCCCAGTAGCAGTGCCTGAGAAACCTCTGAAGTCTTGATATGTGTGTTAGCTTTAGCTACATAATAAACTACCCTAAAATTTAGTGATTTAAAATAGTTATTTATCTCATGATTCTGCTGAGCAGTTCCTTGTCTGAGCCAGACTCAAGTGATTTCAGTTAGGCTTGCTCATGTGTTCAGGTTAACAGGGGTTTGAAAGGCCTCATAGGGCCCCATTCACATGTGTGGTGATGGGCAGGGATTTATAGGGGTTACTAACCCACATATCCCTAGTTATCTAGCAGGCGAGCCTGACTTTGTCATATGGCAGTTGAATTCCAAAATGTAGAAAGAGGGCAAACTCCACTGCACAATTGCTTTTCAAGTCAATTTTTTCATAATGCTTGCTAATGTCCCATTGGCTAAAACAAGTGTAAGAGTATACTACCAAAGGGCATGGATGAGGGAGAGAAATATTCTGTGCCCGTTTTCATAATCTACAACATGCTGTAGTTGTCATTCAATTTAGACACCAGTGCTATAGAAACGCACTCCAGTGTACTACCCAGTTAGACTCTAGGCAGCCCACTGGGGACATGCAGAAATTTCCTGGTGCCATTTAAGAATCAGGGCAGCTTTGGAGTACTAGCTCTAGTTACCTCTGTCTAACCATTCCACTGTTTCTTGTTTCTGGGGCAAGTGGGAAAGTCACCCTATTTAAGCTTTATCTTCAGCCTCTCTTAACCACCTCCTGTGTGTGCCAGGACTCTTAGTTGTAGAGAACAGGAGTCACAAACTAATTTGGCCCAGAATGTGTATTAAAATATGTTAGAGAGGTATTCTGAATGGACCTAGATGCTTTACTCTCAGGCGTTGATGCAGCCGAGGAAAATACACAAGTCCATCCTAGACCTACCACCCAGATCTTTGACCCTGGATACCAGAAACTCCACCACAGGTGAAGACAGGAAGCGTCAGTCCCTATACTTTCCAGATAATCAGCTCTTTGCCCATGACACCATTATTTCACGTTGCTGCCTCCAAGTTAAACACAGATTTCAGAAACTGGGTCACGTGTAGAACTCCAGAGGCGAGGAACTCTGAGAAATGCCGTTTTGAAATTTCCGGGTTTGATTGTACAGGAAAGTAAGCTAGAAGGTGGTTGTAAAGGACACTAAGTGATCTCATCTGCAGTGTCTGTTGTAGCTTCCTGTCCTAAACTCCAAGTTTAGAGAGGCGTGATCCAGATGCGCTACTGATTACATGCTTCCCCTATATCCATCTTTCCTACCCTTCCTACAATCTCATGAGCTTGAAGGGAATGGCTTTCTACTTTCTCTTTTGTGTGTGTTTGGTCTACATATAAGGGCACTGAGCCTTAAGGGCGGGTGAGACATTTTGGGATTGGGTTCTCTAGAAGCATACCCTGAGGCAAAGATCCATGTGCAATTTATGAAGAAGTGCTTTGGGGAGAAACTGTTTTTTAAAAAAGTGGGAACAGAACAGCAGGATTAAGGAAGCAGGAGACAGCAAGAACAAGATTATAATCGGTGGCAAAATCCTTAGGAATACAGCTGTAGCCTGGTGCCACAGTCCAACTGAAGTGTAGTGCCCCCAGTTTGTCCCAATTGGAGACAAAGAAGCTAGGATTTCATACTAATGCATTCTTCAGTTGTTACCGACTAAGGGCCGTGTCTTAGTCCATTCAGGCTACCATAACAAAAATACCATAGACTGGGTAGATTAAACAACAAACATTGATATCTCACAGCTTTGGAGGCTGGGGGTTCCAAACTCAAGGCCCCAGCAGATCCTGTGACTGATGAGGGCCCGCTTCCTGATTTGTAGACAGCTATTTTCTTGCTGTGTTCTCACATGGCAAAAGGGATGAGAGAGCCCTCTGGGGTTTATAAGGGCACTAATCTGATATGTGAGGGCTCCTCACTCGTAACCTAATCACCTCCCGGAGTCTCATTTCCTTAATACCATCACCTTGGAAGTTAAGATTTCTCATTGTCAGTATCATGCAATCCCCTGGGCCTGGATTTTAATATGTGTGATGATATAGTGGCGTGGCATTCAACATCCATTTCACCCACTTCCTGTTCTGCAGTGGCCAGAAAGCAAAACCTAGGCTTCCTTGTGATTAGAATTTTAGATGTGATTTAAGATCAGGCCATCAGATGCATCCATGCAAAATTTAGAAAGTGGAAGTAAGACAGAAGCTGAGCTTCTGCTGCTTATACCATTTTGGGTAGCAAACATGGTTTCGTAGGCATTTGGTTTCCTGTGGCAGCATTAAAAGAGGTTTCAGGACTCAGTCATAGTGTTGAAATACAGGATGCAGGGCATTTGTTTTTGCATAGATCATAGTAGGAATGACACAGCTCTGAAGTTCACAACAGCAGTTTCCTGATCATGTTTGTGACAATAACAGTAAATTCTGGAGCCAGGACCCTCCTGGCATGTGAGAGGCAGCAGGTGTCTTAATGGCCGTGTTTGGTGGTGAGTCTGTAGAAGTTGTTCCTGAAAGCTCAAAGTAGAGTCTTTTTCTTCGGTTCTCCCTACAATTCTATAGTCTCTTCATGCTTGAACTAGTAGTTCAAGTGCAGCCTGTTCTGTACAACTGAACACTGACGTAAGCAATACACTGAAGGGAATTATACAAATTTTAAAATCTTTTTCTCTTTCAAAAATATCTATGTGCTCTCCTTTTTTTGCATTTATATTATGTGATTTTTGTTCTAGTTGGCCTTATGATCAAACCAACTGAAAGTTTTCCTTGACTCAAAATTCTATTTTATGAGCCAAAATTTGCAGCTTGTTTTTGATTTTTAATCCCCGCATTCCTGCTGTAACAGCCTTACCTCCTCATCCTTAGCACTTCACATATGGATGCATCAGCTCAACTAAAAAGAAAGTCATATACATATAAACAAAAAAAGTAAAACCACATTGATATATTTTTAAAGTACCCTCTCTGTTAGATACACTTTTTTTTTTACTCTATCAAACTTTTTTTATTGTTGTTCAATTACAGTTATCACAATTTTCACCCCATTGCTCTCCCCTGCCCCTACACTTTAAAACTATTTCTTTAGGATACATTCCCAGAAGTGAAATTGCAACATAGACCTTTTCTCACTCTGAATACTTATTTTGTGTCATTTCCTAAAGTTCTGAGTCAATGTATTTATGTCCTTTTCACAATATGTTTCCTTTCAAGCATTTATCCACTAACAAAGGTTTCAGTTTTTTTTTTCAGCTTTTTTTATAAGTGTATTTTATTGATTATGTTGTTACAATACCCCAATTTTCTTTCCCCTTTGCTCTCCTCTTCCCAGTACCCCCATTCCCTCCAGCAATCTGGGGAGTTTTTTGTTTTTTGTTTTTTTTTTTTTTCATTATTTTCTCACATAAGTTTTTAATTTCTTGCTCTTCCTCTTCTCCTTCTGGAACCCCTATGATTCAGATGTTGGCACATTTAGAGTTGTCCCAGAGGTTCCTAAGCCTCTGCTCATTTTTTTCAATTCTTGTTTCCTCATTCTGTCCTGGTTGACTGTTTTTTCTTCCTTATGTTCCAGATCATCGATTTGAATCCCAGTTTCCTTCCCTTCACCATTGGTTTTGTGTAGATTTTCCTTTGTTTCATTTAGTATATCCTTCACTTCTTCCCTTATGCATTTGCCATACTTAAGCATATCTGTCAGCTTGTGAGCATCTTTATCACCAGTGTTTTGAACTCTGCATCTGTTAGGTTGGGACTGACACCTCTCTAGCTGTTGCCTTGGCCATTGTCCACAGAGTGGGTGGGTTAGAGGATGTTCTAGGACTGTGGGGGCCCTTTAAACAAGCAGACTCTGCTGAGAGGCCAGCAGATACTTCCTCCACCCCAACCCCCACTGGTCTGCACAGTCAGAAGCAATGAGGCTTTATTTTCCCTAGGCTAGGACCATGGGCTGCGCGGTCTGGTCTGGTGCTGGGAGCACTCCCCAGGTGTCCCTCCTGAATTTTTAAAGCATGTGACTGCCCTTTGTGCCAGCCTGCCATTGCCACCACTGCTGCTGCCACCACACCACATCCTTTCCGCCCTGGCTCCGCCCCTCCTACCTGTATGGATGAGTATTTCTTCTTTATATCTTTGTTTGCTGGACTTCCATGTAGTTTGATTTTCTGGAACTTCTGGTTGTTTCTAGTTTTGAGGTAGTTGTATTCCTTCTTAATTTTGGAGGGATACGTAACATGTCTGTCTAGGCCTCCATCTTGGCCAGAAGTCTTAAGGTATGGGGTTTTTAAAAATATTTTTTTTTCTTTATTTTTAGTGAGAAAAAAATGGAGAGAGAAACATCCATCAGTTGCCTCTCCTATGTGCCCTGACTGGGGACTCAACCCCCAACCCAGGCCTGTGCTCTGACTGGGAATCAAACCTGTAACCTTTGCTTTGTGGGACAACACACAACCAACTGAGTCACACTGGTCAGGGCAGGTTTGGGAGGGGTTTTTTTTCTAAATTGATTAATAAATGATGATCTCTTGTTGTTGCCTCAATTAGCATTTTTGGTCACTGAGATCATTGAACTTTTACAGTATTTATTTGACTAAATCGATTTCTGTTTCTTAATGAAGTCTTTAAAGCCTGAGACACTTTTGTGTGTAGAGTAAAAAAATCACCACCACCTGGAAACTTCCTTTTAATGTTCAATTTATCAAATGTTTATGCATAATGAACAGAACTGGGAAAGTCACTTTTCGTTAAAGACATAGAGATTAAATGCTGTCTTAATTAAATTTCCTTAAATAATTTAAGCTGCAATAACAAATTTAGTGTAACTAATGCTTTTGAACACTTCAGACACTTGATCAGCGGTTTGAACATTTCAAACACTCTAAACTGCAGAGAGAAGAATGCATAAATACAGTGATCATAAAACTTACTCCTACACAATGACTCCTCAAGTTCCAGTTTCAGTATCAACCAAGATACTGAACTAGGACAACTGGCTCCCTCAACTAAGATCAGTCTCTGAGAGAGAATATTACAGTATGGAGAAAACTGTGAGAAACCCTTGAGAGGTTTAGTCCCCTGGCATGGGTGTTTTCAGAAGTTAAATCAGAGCAGTGCATAAACAGTGCTAGGATCTGAGGAAAATGGGTGCAGATTTTTTTTTTAAGTTTATTTTATCGATTATATTGTTACAATAGTTCCAACTTTTTCCCCTTTACTCCCCTCCACCCAGCACCTCCCCCCTGCATTCCCCCCCAAGTCCATACCCATGGTTCGTACATACAAGTTTCCCTGCTTCGCCCTTTCATATATTCTTCTTCTTCTTTTTTAAATAAATAAGTGATTAATTAATTATTTTAACAATAAAAAATAACAATTCCTCCCTCTCAGACTTAAGACCCTTTGTAATCTTGTAAAGGACAATGGGCGAAGGTCTCAAGCTCCTCTAGCTGCTTCAAGCTGGACATGGTCATCGTCCTACCTACCCTTGGGTCCAGAAATCCCTAATAAGAGTGGGGGTGTGGAGGGGAGGGTGGCCTTCCCACATAGGGAAGGATCGTGCAGACTCCAGGTCAGTTGGCTGTCCCCGGACAACAGTGTGCTTGGCTTAACAGGCTGGCATCCTTGTTGTATTCTGGGGGCAACAGATTTGGCAAAAAGGGTTAAAAGACATCATTCAATCCATAACCACTAGATGACAAAAAGCAAGGATTAATCTTTCAATATTCCACATTAGGGAAAAAAAGGGGGGAGGGCTTCTTTGGAGGAAGGTGTGCTAGGCACATCTCACCTGTCCAAAACCCTTTTGCCCATTATACTTAGTTTTGGCTGAGGGAAATATTTTAGGTTTCCCCCCTCTCAGACCTCTGGACTCTTTCAGTCCAAACCATTAAGATAGAAAAGAGAAACCAGTTTTAAAGTGAAGCCCACAGACCACCCCATTCTTCACCAACCCAGCCACTTAGTTCAGCCAAACCGTTGAGTCTCGGGAGGCAGCGCTACAGACAGGATTAATGGATGCAGATTGACTTATCTCCAGGAGTCACTTCCCCACTCTGCCTCCAACTTCAAGGGCTTGTGCCTTCTCTGAATGTTCTGCAGTTGGGGGAGGGAGTTGTTAAGGGAAAAGCCTTGACATGAAGAAATAGCTTGGTTGATTGAGGAGCGAATGAATGTAGGGCTCCCCAGTCTAGGGGGTTTATGTCCTCCATGGTAACTCCTAGAACTCATTGGAGCTCGCCCAGATTGACACTTGGTTGCTGACCCTTTCCCCATAGCTATTGCTGGGAAGTAGTCTGTATTGCAAGAAATATGAGTCCACAAGCTATTCACAAGATATCTGAAGATATCAATCTTCATACATATTACTAAGAGAAAAAGACCAACCTGGGAAGAATATGTACTGTATGATTCCAGCTATAAGACATTCTGCAAAAAGCAAAGCAATGGAGAGAGTAAAAGGATCAGTGATTACCAGGGGTTAGGAGGGACAAATAATCAGAGCACAGAGGATTTTTAAGGTAGTAAAACTATTCTGTATGGTATTGTAAGGATGGATGCATGTCATTATATTTTAGTCAAAGCCCATAGAATGTACAACACCAGCATGAACCCTAAGATATACTATGGACTTTGAGTGTTTATGATGTGTCAATGCAGGTTCATAGGCTGAATCAAATGTACCACTCTGGTGCTGGATATTGATAGTGGGAGAAGCTGTGTGTGTAATGGACCAGGTGATATATGGCAACTCTGTCTTTTCTGCTCAATTTTGCTGTGAACCTAAAACTTTTCTAAAACACAAAGTCTATTTTTAAAAGGTTTTATTTATTTATTTTTATTGACAAGGGAAGGGGGTAAGGAAGGGATAGAAACATCAATTGATTGCCTCTCGCACACACCCCATCTGGGAACTAAGCCTGCAACCCAGGCATGTGCTCTGGCTAAGAATTGAACCAGAGACCCTTCACTTTTGGGGGACAATGCTCAACCAGCTCAGTCACACCACTCAAGGTCCAAAGTCTATATTAAAAAGGAAAAAATGGATTAAAGGAGTGTACAAGCATTTTGCAGAAGGCAAAACACCTATAATCATTAAATATATGTAGGTGTTTTCAACTTCATTAGTTGTCTACGAAATATAAATCAAGGCCCAAAGATAATACCATTTTTTATATACTCCATTAGCAAAAGGTTTAATGTTTGACAATGTCAAGATTTGGCAAGGAGGTGGATTGACAAGCTCTTCTATACTGCTGATGAGAATGGATTTATCTCTTTAATTTGAAAATTCCCATAGCGTATAACCTAGCAATTAGGTTCCTAAGTGTGTACACAAGAGAAACTCATTTACACACACATGGCGCTACCAGGCTGACACAAATACACATATAGTGCCACCAGGCTGGCAGTTACTGAGGTCAGTGGGAAACCTAGAAAATTATCAGTGATGTATATATGTAACACATATGGGAAAAAGAGACTGAAAACTTTTCAGAGAGAAGTCTTAACACTCTTGCTACATAGTTTTGTCATTTGTTGACTACAATGAATCTACTATCATTTACTTATTTTACTGTATGGTAATGCATTTTATTTTGTACTAAACCTTTTGTATATAAAAAACAAAGAATATTAAGTGTAATTAAGAACTGAATTTTCATTTCTCAAGAAAAAATTGTGAATGTGTAACTTTAGGGAAAATAATATTATCAACTATGTGAAAAGACAAATCTGCTGAAAAAGCACCAACATCTATGACAAAATGTTATAGTTATTTTAAAACTGTACTTTAGAAAGATCAAAGGTACGTGATACTTCACTTTTCATTGAGATCAAACACCCATTCTAAATTAATTTTGCTAATTTTCAGTTCAGACAATCCTTGTGCATGTATAAAAAAGCTAATGTAATCATTATAAATATGCTTGTTCCATTAACAAAAGAGGAATTTCTCATGAAGTTAAATGACCCCAGATGCTTCAAATAGAAAATCAGTTAATTTCAATAATGGTTCATTTTTTCCATTCAATTTATGTAATTAAAATAAAGCTTTGAGTGCTCATTCTGTTGAAGATAAAACATCTGACATTAATATCAATGGTATTACAAATTCAGTTAAAAAGTTAAACTATTTTTGCTTGATCGCTGGCAACTTTATAGGATTATGGGTTTAATTGAATGCCTGTGTTTTATGAGATGTAAGTGAGATTTATGGCCGCACAGTTTGTGGTACCAAGGTTTACCACAGTCATTGCTTCCCAGCCTGGAGGGTGACTTGCCAACCAATCCAAGGGAGCTCTGGGACTCAAGTGCAAGGGAGACACTTTTAGGGGCTGCCTGCAGACTGGGTCACAGGGAGAGCAGACAGACAGACAGACTGGGAAAGAAGCCAGCAGCTCAAGCTGCACCCAAGAGCCTCCCTAGCTCTCCAGCCTCATCTGATGTTAAAAGTATTGGTGTTGGACTGGCACCAGCTGTTAGACTGGTGGAGTCAGACTGGACCTCGGTTCAGCAACCTCAGTACTTGAGTTCTGGGGAGGAAAGAATTCAGGGCTAAGACTCAAACTATAAGAGGAAGCTTATTTAGAAAGTCATAGAGGTAGAAGTGAGCTGTAGAAGAAATGGGCTCAAGAAACAAGTTACAGAGGCAAAACAAGGGCCCTTGGAGCTTAGGAGACAGATAGAGACAAGGAAAACTCACCTGGGGGAAGGCGGTGGGGATGGTCGGGGTGTGCTCCATTGAGAGAGCTGCCAAAAAGTTAAACTTTGAAGACAAAGTTTTTACTTTCGAAAGGATAAAGTGATTACTAATTTCAGTATGGCACAACATAATGGTAAAAGTAATGTTCTCACTAAATTAAGAAACTTATAAAGCGAAAAGATATTCAGAAGAAGTCGTACTGAATATGAAGTCCATAATTGTATCCAAACAAGGAGTAATTGTCTACAAATGGAAATAAAAGCTGTAAATATTTAAAATGTATTGTAACAAATTGATGTTCCAGAAGGGTAATGTGTCCCTGAGAATGATAGAAGCTTTCTATTTGGGACCTTCTCAGACCTTGCCTGTGTTCTCTGCCTTGGACTGGTTTTAATTTGTACCTTATGCAATAATAAAACTGTAATAATCATAAGTATAATTTTTAAAAAGACAGTGAGTGAACTCTAAAATGTCTGTTATGATTGAAAACTAAAACCTCCACGAGGAAGGCAGCCCTGCCAACATGTTGATTTTAGCTCTGTGAGAATGATTTTGGACTTCTAACCACCATAACTAAGATAATGTTTGTGTTGTTTTAAGCCATTAATTTTGTACTCATTTGTTATAATAGCAATAGAAAACTAATATACTGACCAATCATGCATTCATTCAGCTCCAGTTATAATCATTCACCTGTCACACCAAACCCTCTCGTGCTTCTGCCTGGAACATCTCTCACATCCGTCTGCCTAGATCCAATCTTGGTCTTTAAGAGTAAATAGACCGATCACCTCTCCTTGGAATCTTTGCCTGCACTGGGCTCTTCCACTGTCCAGTGTCTCCTAATATGTCTCCTTTTCGCACTTACCACACTTGAGTTGTCATCACTGATGACTGTATTCCTGTTTGTACCACTTTGCCAAGTTCTTGCTTAATAAATGGCTTTGGTGTTTGTTCCCTAGTTATTTGCTAGGTCTCACAACAACATAGTAAGCTTGCAGAGAACAGAACCTACTCCTCTGTGTGTGGGTGCACACACAGGTGTGTCTTCTCTACATATTTAATACACAGTGTTCCGACACCATCCCCCCCCAAAATAACACAGCATCAAATAAATGCTCATTGAAAAAAAAATGAAACAGTCTACAGGCATACTCCATTTTATTGCATTTCACTTTATTGTGCTTCACAGATGTTGCGTTTTTTACAAATTGAGGGCAAGACTTTCCACCGGCAAAAGGATTATGACTCAGGTTATTGTGTTACTTGCTTCACTGTGGTGGTCTGTGACTAAATCTGCAATACCTCTGAGGTATGTCTAGACTTTGTAACAAATTATTTCTCAGTAAGTAAGCAAAAGGAAAAATATTTGTGATGATATTTTATTATAATGAACTTTATTATACTATTTACTAACTTACTATAAGAAATTAAGCTCATTTTCTTCGGTCAGTTTTCTCCTGGAGGGGGAACTCTTGATAGCACTTTTTTTTTTTTTTTTGTCACAATTACCTGGTTTTCACATTATGGTCTTGCATTCAACCACAGATACAGTACCCAACACAACCGACACTTACTTATCCATTTGACATATATTGATCGGGTGCCTTCTATGCACAAGTGCCGTTGGGGACATGGAGAAACAAACAAATCAGTCAAACTCATCTTCTGGAGAGGGGAAGATACACGAATAAATATCATCAAGCCAAACCCTATAAAGAAAGAAATGAAGTAACATAATGGTAAAGAGTTGAGTTCTTTTCCTTAGGAGTAGAAAACATAAGGAATGCAGTCTTCAATAAGACAAACACAGTGGTCAACACATGAGTAGGTGGTAGCAGTTAAGAACCAGGATTTTCAAATCCAGTTCTACCAGTTCCACCACCCATTGTGTGTCTTTGTACAAATTACTTAACTTCCCTGAGCCCAGCTGACTTCTCTGTTTAAAAAAAAAAAAAAAGGCACTCTCTCTCATAAGGTTATTTTGGGAATTATATAAGATAATCTATATGAAATGCTAACCGTGGTGCCAGATACATAGCAAGTAATTAAAACACAGCACCTATTATTATGACATATTTAAAATAGTGACTAACATTTCTGAATAAATACTTAATCAGGTTTCCTTATATAATATCACATATTGTAAAAAAAAAAAAAAAAAGAATCATTCATTCTATAGCTACAGATGCTGAGACCTGTAGGGGATGTTGTTTGACTCCATAGATCCCTCCTTCTGGATGGAGAACTTATTCTCCCAGCAGCGTTCAGAGCTTGGCTGCTGAAGGCCCACACTTGATTGCCACCATGGGAATTTTGCCCTCAACTGAACTGCCTCAGCTAAGGTGATTTGCTCCCTTCCTTTCGAGCTGGAGAACCAAAACCAGCCCTCCGATTTTCCTTTGGATCTATTTTGAAGGACCGCCCCAACTCCAGAGCTCTCTGAGGCGGCCTGAGGAGGAACCCTCTTCTGCTTGCCTTGCTCCTTCGCAGAGGTTGTTCCCAACACTCCCCAATAAGCTTGCTCAGCAGTCTCCGTCTCAGAGTCAGCATCCCCGGAAAAGCTGAATTCAGTCATTATATGAGCAAGGTGCTGCTGTGATGCAGCTTTGGCAAACTTCTTCTCTAGAAGGGCAGATAGTATGCTAGCTTTGCGTGGGCCTTCTGTTCTGCCAAGTTTATTCAGCTCTGCCATTCTAGTGTGAAAGCAGCCATAGACAATACATAAATGAATGGGTGTGGCTGTGTTCTAATACAGCCTTATTTTAAGGATTTGAATATCATATTTTTCCCATGTCACAGAATAGTCTTGTTTTGATTGGTTTTTCCATTTTTAAACAGTTTTTAAATTCTTAGCTCATGGAAGTTCAAAAGGGATGTAACTAGATTTACTATGGTGATCATTTTGTCATATATACAAGTATCAAATCATATTGTACACCTGAAACTAATATAATGTTATATGTCAATTCTGTCTCCAAAAAACAGGTGGCAGGCTAGATTTAACCAACAACCATAGTTTGCCAGTCCCTGAGCTAGAGTAGTGTAGCCCTCATAAAACCACTATTTTGGTGCATGAATTTACAGAATTTGGTATCATAGAACCCTAGACCTTGTCACTTTATTTTCTGGATAAAGAAGACTCCTTGCTGGTTCTGGAAGGGACAACAGAGCATAATATGGGGAAAGGAAGATTCAAAGTTTTGTATTGCCAAGAAAATCAGATGTAGCAAAATCAAAATAGTTTAATATTCACTGTGTGGTATTTTCCACTTAGAAAACTTTATCTCCGCTAGAAAACAGAATTAGGAGATTTGAGTGGCTGCTTTGTGACTGTAGCTATAGCTCAGTAATCATTCAAAAATAAAAACACAATTGCCATTTGCTACTGTTTTCATGTTTATTTTAAGTGATCTAGTGATATATGGTATAGAATAGAAAGGAGACATAAACATATTTTGAAACTTTTTGAACCTGCCTCTATCCAAATATACCAGCCTTCTACAGTTAATTTCCCTCATTAAGAAATCAACTTGGAGTAATTTATTTGAGTAACAAGCATATCCTCAACTCTTTGCCCTGAAACCTTTGGCTTTTTACTTTTGCCATGATGTGTGTTCTTTTTTGGCTTGTCTTCTTTTTCAATTTCTATACACCTTGGAATGAATCCTACCTTTGCTTTTTTAATCATCTTTATTATTATTTTTTTTCTTTGTTGCTATACAATCCTTGATTTGAAATAATTCTTTATAGCACCTCTTCCCACATTCATCATGTGTAATATTATGAGATTTCCTCTTAATTTATGCCTGACCTATAGCCAACATTGACTTCTCTAGCTCTTGACTCCTTCCTAAAACCCTCCTCCACATTCTCAGAATAAATGAATGAAGTGTTGTTTTAGCTGTGAGCTGTTGAGAAAGAGGAATGGAAGCCTCCTCTCTAAGGATTCACGTTGCTATACTGTGAAATATGGAGACTAGGAGTGCTAATTTCAGTGGATGCCAACTGTAATAGGCGGTTAATGACTATATCCTTGGCTTTGGAAGCCTCCAGGTTCTTCTCTCTAGACACTTGGAGACTAATTTGGTCCACACTTGTCATGAGGAGTTCAGATGCCAGAAGCTGGGTAGGGGAACTGTCATGAAACACAGTGTCCATAATGTACTGCTTATATAACTCCACCACCTTCTGTTCCAGGTACTCATTAAGCACAGCATTAGAAATAGGCTTCTGTACTTGCAGGCTGCTTTTCTCCTTGATGCTGGTTATTTTCCAGTGTGATGAATACCGCTGGATAGGTTTTTGGGGAAAGTCACTGGGCTGAGTAGAAATGGAATCCTCCATCGGCAAAGGAATCTCAGATGATTTCAGCAAAGGGCCATATTCAAAACTGCTCTCGGAGGCAAAATCTGTTGTCACGGAATTAATGGCCATCACCTGGCCCCCTGCAATATGTAAGTCATTGTAATTCTTGCAAATACTTTTGCAGGAAGGGGGAACCAAGTAGGTCTCTCTGCTGGGATCTCTACATATTTCGACCGCAGCCAAGTTCGGGCTTTCAAACACAGGATTGGGGTTTGTTTGTAGCACCGTCATTCTCTGGTTTCTACTGTGTTGACTCTCTCTCGAATGCACTGAAGAAATGAGCTTGCTAGAGGATTTGAAGCTCAGGTAGAGACTTCCAACTTGTGTTTCATCCACAGAGGAATAGGAAAGAGCAGCAGATTTCATATCTTCTTCCTTTTCCTCAGCCACCTTCTCATTGTAAGATGCACAGCTCCAGGGGATGTCATTCCGGTAGGCAAGTCCACTGAGGTACCCTTCTGACAGCATTCTGGAAAGAGAGTTGATGAGTAACAATGAGGAACATGAAGACTGGGATTCTTTTTAAATTGGCAGTTGATGTGTCAAAAAAGTAAAGGAAATAAATGAAGTCATTTCATTCATTCAGCAAGACATTACTAATTCTGTGCCTGCCGTGTACCAAAACTATTGCATGTGCTGGAGATATAAAGATGAATAGGACACAGCCCTGGCTGGTGTGGCACAGTTGGTTGGAGCATTGTCCAATACATCGAAAGGTTTCAGGTTCGATTCCCAGTCAGGGCACATACCTGGGCTGCGGGCATCAACCCCAGTTGGGGTGCACATGGAAGGCAACCAATCAATGTTTCTCTCTCACATTAATGTTTCTCTCTCTCCCTTCCTCTCTCTTTAAAATAAATTAATAAATAAAATGTTCTCGGGTAAGGATTTTAAAATAAATAAATAAAATAAAATGTTCCTTAAAAAAAAGATGACTAGGACACAGTTCCATCCTTCAAGAAATTTCTGCTATGGGAGAAAATAAACTAGATACAAAGAATTCCAATATTATATCACTGATGGTTCAAATAGTGGTAGTTACAAAGGAAGTACAGAAGAGGAACCCCTAATACCACCTGGGGATAAGAGGGAGGAGTTATGAGATGTGTCACAGAGAAGATGACGTTTCAGCTAAATTGTGAAGACTAAGTAAGTTTCAGCCATGGCACAGAGTTATAAGAGAATATGATGGTCTGGTCTATTTACCATCTACCAAGATGCTAAGCATAAGCACAAGGGGCTGGGACAGCAGGCTGGAATTGGGTCGTGAAGAGCCTTAGGAGTGAAGCAAAGGCATTTGCAACCTGCCCAGAGGAAATGGAGATTGAGAGGCTGCAAACTGGGGAAGCAATATAGCTAGTGGGTTATGAGAAAAAGAATAGGGCAAATTCTCCTGAAACTAGAGCGGTAATTTACCCATCTTTGTATTTTATCCCTCAGAGCTAGCACAATTGTTTGCATTTAAGAGGGCCTCAAAAGATATTTGTTAATTTTAATTAAATAACTGACAATGGCATGGTATGAAATTAATTTACTATCAACCCATTATGAGGGACCACAAAGCCGTACCTACCTTTGTAGCCCAGGATGAATGTCTTGCTCTATCCCTCCTACTTCTCACAATAAGTCCTGGAAAGGTCTCTGCACCCAACTGATATGCTTACCTCTACACTAGTTACCAAAGAACTTTCCTGACCACAGCCTTTTGCTACAGCTGCCTCCCCTCTCTACCCTTAGCCGTTGTCACCTGAGTCTAGAGTGACTAGAATAGGCTAGAAAGCAGCAGCTGTGTTATCTAAAAGAGGAACACACAGACATTCTTGGCATTAGGCAATAGACAATGAGGAAAACTAGTCCTCTTGGTCCTTCAAAGCTGGGTCTCTAAAAGAGACCTGTGGATATGAACCTGAATTGAAAAGTCAAATTAGAAAGGGATTCTTTTAACCATACATAGGGCCCTTTTTAAAATCTTGGCATCTTTTTCATATTCATGCAGTTATTCCCCAAGTAAATTTGTTACTTGTATAAGGTAGATTTTATAAATATAATTAATCTAATTGTTTTAGTTGTAAACAAGTAATATTTCCAATGTTGGTTTTTCTCTTTCTGGAACCTTTCCAAGATATATTCAGCAAATTTATCAAATCTAGTCACAGTCATGTGCCATAAAGATACAAAATTAAAGATCTTCAACAAATCCATGAAGTAATTCTTGTATGCTGAACACACTTATAAGGATGAAGAAAATATTTTTTCCTTCCAGAAAAATACTTTCTAAGTGTGGTTCTGCCCTCAACAAACTGAACACACAGGTGAAAAAGCAAATCTTTATATACATGAGAAGATAATTAACAGAGCAACAAAGTTTACCATAAAGGCTTCGTAGGGAGACAGTACTGTCCCGACCCTACCACTCCACCACTCCCAGGCTGCAACTAGGGCCTTCCCTCTTCAAGTCCTCAAAACATCATTGTAGAAAACGAAAACAGAAGCACAAATCTCAGCCTTTGGGTTACTAAACTGGCTACAGAAACTCTCAGCAGAAACCATAGTTTTAGAGAAATGGCTTCTGAGATACTATTATAACCTGAGCTTTAAAGGTTCAGAATCCAGAGACCTACAAAACTTAGGGCATAATACTTATGTATGCATTAACAGTATACTTAGTGGATAGAATTCCTCAGGGAGTGAAACAGTATGGCTCCAGATAGGTTTGGGAGCCAAGAATAGAAGAGGTCTGTGCCCTATGTCCCAGGTAGACTCCGAGGAAGCAGGAAGTCTCACAAAATTCTCTCCTGTTCAGCACTGTACAGGAGCAGGGAGAGAGCCAGCCACATGGATTCCTTGGAGCACGGATCAGAGACTGGCTCATCAAGTCTGCTAAACACCAGCATTCCATCCAGAGCCTTCAGACCTGGAGAAGACCTAGATTTGGAATGGGAAAATTGCAAACATGATCTCTGCAGACTGTCAAGCAAGGGCCAGATGAAGGATAAGAAGTCACCATAGTTGCCAGTGTGAGTACATGATGACAACCAAAGACGCCTCTACCCACACATCCCCATCTGACCCTTTGGCTCTATGGAAGTGAGCTGGAACTTGGTAAACCCAAGGAGGACAGAGCCCTGAAGAGTCTGGGGAAATCCTTACTGACAGTGATTACTCAGGAGAATGTGAGCTGAGCTCAAAAGCAAGATCAAATTGAGGAAGAGAAAAAAGCAAAGATAGATATCCAGGGGAAAAAAATAGCTCGTTGGGTACATGCATGTATTTCCCACCCCCTAAACTTCATTAAAACAATGGTAAGTGCTTTTTAAATATATAATACACACACACACACACACACACACACACACACACACACACCAGAAAACAGAAGAAGAGACAAAAGCAAACATTTTAGAAGCTGGAAAGTAAGAAGGTCAATGACTTAGGAGACTTGAGAAGGAGGAATCTTACAAGACCCATGGGCTATGAGATACCAGTTGAGGGTAGAATTCCTAAACCAATAATAGATAGATTTAATAAACATGCACTTAGGTGCTCCCATTTTGAAAGTAGAACAAAAATGTAAGATAGGAAATAGTAGAGAAAAGATAAAATTAGAAAACCAGTCCAGGAGGTCCATTATCTGAATGCTAGCAGGTTCAGAAAGAGAACCAAGTAAACAGAGGGGAAATTCTAATCATTCAACAATATTTCCCAGAACTAAAGGACATGCGTTCCCAAAATACTGGGTAAAAATAGATCATGCTTTGTCTCATTATTGTGAAATCATAGAACACTCGGGACAAAGAGAAAATACTGGAAGTTTCCTGAGAGGAAAAAGACAGGGAAAAAAAGCCCAAGAACCAGAATCTTTGGACTTCTCAACATGAGAAGCAAGATGATCGTGTAACAATTTCTAAACATTCTTTTTTTTTTTTTTTTAAGATTGTATTTATGCCCTGGCCAATGTGGCTCAGTGGATTGAAGACCAGTCTGCAGACTGAAAGGTCACTGGTTCAGTTCCCGGGAAGGGCACGTGCCTGGGTTGCGAGCCAGGTCCCCAGTTGGGGGAGTGCGAGAGGCAACTGATCTATGTTTTTCTCACACATATCTCTCTTCCTCCCACCCTTTTGTTGGGGCTACAGACCAAAACTGGAGATGTGGGCTGAGTGTGAGGTGTGGCCGAGACTAGGAAGAGAAGATGGAAGGGCTGCAGACTGAGGTTCCCACTTTTTGTGCTAGGCCCAGGAAGCGTCAGAGAGAGTCCTACCCTTAATGAAGTTAAAAGGACATTCTGGGATGAAAGCTGTGTAACAGGCTCAAAGCACAACCTGACTGGTTGTTACAGATCAGAAGCCTTCTAAAGGTAAAGATGAAATGGAAGACAACTTAATAAACCTGCCCATCACAAAGTAAGATTTATACAATTGCCTATAGACTCTAGGGCTGAATTAGGGAAAGCTAAGCAAATGAAAAACTTAAACCAGCACTGTCCAACAGAACTTTCTGGAATGAGGTAATGATCTACATCTGTGCTGTCCCAAATGTCAACCAGTAGCTACATATGGCTACTGAGCACTTGAAATGTGGCTAATAAAACTAAATTTTAATTTTATTTAATGTAAATTAATTAAAAATACCACATAGCACTACACTGAACAGCACATACTTAGAAGATAGCAAAGGTGATAACATAAAAGATTGTAAAATACTGAAAACAGGTCATTGTAATTGCAATTTAAAGTTCACTGGATGACCACTATCATAGCAATAATTCTAGAGTGACAGCTGATTAATTCATTCATTTCTGTACTCCTTTCAAGGAGTAACAAAAGATGGTGAACCATGGGCATATACTTTTAGATGTGTGGTAACAAAATGGGACCCTTATCTGAGACATTTTGTTTTGCTATTTTAAAACAGTCTCTTTATAGAACTTCCTTTCAGTTTATTTATTTTTTTGTTGCTCTTATTGGGAGAAGTCTAGAATGACTGTGTGAATCGTTCAAAAAAACTTTTTGTTTTAATCATGTGGTTTAGTAGGTCGTCTCTGAGGTGACGAAAGTGCTGTCCAGTATAATTTTCGATGGTGATGAAATGTTCACTGCGTGTGCAGTCCAATGCCATAGCCGGAAGCTGCGTGTGACTAGTTAGTACTTGAAATGTGGTTTGTGTGACTGAAATCTTAATTTAATTTAAATTGCCACATTTGGCTACTGTATTACACACTGCAGAGCTAGACAATTATAAACTCCAACCTGTAATTTAAGAAAAAATGTTGTGCAGCAAAAAAACTGTGGTTCACCACATGGCTGAGTTGTAAATAGCTTTTGCATAGTCATAACAATATATAAGTCACTGAAAATTGATGTAACCAAACTTAAAGTATAACCACAGGATGACAATAAAGCCAGGAAAAATGATAATGTTTTATCATTTACATTAATGTAATATCAATAAAAATTGTCTTGGGCATTTGCCTATGTGTCCAGACTGGGTAGCCAGTCCATATAGTGAGAGGAACAGGACAAGGATGTATGTACTTTGTGAGCGCCAGGGAAGAAAGAGAATTAGACCCTTATTTCCATGGTGACAAGTCAATAAAAATGCCCCAAACTGAAAAACCCGGAAGTTGCAACACATGCACGCTATTTAAAGAAATGGTCATAGATATCAAATAATTAGTCAAAGGAGATTAAAGTAGTTGCTTCTGGAAAAAGAGTGTAGATTTGTTTCATAGCAAACATCTTATAATTATTGGACCCAAATTATGTGCATGTATAATTTTGATTAATGTTTTCATTAAAATAAGAGTTAAAGATCAATATTTTTCGAGTAACTAAGAGGGAGGGGGGAAGGAAAGTGACATTTCCTACCCGGCTGAATTTGTGGCTAAAGATACTGCATTTTCTAAGGCCCTAAAGAACAAGAAGAATTTGAACAGACTGTGAGAAAGAGGGAAGCATTGGAGACAGAAGAGAGAAGGTCAACAAAAGAAAGGAGACCTGTGTTGTCATTCTCATGTGGAGCAGTAATAGATGCCAGTCTAAATGGAATGCAAATGGCGTTGCTCCATCATGGTCACCTAAGAGCCTTCACTGAAGTTTTACAATTTGCAGAATCACTCTTTATTACCTGTTGTTCCCCTTCAGATAGATCCCAAATCTACCACAATTTATCCTGTTTCTTTTCATAATAAGTAATCAGTCCTAATGGGTTCTTTTATTTTATGTGGATGATCTTTATGAGTAAATACTCCAAGTAACCTCCACTCCTTCACAATGAAAGAAGAAGGTCTAGAATTTTGTTTTGACTAGTGGGTCCTTTGCCCTATTTGTCATTAACTGATAACTTTCTTGGTACTTTTATTCTGGAAGAATAAAACCCTGCCATTCTGACATGTGGGGCTCAAGATAGGTGCAATGATGGGAAGGCAGAAGATGTGTCCTGATGTCTAGGGATAGATGAAGTGATGGCTAAAGGACAAGATTCCTGTGAGGGCAGAGTGGGAGATAGGGTCAGAGAGGTAAATTGGGTCATGCAGGGCTGAGGCCATTCTATTTACCCTGCAGACAATACAAAGCTCTGGCAGATGACTAAGCTGATTCAAGGCATGATGTTGATCCGTCAGTAAAGTGCAAGATGAGTTTCAGCAAAGGAAAATTGGAGTTAAGGACTCAGGTTAGGTGGGGATGAATCCGGCAGCGTCCTGGGGTGATTGGGACAGAAACTTAGGAGGGAGGTAGCTGAAAAGGAAGAGAAGGAAGGA